>NC_092707.1:101487482-102233616 GCF_047496885.1 Scyliorhinus torazame
CCGGAGCACAAGGAAACGGACGACACAAAGGTTGGTGGAATTGCAGATAGCGATGTCAGAGTATACAGCAGAATTTAGATTGTTTGGCGACTTGGGCGGAGAGATGGCAGATGGAGTTTAATCCGGACAAATGTGAGGTAATGCATTTTGGAATGTCTGATGCAGGTAGGAATACACAGTGAATGGTAGAACCCTCAAGAGTACTGACAGTCAGAGAGATCTAGGTGTACAGGTCCACCGGTCACTGAAAGGGGCAACACGGGTGGAGAAGGTAGTCAAGAAGGCGTAAGGCATGCTTGCCTTCATTGGTCGGGGCATTGAGTATAAAAATTGGCAAGTCATGTTGCAGCTGTAAAGAAACTTAGTTAGGCCACACTTGAAGTATAGTGTTCAATTCTGGTCGCCACACTACCAGAAGGATGTGGAGGTTTTAGAGAGGGTGCAGAAGAGATTCACCAGGATGTTGCCTGGTATGGAGGGAATTAGCTATGAGGAGAGGTTGAATAAACTCTGTTTGTTCTCACTGGAATGACGGAGGTTGAGGGGCGACCTGATAGAGGTCTACAAGATTATGAGGGGCATAGACAGGGTGGATAGTCAGAGACTTTCCCAGGGTAGAGGGGTCAATTACGAGGGGGCATAGGTTTAAGGTGTAGAGTAGATGTACGAGGCAAGTTTTTTTGCACAAGAGGGTAGTGGGTGCCTGGCACTCGTTGCCGGAGGAGGTGGTGGAAGCAGGGATGATAGTGACGTTTAAGGGGCATCTTGACAAATACATGAATAGGATGGGAATAGAGGGATACGGACCCCAGAATTGTAGAAGATTTTAGTTTAGACGGGCAGCATGGTCGGCACAGGCTTGGAGGGCCGAAGGGCCTGTTCCTGTGCTGTCCTTTTCTTTGTTCTTTGAAACCCACGCAGACACAGGGAGAACGTGCAAACTCCATACAGACAGTCACCCAAGATCGGAATTGAACCCGGATCCCTGGCGCTGTGAGGCAGCTGTTCTAACCACCATGCCGCCATCATACTTGACTAAACTTGCTGAATTCATTTAAAAATGAAGTAGTAAGGGTAGTGAAATAGATGTAATATTTTAATTTCCTAATGGTTTTTGATAAAGTGCTGGAAAGTTGACTCAACATGGTGGAATCAGGATGCAACATAGAAAATAGGCCCTTCGAGCCTGCACTACCATTCAATATGATCATGGCTGGTCATACAAATTCAGTATACCACTCCTGCTTTCTCTCTATACCCCTTTATCCATTTAGCCACAAGACCACGTCCAACTCCCTCTTGAATATATCCAACGAGCTGGCCCCTACAGCTTTCTGTGGTAGAGAATTCCACAAGTTTACAACTCTGAGAGAAGAGGTTCTTCCACATCGCAGTCCTGAATGGCTTACCCCTTATTCTTAAGCTATGACCCCTAGTTCTGGACATCCCTTACATTGGGAACATTCTTCCCGCATCTAGCCTGTCCCATCAGGATTTTATATTTTTCTATGAGCTCTCATTCTTCTAAACTCCAGTGAGTACAAGCCCAGTTGATTCAGTCTTTCTTCATATATCAGTCCTGCCATCCCAGCAAATAGTGTGGTGAATCTTTGCTGGACTCCCTCAAACTGGGAGACCAAAATTACACACTACTCAAGGGGCAGCACGGTAGGACCGTGATTAGCACAGTTACTTCACAGCTCCTGGGTCCTAGGTTCGATTCCTGGCTTGGGTCACTGTCTGTGTGGAGTCTGCATGTTCTCCCCATGTCTGTATGCGTTTCCTCTGTGTGCTCTGGTTTCCTCTCACAGTCCAAAGATGTGCAATTAGGTGGATTGGCCATGCTAAATTGCCCTTGGTGTCCAAAAAGGTTAGGTGCGGTTACAGGGATAGGGTGGAGGTGTGGGCTTGGGGAGGGTGCTCTTTCCAAGAGCCAGTGCAGACTCGATGGGCCAAATAACCTCCTTCTGCACTGTAGATTCTGTAATCTGTGTGGTCTCACCAAGGTCCTTTATAACGGCAGCAAGACATCCCTACTCCTGTACTCAAATCCTCTCGCTATGAAGGCTGGTATGCCATTAGCTTTACTCACTGCCTGCTGTACCTGCATGCCAACTTTCAGCGATCGTTCCATCATGACACCCAGGTCTCGTTGCACTTCCCCGTTTCCTAAACTGCCACCATTCGGATAATGTGCCTTCCAGTTTTTGCCACCAAAGTGGATAACCTCACATTTACCCACATTATATTGCATTTGCCAAGTATTTGCCCACTCAGCCAACCTGTCCAAGTCACCCTGCAGTCTCTTTGTATCCTCCTCACAGCACACACTGCCTTCCAGCTTAGTGTCATCTGCACGTTTGGAGATATTGAATGCAATTCCTTTGTCCAAATCATTAATGCATATTGTGAACAGCTGGTGTCCCAGTACTGAACCCTGTGATACCCCACTCGTCACTGCCTGCCATTCTGAAAAGGACCCGTTTATTCCCACTCTCTGCTTCCTGTCTGCCAACCAGTTCTCTATCCACATCAATGCATTACCGCTAATGCAATGAGCTTTAATTTTGCTCTCTAATCTCTGATGTGAGACTTTGTCAAAAACCTTTTTAAAGTCCAGATACAAAGCATCCACTGGACCACCCTTGTCCACTCTACTGGTTACATCCTCAAAAGATTCCAGATGATTTGTCAAACATGATTTCCCTTTAATGAATCCATGCTGACTTGGACCGATCCTGTCCGCACTTTCGATCCTGTCCGCACTTTCCAAATGCTCAGTTATTTCATCCTTAATAATTGACTCCAGCATTTTCCCCACACCGATGTCAGGCCAACCGGTTTATAATTCCCCATTTTCTCTCCCTCCTTTTTTAAAAAGTGGGGTTACATTACCTACCCTCCAATCCATTGGAACTCTTCCAGAGTCTATAGATTGCTGGAAAATGATCACCAATGCGTCCAGTCCACTATTTTTAGGGCCATTTCCTTAAGTACTCTGGGATGCAGAGCATCAGGCCCTGGGGACTTAGCAAGTTTTAATCCCATCAATTTCCCCAATACAATTTCCTGACTACATAGAACATAGAACATACAGTGCAGAAGGAGGCCATTCGGCCCATCGAGTCTGCACCGACCCATTTTTAAGCCCTCATTTCCACCCTATCCCTGTAACCCAACAACCCTTCCTAACCGTTTTGGTCACTCAGGGCAATTTATCATGGCCAATCCACCTAACCTGCACGTCTTTGGACAGTGGGAGGAAACCGGAGCACCCGGAGGAAACCCACGCACACACGGGGAGAACGTGCAGACTCCCCACAGACAGTGACCCAGCAGGGAATCGAACCTGGGACCCTGGCGCTGTGAAGCCACAGTGCTATCCACTTGTGCTACCGTGCTGCCCATACTAATAAGGTCATTGTAGTGCAAGATCCTTTAGGGAAGAGTGACCATAATGCAGTAGAATTCTTCATTAAGATGGAGAGTGACACAGTTAAGTCTGAGACTAGGGTCCTGAACTTAAAGAAAGCTAACTTTGATGGTATGAGACGTGCATTGGCTAGGATAAGCTGGCAAAAATACTTAAGGGCGGAACGGTAGCACAGTGGTTAGCACAGTTGCTTCACAGCTCTAGGGTACACAACTCCCACTAATATTTTTTGCCCTTTGGTGATTCCTTCAGTTCATGCTAGACCCTCTGTCCTCTAGTATTTCTGGAAGGTTATTTGGGTCCTCCTTCGTGAAGACCGATCCAAAGTAATTAGAACATAGAAAATACAGCACAAAACAGGCCCTTCGGCCCACGATGTTGTGCCGAACCTTTGTCCTAGATTAATCATAGATTATCATTGAATCTACAGTGCAGAAGGAGGCCACGCGGCCCCCCGAGTCCGCACCGGCCCCCGGAAAGAGCACCCCACCCAAACTCAACACCTCCACCCAACACCAAGGGCAATTTGGACATTAAGGGCAATTTATCATTGGCCAATTCACCTAACCCGCACATCTTTGGACTGTGGGAGGAAACCGGAGCACCCGGAGGGAACCCACACAGACACGGGGAGGACGTGCAGACTCCGCACAGACAGTGACCCAAGCCGGAATCGAACCTGGGACCCTGGAGCTGTGAAGCAATTGTGCTATCCACAATGCTACCGTGCTGCCCTTGAGAACAAATAAATCTACACTATATCATTTTACCATAATCCATGTGCCTATCCAATAGCTGCTTGAAGGTCCCTAATGTTTCCGACTCAACTACTTCCACAGGCAGTGCATTCCATGCTCCCACTACTCTCTGGGTAAAGAACCTACCTCTGATATCCCTCCTATATCTTCCACCTTTCACCTTAAATTTATGTCCCCTTGTAATGGTTTGTTCCACCCGGGGAAAAAGTCTCTGACTGTCTACTCTATCTATTCCCCTGATCATCTTATAAACCTCTATCAAGTCGCCCCTCATCCTTCTCCGCTCTAATGAGAAAAGGCCTACCACCCTCAACCTTTCCTCGTAAGACCTACTCTCCATTCCAGGCAACATCCTGGTAAATCTTCTTTGCACCTTTTCCAGAGCTTCCACATCCTTCCTAAAATGAGGCGACCAGAACTGTACACAGTACTCCAAATGTGGCCTTACCAAAGTTTTGTACAGCTGCATCATCACCTCACGGCTCTTAAATTCAATCCCTCTGTTAATGAACGCGAGCACACCATAGGCCTTCTTCACAGCTCTATCCACTTGAGTGGCAACTTTCAAAGATGTATGAACATAGACCCCAAGATCTCTTTGCTCCTTCACATTGCCAAGAACTCTACCGTTAACCCTGTATTCCCTGTGTTCAACTGGTCTGCCATCTCTTTGTTGCCCATTATGAATTCACCTGATTCTAACTGTAAGGGACCTACATTTGTCTTCACCAGTCTTTTTCTCTTCACGTACCTATAGAAGCTTTTGCAGTCAATTTTTGTTTTCTGCAAACTTACTCTCATTCTATTTTCCCCTTCTGAATTAAACCCTTTTTCCTCCTCTGCTGAATTTTAAATTTCTCCCAGTCCTCATGCTTGCTGCTTCCTCTGGCCAATTTATATGCCTCCTCTTTGGCTTTAAAACTATCCCTGATCTCCCTTGTTAGCCATGGTTGAGCCACCTTCCCCACCTTACTCTTGCGCCAGACAGGGATGTACAATTGTCGGAGGTTCATCCATGAAAATGTCTGCCATTGCCTATCGACTGTCAACCCCTTAAATCATTGAATCGTAGAATTGACAGTGCAGAAGGAGGCCATTCGGCCCATCGAGTCTGCACCGGCCCTTGGAAAGAGCACCCCACCCAAGCCCACACCCCCACCCTATCCCTGTAACCCAGTAGCCTCCACCTAACCTGCATATCTTTGGACTGTGGGAGGAAACCGGAGCACCCGGAGGAAACCCACATAGACACAGGGAGAATGTGCAGACTCCGCACAGACAGTGACCCAAGCTGGGAATCGAACCTGGGACCCTGGACCAACTGCACTTTACCCACTAGCGAGAGCGGCAACATGTCCCATCGTTTGAAGTCCTCCTCCATCTGCTCCATCAGCCTCGTCAGATTAAGTTCATGTAGGGCCCCCCAACTCCTAGCTATTTGGATCCCCAAGCACCGAAAGCTCCTTTCCGCCCTCCTCAGCGGTAGATCGTCTATCCACCTTTCCTGGTCTCCTGACTGTACTACAAAAAGCTCACTCTTCCCTACATTAAGCTTATAGCCCGAAAAATCCCCAAACTCCCTTAGAGTCTGCATGACCTCCACCATCCCCTCCACTGGATCCGCCGCATACAGCAACAGGTCGTCTGCACAAAGCGACACTCTATGCTCCTCTCTCCATCGGACCACCCCCCTCCATTTCCTAGACTCCCTTAATGACATGGCCAAGGGTTCAATTGCTAATGCAAACGACAGGGGGCACCCCTGCCTCGTCCCACGATACAGCCGAAAATACTCCGACCTCCGCCGATTCGCAACCACACTCACCACCGGGCTCTGTATAGGACCTTAACCCAACTAATAAACCCTCCCCCAAACCCAAACCTCCGCAGCACTTCCCAGAGGTACTCTACTCGGTCAAAGGCATTCTCCGCGTCCATGGCCGCCACTATCTCTGCCTCTCCCTTCTCCGGTGGCATCATTATCACGTTTAGGAGCCGCCGCACATTGGTGTTTAGTTGCCTGCCCTTTACAAATCCCGTCTGGTCCTCGTGGATCACCCCCGGGACACAGTCCTCGATCCTCGTAGCCAGCACTTTTGCCAGCAACTTAGCATCCACGTTGAGGAGCGAGATCGGCCTGTACGACCCACATTGCAGTGGGTCCTTGTCCCGTTTCAGGATCAAAGAGATCGTCGCCTCAGACATTGTCGGGGGCAGGGTCCCTCCCTCCCTTGCCTCATTAAAAGTCCTCACTAGCAACGGGGCTAACAGGCCTACTTACTTCCTGTAGAACTCAACCGGGAACCCATCCGGTCCCGGGGCCTTCCCTGCCTGCATACTCCCCAGACCTTTGATCAGCTCCTCCAACCCGATTGGTGCCCCCAAACCAGCCACCTCCTGCTCCTCCACCCTCGGGAACCTCAGTTAGTCCAAGAATCATCACATCCCCTCTTCCCCTGCTGGGGGCTGGGATCTGTACAGCTCCTCATAGAAGGCCTTGAATGCCTCATTTACTTTTGTCGCACTCCGCACCGTAGCTCCCCTTCCATCCTTGACTCCACCTATTTCCCTCGCTGCCATCCTCTTACGGAGCTGGTGTGCCAGCATCCGGCTCGCCTTCTCCCCATACTCATACGTCGCCCCCTGCGCTTTCCTCCACTGTGCCTCTGCCTTCCCTGTGGTCAACAGGTCGAACTCCGTCTGGAGATGTCGCCTTTCCCTAAGTAGTCCCTCTTCAGGCGCCTCTGCGTATCTCCTGTCCACTCTTAAAATCTCCCCCACTAACCTCTCCCTTTCCATGCCCTCTATCTTCTCCCTATGAGCCCTGATGGAGATTGGCTCTCCCCTGATCACCACCTTCAGCGCCTCCCATACCACCCCCACCTGCACCTCCCCGTTGTCGTTGGCCTCCAAGTACCTTCCAATGCACCCCCTCACCCTCCCACATACCGCCTCATCTGCCAGCAGTCCCACATCCAACCGCCACAACGGGCGTTGGTCCCTCTCCTCTCCCAACTCCAGTTCCACCCAGTGCGGGGCGTGATCTGAAATGGCTATGGCCGAATACTCCGTTCCCTCCATTTTCGGGATCAGCGCCCTGCCCAGAACAAAAAAATCTATCCGGGAGCAGGCTTTGTGCACGTGGGAGAAAAAAGAAAATTCCCTGGCCTGCGGCCTGGCAAACCTCCACGGATCTACTCCCCCCATCTGGTCCATAAACCCCCTAAGCACCTTGGCTGCAGCCGGCCTCTTTCCGGTCCTAGATCTGGAGCGATCCAGTGCTGGGTCCAACACCGTATTAAAATCCCCACCCATTATCAAGCTTCCTACCTCTAGGTCCGGAATGCGCCCCAACATACGCTTCATGAATCCAGCATCATCCCAGTTCGGGGCGTATACGTTTACCAATACCACCCACGTCCCCTGCAACTTACCGCTCACCATCACGTATCGACCTCTATTGTCCACTACGATATTCTTGGCCTCAAACGACACCCGCTTCCCCACCAATATTGCCACCGCTCTGTTCTTCGCATCCAGCCCCGAATGGAATACCTGTCCTACCCATCCCTTTCTTAATCTGACCTGATCCGCCACCTTCAAATGTGTCTCCTGGAGCATGACCACATCTGCCTTCAGTCCCTTTAAGTGCGCGAACACTCGGGCCCTCTTTACCGGCCCATTCAGGCTCCTTGCATTCCACGTTATCAGCCGGATTGCCATCCCCTTTTCTAGGCCAGTCCCGTGCCCGCGCCGCCCTCACCCTCCAGTCCCCCAGACCCATGTCTAGCTCTTTTGCTCCCCCCAAAGCACTCCCGTAAGTCTGCTGACCCCGGCTTCCCCCGCTGTTCCATTGACCCCCCCCGTGTGGGAATCTCCCAATCAGTGTGCGCTCCTCCATTCTCCCCCCCCCCCCCCCCCGTCCTTCCCTAGCGTGGGAAAAAGCCCGCGCTTTCCTAAGCCTGCCCCGCCCCCTCTGGCGCAGCTCCTGTCACGGCCTTGTCTCATTTCCCCCATCCCCGAGCCTCCCCTCCCTCCAGCACCGGCGCCCACCGTCTCGTACAGTCTTCTCACCAGGTCCCTTTCCCCATCCCCATCCATCACCCAACCCGTGGAACATTTCCTGCGCGTGATTAACACCCTGTGTACAACAAACATCGAACGTCCCCCCCACCCTCACAAACCCTCAGTTTGAGTCCAACTTTTCAGTTTGAATAAAGGTCCAAGCCTCCTCAGGCGTTTCAAAATAGTGATGTTGATCCTTGAATGTGACCCACAATCGCGCTGGCTGCAGCATTCTGAATCTCACTCCCTTCCGATGCAGCACCGCCGTGGCCCGGTTGAAACCCTCTCTCCTCTTTGCTACCTTCGTGCTCCAGTCCGGATAGATTCGGATCTCCGCATTCTCCCAGCTGCTGCTCCGCTCTTTCTTTGCCCATTTCAAGACCCTCTCTCTGTCCGTGAAACGGTGAAACCTCACCACAATCGCCCTTGGCGGCTCATTAGCCTTGGGCCTCTTCGGCAGCACCCGATGTGCCCCATCCAGCTCCAGAAGCCTCGGAGGGGCCTCCGCACCCATCAGCGACTCGAGCATCGTGCTCGCGTATGCCCCGGCATCGGCCCCCTCCACTCCTTCAGGGAGACCCAGGATCCAAAGATTCTTTCTCCTCGACCTGTTCTCCAGGTCTTCGAATCTTTCCGCCCACCTTTTGTGCAGCGCCTCGAGCGCCTCCACCTTCACCGCCAGGCCCAAGATCTCATCCTCGTTCTCATTAACTTTTTTCTGCACCTCCTGGATTTTTACCTCGTGGGCCTTCTGGGTCATCGCTAATCCTTCAATCGCCGACAGCATAGGCGCCAGCATCTCTTTCCGCAGCTCCTCAAAACAGCGCTTAATAAACTCTTGCAGCTCCGGCCCGCCTTCCACTTTATCTCCAGCCGCCGCCATCTTGTTTTTCTTCCCTCGCTTCTCTCGCTGCTCCAACGTCGCATTTTTAGCCGTTTCACTTCTTGTCCGTTCCATATACAGTGAAGGGGGACCTCACTCTCACCTTCCCACACGGAACGTCTTCAAAAAATTCCCGTTGGGGCTCCTCCGGAGAGCCCGAAAGTCCGTGATCACGGGAGCTACCGAATCGTGCGGCTTAGCTCCGCATCGCCGCAACCGGAAGTCTGAATGGTGCTTTTCAGATGCAACTCTTAATTCATCACCTCCAATCCCTCTTGCTAAGTAGAAACCTGTAAATAACAGTTCCTTCATTCTTCTGTTGTATAATTCAAATTATTGTCTCCAGGTACAACTTGAATTTGGAAATCAAAAATTACACAACCTGGATTTCATCGAAACATAATTCTGACAGGGCTGGACAAACTTGGATGCAGGGATGATGTTCCCCCTGGCTGCAGAGTCAAGGGTCTCCGAATTCAGGGTGGGCCATTTAGGACTGAGACTGAAATGAGAAATTTCTTCACTCCAGAGGTGATGAACCTTGGAATTCTCTACCACAGAAGGCTGTGGAGCTCTTGCCACTGAATTTATTGAAGAAAGAAATATATTGCTAAAGACGAAAGGCGTTAAGGGGTTTGGGGAGAGCGGAGGAGTGTGACATTGAGATATATGATCAGCCATGATCATTGTATGCAATCATGGAAATTACAGTGCAGAAGGAGGCCCATCGAGTCTGCACCGGCCCTTGGAAAGAGCACCTCTACTTAAGTCCACACCTCCACCCCATCCCCATAACCCAGTAATCCCATCAAACCTTTTGGACACTAAGGGGCAATTTGGAATAGCCAATCCACCTAAACTGCACATCTTTGGACTGAGGGAAGAAACCGGAGCACCTGGAGGAAACCCACGCAGACACTGGGAGGAAGTGCAAACTCCACACAGACAGTCACCCAAGGCCGGAATTGAACCCGGGACCCTGGAGCTGTGAGTAAGCAGTGCTAGACACTGTGCCACCCATGAAATGAAAGATCGACGAGTATGGAATTCGAACCCACGCAGGCAGAGCACAATGGATTAGCACTCCATCACCGTAACCACTCGGCCACCTGGTCCTCGTATTGAATGTTGGAGCAGACTTGAGGGTGGAATGGCCTAGTCCTATTTTCTGTGGTTCTATGGAGTATTTGTGAAAACTGGTAAAACTGTATGTTAGTAGGTTAGTCAAACCTTATATTCTAATCTCTACTTGCTTTTGGTCCAAGCAGATCACCGGATTCTGCAGATGATCGCTTTTGGAATTGCGAGTCGTGTCCGTCCGTTGCACTTGTTAGTGGCCACGAGTGGCGGATACGTGGGATACTGTCAGTACCATAAGTACAAGCTGCGAGAACTCGAGCACTCTGGAATAGAAGACCTGGTGCAAAAGAGCTTAGCTTCTGAGTGGCAGGTGGGTCAATGGACACGGTGATTGAAACCATCAATGGTACTTGTTTTACAGCATTATGATAGATCAGATGCCGATCAAGAGTGTAGCATGCAAGCAGGGGGGGCGGGGCAGGGGGGGCAGCAGCATGGTGGTGCAGTGGTTAGCACTGCTGCCTCACGGCGCCGAGGTCCCAGGTTCGATCCTGGCTCTGGGACACTGTCCCTGTGGAGTCTACACATCCTCCCCGAGCTTGGTGGGTTTCGCCCCCACAACCCAAAGATGTGCAGGCTATGTGGATTGGCCACGCTAAATTGCACCTTAATTGGAAAAAATAAATTGGGTACTTCGAGTGCAGCACACCATTCTTTAACACTTTTTACTAGTGAAACTTTAAGCAACTTTGATATGATCCCATTTTAAAACCACTTGGCCCCACTTGAATCCGGCACAGATGTTATGGCTAAGTCAGCAAGTTTTTGTTTAGAGAATATCTCCAAAACATTTGCTCCTCTTGTCTTTATGCTTTTTATGCTTTCGGGGAAGTTTATATAACCTGGGAAGAGTGAATTTATTTTCAAACAATTTTGTATCTTTTTGTATTGTATCTTATTACTGTTTAGAAAATGGACTAATATGGAACAAAAAAAAATCCACGCCGTTAGAGTATGGAATCAAAGGAGTGGGGAAAGTAAGGGCTAATATAAGCCATAGTGCTAGAATATATGGGAGGAAATGATATAGGAATGAAACTAAACTGGTCATAAATTGATTGAAGGAGCACTAGGAAAATGAAGGAGAAGCTCTCCAGGTTTGAGCTCTGATAGTACTAGATGTTTACCTAAAATTATGGGAATAAGTGAGTGTTAACTGTTTAAACTTAATTAAACTGTATTGGTACAGGAAAAAATGAGTTACTTCTGGATAGGGCAGGATCAGAAACACTGATGATTAAAATAAGACTGAGGTAGAAACGGAATGTAAAATTATAAATGTATATTTAGAAATGCTCACCAAAGAGATTTGATGGGAGAGTTAGGGAACTGGAAAACTAGTGAGAGTACTGGGATAATCGGGATGGGGAGAATAGAGGGATATCAAAGATAAGGGCTTCAAGGGTATGTGCAGGACGACCTTCAGTGGAGAATTGACAGTACTGGGATAATAGTGAATGTACTGGAGAAAAGGGCCTCCATGGAGAATAATGGGCGTTCGGAGACTGGGTACTGGAAATAAGGATAGTGAGGGTACTTATAATAATAGTAACCTTTATTGTCACAAGTAGGCTTACATTAACACTGCAATGAAGTTACTGTGAAAATCCCCTAGTCTCCACACTCCAGCGCCTGTTTGGGTACACGGAGGGAGAATTCAAAATGTCCAAATTACCTAAGAGCACTTCTTTTGGGACATGTGGGAGGAGACCGGAGCACCTGGAGGAAACCCACACAGACACGGGGAGAACTTGCAGACTCCGCACAGACTGTGACCCTAGCTGAGAATCAAACCGGAGACCCTGGTGTTGTGAAGCAACAGTGCTAACCACTGTGCTACTGTGCCGCCCTTACTGGTAGAGTGTGGTTTTGGAGAGTGGGTCTGGAGGAATGGGCTCCAATGGGAAGGGGAGGGGAGTGAGCGTACCAATTGCCAAGGAATTTTTCTTGTCCTTGACTTAATGTTCTCGAATGACAAATTGGGATTTAATAGCTCTTTTTACAGAATTTTAATTTGTAGCATGAAGAAGGCCATTCGGCTGTCACGTCTGTGCTGGATGTTTGAAAGGGTAGTCATGAATTCCCATGCCTCCTGCTTTTTGTTGTAACCCTGTATGTTCTTCATCCAACTCTCCTTTAAAATTCTTTAGCGTCGGGTGGCATGGTGGTGCTGTGGTTAGCACTGCTGCCTAATGACGACGAGGACCTGGGTTTGATCCCGGTTACTGTCTGTGTGAAGTTGCACATTCTCCCCATGTCTGCGTGGGTCTCAACCCCCCCCCAACCCAAAAGATGTGTTACCAAAGGGTAGATAGATTGGCCAAGCTAAATTCCCCATAAATTGGGAAAAGCATAATTGGTTATTCTAAATTTATATTTTAAAATAATTCTATAGAGGACAGCTCTACCACCTTTATTGGTTAGTGTTTCTGTAAGTGAAAATTATTCTTCTCCCCACTAAATCTTTTGCCTAGTTATTGACCCAGTTGCCAGAGGGACAACCTTTCCCTATCTGCTGTTTGTTTTATATTGTACAGGTATCCCAAATTTAGAGCGCTAACCATGTTGATGGTTTACTCGGAACTTTTAGTCTGGGAGAAGCTGGGAAGCTGCAGACACTTTAGAAACATGGTCGCAAAGCAACCACAGCTGGGATCTAAATATCCCATTTGACATTTCAGAAGGAAAGGAAGAAAGAATAAGGTAACTGTTAATAAAGGATCCGATCAATACAGTAGTAAGAAATTATCTTGATTCAGAAGATCAAGATGTAGAATCCGTTTAGGTGAGGTGGGAAACAGCAAAGGGAAGTATTCACAGGTAGGAGTATTTTATAGTACCCCTGACAGTAGCCACATTGTGGGATGGAGTATAAATGAATAAATAATAGAGACTTGAAAGAAAGGTACTGCAATAATTGTGGAATGTTTCAATCTTTTTGTATAGATTGAATTAATCAAATTAGCAAAGGTAGCTTGAAGGATGAGTTCATAGTGTATTTGGGACAGTTTCTTAGGACATTACCTTCTGAAACCAACGAAAGGTAAAGGCTTTTTTGGACCTTGTCAGGATTAATTAATGATCTTCTAGGTAAAAGTGATCAACTGAATGTAAAATTTTATCATGTTATGGAGAATGGGTCTGAAACTAGAGTCTTAAACTTAAAGACAATTACAAGAGTATGAAGACAGTTGGCTGAAGTGGAATGGGAAAAGGCGAGACAGTAAACTAGTGGCAGACATTTAAGGAGATATTACATAACCCTCTGAGGCATATGCAACTTGGTTAAGGGTGACATAAAATTGAAAGAAAAGATGTACAATGCTGTGAAGATTAGTAGTAGCCCAGAAGATTGGGAACATTTTAGAAACCAGCAAAGAATGACTTTAAAAAAACACAGAAAATTGGAGTATGAAAGAAAAGTACCAAGAAATGTAAAAACAGACAGTAAAAACACTTATAAATATATAAAAGCATTGCTGCAAAAAAAAAAAGACTCAATTGCCAAATGACGAAGTATATGAAAATGAAAGAGTAACAAAAGGAAGTATTAGTCCCTTAGAGTGGAACTTGGGTTTAATAATGGGAATGAAGGAAATGGCAGAGACTTTGAACAAACATTATGTATCTGTTTTCACAGTACAGAGCACAAAGATTACCCCAAGAACAGTTAAAAATCAAGAGGGAAATGGGAGGAGCTTTAACAATCTTGATCACTGGATAAAAAATAACCCCAAAATTAATGGGACTAAACACCGACAAGTGTTTAGGAGACAAGGAGCTAATGGCCTTCATCCTCTGGTCTGAAAACTGTAGGCCGGTCAGCCTAACATTTCACTGGGAAAATACTACAACACATTATTAAGGAGGTAGTTGCAGGGCATTTAGGAAATCAATACAATCTGGTTGGGACAGCAGATTTTGTGAAAGGGAATTCATATTTGACAAATTTGTTAGAGTTCTTTGAGAATATAACAAACAGGGTGGATAAAGGGGAACCAGTTGATGTGGTGTTTTAGATTTCCAAAGGATAAGTTACGACACAAGATAGGAGGTCATGGTGCAGCATGGTGGCGCAGTGGTTAGCACTGCTGCCTCATGGCGCCGAGGATCTGGGTTCGATCCCAGCCCCAGGTCACTGGAGTTTGCACGTTCTCCCCGTGTCTGCCTAGGTCTCATCCCCAAAACCCAAAGATGTGCAGGGTAGATGGATTGGCCATGCTAAATTGGAAAAAAAGAATTGGGTACTCAAATTTATAAAAAGAAAAAGGAGGTCATGGTGTTGAGAGTGACATATTAGCATGATAAAATATTAGCTAACTAACAGGAAATAGGGTTGGACTAAATGGGTGATTTTCAATAAAGATTGCAAATAGTTGAGGCCCGGAGACAGTGGTGGGGTCTCAACTATTTGCAATCTTTATTGATAACTTTGATGAAGGGACCGACTGTATTGTAGTCAAATTTGCTGCTGATACAAAGATAGGAAAGCAGGTTGTGAGGTGGATGTAAAGAGATTTGGCAGATGGAGTATAATACATAGATACATGGAACATACAGTGCAGAAGGAGGCCATTCGGCTCATCGAGTCTGCACCGACCCACTTAAGCCCTCACTTCCACCCTATCCCCATAACCCAATAACCCTTCCTAACCTCTTTGGACACTAAGGGAAATTTAGCATGGCCAATCCATCTAACCTGCACGTCTTCGGACTGTGGGAGGAAACCGGAGGAAACCCACGCAGATACGGGGAGAACGTGCAGACTCCGCACAGACAGTGACCCAGCGGGGAATCGAACCTGGCACCCTGGCGCTGTGAAGCCACAGTGCTAGCCACGTGTACTACCGTGCTGCCCTAATGTGGGAAAACGTGAGACTGTCACTTTGGTAGGAAGAATGGGAAAGCCGAATATTACTTAAATAGGAAGGGAGACTGCAGACTGTGATACAGCGATCTGGATGACCTGTACACATGAATAACAAAAAGTTTTTTAAAATGTATTTTGTTACAAACGTGTATCAAAACAGGCTACAGCAAATAAACACCCGAGAAACAGACTTCCCCAGCAATTAACTATACAACTACAGATTGTTTTCCTTTTCACCTCCCCCCGCGACGAACAGCTCCTCAAACATGGTCACAAACATCCCCCACCTTTTCTCAAACCCCCCGTAGAGTCCCTTAACTCATACTTTATCATCTCCAACTGCAGGAAGTCATGCAGGTCACCCAAGCAAGCCGCTACCCTCGGTGGCGATGCTGACCGCCACTCCAGTAAAATTTGCCGCCGTGCAATTAGAGAGGTGAATGCCACAGCATCGGCCTTTCTTCTCTCCATGAGCTCCGGCTTATCTGAAACCCCAAATATCGCAACCATAGGGTTCGGATCCACTTCCTCCTTCACTATCCTAGCTAAGACCGCGAACACTCCCGCCCAGAATCTTCCCATTTTTCACAACCCCAAAACATGTGCACATGATTCGCTGGCCCTCGCCCACACCTCTCGCACTCATCTGCTACCCCCTGAAAGAACCCACTCATTCTCGCCCGAATCATGTGCACCCTGTGCACCAACTTAAACTGTATCAGGCTCAACCCTGCACAAGAGGAGGTTCCGTTTACCCTACGCAGTGCCTCACTCCATACTCTCCAATTAATCTCCCCTCCCAACTCTGCTCCCATTTCTCCTTGATCTTCACCACCTGCTCCCCCAGCCACTTGAATATATCCCCAATTCTTCCCTCCCCTTCCACATCTGGAAGCAGGTGCTCCAGCAGGGTGTATCCCAACAATCTAGGGACCCCCTCCAGACCTTTCGCGCAAAGACCCTAACCTGCAGATACCTGAACTCGCTCTCCCTTGGCAGTTCTACCCTCTTCCTTAGCTCCTCCAAACTGGCAAGCCCTTCCTCCAAATACAAATCCCTCACCTTGACCAGCCCCACTTCCCTCCACCTCCTGTATACACTATCCATCCCCCCCGGCTCAAACCTATGATTCTCGCGCAGCGGCGTTAGCACCGACATCCCTTCTACCCTAAAATTCCTCCTCAACTGATTCCATATCTTCACCGTGGACTGCACCACCGGGCTCCCTGAATACCTGTTCGGAGCCATTGACAATGCTGTCATCACCATAGCCCTCAAACTAGACCCCTTACAAGATTCCTCCTCCATCCGAATCCACTCTACCCCTTCTCCTTCCCACTAATGCTGCTCCTTGTCTACATTCGCCACCCAATAATAATGAAGCAAGTTTGGCAAAGCCAACCGCCCATGCTTGCTTGTGCCTCTGTAGCAGCGTCCTCCCCACCCTCGACACCTTCCCCGCCCATACAAGCCCGAAATGATAGTGTCCACTTTCTGAAAAAAGGCTTTTGGTATAAAGATCGGGAGAGCTTGAAAGATAAACAAGAACCTCGGCAGAATATTCACTTTCATCACTTGAATCCTCCCTGCCAATGTTATGTCCAGTATATCCCACCTCTTAGAATCACATAAGTTAGCATGCAGGTACATCAAGTAATTAAGAAGCCAATTGCAATATTGGCTTTTATTGTAAGGGGGCAGGGAGGGAGACATGCAAAGTATAAAAGTAAAGAACCATAGAATCTATGGCACAGAGACAGACCCTTCGGTCCAAACTGGTCCATGCCAACCAAAAACCCCATCTAAGCTAACCCAATTTGCTTGCAATTGGCCAATATACCTCTAAATATTTCCTATCCATGTATCTGTCCAAATGCCTTTTAAATGTTGTCAATGTACCTGTGTCAACCACTTCCTCTGGCAGCTCATTCCACTTGCGTACCACAGTGTTTTTAATTTTAAAAAATTTTTTAAATAAAAATTTGGTCCTCAGGTTGCCATTAATTCTTTTCCCTCATTTTTTTTAATAAACATTTTATTGAGGTATTTTTGGTATTACAACAACAAAATAAACAATGTACATGAATCTATACACACAGTGCAAAAGCCGTCTCCCTCCCTTACAGGCCCCATCTTTATTAACCCCCTACTCCAAGCCAAACTGAACCCCCCTCCCCCCCCCCCTCTGCTGATGACGATTAATTTTCTGCAAAGAAATCGACGAATGGTTGCCACCTCCGGGCGAACCCTAACATTGACCCTCTGAAGGCAAACTTGATTTTCTCCAAACAGAGAAAGCTAGCCATGTCCAATAACCAGGTCTCCGACTTCGGGGGCTTTGAGTCCCTCCAAGCTAATAGTATCTGTCTCCAGGCTACCAGGGAAGCAAAGACCAGAAAGTCTGCCTCTTTCTCCTCCTGGATTCCCGGGTCTTCCGACACCCTGAAAATCGCCACCTCTGGACTCGGTGCCACCCTTGTTTGTAACACCGTGGACATGACATCTGCAAACACCTGCCAAAATCCCCTAAGCTTCGGACATGCCCAGAACATGTGGATATGGTTCGCTGGTCTTCCAGCACATTTTGCACATCTCTCTTCCACCCGAAAGAATCTGCTCATCCGGGCCATTGTTATGTGAGCCCGATGAATGACCTTGAATTGTGTCAGGCTGAGCCCAGCACATGTTGTGGACACGTTGACTCTACTCAACGCGTCCACCCATAGACCATCCTCTATCTCTCCTTCCAGCTCCTCCTCCCACTTGTGCTTCAGTTCCTCGATCTGCGTCTCCTCTGACCCCATATGTTCCTTGTAAATGTCAGAGACGCTCCCTTCTCCGACCCGCCCTCTGGAAACTACCCTGTCCTGAATCCCCCTTGGTGGTAGGAGCGGGAAGGTTGACACCTGTCTATGTAGGAAGTCCCGCACCTGCAGGTACCTGAATTTGTTTCCTCTCGACAACCCAATCTCCTCCAGCGCCCTCATGATCGGAAAGCTCCCCTCTATAAACATATCCCCCATCCTCTCAATCCCTGTTCTGCGCCATATCCGGAACCCCCCCATCCATATTTCCCGGGGCAAACCGGTGATTATTTCAGATTGGGACCAGACTGATGCTCCCTCTCCTCCCACATGCCTCCTCCATTGCCCCCAGACTCTCAGGGCCGCCACCACCACGGGGCTGGTGGAGTACCGTGCCGATGGGAACGGCAGAGGAATGCCCCCAGACTGGTGCCCATGCATGAAGTCTCTCCATACGCTCCCATGCCGACTCTCCCCCCACCACTCACTTCCTGATCATGGCTATATTCGCCGCCCAGTAATAGTTACTAAAATTTGGCAGCGCCAGCCCGCCCTCCCTCCGACTCCGCTCAATCATTACCTTCCTTACTCGCGGGGTCTTGCCTGCCCAAACAAAGCCAGTGATTACTTTGTTGACCCGTTTAAAAATGGACCGCGGAATAAAAATGGGGAGACACTGAAATACAAACCGGAATCTAGGGAGGACCGTCATCTTCACCGTCTGCACCATCCCAGCCAATGACAACGGAAGCGCGTCCCATCTCCGAAAACCGGCCTTCATTTGGTCTGCGAGTCGGGCCAGATTTTATTTATGCAGTTGGTCCCATTCCCGCGCCACTTGGATGCCTAGATACCTAAAGCTTCCCCCTACTAATCTAAACGGCAGTTCCCCCTGTCCCCTCGCCTGGGCCGCAAACATCTCACTTTTCCCCATATTTAGCTTATACCCCGAATACCGGCCAAATCCCCCATGAATCCTCATGATTTCTTCCATCCCCTCTATTGGGTCCGATACATACAGAAGCAGGTCATCTGCATAAAGCGAGACTCTATGCTCCACTCCATCCCCGGACTGGCCCCTTCCAGCCCCTTGAAGCTCCCAGAGCAATTGCAAGCGGCTCTATAGCTAGCGCGAACAACAGTGGGGAGAGGGGGCATCCCTGTCTCGTCCCCCGTGCAGTCTAAAGTAGTCCGATGTTGTCCTATTCGTCCGTATGCTTGCCACAGGAGCCTGATACAGCAACCTGACCCAGTCAATAAAGCCCCCACCCAAATCCGAACCGTCCCAGTACTTCCCACAGATATTCCCATTCTACCCGATCAGAAGCCTTCTCTGTGTCAATTGCGACCACTACCACCACCTCCCTACCTTCCGGGGGCATCGTGATCACGTTTAATAGCCTTATATTGGCCACCAACTGCCTACCCTTAACAAATCCCGTCTGGTCCTCCCCAATAATGCCCGGTACACAATCCTCAATCCTGGAGGATAAAAGTTTGGCCAGCAGTTTGGCGTCC
Organism: Scyliorhinus torazame; assembly: GCF_047496885.1. Lineage (NCBI taxonomy): Eukaryota > Metazoa > Chordata > Chondrichthyes > Carcharhiniformes > Scyliorhinidae > Scyliorhinus > Scyliorhinus torazame. The sequence continues at coordinate 101,506,954 of NC_092707.1, forward strand.
ACGTTCAACAGGGATATCGGCCTGTAGGACCCACACAGCTCTGGGTTCTTGTCCTGCTTCAGGATCCGCAAAAACGTGGCCTGTGACATTGTCGGGGGCAGCACCCCTCTCTCCCTTGCCTCATTGAACATCCTCAACAACAACGGTCCCAATATCCCAGAGAACTTTTTATAGAACTCCACTGGGTACCCATCTGGCCCGGGGCTTTACCCGACTGCATGGCCTTCAGACCCTCCACTATCTCTTCCAACCCGATCGGGGCCCCCAGCCCGTCTACCAGCTCCCCGTCCACCTTTGGGAAATTCAGCCCCCCCTAAGAAGTGCCTCATCCCCTCCGACCCTGTGGGGTTTCCAACCCATACAGCCTACTGTAAAAATCCCTAAACGCCTTATTCACCCCTGCTGAATCTCCAACCAGGTTCCCATCTCCCTCATTTACTTTCCCTATCTCCGTGGCTGCCTCCCTCTTTCTAAGCTGCTGTGCAAACATTCTGCTGGCCTTCTCTCCATGCTCATAGATCGCCCCCCCTCACCTTTCTCAGCTGCTCCACCACCCTCCCTGTGGTTAACAAGCCGAACTCCGGACTTCCGGGTGCGGCGATGACCAGCTAAGTCGCACGTTTTGGCAGCTCCCAGTGGAACGGACTTTTGGGCTCTTAAAAGGAGCCCCAACGGCAATTTAAACGGCCAAAAACACTGTGCGGTAAACTAGAAGGGAATCCCCCCCGGACACGCATGGATAAAGGAGAAGATAGCAGCCGGATTGCGGAGGATCCTCTGGAGCAGCGGCAAGGAAGGCAAGCTCAAAGCAAGATGGCGTCGGAAGGTGGCCGTTTGTTATGGGGCCCAGACCAACAAGAGTTCCTGCGGCGCTGTGTGGAAGAGCTGAAAAAGGAATTGAAGAAGGAGTTGTTGGCCCCGATATTACAGGTGATTGAAGGGCTAAAGGAGGAGCAGAAGACTCAAGAGCAGGAGCTTCGGGTCGTGAAGGCAAAGGCTTCTGAAAACGAAGATGAAATACAGGGCCTGGTGGTGAAGACAGAGACGCATGAGGCGCAGCACAAAAGGTGTGTGGAAAGGCTGGAAGTACTGGAGAATAATTCGAGGAGGAAGAATTTAAGGGTTTGAGGTCTTCCCGAAGGCGTAGAAGGGGCGGACGTCGAGACATATGTGAGCACGATGCTTCACTCGCTAATGGGATCGGAGGCTCCGACGGGCCCTTTGGAGGTGGAGGGAGCTTATCGAGTTATGGCGTGAAAACCAAGGGCAGAAGAAATACCTCGAGCCATGGTGGTGAGGTTTCACCGCTATGATGACAGAGCGATGGTCCTAAGATGGGCGAAGAAAACTCGGAGCTGCAGGTGGGAGAACGCGGTGATCCGCGTATACCAGGATTGGAGTGCGGAGGTGGCGAGAAGGAGGGCAAGTTTTAATCAGGCTAAGGCGGTGCTTCACAAAAAGAAGATCCAGTTTGGAATGTTACAACCGGTGAGATTGTGGGTCACACACCAAGGGAAGCACCACTACTTTGAGACGGCAGAAGAGGCGTGGACATTCATTGTGGATGAGAAGCTGGAATAGTCTGGCGAGAGAAAGATCTTTTGGGACAAAGTGGTGGGGTGATTATGTGGGGCGAGGAAAAAGGGGGGGGGGGGGAATGATTTTTCAGTTTGTTAATCTTGCGATCCTGTAACTTTTCTCTCTTCCCCATGATGGGGGGGGGGGGGGGGGAAAGAGTATGAGGAACTGTGGGCGCCGGTCATTCGGGTCCGAGTGGGAAACGCGGGCTTTGTTCCCGCGCTATGGTAATTATGGCGGGAACAGGGACGCAGGAAGGAGGGGGCCTCGCACAGTGGGGGCCGAGGACAAGGGGGAAGCCGAGGCCAGCCAGAGTTCGCTGACTTCTGGGAGCAACATGGGGGGTGCAATTACGCTAGGAAGGGATCTAGCGGAGGGGGGGGGGGGGTTAACTGGGTTGCTGCTGCTAAGGAGAAGGGGAGCTGTTATGGGATGGGGTGGTCGAGGTGGGAGGGCGCCGTCGGGGGGATACATGGGTACGTAGGAACCGGGTGAGGAGCTGGGTTAAAAAAGGGGATGACTAGTCGACAAGGGGGGGGGGGGGTAAAGAGCCCCCCAACCCGGCTGATCACGTGGAACGTGAGAGGGCTGAACGGGCTGATTAAAAGGGCATGGGTACTCGCACACCTAAAGAAATTAAAGGCAGATGTGGTTATGTTGCAGGAGACGCATCTGAAATTGATAGACCAGGTCAGACTACGTAAAGGATGGGTGGGGCAGGTGTTTCATTCGGGTTTGGATGCGAAGAACAGGTGGGTGGCTATCTTGGTGGGGAAACGGGTACTGTTTGAGGCAAAGACCATAGTGGCGGATAGTGGGGGTAGATATGTGATGGTGAGTGGCAGATTGCAAGGGGAGGCGGTGGTTCTGGTGAACGTATATGCCCCGAACTGGGATGATGCAAATTTTATGAGGCGTATGTTGGGACGTATCCCGGACCTGGAGGCGGGAAAGTTGGTAATGGGGGGAGATTTCAATACGGTGCTTGATCCAGGACAGGACTGATCGAGGTCCAGGACCGGGAGGAGGCCGGCAGCGGCCAGGGTGCTCAAGGACTTCATGGAGCAGATGGGAGGGGTAGACCCCTGGAGATTTAGTAGGCCTAGGAGTAAGGAGTTCTCATTTTTCTCCCATGTCCACAAAGTATACTCACGGATAGACTTTTTTGTCTTGGGAAGGGCACTGATTCCGAAGGTGACAGGGACGGAATATACGGCCATAGCTATTTCGGACCACGCTCCACATTGGGTAGACCTGGAGGTAGGAGAGGAAAAAGAACAGCACCCACACTGGAGAATGGATATGGGCTTATTGGCGGATGAGGGGGTATGTTTAAGGGTGAGGGGGTGCATCGAAAGGTACTTGGAGCTTAATGATAATGGAGAGGTTCAGGTGGGAGTGGTCTGGAAGGCGTTGAAGGCGGTGGTTAGAGGGGAACTGATATCCATAAGGGCACATAAAGGGAAACAAGAGGGTAAAGAAAGGGAGCGATTGCTGAAAGAACTTTTGAGGGTGGACAGGCAATATGCGGAGGCACCGGAGGAGGGACTGTACAGGGAAAGACAAAGGCTACATGTGGAGTTCGACCTGCTGAACACAGGTAAGGCGGAGGAACAGTGGAGGAGGGCACAGGGTTTACAGTATGAGTATGGAGAGAAGGCGAGTCGGCTACTGGCCCACCAATTGAGGAAGAGGGGAGCAGCGAGGGAGATAGGTGGGGTGAGAGATGTAGATGCTAAGCTCTTGGCCAAGGTGATGGCGACGAGGATAGAGGACTGTGTCCCCGGGGTGGTCCACAAGGATCAAACTGGGTTCGTTAAGGGGAGACAGCTGAACACGAACATATGAAGGTTGCTAGGAATAATGATGCCCCCACCAGAGGGGGAGGCGGAGATAGTGGTGGCGATGGACGCCGAGAAAGCATTCGACAGAGTGGAGTGGGGTTATCTGTGGGAGGTGCTGAGGAGATTTGGTTTTGGAGAAGGGTATATCGGATGGGTACAGCTGCTGTATATGGCCCCGGTGGCGAGCGTGGTGACGAACAGACAGAGGTCTGATTACTTCCGTCTTCATAGAGGGACGAGGCAGGGGTGTCCCCTGTCTCCGTTACTGTTTGCATTGGCGATTGAGCCCCTGGCCATAGCACTGAGGGGCTCCAGGAAGTGGAGGGGAGTGCTCAGGGGAGGAGAACACCGGGTATCCTTGTATGCAGATGATTTATTGCTGTATGTTGCGGACCCAGTGGAGGGGATGCCTGAGATAATGCAGACACTCAGGGAGTTTGGGGAATTTTCGGGGTACAAATTGAATATGGGTAAGAGTGAGCTGTTTGTGGTGCATCCGGGGGAGCAGAGCAGGGGAATAGATGACTTACCGCTGAGGAAGGTGACAAGAGATTTCCGGTACTTAGGGATTCAGATAGCCAGGAGTTGGGGAACCTTACACCCCTTAATCTAACAAGATTGGTGGAACAGATGGAGGAGGATTTTAAGAGATGGGACATGGTGCCCCTGTCACTGGTGGGTAGGGTGCAGGCAGTTAAAATGGTAGTCCTCCCGAGATTCCTCTTTGTGTTTCAGTGCCTTCCGGTGATGGTCACGAAGGCTTTTTCAAGAGAATTGAGAAAAGTGTCCTGAGTTTTGTGTGGGCCGGGAAGACCCCGAGAGTGAGGAGGGGGTTCTTTCAGCGTAGCAGGGATAGGGGGGGCTGGCACTACCGAGCCTAAGTGAATACTACTGGGCCGCCAATATCTCAATGGTGTGTAAGTGGATGGGAGAAGGGGAGGGAGCGGCGTGGAAGAGATTGGAGATGGCGTCCTGCAAGGGAACCAGCCTACAAGCAATGGTGACGGCACCGTTGCCGTTCTACCCGAAGAAATACACCACAGGTCCAGTGGTGGTGGCAACACTAAAAATTTGGGGGCAGTGGAGACGACATAGGGGAAGGACGGGAGCCTCGGTGCGGTCCCCGATAAGAAATAACCATAGGTTTGTCCCGGGGAGAATGGATGGGGGATTTGGAGCATGGCAAAGAGCTGGGGTTGTGCAACTGAGAGATCTGTTCGTAAACGGGACGTTTGCGAGTCTGGGAGCGCTGATGGAAAAATATGGGTTGCCTCAAGGGAATGCATTTCAGTACATGCAACTGAGGGCTCTCGCGAGACAACAGGTGAGGGAATTCCTGCAGCTCCTGACGCAGGAGGTCCAGGATAGAGTGATCTCGGGGACATGGGTGGGGGATGGTAGGGTGTCAGATATATACAGGGAAATGAGGGATGAGGGGGAGATCATGGTGGATGGGTTGAAGGGGAAATGGGAAGAAGAGCTGGGGGAAGAGATTGAGGAGGGGCTGTGGGCTGATGCCCTACGTAGGGTAAACACGTCGTCCTCGTGCGCCAGGCTAAGCCTGATACAATTCAAGGTTCTACACAGGGCGCATATGACCGGAGCACGGCTCAGTAAATTTTTCGGGGTAGAGGATAGGTGTGGGAGATGCTCGAGAAGCCCAGCAAATCACACACACATGTTTTGGTCATGTCCGGCACTACAGGGGTTCTGGGTGGGGGTGGCAAAGGTGCTTTCGAAGGTGGTGGGGGTCCGGGTCGAGCCAAGCTGGGGGTTGGCTATATTCGGGGTTGCAGAAGAGCCTGGAGTGCAGGAGGCGAAAGAGGCTGATGTCTTGGCCTTTGCGTCCCTAGTAGCCCGGCGAAGGATATTGCTTATGTGGAAGGAAGCCAAACCCCCGGGCGTGGAGACCTGGATAAATGACATGGCAGGGTTTATAAAACTAGAACGGATAAAGTTTGCACTAAGGGGTTCGGCTCAAGGGTTCACCAGGCGGTGGCAACCGTTCATTGACTACCTCGCAGAACGATAAAAAAAATGGGAAGGTAACAGCAGCAACCCGGGGGGGGGGGGGGGGGGGGGGGGTGGCGGGTGGCGGGTGGCGGGTGGGTCCACAGGGGTGTTTTTGTATAAATATTTGTACTATGTATATTGGATTGTTTGATTTTACTTTGGAGAGTTATTATTTTTGATAAGGCAGTTGCTATTTAGTTTATATATTATTTATTTATTTGTTAAAAAAGGCCACTGTTATTTATACTGTTTTACTGTTATAAAAAGGAAAACCTTTGTATTGTTTTGTTTGGCCAAAAAAATCTGAATAAAATATATTTAAAAAAACAAGCCGAACTCCACCTGTAGCCTCCGCCGTTCCCTTAAAAACCCTGCCTCTATGGTCTCCGCATACCTCCTATCGATCTGTAGTATCTCCTTTACCAGTCGGTCTGTCTCTGCCCTGTCCACCTTCTCCCTATAGGCCCGTATTGAGATTAGCTCCCCTCTGACCACCGCCTTCAGTGTTTCCCAGACCACCGCTGCTGACATTTCCCCCGTGTCGTTGACCTGCAGGTAGTTCTGAATACATTTCCTCAGCCGCTCGCATATCCCTTCTTCAGCTAAGTGTCCCACAATCTAGCCTCCAGTGCAGGCGCTGGTTACTGTCTTTACTGACCTGCAGGTCAACCCAGTGCGGAGCATGGTCTGAGAATGTGATCGCCGAGTACCCGGTGTCCACCAACCCGTCAGTAAAGCCTTGCTCAGAATAAAGAATTCAATCGAGGAGTACACTTTATGCACGTGTGAGTAGAAGGAGAACTCCTTCACTCTCGGCTGCCCAAATCTCCATGGGTCCAACCCCCCATCTGCTCCATGAACCCTTTTAGTTCCTTTGCCATTGTTGGCACCCTGCCCGTTTTTGAGCTTGACCGGTCTAAGCCAGGGTCAACAACTGTGTTAAAGTCCCCTCCCATGACCAACTTATGTGAGTCCAGGTCCGGTATCTTCCCCAGCATCCTCTTTATGAACTCCACATCATCCCAATTTGGCGAATACACATTTACTAATACCACCTGTACCCCCTCCAGTTTCCCACTGACCATAATGTACCGACCTTCCACATCCGAGACTATTCTACCCGCCTCAAACACCACCCGCTTATTGATCAGGATCGCGACCCCTCTAGTCTTTGAATCTAGTCACGAGTGAAAGACCTGACTGACCCAGCCTTTCCTCAATCTAATCTAGTCAGCTACTCTAAGGTGCGTCTCCTGCAACATTACCACGTCCGCCTTCAGTCCCATCAGATGCACAAACACGCATGCCCTCTTGACCGGCCCATTTAGCCCTCGTACATTCCAGGTGATCAGCCTAGTTCGGGGGCTCATTGCCCCCCCCCCTTCCTTCGCCGATCAGCCACCCCCTTTTTTGGGCCAGCCTCCAGCCCGTGCTCCGCGCCTCCACCGCCCCCCCCCCCCCCCCCCAGGCAGCCTCCGCCCCCAACCTCCTCTCTGTCCCTCAGCACAAGTCCCTCCCTCGTCAGCAGAACATTTCCCCCCGTCCCCCCTACTAACAACACAATATAACTCAACCCCTTTGATAAACCTAACATATGCACACCCCCCACTACGCTTCTGTGAGCTAGCCCGCCCAGCTAGCTTGCTGGCCCCATCCCTGGCGCCGAAAAGTCTCCCACCTATTGTTCCCTCCCCACCCACCCACTCCCGCTCATACATACATATTCCAATGACAAACAATCCCAACGCAATTGCCCGCCAGAAAAAACAGGAAGAAAAAAACCCGCTAACAAAGATTAAGTAAGAGATCCAAAATCTAAACCAGCACACCTCCAACCCCCAACAGTGCAAATGTAAACCTTAACTCACTCAGCTCTGCCACTGGTCCAAAATCAATACAGAAGGCATTACAGATAACTTCCACAAAACAAAAACGAGAAACTTTTTTAAAATTAAAAAAACATGAACGTTGCAGCGAAGTTCAAAAGTTCTCAGTCCACCACCAGTCCTTTCCTTTTCGCGAAGCCCAGCGCGTCCTCAGGCGACTCCAAATAAAAGTGCTGTTCCTCGTACGTGACCCAGAGACGGCCGGATACAACAGTCCGAACTTCACCTTTTTCTTAAAAAGGGTCGACCTGATCTGGTTAAAGCCTGCTCTTCTCCTGGCCACCTCCGCACTCTGGTCTTGGTAGATCTGCAGGATACTGTTGTCCCATTCACAGCTCCGTGTCTGCTTGGCCCACTGTAGAATGCGCTCCTTATCCAAGTACATGTGGAATCTCACCACCATTGCCCTCGGGGGTCTCGCGTTTGCGGCTTCCTCGCGAGTGCTGTGAGCTCTGTCCACCTCCAAGGGCCGGGAGAATGCCCCATCCTCCAGCAGCTTCTCAAACATGTCCGCGATGTATGCCCCAGTGTCCACTTCTTCGGACACCTCTGGGAGCCCAACGATTCTCGGGTTCTGCCGGTGGGACCTATTCTCTAGGTCCTCCACCTTCACCAGGAGCAGCTTCTGCTGGTCTCTCAGCATCCCCACCTCCAACTCCACCGCAATTTGATGTTCCTCCTGCTCAGCCAGCGCCTTCTCTACCTTCTGGATTGCCCGATCTTGGGCATCGAATCTAAGCTCCAGCCACTCAATTGACTCTTTTATTGGGTCCAAACAGTCCCATTTCTGCTTAGCGAAGCCTTCCTGAATAACTTGCATCAGCTGCTCCGTTGACCGCTGGGTCGACAAGCCAGAGGTCCGGTCACCCGCCATGCTGTCTCCTGCTGCAGCTTCAGCCCAAGCCTTCTCTGTCTTTCTGTTTCTGCCTTTACGAGCACTTCTCATCCTCCTCTCCATGCACCGATGTGGGAATTCAGTACACAATTGCCTCTGCCTTCAGTTTTTCAATTCGAGTCCGGTAGAAAATCGGGGGAAAAGTTCGACCCGAGCGGGAGCCATCAAATGTGCGACTTACACCTTCATAGCCGCCACCGGAAGTCCAATTCTTTCCCCTCTTAACTTATACCTATGTCCTCTAGTTCTCGATTTCCCAACCCTGGGAAAAAGACTGAGTGCATTCACCCTATCCATGCCTCCCATGATCTTGTACACCTCTATAAGATCACGCCTCAGTCTCCTCCGCTCCAAAGAAAATTGCCCTAGCCTGGCCAGTCTCTCACTATAACTCAGTCCCTTGTGTCCTAGCAACATCCTTGTAAATCTCTTCTGCACTCTCTCCAGTTTAATAACATCTTTCCTATAGCAAGGCGACCAAAACTGAACACACTACTCCAGGTGTGGCCTCACCAATGCCCTGTACATCTGCAACATAACTTCCCAACTTCTATACTCAATGCCCTGACTGATAAAGGTCAGTGTGCCAAAAGCCTTCTTCACTGCCCTATCTACCTCTGATTCCACCTTTAGAGAACCTGAACTCCAAGGTCCCTCTGACCCACGATAATCCCAAAGGTCCTACCATTCACCATGAAAGTCCTACCTTGATTTGACTTTCCAAAATGCAACACCTCACACTTATCTGTATTGAACTCCATTTGCCATTTCTCGGCCCACTTCCCCAGCTGATCAAGATCCTGCTGCAATTTTTGATAACCTTCCTCAGTGTCTACAATACCACCTATTTTAGTGTCATCTGCAAACTAACTGATCATGCCTTGTACATTCTCATCCAAATCGTTGATATAGATAACAAACAGCAATGGGCTCAGCACTGACCCCTGAGGCACACCACTGGTCACAGGCCTCCATTCCGACAAGCATCCTTCCACCATTACCCTCCGCTTCAGACTATCAAGCCAATTGTACATCCAATTTGCCAGCTCTCCCTGGATTCCATGTGATCTAACCTTCCAGAACTTTATCAAAGGCCTTACTGAAGTTCATATAGACTACGTCTATTGCCCTGCCCTCATCAACTTTCCTGGTCACTTCATCAAAGAACTCTAACAAAGTTGTATGGCATGATCGCCCATGCACAAAGCCATGCTGATTACTCCAGATCAAACCCTGTCTTTCCAAATGCCCATATATCTTATCCCTCAGAATCCTCCCTAGTAACTTACCCACCACAGATGTTAGGCTTACCGGTCTATAATTCCCAGGTTTTTCTTTGCAGCGCTTCTTAAATAAGAGCACAACATTTGCTACCCTCCAGTCTTCTGGTACCTCACCGTGGCTAATGATGATGCAGATATCTCAGCCAGGGCTCCCACAATTTCTTCTCTAGCCTCACGCAGTGTTCTTGGATATACCTGGTCAGGGTCAGTCTTGTTCCAACGGTAGAGGATATTTTGAGCCTGGACTTAGTTACTGCATACAGTTTTGGTCTCCTACAGTTTTGGTATTCTTCCTTAAGACAGGATCTACACTTTGGAAGAAGGTTCATTCGGTTGAAGTGATTGTCTTACAAGGGAAGGTTGGGCCTATGCGCATTGAATGAAAGGTGATCTTATTGAAACAGAAGATTCAGAGGGGGCCTGACAAGGACAGTGTTGAGGAGATGCTTCTCTACCCTTGGGGAAATCTAGAACCAGAGGGCATAATTCAAAATAAGGGGCCTCCTGTTTAAAATGGAGATAAGGAATTTCTTCTCCCAAGGTTATTAGTCTTTGTAATTCTCAGTTGCTTCACAGCTCCAGGGTCTCAGGTTCGATTCCCGGCTTGGGTCACTGTCTGTGCAGCGTTTGCACGTTCTCCCCATGTCTGCGTGGGTTTCCTCCAGTGCTCCGGTTTCCTCCCACAGTCCAAAGATGTGCAGGTTAGGTGGATTGGCCATGCTAAATTGCCCTTAGTGTTTAAAAAGGTTAGGTTGGGATTACTGGGTTACGGGGATAAGTTGGAAGTGTGGGCTTAAATGGGGTGCTCTTTCCAAGGGCCGGTGCAGACTCGAAGGGCTGAATAGCCTCCTTCTACACACTAAATTCTATGATTCTATGATAAAGGCCAGTTTGGGGATTTTTTTGAGGTCACTTTTTTGAGGTAACTGGTGTGGTTGTCGTGAGCATGGAGGTAGGTAGTAGTTAATGCTGTCTGGTGCAGGAAGATAACCCACGCTTATTGCATGTCACTTTATGATAGAATTATTTTTGTATAGCGCACCATTTCTTCTTAGGCGTGCTAAATGAGAGATAGCTGCACGAGCAAAAATATAAAATGTAACTGGTTACATTTCAAAGGTTTTTTTCAAAGTATTCAATTTTCTTTATCCTGATTTATCAGTGCTGAAGATGTTTCCTGGCATCCATGCACTTTTCAGCATGAGTCACTGGATCGTAAACCATAGCTGATCTCACCCCACCTCCTGCCAAACCCAGGGGGTTCCCATAATTGCTTCCCCAATGTATTTTTACAATTCAGCTCAAAGCGTACACCTGTGTTGATTTGGTACTACAACAGGCCATGCCTTTCGCACCCCACCAATCCCACTTGGCCATGAGAGAGGAGTCTGTACAGGTTGCAAGTCAGAGCATGCGTGTGTAAGGCTCTGTATAAACACAAAATTGGCAGATGTCATATATTAGCATAAGTCATGTAATATGGTGCTGCATGATTGATTATTATGAAGATTTTTTCCCACAACTGATACACCACATTAGATTGAATTTGGCATGAGTTACCAGGCTGGTACAGCAAAGGCTCTGACTGGAAACAAAAGCCACTTCATGTCCAATATTTGTTTTAAATCAGTGTGTTAAGCTGCATAGCGTCTCTTCGCAGGCATAATGTGTTTGTACACTCGTGTGTATTTTGTCCTCTGGAACAAAAAGGTGCCTCTATCATTAATGTGTATCTGATTTTTGTTTCATTGTGATCTGCAAGAATGTGATGACAATGTAGGTACTTGGGTGTTGGGATTGTTTATTCTGTTCAGTCTGGAGACAGACCCTGTTGCCACAGGGGTTGTGAAATGATCTCTATCTTCAACTGAGTGCCTGCTTCCACTTGCACCAGTTCTACCTGAAGGGTTCAAAGAGCTGAGTCAGTTGTGCAGTGTGATCCTGGTGTTACTGGACAGTCAATGTTTAAAGCTCTTTGAAACTGGTTTGATGAAATAAGTGTTTCTGTTCTAATTCAACATTGATGTTTTATTTTCAGTCAATGTTGAATTGATATCGACTGAAAATAAAACATTGGCGATTTCTCAGTAGTGAGAAAATGAAAGAATTTCAACTAGCTGTGTGCTTTTTGTATGTATTTCTCCCTCTTTCCCATTCCCCAAAGTTGAATATTTTCATAATATTTTCTGCCTTTCACTGGTGTCTCCAGCTGATAGCGTAACAGGGGCAACCTGCTGTGTGAGGTGACCTGTGACAAATGATGGCCCTCTCCCCACCACCATGTTATGTTTTTGTTTGATTGTCAATGGAACGTCAAGCAGATTTGTTAAACTTCAAAGATTGTAAACTGCTGTATGTTTTATCATGCTCATTTCACATATGACATGTTGACGCTGTGACCTGTGATATTGCTGATTTTTAAGTACCCTGCTCCAAAGCGTGCGTTGTTGGTCTGCACAAAAGTAACATTTAGTGCTTCTGCACAAGCCTTTGGAAAGCTGATATCCGCAGAAAGCCTGCTCAGTGGCCTGCAGAGAATTTTAGTGTAAGCCTTTAAAAAGAATTGTGCACAGTTGTGAAATCTGCAGCTTCCAAACGAGCCTTGGGATTGATCAGCGTGATGCCGTTTAGTTGTTTTGATGATCATGGTGTAAATAGCTGGCTGGTTTATTATTTCCTTTTGTTCAGAATTACTCGATGCAGGGTTTCAGAAACGTCTGACATTTTCGAGTTGTTTGTTGAATGTTGCTCTTGGGATTTCAGAACATGTGTTCCAAATATTGCTTTCTGTTATATCATTCTGATACAAAATGTTTTTTGAGAAAATGTGTTATCACCTTAATTGTGGTTAGCCGCTTGTTGTCTACTTTGTCTTTGCCTTTCAGGTGCTGTGAATCCCGATGTCTATATGAAGTAGACTGCTTCAAATTAATTTGCACACAGGGTACAAGTATGACCATTCAGTTTTGATTAGCTGTTGAAAAAGGAAATCATAAGAACATAAGAACTAGGAGCAGGAGTAGGCCACCTGGCCCCTCGAGCCTGTTCTGCCATTCAATGAGATCATGGCTGATCTTTTGTGGACTCAGCTCCACCTTCCGGCCCGAACACCATAACCCTTAACCCCTTTATTCTTCAACAAACTCTCTATCTTTATCTTAAAAACATTTAATGAAAGAGCCTCTACTGCTTCACTGGGCAAGGAATTCCATAAATTCACAACCCTGTCGGTGAAGAAGTTCCTCCTAAACTCAGTCCTAAATCTACTTCCCCTTATTTTGAGGCTATGCCCCCTAGTTCTGCTTTCACCCGCCAGTGGAAACAACCTGCCTGCATCTATCCTATCTATTCCCTTCATAATTTTATATGTTTCTATAAGATCCCCCCCCCCCCCCCATCCTTCTAATTTCCAATGAGTACAGTCCCAGTCTACTCAACCTCTCCTCGTAATGCAACCCCTTGAGCTCTGGGATTAACCTAGTGAATCTCCTCTGCACACCCTCCAGTGCCAGAACATCCTTTCTCAAGTAAGGAGACCAAAACTGAACACACTACTCCAGGTGTGGCCTCACAAACACCTTATACAATTGCAGCATGACCTCCCTAGTCTTAAACTCCATCCCTCTAGCAATGAAGGACAAAATTCCATTCGCCTTCTAAATCACCTGTTGCACCTGTAAACCAACTTTTTGCGACTCGTGCACTAGCACACCCAGGTCTTGCTGCACAGCAGCAAGTTTTAATATTTTATCATTTAAATAATAATTCCTTTTGCTGTTATTCCTACCAAAATGGATAACCTCACATTTGTCAACATTGTATTCCATCTGCCAGACCCTAGCCCATTCACTTCGCCTATCCAAATCCCTCTGCAGACTTCCAGTATCCTCTGCACTTTTTGCTTTACCACTCATCTTAGTGTCGTCTGCAAACTTGGACACATTGCCCTTGCTCTCCAACTCCAAATCATCTATGTAAATTGTGGGCCCAATCCTTTCAATGTGGGCTGTGAGGGACAACATTGTGGTGCAGTGGTTAGCACTGCTGCCTCATGGGGCCGAGGTCCCAGGTTCAATCCCGGCCCTGGGTCACTGTCCGTGTGGAGTTAGCTCATTCTCCCCGTGTCTGCGTGGGTCTCACCCCCACAACCCAAAAGATGTGCAGGGTAGGTGGATTGGCCACGCTAAATTGCCCCTTAATTGGGGGAAAACAAATTGGAGAAAAAAAATAAACAATGTAGGCTGTGATCTGACTTTTACTCTCTTTCTCAAGTGGTGGAATAGCATGTAAATGATATGCAGAAGCAAAGATAAAGCTGTTACTGAAAAACCTTTTCAAGGCTGAAGGTGGGACAGTGTGGTGGGCCACAGATATGAGTCAGAATTTCCTGCACTTCATAGCTTTCACATGAGCATATTGTCTAGACTCTAGAGTTACAGTCTGCAATACTGTTTTAAAGATAAGTCAGTTGAAGATTTCCTCTATTTTGTGTTGTGGCAGGCATTTTGTACTTCCTTGTATTTGTATGCACTGGACAATTATTTCGTAAGACTGGAACTTATGTTTTATTCACTGCTGTGTTCAGGTTTGCGTGCTCCAAGTTTCACAGTTGAGCCTAAATTGTGGCACATTACTTTCTGGAAAACGTGTGTTCTTCCATCACTTTTCAAAGTCGGAGTTAATGTTACTAGGCCGATGCTTACTGTTAAATTATTTACAGGCAAAATAATACATAGAAACAATAAGACACCATATGGTACTAGTAACTAGGATTTTCTGAGTCCCTCATCAGAGATGCCACTGACAATCTGGTCTCTGATGAGGGAGTCACGGAGGGTCTCATAATTACAGGATTGGGCCCGCAGCTTTAAGTCAGTGAGAAAACTGCTGAATGATTCTCTTGGTCTTTCTATACGCCTGGTGAACTTCACCTCCGATTTGCAGTGGGTATCGAATTATTTCATAATTGTGTCCCACTTATCCTTGTCCTCCCCTTCGGCGTAGGTAAATGAGTTATATATATCTCCATGGCCGGTTTCCGTGCCGCAGTTCAGAGGTATGCTATTTTTTTTTTAAATCTGGCGCAGCGGTCATGTCCTTAATTTCCAGAAACAAATTAAATTGTTGCAGGAAAATCTTCCAATTATACTGGAGATTACCAGAGGTTTTGAGGTGTTCTGGAGCTGGAAGTGATTCCATCTTACCAGTTTGTGCCCGAGAGATCCGAGTGTGGCGATGCCTTCCTTGACCAAATATCTCATCCGAGTTTCTTTTTTCTTTTTCTTGTCCTTCGAACCTAATCTAGCTAGTTTCTGTTTTTGTTGTTAAGGCCAACACTCCTTGGTACCATGTGGTGTTACCTGCGTGGTCGATAACACGTGTTACTCAATCCTTGGTTGATGGTGAGGTCCTTTGAATCTTGTTGAAGAAGACTTGAACTCGTCCAGTAACAACAAAGATTTATTGAGTAACTGTAACTATTAATGCATGAGTTCTTTACCTTAACATGGAAACTAGGAATTGGTTAGCAAGATTTAACAATAATAACTAAATGTAACTCCTCTAACTATCTATGTGATTCTGATGTTACCCTGTTCACAGTACACCCATGAGAGAGAGAGAGAGACCCTGTATGGCTGCTTTTTATACCCCTGTTGGTCCAGCCCTCTAGTGATCATGTGGTGCTACTATTTACCCATTAACCCTTATGTGCATGCACCTACAGAGATCACTGCAGTAACCACTAAATAGAACAACAGAATTGGGATTGTCTTACAAGGGGTTGTGTGCCTTGTTCAGAACCATGTTTCGTATAAGCTATAAAGTCTTAATAAAAGATTGCTACAGGACAAATGAAGGCAACTTGGCCGATCGTATCCCTTCTGGCTCTCTTAAGGAGCAATTCACATGCTGCCACTCCCCGCCCTCTCACCACGTCCCTGCATTTCAGATAAATGAAGAGTCTTTACCTCAAACCTTAAAGTTGTGACAAATGTACGTGATGCCATTTTTAATTTGTTGATGGTGTTGGTTCTTACAGGCTGACACCAAGGCTGCAGGTGAATCCCACAGTGTTCTTGCAGTTTCAGTGTTTAAAATGAACCACTCAAGGAACTAGATGATGAAAGACACAGTACATAGAACATAGAACATTACAGCGCAGTGCAGGTCCTTCGGCCCTCGATGTTGTGCCGACCTGTGAAACCACTCTAAAGCCCATCTACACTGTTCCCTTATTGTCCATATGTCTATCCAATGACCATTTGAATGTCCTTGGTGTTGGCGAGTCCACTACTGTTGCAGGCAGGACATTCCACACCCATACTACTCTGAGTAAAGAACCTACCTCTGACATCTGTCTTATATCTATCTCCCCTCAATTTAAAGGTATGTCCCCTCGTGCTAGACATCACCATCCGAGGAAAAAGGCTCTCACTGTCCACCCTATCCAATCATCTTGTATGCCTCAATTAAGTCACCTCTTAACCTTCTTCTCTCTAACGAAAACAGCCTCAAGTCCCTCAGCCATTCCTCATAAGATCTTCCCTCCAAACCAGGCAACATTCTGGTAAATCTCCTCTGCACCCTTTCCAATGCTTCCACATCCTTCCTATAATGCGGCGACCAGAATTGCACGCAATACTCCAAATGCGGCTGTACCAGAGTGTCGTATAGCTGCAACATGACTTCATGGCTCCTAAACTCAATCCCTCTACCAATAAAAGCTAACACACCGTACGCATTCTTAACAACCCTCTCAACCTGGGTGGCAACTTTCAGGGATCTATGTACATGGACACCAAGATCTCTCTGCTCATCCACACTGCCAAGAATCTTACCATTAGCCCAGTACTCTGTCTTCCTGTTATTCCTTCCAAAATGAATCACCTCACACTTTTCTGCATTAAACTCCATTTGCCACCTCTCAGCCCAGCGCTGCAGCTTATCTATGTCCCTCTGTAACTTGTAACATCCTTCCGCACTGTCCACAGCTCCACCAACTTTAGTGTCATCTGCAAATTTACTCACCCATCCTTCTACGCCCTCCTCCAGGTCATTTATAAAAATGACAAACAGCAGTGGCCCCAAAACAGATCCTTGTAGTACACCACTAGTAACTGGACTCCAGTCTGAACATTTCCCATCAACCACCACCCTTTGTCGTCTTCCAGCTAGCCAATTTCTGATCCAAACTGCTAAATCACCCTGAATCCCATGCCTCTGTATTTTCTGTAGTAGCCTACCATGGGGAACCTTATCAAACACTTTACTGAAATCCATATACACCACATCAACTGCTTTACCCTCATCCACCTGTTTGGTCACCTACTCAAAGAACTCTAAGGTTTGTGAGGCACGACCTACCCTTCACAAAACCGTGTTGACGATCTCTAATCAAATTATTCCTTTCCAGATGATTATACATCCCATCTCTTATAAACCTTTCCAAGATTTTGCCCACAACAGAAGTAAGGCTCACTGGTCTATAGTTACCGGGGTTATCTCTACTCCCCTTCTTGAACAAGGGGACAACATTTGCTATCCTCCAGTCTTCTTGGCACTATTCCTGTAGACAAAGATGATTTAAAGATGAAGGCCAAAGGCTCAGCAATCTCCTCCCTAGCTTCCCAGAGAATCCTAGGATAAATCCCATCCGGCCCAGGTGACTTATCTATTTTCACATTTTCCAGAATTGCCAGCACCTCCTCCTTATGAACCTCAAGCCCTTCTAGTCTAGTAGCCTGAATCTCAGTATTCTCTTCGACAACATTGTCTTTTTCCTGTGTGAATACTGACGAAAAATATTCATTTAGCACCTCTCCTATCTCCTGGGACTCCAAGCACAACTTCCCACTACTGTCCTTGACTGGCCCTACTCTTACCCTAGTCATTTGTTTATTCCTGACATATCTATAGAAAGCTTTAGGGTTATCCTTGATCCTACCTGCCAAAGACTTCTCATGTCCCCTCCTGGCTCTTCTTAGCTCTCTCTTTAGGTCCTTCCTAGCTAACTTGTAACTCTCGAGCGCCCTAACTGAACCTTCATGTCTCATCTTTACATAAGTCGTCTCCTTCCTCTTGACAAGTGTTTTGACTGCTTTAGTAAACCATGGTTCCCTCACTCGACCACTTCCTCCCTGCCTGACAGGTACATACATATCAAGGACACGCAGTAGCTGTTCCTTGAACAAGCTTCACATTTCCATTGTGCCCATCCCCTGCAGTTTTCCTCTCCATCCGATGTATCCTAAGTCTTGCCTCATCGCATCATAATTGCCTTTCCCCCCAGATATAACTCCTGCCCTGCGGTATATACCTATTCCTTTCCATCACTAAAGTAAACGTAATCGAATTGTGGTCACTATCACCAAAGTGCTCACCTACTTCCAAATCTAACACCTGTCCTGGTTCATTACCCAGTACCAAATCCAATATGGCCTCGCCTTTCGTTGGCCTATCTACATACTGTGTCAGGAAACCCTCTCGCACACATTGGACAAAAATGGACCCATCTAATGTACTCGAACTATAGCGTTTCCAGTCAATATTTGGAAAGATAAAGTCCCCCATAACAACTACCCTGTTGCTTTCGCTCCTATCCAGAATCATCTTTGCAGTCCTCTCCTCTACATCTCTGGAACTTTTCGGAGGCCTATAGAAAACCCCTAACAGGGTGACCTCTCCTTTCCTGTTTCTAACCTCAGCCCATACTACCTCAGTAGACGAGTCCTCATCAAACGTCCTTTCTGCCACCGTAATACTGTCCTTCACTAACAATGCCACCCCTCCCCCTCTTTTACTACATTCCCTGAGCTTACTGAAATATCTAAATCCTGGCACCTGCAACAACCATTCCTGTCCCTGCTCTAGCCACGTCTCCGAAATGGCCACAATATCGAAGTCCCAGGTACCAACCCATGCCGCAAGTTCACCCACCTTATTCCGGATGTTCCTGGCATTGAAGAAGACACACTTTAAACCACCTTCCTGCCTGCCGGTACACTCTTGCAACTTTGAAACCCTACTCATGACCTCACTACTCTCAACCTCCTGTATACTGGAGCTACAATTCAGGTTCCCAAGCCCCTGCTGAACTAGTTTAAACCCTCCCGAAGAGCATTAGCAAATTTTCCCCCCAGAATATTGGTACCCCTCTGGTCCAGGTGCAGACCATCCCGTTTGTAGAGGTCCCACCGACCCCAGAATGAGTCTCAAATTTCCAGAAATCTGAAACCCTCCCTCCTGCACCATCCCTGTAGCCACGTGTTCAACTCCTCTCTTTCCCTATTCCTCGTCTCGCTATCACGTGGCACGGGTAACAACCCAGAGATAATAACTCTGTTTGTCCTAGATCTAAGTTTCCACCCGAGCTCCCTGAATTCCTGCCTGACATCCCCATCCCTTTTCCTGCCTGTGTCGTTGGTACCTATGTGGACCACGACTTGGGGCTGCTCCCCCTCCCCCTTAAAGATCCTGAAAACACGATCAGAGACATCACATAGGAACATAGGACGGGAATAAGGAATTTGGTTGCTTGGGTCTTTACTCCTGGCGTTCAACCTGCGGCCTAACTCCATATCCCATCCTTGTTCCATACCTGTTTGATTTCTGTTAACCAAGCTGTATCAATACCAGATTTATTTATTTATTTATTTAAATTTTCCAATTAAGTGGTAATTTTGCAAGCCAAGCCACCTACCCTGCAGATCTTTGGGTTGTGGGGGTGAGACCCACACCGACACGGGGAGAATGTGCAAACTCCGCACGGACAATGACCTGGGGCCGGGACCGAACCCGGGTCAGCAATGCCGTGAGACAGCAGTGACAACCACTGCGCCACTTGTGCTGCGCTTTCAATCCCAGATTTACAATTAACAATTGATCTAGCATCTGCTGCCATTGGCAGAAGAGAGTTCCAAACCTCCTCCACCTTTGTATGTAGAAGGGTTTATGAGCTTCACTCCTGAAAGCCGCCTTCTAATTTTGAGGTGAAATTCTGTAGTTCTAAATTCCCTATTCCCCAATCAGTGGAACGTGTTTCTATCGACCTTATCCGTTCCCCTAATATAGATAGATCACTTGGTTGCATGGTGTACCGAAAACAATCTCTCTCTCAATGCTGGAAAGATGAAGGAACTGATCAATGACTTCAGGAAGCGTAGCACGAGCACGACACACCCACACACCTCGTCTACATCAATGGCTCCGAAATAGAGATGGTCGATAGTCTTAAGTTCCTGGGGGTCACCATCACCTACAGTCTATCCTGGTCCACTCACGTTGATGTTATAGTCAAGAAAGCCCAACAACCTCATTACTTCCTGACGAAGCTAAAGAAATTCAGCATGTCTGCATCAACTCTCACAAACTTCTACAGATGTGCCATAGGGAGCATCCTATCCGGCTGCATCACAGCCTGGTAGGTCAGTTGCTCGGTCCAAGATCGCAAGAAACTGCAGAGTGTGGTGAACTCAGCCCAACGCATCACACAAGCTTACCATCCTCCCATTGATTCTGTATACACCTCCCGCTGCCTCAGGAAGGCAGACTTCATTGTCAGAGACCCCTCACACCCAGGCTTTGCCCTCTTCCAGACCCTTCCATCAGGCAGAAGATACAGAAGCCTGAAGACACTCACATCCAGACATAGGAACAGCTTCTTCCCCACAGTTAGTGGACTCTTCAATGACTCTCTTTTGGACTGATATGTTCCCTGTAAGAGCACTAATCACAAGGCCCTATGCTGCTCTTGTTTGGCCTTGTTCCGCACTATAACCAATCACTATTTGATAATGCACCACTGTCCATGTACTCTGTCGATTATTCTTTTGTCTACTATGTACATACTGTGTACGTTCCCTTGGCCGCAGAAAAATACTCTTCACTGTATTTCGTTACATGTGACAAATATCAATTAATCCTGAAAACTTTGATTAAATCATCTGTCCTCAATTCTAGAGAATTTAAAAAAAAAAAATTGCTTCCTTATTTTATCATGCTGCCATCAATTTTCAAGAAGCACATATTGCTCTTAAATGCCCCCACTTTCTCTAATATTGTAAAGTTTTTTGATTTTGATGTCCCTTGCAGCATTTCTTTACTGTTTTATTATCCTTTGCTGATCTTTTTGCCAGAATCTGTGGTATTTTTGTATGCTTTTTCTTTCAGGTCTTTAGATGTCCATGTTTTTTATAGGTAAAACTCCAAAGGAATATAGATTGGTTTTGTATCAGAATTATTTCTTCCACTGATCTAATGTCATTTTATCCACCCTCCCATTGTAGTCAGACTTGCGTAAATCTAGAACCTTAGTAGCTGTTTCCCGTTTCTCAACTTCATCTTTTGAAACACAACATTGAACTCATCACATTATGATCACTATTTTTTAAAAAAAATATATTTTATTCAAGATTTTTTGGCCAAACATAACAGTACATAGTTTTTCTTTTAAACAACAATAAAGCAATATAAATAACAGTGGCCAGTTTTAAACAAGTAAATAAATAATATATAAACAGAAACAAAAACAAAACTAAATGGCAACTGCCTTGTCAAAAATAGTTACTCCAAAGATACAATCCAACAGTCCAATATACATTACCTATAACAAATGTCTATACATATACAATGACATCCCTAAGAGCCCGCCCGGATCCTCCCCCCCCCCCCCCCCCCCCCCCCCCCGGCTTGCTGCTGTTGTCTTTCTTTCTTTTCATTCCCCTCTATCGTTCTGTGAGGTAGTTGACGAACGGTTGCCACCGCCTGGTGAACCCTTGAGCCGAACCCCTTAATACGAACTTGATCCGTTCTAACTTTGTAAACCCTGCCATGTCGTTTATCCAGGTCTCCACGCCCGGGGGTTTGGCTTCCTTCCACATCAACAATATCCTGCGCCGAGCTACTAGGGACGCAAAGGCCAAAACATCAGCCTCTCTCGCCTCCTGCACTCCCGGCTCTTCTGCAACCCCGAATATAGCCAACCCCCAGCTTGGCTCGACCCGGACCCCCACCACCTTCGAAAGCACCTTTGCCACCCCCACCCAGAACCCCTGTAATGCCGGGCATGACCAGAACATGTGGGTGTGATTTGCTGGGCTTCTCGAGCATCTCCCACACCTATCCTCTACCCCGAAAAATTTACTGAGCCGTGCTCCAGTCATATGCGCCCTGTGTAGAACCTTGAATTGTATCAGGCTTAGCCTGGCACACAAGGACGACGAGTTTACCCTACGTAGGGCATCAGCCCACAGCCCCTCCTCAATCTCCTCCCCCAGCTCTTCTTCCCATTTCCCTTTCAGCTCATCTACCATGATCTCCCCCTCGTCCCTCATTTCCCTGTATATGTCCGACACCCTACCATCCCCCACCCATGTCTCTGAGATCACTCTATCCTGCACCTCCTGCGTCGGGAGCTGCGGGAATTCCCTCACCTGTTGCCTCGCAAAAGCCCTCAGTTGCATATACCGAAATGCATTCCCTTGGGGCAACCCATATTTTTCCGTCAGCGCTCCCAGACTCTCAAACGTCCCATCTACGAACAGATCTCTCAATTGTACTACCCCAGCTCTTTGCCATGCTCCAAATCCCCCATCCATTCTCCCCGGAACAAACCTATGGTTATTTCTTATCGGTGACCGCACCGAGGCTCCCGTCCTTCCCCCATGCCGTCCCCACTGCCCCCAAATTTTTAATGTTGCCACCACCACCGGGCTTGTAGTGTATTTCTTCGGTGAGAACGGCAACGGTGCCGTCACCATTGCTTGTAAGCTGGTCCCCTTGCAGGACGCCCTCTCCAATCTCTTCCACGCCGCTCCCTCCCCTTCTCCCATCCACTTACACACCACTGAAATATTGGCGGCCCAGTAATAATCATTTAGGCTCGGTAGTGCCAACCCCCCCTATCCCTACTACGCTGCAAGAACCCCCTCCTCACTCTCGGGGTCTTCCCGGCCCACACAAAACTCATAATGCTTTTCTCAATTCTCTTGAAAAAAGCCTTCGTGACCATCACCGGGGAGGCACTGAAACACAAAGAGGAATCGCGGGAGAACCGCCATTTTAACCGCCTGCACCCGACCCGCCAGTGACAGGGACACCATGTCCCATCTCTTGAAGTCCTCCTCCATCTGTTCCACCAATCGTGTTAAATTAAGCCGGTGCAAAGTTCCTCAATTATTGGCTATCTGAATCCCCAAGTATCGGAAGTCTCTTGTTACCTTCCTCAGCGGTAAATCCTCTATTTCCCTGCTCTGCTCCCCCGGATGCACCACAAACAACTCACTTTTCCCCAAGTTCAATTTATACCCCGAAAAATCCCCAAACTCCCCAAGTATCCGCATTATCTCTGGCATCCCCTCCACCGGGTCCGCCACATACAACAACAAATCATCCGCATACAGAGATACCCGGTGTTCTTCTCCCCTAAACACTCCCCTCCACTTCCTGGAACCCCTCAGTGCCATGGCCAGGGGCTCAATCGCCAGTGCAAACAATAACGGAGACAGGGGACATCCCTGCCTTGTCCCTCTGTAAAGCCGGAAATAATCAGACCCCTGTCCATTCGTAACCACACTCTCCATCGGTGCCCTATACAGCAGCTGTACCCATCCGATATATCCATCTCCGAAGCCAAATCTCCTCAGCACCTCCCACAGATAATCCCACTCCACTCTATCAAATGCTTTCTCGGCATCCATCGCCACCACTATCTCCGCTTCCCCCTCTGGCGGGGGCATCATCATTACCCCTAGCAACCTCCGTATGTTCGTGTTCAGCTGTCTCCCCTTCACAAACCCAGTTTGGTACTCATGTACCACCCCCGGGACACAGTCCTCTATCCTCGTCGCCATTACCTTGGCCAGAATCTTAGCATCCACATTTAAAAGAGAAATGGGCCTATAGGACCCGCATTGCAGCGGGTCTTTTTCCTTCTTTAGGAGGAACGATATCTTTGCCTCTGACATAGTCGGGGGCAACTGCCCCCTTTCCCTAGCCTCATTAAAGGTTCTCGTCAGAAGCGGGGCCAGCAAGTCCATATACTTCCTATAAAATTCCACCGGGAATCCGTCTGGTCCCGGGGCCTTCCCCGCCTGCATGCTCCCAATCCCTTTCACTACCTCCTCCATCTCAATCTGTGCTCTCAGTCCCGCCCTCTCCTGCTCCTCCACCTTAGGGAATTCCAGCTGATCCAGAAAGCACATCATTCTCTCCTTCCCTTCCGGGGGCTGAGCTTTCTATAATCTTTCGTAGAATACCTTGAACACCCCATTCACTCTCTCCGCTCCCCGCTCCATCTCTCCCTCCTCGTCTCTCACCCCCCCCTATCTCCCTCGCTGCTCCCCTCTTCCTCAGTTGGTGGGCCAGCAACCGGCTCGCCTTCTCCCCATATTCATACTGTACACCTTGTGCCTTCCTCCATTGTGCCTCTGCATTACCCGTAGTCAACAAGTCACATTCTACATGTAGCCTTTGCCTTTCCCTGTACAGTCCCTCCTCCGGTGCCTCCGCATATTGTCTGTCCACCCTCAAAAGTTCTTTCAGCAACCGCTCCCTTTCCCTACCCTCCTGCTTTCCTTTATGTGCCCTAATAGATATCAGCTCCCCTCTAACCACTGCCTTCAACGCCTCCCAGACCACCCACCTGAACCTCCCCATTGTCATTAAGCTCCAAGTACCTTTCAATACACCCCCTCACCCTTAAACATACCCCCTCATCTGCCAATAGTCCCATGTCCATTCTCCAGGGCGGGTGCTGTTCTTTTTCCTCCCCTATCTCCAGGTCCACCCAATGTGGAGCGTGGTCCGAGATAGCTAATGCCGTGTACTCCGTCCCTGTCACCTTCGGGATCAGCGCCCTTCCCAATACAAAAAGTCTATCCGTGAATATACTTTATGGACATAGGAGAAAAACGAGAACTCCTTACGCCTAGGCCTGCTAAATCTCCAGGGGTCTACTCCTCCCATCTGCTCCATAAAGTCCTTGAGCACCCTAGCTGCAGCCGGCCTCCTCCCGGTCCTGGACCTCGATCTGTCCAGCCCTGGGTCCAGCACCGTATTAAAGTCTCCCCCCATTACCAACTTTCCCGCCTCTAGGTCCGGGATACGTCCCAACATTCACCTCATAAAATTGGCATCATCCCAGTTCGGGGCATATACGTTCACTAGAACCACCGCCTCCCCTTGCAATCTGCCACTCACCATCACGTATCTACCCCTGCTATCTGCCACTGTGGTCTTTGCCTCAAACAGTTCCCGTTTCCCCACTAATATAGCCACCCCCCTGTTCTTTGCGTCTAACCCCGAATGAAACACCTGCCCCACCCATCCTTTGCGTAGTCTGACCTGGTCTATCAGTTTCAAATGCGTCTCCTGCAACATAACCACATCTGCCTTTAATTTCTTTAGGTGTGCGAATACCCGTGCCCTTTTAATCGGCCCGTTCAGCCCCCTCACGTTCCACGTGATCAGCCGGGTTGGGGGGCTCTTTACCCCCGCCCCCCTTGTCGACTAGCCACCCCCTTTTTTAATCCAGCTCCTCACCCGGTTCCCACGTAGCCATATCTCCCCCCGACGGAGCCCTCCCGCCTCGACCACCTCACCCCGTACCAGCTCCCCCTTCTCCCCAGCAGCAGCAACCCAGTTAATCCCCCCCCCCCCCCCCCCCCCCCCCCGCTAGATCCTCTTCTAGTGTAATTGCACCCCCCATGTTGCTCCCAGAAGTCAGCAAACTCTGGCTGACCTCGGCTTCCCCCCATGACCTCGGCCCCCACTGTGCGAGGCCCCCCCTTCCTGCTTCCCTGTTCCCGCCATGATTACCATAGCGCGGGAACAAAGCCCGCGTTTCCCACTTGGCCCCACCCCTAATGGCCGGCGCCCACAATTCCTCATCCTTCCCCCCCCACCCTCCCCACGACATGGGGAAGAGAGAAAAGTTACAGGGTCGCAAGATTAACAACTTGAGAGATCATCACTTCCCCCTTTTTCCCCCCCTTCACCCCACATAATCACACCACCACTTTGTCCCAAATGTTCTTTTTCTGGCCCGCCTATTCCAGCTGCTCCTCCACAATAAATGTCCACGCCTCTTCTGCCGTCCCAAAGTAGTGGTGCTTCCCTTGGTGTGTGACCCACAGTCTTGCCGGTTGCAGCATTCCAAATTTGACCTTCCTTTTGTGAAGCACTGCCTTGGCCCGATTGAAACTCGCCCTCCTTCTCGCCACCTCCGCACTCCAATCTTGATATACGCGGATCACCGCGTTCTCCCACCTACTGTTCCGAGTTTTCTTCGCCCATCTGAGGACCATCTCTCTGTCATTATATCGGAGAAATCTCACCACTATGGCTCGAGGTATTTCTCCAGCCCTCGGTCTTCGCGTCATAACTCGATAAGCTCCCTCCACCTCCAATGGGCCCGTTGGGGCCTCCGATCCCATTAACGAGTGAAGCATCGTGCTCACATATGCCCCGACGTCCGCCCCCTCCGCACCTTCGGGAAGACCAAGAATCCTTAAATTCTTTCTCCTCGCATTATTCTCCAGCACCTCCAGCCTTTCCACACACCTTTTGTGTTGTGCCTCGTGCATCTCTGTCTTCACCACCAGGCCCTGTATTTCGTCTTCATTATCAGCGGCCTTTGCCTTCACGACCCGAAGCTCCTGCTCCTGGGTCTTTTGTTCCTCCTTTAGCCCTTCAATCGCCTGTAATATTGGGGCCAGCAGCTCCTTCTTCATCTCCTTTTTAAGTTCTTCCACACAGCGCCGCAGGAACTCTTGTTGGTCAGGGCCCCATACTAGACTGCCACCTTCCGACGCCATCTTGCTTTGTGCTTGCTTTCCTTGCCGCTGCTCTAGAGGATCCTCTGCAATCCGGCCAATTTCCTCCTTTTTCCATCTGTGTCCAGGGGGAATTCCCTTCTGGTTTACCGCACAGTATTTTAGCCGTTAAAATTGCCGTTGGGGCTCCTATTAAGAGCCCAAAAGTCCGTTCCACTGGGAGCTGCCGAAACGTGCGACTTAGCTGGTCATTGCCGCACCCAGAAGTCTCATTATGATCACTATTAAGTACTTCAATTCAAAAGAACAAAATCTGGTAGAATCATGTGGTGCATCCCTAATGGCATATAACATAAATGGAATCCTGTTGTCCCAATTATGAGGCTAACCTTGACCAAACGCTCCCATCATGGTTTTCAAAGTTTGATGCCGCCTCTCTAATGCTCCATGTGACTCGGGATGAGATGCCAATGGTTTGTACTGTTACTTTTCTCCAGGCTAGTCATGACCTCTTTAAAGAGGAGTTCCTCAGGGTAATGTCCCAGGCCCAACCATCTTCAACTGCTTTATCAATGACCTCCCTTCCATCATAAGGTCAGAAGTGGGGATGTTTGCGGATGACTGCACAATGTTCAGCATCATTCATGACACCGCAGAAAATGAAGCAGTCCATGTCCAAATGCAGCAAGACCTGGATAATATCCAGGCTTGGGCTGACAAATGGCAAGTTACATTCGTGCCACACAAGTGCCAGGCAATTACCATCTCCAAGAGAGGATCGAACCATCACCCCTGGACATTCAATGGCATTACCATTGCTGAATCCCCCACTATCAACATCCTGGGATTACCAAAAATTGAACTGGACTAGCCATATTAATACTGTGGTTACCAGGGCAGGTCAAAGGTTAGGAATCCTACGGCGAGTAACTCGCCTCCTGACCCCCCCCCCCCCCCCCAAAGCCTGCTCACCATCTACAAGTCAGGAGTGTAATGGAATGCTCTCCACTTGCCTGGATAAATGCAGCTCCAACAACACTCAAGAAGCTTGACACCACCCAGGACAAAGCAATCTGCTTGATTGTTCCCCCTTCCACATACAGTCAAACCCTCCGCCACCGTTGAACAGTGGCATCCATGAGTACATCTAAAGATGCACTGTAGTAACTCACCAAGGTTCCTTAGACAGCACCTTCCAAACCCCCAACCACTACCATCTAGAAGGAGACAAGAGCAGCAGATATCTGGGAACCCCACCACTTGGAGGTTCCCCTCCAAGTCACTCACCACCCTGACTTGGAAATATATCGTCACTCCTTCAGTGCCCTGGAGCAACATCCTGGAACTCCCTCCCTAACAGCACAGTGGGTGTACCGATACCTCAAAGACTGCAGTGGTTGAAGAAGGCAACTCACCACCACCTTGTGAAGGGCAACTTGGGATGGGCAATAAATGCTGGCCTACCCAGCGACGCCTACATCCCTAAAAGATTTTTTTTTTAAATGACACGAAATTTGACTCCTGATCTGATTTTATCTCCTTCAACAAGCCATATCTAGTCAAGAACATGGTTAATTCTTCTACCACTCTGCTGGCTGGAATCAATCTTAATGGCATGGCTTCAGGAAATCTAGTGGATATATCCATAATAGTTAACTAGTATTGATTTCCACCTCATGTTCTCAGCAACGGTCTCACACAGTCGATTAGAACTATTATAAAACATTCTTCAAAAGCTGGAACAGGGATCGAGGATGCTGGTTTTATTTCGGCAAGTGGTTTCCCTATTACTTGGCAAGTGTGACAAGTTTGACAGAAGTTACTTACATCTTTATGTAGTCCAAGCCAGTAAAACTGTTTTGGGGTCTGTGCTTGGGTTTTCTTTATTCCGATATGTCCCCTAATGGAATTTCATGAGCTACCATTAGAATCTCTTTTCTGTACTCTGGAGGTAATACAATTTGGTGTATTTCTTCCCATTTGTCACCTGCACTAACCTGTGGTGGGTGCCATCTTCTCATTAGTGATTGGTCATTCACATAACATTCAGGAATACACTGAGCTTCCAATGCTGAGTAGGCTGTCTGATACGTTTATTTTAATTTGGAATCATCCTGTTGCAATTCTATCAAGTCTCTGTGAATTAAACACATCTGTCTCTTTCCCTTTGTCTGTTTCACCTTCATTCAGCTTTCTAAAAGTTGTATCAGATAACCTGATCTCATTTGTCACACCCTGTGCTCGCACCTCCTCCTTTTTTTGTCTTTATCTTATGAACCTGTGATCGCATCACTACACAATCCGGAAAACCCTCCCGGAAGGTCTGTTACAATTTCTCAGTAGCTGTGTTTTCTATTGGCTATTCAATTACAATAGGCATCACTATTATCTGTGATCTTGCTTTATGTTATTCCCCAGAATGAAGTGAATCCCTGCAAAGGGCAGTATTTCTACCATTCCTACAACCATCTCTCCCGCTACAACTTTACCAAAGGTTTTTTCTTGTTTTGCCATGAATGCTATTGACCAGGACCTCTTCCTTCAATATTCCTTCTGGACAACAGATTTCTTTACCCCACATCAGTAAGGATTGACTCACCCCTGTATCTCTTTAAAAAAAAAAAAAAACAGGGAAATACTTGACCGTTGCACACAAAATCCTTAAAACACATCAACCACTTGCTGGTCACTCTGCCCCTGTACCATTTGTGCACACGCTTTCATTCCTATTGTTTGCTCTTTTCCTTGTGTGTAAATCCTACCTGTTTCTCCTGTCCTCGAGCCTCTGATTTCATATTTCCCGTCTTTTCCTTGTGTATAAATCCTCCTACCTGTTCTCCAGCCTCTGATTTGATATTTCCCGTTATAAGAGTTATAACTCCAACTGGCTACCATTTAATATTCAGCATATACTGACTTCGTGTGGCCCAGTTTATTACAATGAAAACGTCTAACTTTCCTAATTTCTCTTATCCCCTCAGCACTATCTTTTTTTATCTTGAGGTGAAGTCTCCTTGAAATTTTCAACCACTCCCTCTGGTGCTTAGCTGTACTTTTTCGCACCTTTCCATTTTCTATCTCAGGTTTAAAAAGGTGTTGGAAGAGCGGCTTTGAGCTATGAGCTAACTCATGATGGTCAGCAAGCTCCGCTGTATATCTTGCAGCTCTAACTCTCCACATTGGGGTGGCACGGTGACATAGTGGTTAGCACTGCTGCCAGGGACCCGGGTTAAATTCCAACCTTGGGTGACTGTGTGGCGTTTGCACGTTCTCTCCGTACCTGCGTGGGTTTGCTCCGGGTGGTTTCCTCCCACAGTCCAATGATGTGCCAGTTAGGTGGATTGGCCATGCTAAATTACCCCCTTAGTGTCCAAAGGTTAGTTGGGGTTACACGTATAGGGGAGGAGTGGGCTCAGGTGGGGTGCTCTTTCTGGGGGGGTGGGGGTGGGGGGGGGGGGGGGGGGAGGTGGAGGTCAGTGCAGACTCGATGGGCCAAATGATCTCTTGCACTGTAGTGATTCCAGGAGTCCTTATCATTGGTAACGAGTCTTTCAAATCTTCCAACAGAATTACTTCTCTAAAGGCATCATGGGTTTCTTCTCTTTTTAATGCCCTTATCAAAGTTACTTTGTTTAACCCTTTCTAATTCAATATTAGTCTGTTCAGATTGTTTTCTTATATTTCAACTTTTGCCTGGATGACCAGGATACAAACTCATAAGGACTCTGCATAGCTCTCTTCACCATTCGTATTCCCCAGCCCTTTCCTATGACAAAGAGGTATAAACTTCACTAGCCCTACCTACAAGTTTATTTTGTAAGAACAGCGTCCAAATATTTTGTGACTATTTCAACTGTTTAGCTATTTTCTCAGAAGCGTTACCAACTGCCTCGGTGTCCCTTTCAACAAATTTTGGAAATGCCTGTACAAATCTGAACATCTCCCCACACGGTTCATGTCTGGAGCTACTTTCTTCCACACCCAGCTCTGTCGTCCTGGCTGCAATGCGCTACATTTCAATTGATCTCTCTCCCTATCCTTTCTGTCGTGGCTAACTTCTCCAATTCCACCTCCCTTTGGAAAGCTCTTTCTTTTTCTTGCATTTCTAATTTCTTCATTTCACTCTCTCTTTGTAATTGAATTTCAACATTCAATTTCCCCACTTAAAGTACTGGGTCTGTCTGACACCACTTGTATCTTTAAATGGGTTCTATGCATTCAGGTACTTCATCTTTCTTAACCCCTGGAGATAATCTGCCAATTCCATCAATTAAGCTTTGGGAATGCTTTTCAAATTTTCTAAGGTTATATTGCCTACTTCCAAATAAGTCTGGTCTAGAGCGAGAGCCATTCTTGCAATCTCCTTATTTTAAATAATGCGTTCTTACTTGCTTCCGCACGTTCCTCATGCTTTAACATTTAAAAAGTCACATTCCCTGCATGCAAAAGGAATTATGCTTTTAAAAATTCCACCAAGAACATCCAATTTTGTTAAGAATCCCAGTGGTGTTATCTGCGACGGTGGCTCGAAACCCCAAAGGATAACTTGAAACACTGGTTCTCAGTGGTGCATATTTGTTTGGAGTAATGTGAGGAACAATGTACAATCAATGAGAAAAAAGTCCAGTCATTGAGTAAACAACAAATAAAGAATATTTATTGAACTAAAAGCAAAAAATACACAACAAATGACTAATCTACACTATGACACTTGGGTATTGTTATAACCTGCCTACTTACCATGGGCTGGAGACTAATGACAATCCCACAATCCTGTGGGAGTATGAGCTTCCCCAATGAGGGGGGCGGAGAAATCATTAGCAGACTCCCTGTATAAATAAAGCTGGCCAGTTTGGAACCAGCTAGGAATATATATATATTTTATGTATATATATATATATATATATATATATATATATTATTGTACATAAATGTTATTTCTTTGTATCCTTAAAACACGTGCTGGATTTTTTTGTGGCCCTCACAAAACTGGCGACGAGGGTTAAAGTGAATAGTTGTCTACACTGCTGAAGCCACCTCCCTGGATTTTTGTTGGATACAGGTTGGAAGTTGTTTTCCATTACACCATGCCTCTGTACGGACGTTTGGATGTTTTTGCCGCTGCGCTGGAAAGCTGGAACCAGTACGCACAACGGATGCGTTACTATTTCCAGGCAAACAACATCACCGAAAACGAGCGGCAGGTGGTCATATTGCTCACCGCCTGCAGCCCGCATACGTTTGGGGTGATTAGGAGCTTTGCGTACCCAGCTGCGCCGGACACCAAAACGTTTGATGATCTTGGTTTGCACTGAGTGCTGAATTTGGTGCATTTTGAGTGCTATAGTAAGAGTTTGGTGACCGAGGGAGTATAAGGCTTCATTTTTAGCTAAAGTTTAGTCTTTCTTTTATTTAGTTAATTAACTTAAAATTTGCTGTTTGGTTTAGAAGAAGGTGAATTTTCAATCGGCTTTAAACAAGCTTCTACTTGTAGGCACTTGCAGCTGGAGCTTGTTAATTAATTGGATTAGGCCAGTTTTCAGAGGCTAGATTCACAGTATAAAAGTGATCCCCTACAGTGCAGACTTTGTTTGCACTGAGTGCTGAATTTGGTGCATTCTAAGTGCTATAGCAAGAGTTTGGTGACCGAGGGAGTTAGGTGAGGAGGGAGTAAGGTGCTCCTTTCATTTTGTTTCCGACATTTCCGCAAAGTGAGAAGAGAGCCAGGAGTTTACAGAAAGTGTAGCTGACTGGGAGCAGAGTCGGAGGGCGGAGATCTAGTTAGTCCACAGGGCAGCTATATTCTGTCAGGTAAGAGGGGATGGAGGCTAGGCCAGTTGCATGCTCCTCCTGTAGGATGTGGGTGGTGAGGGATACCACCGGTGTCCCCGCTGACTATACCTGCGGGAAGTGCACCCAACTTCAGCTCCTCAAAGACCGTGTTAGGGAACTGGAGCTGAAGATGGATGAACTTCGGATCATCCGGGAGGCAGAGGGGGTGATTAAGAAGAGTTACAGGGAGGTAACCACACCCAAGGTACAGGACAAGAATAGCTGGGTTACAGTCAGGGGGAAAAAAACAAACGGGCAGACAGTGCAGGGATCCCTCGTGGCTGTTCCCCTTCAAAACAAGTATACCATTTTGGATGCTGTTGGGGGGGGATGACCTACCGGGGGAAAGCCCTAGCGGCCAGGTCTCTGGCACTGAGTCTGGCTCTGGGGCTCAGAAGGGAAGGGGGGAGAATAGAAAAGCAATAGTTGTAGGAGATTCAATGGTTAGGTGAATAGATAGGAGATTCTGTGGTCGCGAGCGAGACTCCCGGAAGGTATGTTGCCTCCCGGGTGCCAGGGTCAGGGATGTCTCGGATCGTGTCTTCAGGATCCTTAAGGGGGAGGGGGAGCAGCCAGAAGTCGCGGTGCACATTGGTACCAACGACATAGGTAGGAAAAGGAGTGTGGAGGTAATAAACGAGTTTAGGGAGTTAGGCTGGAAGTTAAAAGCCAGGACAGACAGAGTTGTCATCTCTGGTTTGTTGCCGGTGCCACGTGATAGCGAGGCTAGGAATAGGGAGAGAGTGCAGTTGAACACGTGGCTGCAGGAATGGTGTAGGAGGGAGGGCTTCAGGTATTTGGATAATTGGAGCGCGTTCTGGGGAAGGTGGGACCTGTACAAGCAGGACGGGTTGCATCTGAACCAGAGGGGCACCAATATCCTGGGAGGGAGGTTTTCTAGTACTCTTCGGGAGGGTTTAAACTAATTTGGCAGGGGAATGGGAACCGGATTTGTAGTCCAGCAACTAAGGTAGCCGATATTCAGGACGCCAAAGCGTGTAATGAGGCAGTGGGGAAGGGAACACTGACAAAGGAGAGTACTTGCAGGCACGGAGATGGGTTGAAGTGTGTATACTTCAACGCAAGAAGCATCAGGAATAAGGTGGGTGAACTTAAGGCATAGATCGGTACTTGGGACTACGATGTGGTGGCCATCACAGAAACTTGGATAGAAGAGGGGCAGAAATGGTTGTTGGAGGTCCCTGGTTCTAGATGTTTCAATAAGATTAGGGAGGGTGGTAAAAGAGGTGGGTGGGGTGGCATTGTTAATTAGAGAAAGTATAACAGCTGCAGAAAGGCAGTTTGAGGAGTATCACCCTAATGAGGTAGTATGGGTTGAAGTCAGAAATAGGAAAGGAGCAGTCACCTTGTTAGGAGTTTTCTATAGGCCCCCCAATAGTAGCAGAGATGTGGAGGAACAGATTGGGAAACAGATTTTGGAAAGGTGCAGAAGTCACAGGGTAGTAGTCATGGGTGACTTTAACTTCCCAAATATTGAGTGGAAACTCTTTAGATCAAATAGTTTGGATGGGGTGGTGTTTGTGCAGTGTGTCCAGGAAGCTTTTCTAACACACGTATGTAGATTGTCCGACCAGAGGAGGGGCAATATTGGATTTAGTACTTGGTAATGTACCAGGGCAAGTGATAGATTTGTTAGTGGGGGAGCATTTTGGAGATAGTGACCACAATTCTGTGACTTTCACTTTAGCAATGGAGAGGGATAGGTGCGTGCAACAGGGCAAGGTTTACAATTGGGGGAAGGGTAAATACAATGTTGTCAGACAAGAATTGAAGTGCATAAGTTGGGAACATAGGCTGTCAGGGAAGGACACAAGTGAAATGTCGAACTTGTTCAAGGAACAGGTACTACGTGTCCTTGATATGTATGTCCCTGTCAGGCAGGGAAGAGATGGTCGAGTGAGGGAACCATGGTTGACAAGAGAGGTTGAATGTCTTGTTAAGAGGAAAAAGGAGACTTATGTAAGGTTGAGGAAACCAGGTTCAGACAGGGCATTGGAGGGATACAAGATAGCCAGGAGGGAACTGAAGAAAGAGATTAGGAGAGCTAAGAGAGGGCATGAACAATCTTTGGCGGGTAGGATCAAGGAAAACCCCAAGGCCTTTTACACATATGTGAGAAATATGAGAATGACTAGAGCGACGGTAGGTCCGATCAAGGACAGTAGCGGGAGATTGTGTATTGAGTCTGAAGAGATAGGAGAGGTCTTGAACGAGTACTTTTCTTCTGTATTTACAAATGAGAGGGGCGATATTGTTGGAGAGGACAGTGTGAAACAGACTGGTAAGCTCGAGGAAATGCTTGTTAGGAAGGAAGATGTGTTGGGCATTTTGAAAAACTTGAGGATAGACAAGTCCCCCAGGCCTGACGGGATATATCCAAGGATTCTATGGGAAGCAAGAGATGAAATTGCAGAGCCGTTGGCAATGATCTTTTCGTCCTCACTGTCAACAGGGGATTGGAGAGTGGCCAATGTCATGCCCCTGTTCCAAAAAGGGACTAGGGATAACCCTGGGAATTACAGGCCAGTTAGTCTTACTTCGGTGGTAGGCAAAGTAATGGAAAGGGTACTGAAGGATAGGATTTCTGAGCATCTGGAAAGACACTGCTTGATTTGGGATAGTCAGCACGGATTTGTGAGGGGTAGGTCTTGCCTTACAAATCTTATTGAATTCTTTGAGGAGGTGACCAAGCATGTGGATGAAGGTAAAGCAGTTGATGTAGTGTACATGGATTTTAGTAAGGCATTTGATAAGGTTCCCCATGGTAGGCTTCTGCAGAAAGTAAGGAGGCATGGGATAGTGGGAAATTTGGCCAGTTGGATAACGAACTGGCTAACCGATAGAAGTCAGAGAGTGGTGGTGGATGGCAAATATTCAGCCTGGATCCCAATTACCAGTGGCGTACCGCAGGGATCAGTTCTGGGTCCTCTGCTGTTGTGATTTTCATTAATGACTTGGATGAGGGAGTTGAAGGGTGGGTGAGTAAATTTGCAGACGATACGAAGATTGGTGGAGTTGTGGATAGTGAGGAGGGCTGTTGTCGGCTGCAAAGAGACATAGATAGGATGCAGAGCTGGGCTGAGAAGTGGCAGATGGAGTTTAACCCTGAAAAGTGTGAGGTTGTCCATTTTGGAAGGACAAATATGAATGCGGAATACAGGGTTAACGGTAGAGTTCTTGGCAATGTGGAGGAGCAGAGAGATCTTGGGGTCTATGTTCATACATAGAACATAGAAAAATACAGCACAGAACAGGCCCTTCGGCCCACAATGTTGTGCCGAACCTTTGTCCTAGATTAATCATAGATTATCATTGAATTTACAGTGCAGAAGGAGGCCATTCGGCCCATTGAGTCTGCACCGGCTCTTGGAAAGAGCACCCTACCCAAAGTCAACACCTCCACCCAACACTAATCTTTGAAAGTTGCCACTCAAGTGGATAGAGCTGTGAAGAAGGCCTATGGTGTGCTCGCGTTCATTAACAGAGGGATTGAATTTAAGAGCTGTGAGGTGATGATGCAGCTGTACAAAACTTTGGTAAGGCCACATTTGGAGTACTGTGTACAGTTCTGGTTACCTCATTTTAGGAAGGATGTGGAAGCTTTGGAAAAGGTGCAAAGAAGATTTACCAGGATGTTACCTGGAATGGAGAGTAGGTCTTACGAGGAAAGGTTGAGGGTGCTAGGCCTTTTCTCATTAGAACGGAGAAGGATGAGGGGCGACTTTATAGAGGTTTATAAGATGATCAGGGGAATAGATAGAGTAGACAGTCAGAGACTTTTTCCCCGGGTGGAACAAACCATTACAAGGGGACATAAATTTAAGGTGAAATGTGGAAGATATAGGAGGGATATCAGAGATAGGTTCTTTACCCAGAGAGTAGTGGGGGCATGGAATGCACTGCCTGTGGAAGTAGTTGAGTCGGAAACATTAGGGACCTTCAAGCAGCTATTGGATAGGCACATGGATTACGGTAAAATGATATAGTGTAGATTTATTTGTTCTCAAGGGCAGCACGGTAGCATTGTGGATAGCACAATTGCTTCACAGCTCCAGGGTCCCAGGTTCGATTCCGGCTTGGGTCACTGCCTGTGCGGAGTCTGCACGTCCTCCCCGTGTCAGCGTGGGTTTCCTCCGGGTGCTCCGGTTTCCTCCCACAGTCCAAAGATGTGCAGGGTAGGTGGATTGGCCATGATAAATTGCCCTTAGTGTCCAAAACTGCCCTTGGTGTTGGGTGGAGGTGTTGAGTTTGGGTAGGGTGCTCTTTCCAAGAGCCGGTGCAGACTCGGGGCCGAATGGCCTCCTGCACTGTAAATTCAATGATAATCTATGATTAATCTAGGACAAAGGTTCGGCACACCATCGTGGGCCGAAGGGCCTGTTCTGTGCTGTATTTTCTATGTTCTATGTTCTGAATTTAGTGGGCAATATTTTAACCCAACCCCGTCCACGATAGTCCAACGTTACCGGTTTAGTACTGCTGAGAGGACCCCAGGGGAATCCCTTGCCGACTTTCTATCCAGGCTACGCAAGATTGCGGGAGTACTGTGACTATGGTGAGACCTTGTCAGAAATGTTACGCGACCGTTTGCTTTGCGGTATTAACACTGCGGCCACCCAGAGAAAGTTGTTAGCTGAGCCAACATTGACTTTTCAACAGGCCATTTAAATATTATTGTCCCGAGAGAGTGCAGAACGAGGAGTGCCGGAGCTACAGGGAATGGAGGTGCACGCCTTGGGGCGCAACCCCTTCCGTCCGAAAATGTCCCCCCGCACTCCTGCGGTACCTTGGGCGAGGCGATGTCCGGATCGATGCCAGTGGCCGTCGGACATTCCTCCCCGAAGGGAGCCTTCTCCAGAACCAATGGATGAGGAGCCATGGGCCGGTCCTAGGGGCGCCAGAGGCGCCGTCGTTCCGACCGAAACTGGGACCAGCCCAGGGGTCGTACCTTCCATGTGGATGAACCTGCAGCGACTACTCCCGAGGACGTGGACATGGAGGACGACTGCCTGCAGCTGCATTGTGTGGCAGCTCCCCGTGTGGCCCCCATTAAGGTGACAGTACGGGTAAATGGTCACCCGCTTGAGATGGAGTTGGACACTGGCGCAGCGGTCTCCGTGATCGCCCAGAGGACATTCTACCGCATCAAGACCCTTACATTAACCGACACACCGGCCAGGTTGGCCACCTACACAGGGGAACCACTGGATATTGCAGGAACTACGATGACCCCTGTTGTTTATGGATGCCAGGAGGGGCGTTTCCCACTTATCGTGGTGCGCGGCCATGGGCCCAGCCTGTTGGGTCGGGACTGGTTGTTTTGCAGTTGCAGTGGCAGCACATCCTCCAGACAGTTTCTGGAGGGTTGACTGAGGTGCTAGGACGATACCCAGATGTATTCCAGCCCGGTTTGGGGAAAATAAAAGGGGCCATAGCCCGTATCCAAGTCGAACCAGGAGCCACGCCGCACTATTTCCGGGCGTGCCCGGTGCCTTACGCCTTGTTCGAGAAGGTAGAAGGGGAGCTCACTCATTTGGAGACTTTGTGTATTATCAGGCCCATCCGTTTCGCTGACTGGGCAGCACCAATTGGACCTGTAATGAAGCCAGATGCCACAGTTCGCTTGTGCAGCGGCTATAAACTTACAGTGAATACGGCTTCCCGACTCGACCGATATCCAATGCCTCGCAGAGGATCTCTACGCGAAGCTTGCAGGCGGACTCTCGTTCACAAAATTAGATATGAGTCACGCCTCCCTACAGTTGGAGCTGGACCCTGCCTCCTGACCATATGTAACGATTAATACACACCGGGGCCTGTATGAATATACACGTTTCCCTTTGGAGTATCCTCTGCCTGCGCTATTTTTCAACGCGTTATGGAGGGCATTTTGAGATTACCGCGTGTCGCTGTCTACTTAGATGACGTTTTGATCACAGGGATGTCGGAGCAGGAACATTTGGAAAATCTGGAGGCTGTCCGTAGACCCTTTTCGGAGGCTGGAGTCCGTTTACGTCGCACAAAGTGCTTCTTTCAGGCGAAGGAAGTAGTCTACCTGGGTTATCGGGTGGACCGCAAAGGTTTGCACCGCGTCGCAGAGAAAATGCGCGCGATTCAACAGGCCCCCGCCCCGACTGACACTTCGCATCTTTGTTCTTTTCTCGGCCTCGTAAACTATTACGAGAAGTTCCTCCCCAATCTGGCAATTACGCTGGACCCATTGCACCTTCTGCTATTATTTAACCCTAACCAATCTCTGGATTACTACCGGAGCCACGTGCCAATTGGCATAGGGTTGAGAAAATTAGGGAAGTTAACACGTAGCTAAAGGAGTGGTGCGGGAAAGAGGGATTCCATTTCATGGGGCATTGGCAACAGTACTGGGGCAGGAGGGACCTGTACCGTTGGGACAGTCTTCACCTGAACCATTCTGGGACCAGTGTTCTAGCGAATAGGATAAATAGGTTGGTCACAACGACTTTAAACTAGCAAGTTGGGGGGAAGGGAAGGGTAAAGCTATGGACAGTATAATGGTTAATGGAGAGTAAGGCAGCAGGTTACGTGACAGGTTATTATGTAGAGATATGGGTTCAAAGACGAGGAAAATTAGGAGAAAGGGTAAGAGGAAAAATAATTTGCGAAAAGTTACTGATTAAGGTGTTAGGATTCATAACAAAGACATAAAAAACAGCATAAGTGTACTTTACTTGAATGCTCGTAGTATACGGAATAAGGTGAATGAGTTGATGGCGCAAATCATCATGAATGACTATGATTTAGTGGCCTTACTGAAGCATGGTTAAAAGATGGTCACGACTGGGAGTTAAATATCCAAGGGTATCAGACTATACGAAAGGATAGAATGGATGGTAAGGGCGGTGGTGTAGCTTTGTTGTTTAAGGATGGCATCCGGGCAATAGTAAGGGATGATATTGGTGCTATGGAGGACAAGGTTGAATCAATTTGGGTGGAAATCAGGAATAGTAAGGCGAAAAGGTCACTGATGGGAGTAGTCTATAGGCCACCAAATAGTAACAGGATGGCAGGGCAGGCAATAAGCAAAGAAATAACGGATGCATGTAGAAATGGTACAGCGGTTATCATGGGAGATTTTAATCTGCATGTCGATTGGTTTAACCAGGTTGGTAAAGGCAGCCTTGAGGAGGAGTTTATAGAATGTGTCCGGGATAATTTCCTGGAACAGTATGTCATGGAACCTACAAGGGAACAAGCGGTCCTAGATCTGGTCCTGTGTAATGAGGCAGGATTGATTAATGATCTCATAGTTCGGGATCCTCTTGGAAGGAGCGACCACAATATGGTGGAATTTAAAATACAGTTGGAGAATGACAAGGTAAAATCAAACACTAGTGTTTTGTGCTTAAACAAAGGCGATTACAATGGGATGAGAGAAGAACTAGCTAAGGTAGACTGGGAGCAAAGACTTCATGGTGAAGCAGTTGAGGAACAGTGGAGAACCTTCCGAGCGATCTTTCACAGTGTTCAGGAAAGGTTCATACCAACAAAAAAGAAAGACGGTAGAAAGGGGAAAGATCGACTGTGGATATCTAAGGAGGTGAGGGAGAGTATCAAATTGAAGGAAAAAACATACAAAGTGGCAAAAATTAGTGGGAGACTAGAGGACTGGGAAGGCTTTAGGGGACAACAGAAAGCTACTAAAAAAGCTATAAAGAAGAGTAAGGTAGACTATGAAAGTAAACTTGCTCAGAACATAAAAGCAGATAGTAAAAGCTTCTACAAATATAGAAGACAAAAAAGAGTGGCTAAGGTAAATATTGGTCCTTTGGAAGGTGAGAAGGGAGATTTAATAATAGGAGACGGGGAAATGGCTGAGGAGCTGAACAGGTTTTTTGGGTCAGTCTTCACAGTGGAAGACACAAATAACATGCCAGTGACTGATGGAAATAAAGATATGATAGGTGAGGACCTTGAGATGATTGTAATCACTAAGGAGGCAGTATTGGGCAAGCTAATGGGGCTAAAGGTAGACCAGTCTCCTGGCCCTGATGGGATGCATCCCAGAGTGTTAAAAGAGATGGCTAGGGAAATTGTAAACGCACTAGTGATAATTTATCAAAATTCACTAGACTCTGGGGTGGCCCCAGAGGATTGGAAATAGCAAACGTGACACCACTGTATATAATAGGAGGTCGGCAAAAAGCGGGTAATTATAGGCCTGTAAGCTTAACTTCGGTTGTAGGGAAAATGCTGGAATCTATCATTAAGGAGGAAATAGCGGGGCACCTGGAGGGAAATTGTCCCATTGGGCAGACGCAGCATGGGTTCATAAAGGGTAGGTCGTGTCTGACTAATTTGGTCGAATTTTTTGAGGACGTTACCAGTGCAGTAGATAACGGGGAGCCAATGGATGTGGTATATCTGGATTTCCAGAAAGCTTTTGACAAGGTGCCACACAAAAGGTTGCTGCATGAACTAAAGATGCATGGCATTGAGGGTAAAGTGGTAGCATGGGTAGAGGATTAGTTAACTAACAGAAAGCAGAGAGTGGGGATACATGGGTGTTTCTCTGGTTGGCAACCTGTAACTAGTGGGGTCCCTCAAGGATCAGTGTTGGGCCCGCAGTTGTTCACAATTTACATCGATGATTTGGAGTTGGGGACCAAGTGCAATGTTTGCAGACGACACTAAGATGAGTGGTGAAGCAAAAAGTGCAGAGGATACCGGAAGTCTGCAGAAGGATTTGGATAGGTTAGGTGAATGGGCTAGGGTCTGGCAGATAGAATTCAATGTTGCCAAGTGTGAGGCTATCCATTTTGGGAGGAATAACAGCAGAATGGATTATTATTTAAACGGTAAGATGTTAAAACATGCTGCTGTGCAGGGGGACCTGGGTGTGCTGGTGCACGAGTCGCAAAAAGTTGGTGTGCAGGTGCAACAGGTGATTAAGAAGGCTAATCGAGTTTTGTCTTTCATTGCTAGAGGGATGGAGTTCAAGACTAGGGAGGTTATGCTGCAATTGTATAAGGTGTTGGTGAGGCCACATCTGGAGTATTGTGTTCAGTTTTGGTCTCCTTACCTGAGAAAGGACATATGGCACTGGAGGGAGTGCAGAGGAGATTCACTAGGTTGATCCCAGAGTTGAGGGGATTAGATTATGACGAGAGGTTGAGTAGACTAGGACTGTACTCATTGGAGTTCAGAAGGATGCGGGGGGGATCTTATTTAAACATATAAAATGATGAAGGGAATAGATAGGATAGATGCGGGCAGGTTGTTTCCACTGGTCGGGGAAAGCAGAACTAGGGGGCATAGCCTCAAAATAAGGGGAAGTAGATTTAGGACCGAGTTTAGGAGGAACTTCTTCGCCCAAAGGGTTGTGAATCTCTGGAATTCCTTGCCCAGTGAAGCAGTTGAGGCTCCTTCTTTAAACGTTTTTAAGAAAAAGATAGATAACTTTCTAAAGAATAAAGGGATTCGGGGATATGGTGTACGGGCCGGAGAGTGGAGCTGAGTCCACAAAGATCAGCCATGATCTCATTGAATGGCGGAGCAGGCTCAAGGGGCCAGATGGCCTACTCCTGTTCCTAGTTCTTATGTTCCTCAATGAAGGTGCTAACATTTATACTGGATAAAAGCAAAGGGTCATCTGAACTCGAAACGTTAGCTCGTTTCTCTCCCTACAGATCTGCCAGATCTGCTGAAATTTTCCAGCGTTTTCTTTTTGGTCTAACATTTATACTGCTCAGTCTCTTTGATATCCCACCTTGTGGATTTGGCTGTCTACATATCTAAAATTCCCTGCCTTTAGAAGTTACCAGTTGTATAGACCCATTGATCTCTGGTAAACAATGTTTCTGATATGGCCTTTCCCACCTCTATGTCTCTGGACACCTGCAAATCATTTTACTATGCAAATCGCATCTCATTATTCCCACTAGTCTTATTACTGGTCTATTATTTTAGATTTCATCTGTTCACTGTTAACCTCGTCAATTTCCCAAATTCCTAACAGTTGCCATTCAATCTGTTTCTTATACACCGTGGATAATGGGGTAGCTAATGATTCACTTGGATACAAATATTAATTAAAGTGTAGAATTTGCATCCAGAGCAAAGCCCTTTAATATGTCTGAATTCCAAATCTTTCTATCCTCGATTTTAAACTAGAATAAGAAGTTCCCTTCCATTTCAATTTTTGAAATCACTAGAAATACTTAGCTTCGCTGGATGTGAGACACATCTGGCCCTAATTGCCCCAAAGATGCTTCAGGGTCTTCCTGAACTGCTGCAATTCCTGTGGCGATATTGCTCTTGTAATGGCATTAGGAGGGAAATCCCAGCATATTGACTGCCACAGTGGAGGAAGGATGATTTATGCCCACGTCAGATTGTGTGACTTGGAGAGCAGTATGGAGCTGATGTTCCCATGGTAGTGCTACCCTTTTCATCCCAAGTGATAGGCATTTCAGAGAAGGATGATCTTGTTGAGTTGCCGCAGTGCACCCTAGTAAATGGTACATTGGTGGGCACAGTGCACTTCAGAATCACAGAATAATACAGCGCAGAAGAGGTCCTTCATCCCATTGAGTCTGCACTGATGCATGAAAAACACCTGACCTGTCTACCTAGTCTCATTTGCCAGCACTTGGCCCATAGCCTTGAATGTTATGGCATGCCAAGTGCTCATCCAGGTACTTTTTAAAGGATGTGAGCAACCCGCCTCTACCACCCTCCCAGGCAGTGCATTCCAGACTGTTGCCACTCATGGTAAAAAAGGTTTTCTTCAAATCCCCCCCTAAACTTCCTGCCCCTGACCTTGAACTTGTGTCCCCTCATAACTGACGCTTCAACTAAGGGGAACAGTGGCTCCATATCCACCCTGTCCATGCCCCTCATAATCTTGTACACCTCGATCAAGTCGCCCCTCAGTCTTCTCTGCTCCAGTGAAAACAAGCCTATCCAACCTCCAGGCAACATCGTGGTGAATCATCTCTGCACCCCCTCCAGTGTAATCACTTCCTTCCTATAACGTGATGACCAGAATTGCGCACACTACTCCAGCTGTTGCCTCACCAAAATTCCGTACAACTCCAATATGACCTCCCTGCTTTTATAATCTATGCCTCGATTGATAAAGGCAAGTATCCCTTCTGCCTTTTTCACCACCTTATTAACCTGCCCTTCTGTCTTCCGAAACCTATGGACAAACACGCCAAGGTCCCTTTGTTCCTCGGAACTTCCCAGTGTCATGCCATTCATTGAAAATTTCTTGTCACATTTCTTCTAACAAAGTGTATCACCTCACGCTTTTCAGGGTTAAACTCCATGTGCCAATTTTCTGCCCATTTGACCATTCTGTCTATATCTTCCTGTAACCCAAGACACTCAGCCTCACTGTAACCACCCAGCCAATCTTTGTGACATCTGCAAACGTACTGATCCTACCCCCCACATAGTCATCTATGTTGTTTATATAAATGATAAACAATAGGGGACCCAGCAGCACAGATGCCTGTGGTAGGCCATTGCACACTGGCTTCCAGTCACTAAAGCAGCCGTCTGTCATAACCCTCCGTCTCCTACAGCCAAGCCAATTTTGAATCCACCGTGCCAAGTTACCCTGTATCCCATGTGCCTTTGCCTTCTTTCTAAGTCTCCCATGTGAGACCTTGCCAAAGGCTTTGCTTAAATCCATGTATACTACATCTACACACCTGATCACGTGTTCAAAAAATTGAATCAAATTAGGCATGACCTCCTGACAAAGTGATGCTGACTATTCCTGATCAAACCTTGACTCTCCAAGATTCCCTCCTTCAGAATTTTCTCCGATAGTTTTCCTACCACTGACATGACTCACTGGTCGGTAGTTCCCTGGCTTATCTGTACAACCTTTCTTAAATAATGGGACCACATTAGCTGTTCTCCAGTCCCCTAGCACCTCCCCTGAGGCCAGAGAGGAATTAAAAATTTGGGTTGGAGCTCCTGCAACCTCCTACTTTGCTTCCCAAAGCATCCTGGGACACAATTCATCCGCACCTGGGGATTTGTCCACTTTTAAGCCTGCCAATACCTTGTTACTCCCTATGACAATTTGCTCAAGAACCTCATAATCTCGCTTCTCGAGTTCAATATCTACCTCCTCATTCTTTTGTGTGAAGACCGATATGAAGTATTCGTTCAACACCCTACCACATATTTCCCTGTTGGTCCCTAATGTGCCCTGCTCTTTTCCAGGTTATCCTTTTCCCATTGATATACATATAATAATAATAATAAAATATCTTGGGATTTTCCCTACTCTTATCATCCAGAGCTTTCTTTCATCCCCTCTTTGCTTTCC
Source organism: Scyliorhinus torazame (assembly GCF_047496885.1). Classification (NCBI taxonomy): domain Eukaryota; kingdom Metazoa; phylum Chordata; class Chondrichthyes; order Carcharhiniformes; family Scyliorhinidae; genus Scyliorhinus; species Scyliorhinus torazame. Next base: position 101,551,403 of record NC_092707.1, read on the forward strand.
TAATTGCTTTCTTAAATTCCACCCAACACTTTCTGTATTCCACTGATGCCTCTGTTGATTTGCTCTCCTTGTACTTGCTAAAAACCTCTCTTTAGCTTCTCAAAGTGTCCTTTAATGTCTCTGGTCACCTTTGGTTCTCTGGGCTTGATACTCCTTCCTATTACCCTAGAGGGAACATGTGGTACTCTCCCCCATTTCCTTTTTGAATGCCCTCCCACTGCTCTTCTGTAGATTTCCCCACAAGTAACTCTTGGCCAGATCCTGCCTTATTTTACTAAAATCAGCTCTCCGCAATTCACTTCCTTTTTTTTGCATCTTATCCATTTCTTTGCCCATAACAAACTTTAAATTGTACAATGTTGTGGTCGCTATCACCAAAATGCTCCCCACCAACAAATCAACCACCTGTCTGGCTTCAATCCCCAGAATTAGGTCCGGCACTGCCATCCCTTGTTGGACCCTCTACATGTTGAGCTAAAAGGTTTTCCTGAATACATTTTAAGAACTCCACTCCATCTAAGCCCTTAAACAATGGCCATCTCAATTAATATTGGGAAAAGTTGATATCACCTAATATAGTTACCCTATTATCATTTTTACACACCTCTGCGAATTGAACATATATTTGCTCCCCAATTTCCCGTTGACTATCTGGGGCTATAATAGACACCTAGCAATGTGGCTGTCCGTTTTTTGTTTCTAAGTTCTACCCAGAAAGCCTTGATGTCCCCTCCAAGATATCATCTCTCCTTACTGCAATAACTGACACCTTAACTAATAATGCAATGCAAGAGCCAGGAGGGGACATGAGAAGTCTTTGGCAGGTAGGATCAAGGATAACCCTAAAGCTTTCTATAGATATGTCAGGAATAAAAGAATGACTAGGGTAAGAGTAGGGCCAGTCAAGGATAGTAGTGGGAAGTTGTGCTTGGAGTCCCAGGAGATAGGAGAGGTGCTAAATGAACATTTTTCGTCAGTATTCACACAGGAAAAAGACAATGTTGTCGAGGAGAATACAGAGATTCAGGCGACTAGACTAGACGGGCTTGAGGTTCATAAGGAGGAGTTGTTCGCAATTCTGGAAAGTATGAAAATAGATAAGTCACCTGGGCCGGATGGGATTTATCCTAGGATTCTCTGGGAAGCTAGGGAGGAGATTGCTGAGCCTTTGGCCTTGATCTTTAAGTCATCTTTGTCTACAGGAATAGTGCCAAGAAGACTGGAGGATAGCAAATGTTGTCCCCTTGTTCAAGAAGGGGAGTAGAGATAACCCCGGTAACTATAGACCAGTGAGCCTTACTTCTGTTGTGGGCAAAATCTTGGAAAGGTTTATAAGAGATGGGATGTATAATCATCTGGAAAGGAATAATTTGATTAGAGATCGTCAACACGGTTTTGTGAAGGGTAGGTCGTGCCTCACAAACCTTATTGAGTTCTTTGAGAAGGTGACCAAACAGGTGGATGAGGGTAAAACAGTTGATGTGGTGTATATGGATTTCAGTAAAGTGTTTGATAAGGTTCCCCATGGTAGGCGACTGCAGAAAATACAGAGGCATGGGATTCAGGGTGATTTAGCAGTTTGGATCAGAAATTGGCTAGCTGGAAGAAGACAAAGGGTGGTGGTTGATGGGAAATGTTCAGACTGGAGTCCAGTTACTAGTGGTGTACCACAAGGATCTGTTTTGGGGCTCCTGCTGTTTGTCATTTTTATAAATGACCTGGAGGAGGGCGTAGAAGGATGGGTGAGTAAATTTGCAGATGACACTAAAGTTGGTGGAGTTGTGGACAGTGCGGAAGGATGTTACAAGTTACAGAGGGACATAGATAAGCTGCAGCGCTGGGCTGAGAGGTGGCAAATGGAGTTTAATGCAGAAAAGTGTGAGGTGATTCATTTTGGAAGGAATAACAGGAAGACTGAGTACTGGGCTAATGGTAAGATTCTTGGCAGTGTGGATGAGCAGAGAAATCTCGGTGTCCATGTTCATAGATCCCTGAAAGTTGCCACCCAGGTTGAGAGGGTAGTTAAGAAGGCGTATGGTGTGTTAGCTTTTATTGGTAGAGGGATTGAGTTTAGGAGCCATGAGGTCATGTTGCAGCTATACAATACTCTGGTGCGGCCGCATTTGGAGTATTGCGTGCAATTCTGGTCGCCGCATTATAGGAAGAATGTGGAAGCATTGGAAAGGGTGCAGAGGAGATTTACCAGAATGTTGCCTGGTATGGAGGGAAGATCTTATGAGAAAAGGCTGAGGGACTTGAGGCTGTTTTCATTAGAGAGTAGAAGGTTAAGAGGTGACTTAATTGAGGCATACAAGATGATCAGAGGATTGGATAGGGTGGACAGTGAGAGCCTTTTCCTTTGGATGGTGATGTCTAGCACGAGGAGACATACCTTTAAATTGAGGGGAGATAGATATAAGACAGATGTCAGAGGTAGGTTCTTTACTCCGAGAGTAGCAAGGGTGTGGAATGCCCTGCCTGCAACAGTAGTGGACTCGCCAACACTAAGGACATTCAAATGGTCATTGGATAGACATATGGACAATAAAGGAATAGTGTAGATGGGCTTTAGAGTGGTTTCACAGGTCGGTGCAACATCGAGGGCCGAAGGGCCTGTACTGCTGCTATGTTCTATGTTTTCTTTTACCCTTCTTCTGTCTCGCCACAAGATTCTATATCCCAAGATATTAAGCTGCCAATCCTACCCCTCCCTCAACCATGCCTCCATGATGGCTACTATATTGCAATTCCACGTATCAACCTTCACCCTTAACACATCCAATTTACCTGTAATACTCCTGGCATTAAAGTAGAGGTCATCCAGCCTTGTTTTACTCCCTTGAAACTTACTACCACTGTGTTCCCTCTGTTGCTCTTTTTAACCTTAGTCTATTTGCTCTGTTTACGTCACCTTTGCTCATGAGTCGCCAGGTATCTTTATGATACCGCCACGTGGTTCAAGTTCAGGTTATGATTAATAACACAGCACACTGCTTAGTAAGGATTAATTAAAACAACGGTCATTTATTATATACAACAAGCAGTATTAATACCCTAATACTACTTTCTATATAATAAACCTATCACTACTGGCCAATACTTAACTTAGGAAGAGCCCACCAGGTCAGGGAAACGAATGGCTTGTCCAATCAAATCTGGCCCGCGGGATTCAAAAGGCTGCTACAGGTCGGTGGCTAGGTGTCTCTACCGGATAGCGATCGCTGGATTCAAACTTACTATACACGGTGGCTGGTCTTGCGAAGGTCTCGAGCAGGCGAAGATGAGAGACAGAGAGATCTGAACTTGGACCTTTACTTTTATAGGGCCCAGGGGCTTCCCGCCTCCCGGGCGGCCCTTGACCCTGAGTCCCAAGTGATTGGATTCTGTCCCCAGTCTCTGGGGTCGATGTGTCCAATGGTGAGGTGATTCCTCGATCGGGGGGTGGTCGCTCACCTGTCTTTGTTTCGGCCACTGCAGGCGCCGACAGGTCTGGCCCGGTATTCAATTGCTAATATGTTGCAATTGTTCCCGGGGATAGCCGATTTAACTGTGGATGTCTGAATAGATTAGGTGTAAACAGTCCTGAATGCAACTGCAAATACCTGGGTGGAAGGGCTGTTGATAGCCCTGAGTATCGATCTGGGCTACGTTCCCAGAGCTGAATATGCGAACCTGTCTGCAGCTGCCTGCTTGTGTCTTCTTGGCTGCTTTTCCCAGCAGTCTTTCGGGTTAGCCATTTTAAACTGGGTTTTGGCCAGATTAATCGGAACGCAGCCATTTTACATGGCTACACCTCTGACTATTGTTTCCCTGTGATACACTGTGTCCCTATTCTGCTAACCGTTTGCGTTCCCTTCCCCTGCCGAATTAGTTTAAACTCCTCCCAGCAGCACTAGCAAGTATGTTAGTCCCACTCTGGTTCAGATGTAGACCGTCCTGCTTGTACTGGTCCCACCTTCCTAGAAATGGGGTGAAATTCTCCGGTATCGGCGCGATGTCCGCCAACCGGCGCCAAAAACGGCGCAAATCAGTCCGGCATCACGCCGCCCCAAAGGTGCGGAATCCTCTGCCCCTTGACCGGCCGAGCCCTCACCTTGAGGGGCTAGGCCCGAGCCGGACTGATTTCCGCCCCGCCAGCTGGCGGAAAAGGCCTTTGGTGCCCCGCCAGCTGGCGCGGAAATGACATTGCCGGGCGGCGCATGCGCGGGAGCATTAGCGGCCGATCACAGCATCCCCGCGCATGCGCTGAGGAGGGAATCTCTTCCGCCTCCGCCATGGTGGAGACCGTGGCGAAGGCGGAAGGAAAAGAGTTCCCCCACGGCACAGGCCCGCCCGCGGATCGGTGGGCCCCGATCGCGGGCCAGGCCACCGTGGGGGCATCCCCCGGGGCCAGATCGCCCGCGTCCCCCCGCAGGACCCCGGAGCCCGCCCGCGCCGCCTTGTCCCACCGGTAAGAGAGGTGGTTTAATCCACGCCGGCGGGACAGGCATTCTAGCAGCGGGACTTCGGCCCATCCGGGCAGGAGAATCTCCGGTGCCGGAGAATTCGGCAACCGGCGGGGGCGGGATTCACGCCAGACCCGCCGATTCTCCAACCCGGCGGGGGGTCGGAGAATCTCGCCCATGGTCTCAGTGGTCCAAGAGCCTAAAACTCCCTCTGCACGAACTGTTAAACCACGCATTAATCTGTGCTATTCTCCTATTCTGTACTTGCTAGCACGTGGCACTGGGAGTAATCCAGAGATTACAACCCGAGGGGTACAATTGGGTATATTTTTGTGTCTGTTGATAAATAACGAGGTTGGAAATTGACTACTTTGACCATGTAGTGTCAGCAAAGGGCACCTCCAGTACAATACATGCAAAATACATCCCCCTTGCTCCACTGATGTTAACAGCTTCATTATCTGTTGTAATATAGTGCCATGGTGTACATCCATTGGTTTCATATACCAACAATGTTTTTTTCATGTTCTCTATTTCCCTACTCATTCTCATTATGAACATTGCTCAAATTGTGAGCATCATGATGCCCCAGATTCAATTTCCCCAAACTGATTTGTGCAGGACCTTAACAACCAACAGAAAGGGTAGCATTTCATCCTACCAAGTATATGAGCTATCTGTTATACCCTGTGTAGTTGCCTGCATACACAAGTGAGTTTTGAAAGGTGTTGATGAACTGTGTAATGTAATCTGGAGGCTGAATTGATGCACAGCAGATTCAGAGATGTTGTGCCTACGTTCTCATGTTAGACTGAAAGTTAGCATACTCTGCTGTCAGCCGATTGCTTTAACTCTGTTCTGAATAATGTCCAATCCAGCTACTCGTTCTGTTGAGGATTTTCAGGCTAAATGTAAAATGGAACGATTATGAGCTTGACAAAAGAGATCTCTTGTATTTTTTTGTGTGTCCCTTACCTACCTAGTTCAGTGTTTTTCAAACTTTTTTTCTGGGAACCTATTTTTACCAACTGGGTGATCTTTGCAACCCATGCCGACCGACCTTTGCAACCCACGCCATCCGAACCTCACGACCCACACCGCCCGAACCTGGCAACCCACCATTTTCGATAACCTTTAATGCAACAGGTGAGGCTGCTTGGTCCTCACATTCTCACTTGCTTTGTCATTTAACGTTACATTTTTCTGTCTGGGTTGTACATCCGAGGTTCTGGAGCTCACACCAGCACTGCTTTGTCATGCCATGGACTCTCCTGCGAAGCTCTCTCTAGATTCCGATCTGAGATCCTGACCTGTTTGTATCTCTGGCCTTCTTTTCTTTTAATTTAGCATGGCCAATCCACCTACCTTGCATATCTTTGGTTTGTGGGGGTGAGATCCACGCCGACCTGGGGAGAATGTGCAAACTCCACACAGACCGTGACCCAGAGCCGGGATCAAACCCAAGTCCTCGGCGGTGTGAGGCAGCAGTGCTGTCCTGGCCCCTTCTTCCTTATTCCAAAACGTTCACACGGTCCTGTTGCTTGCTTGCTGGCAGCTACAAAATGGAGGAAGCTCTCCCCAGTAATTTTGTGCCCAGAGTACGTGATGTCAGTCGCTGCTACCACTTCTGGTGGGAAAACTACATCGATTTTTTTTTTTTTTTTTTTTTTTTTTTTTTTTTTTTTTTTTTTTTTTTTTTTTTTTTGTTGTTGTTGTTGTTGTTGTTGAAAAATCTGCTCCTGGGACAGTGTTGCCGTACGGAGGTAATGGCCTGCCCCACTGAGCTCCAAGCCTGCGCACTGCTACATCCGGCTGAGGGGGCACGCATGTGCGGGACGGCCAGCATTCTTGAAAGCGGCCAGTATTTTTAAAACCGGTCGTGGCCGTTGGGCACTTCCTCTTGCGATCGGGAAAGCCGCGACCGATTGCCCCGTGACCCTCCCGACACCTGCACATGACCGACCTGCGGGTCGCGACCCTAAGTTTGAAAATGACTGACCTTGTACACCAGTCAATAGATTCCATATGTTCTTACTATTCTTGCAATCATAATTCTGCACTTTTACTTTTGTGCTCAGTGGAACTAATTTAGTCTGGTTTTAACAATCCTCTTTGTAGTTAATGACTGATTTGGAAATTAACTGAGATGTTTTGTGACAGAAAATATCTCGTACTGCAATAATACAACGCAAATACTGTACACAGTGAAAGTATGGAAAAGATCAGTGCAGTCCATAATGTGCTGGTTTATTGCTTCATACTTCAAATGTTCTTCCACTGAAAAAATAACGTGTGGCAAAAAACTATTCTAGTCGGCTCACTGGTTTTCATCCTGGAATATCTAATGCTGTAATACCTGTTATAGGGAATTTGTAAGCCAAACACGTCCAGTCTTCCCAATGCCAGAAAGTCAAATATGACCATTCAACCCCGAAAGATTCTCTTGACATCCAGGTTTCTTTCACAAACTGTTCATTATGAACCAAAACAGTCGGTACTGATTTGACGTGACAGTTGTGGCTTTTCTGATTGTAATTTATTTGACTTCACCGAATCATAAATGAGAAGTGAAATGCGCACAATCTAAAATTTAAAGCTAAGTGCATGATGCAGGACATGCTTTATTTGCAAAGTAAACTGTGCACTTTAAAGAAATGTTGTCTGAACTGCTTTAAAATGGAGTTTGAGAGATGTGATAAGGTGTTGTTTAAATGCAGTCTTTATTTAGCTATTAACCCTTAAGGGTTGATAGAAACCTTGGGAATTGTAGAATTAGCTGATTGCAACAATTTGCAGCATAATCTTAATCCACACACATGTCGAGAGATTCAGTGATTTTGTGCAGCCATTTTAGGTTTCAACAAAGTGAGTTGCACCATCTCGGATAAAAGTTTCACTGCTCTTGGGCACATTCACAATTTGGACAGTAAATTACTTAAAATGTGATGCACTAAATGACAGAAGCAATTTTTAAGGACAGTGGATCCTCATCTGATCTTTGTGCTAAACTAGACTGATTCAGAACACATGGGGCTGAGCCTTTATCTTGTCTGTGAATCATAGAATCATAGTATTTACAGTGCAGAAGGAGGCCATTCGACCCATCGAGTCTGCAACGGCTCTTGGAAAGAGCATCCTACTTAAGACCACGCCTCCACCCTGTCCCCGTAACCCACTAACCCCACCTAATCAAGTGTGTGAATCATAGGGGCAGCATGGTGGCGCAGTGGGTAGCACTGCTGCATCACGACGCCGAGGCCCCAGGTTCAATCCTGGCTCTGGGTCACTGTCCGTGTGGAGTTTGCACATTCTGCCCGTGTTTGCGTGGGTTTCGCCCCCACAACCCAAAGATGTGCGGAGTAGGTGGATTGGCCACGCTAAATTGCCCCTTAATTGGAAAAATTAATTGGGTACTCTAAATTTATTTTTTAAAAGTGTGAATCATAGAATCATAGTATTTACAGTGCAGAAGGAGGCCATTCGACCCATCGAGTCTGCACCGGCCCTTGGAAAGAGCATCCTACTTAAGACCAAGCCTCCACCCTATCCCCGTAACCCACTAACCCCACCTAATCTTTTGGACACCAAGGGCCAATTTAGCATGGACAATCCACCTAACCTGCATATCTGTGGGAGAAAACTGGAGCACCAAGAGGAAACCCACGGGGAGAAAGTGCAAACTCCACACAGACAGTCACCCAAGGCCGGAATTGAACCCTGGTCCCTGGAGCTGTGAGGCAGCAGTGCAAACCCCTGTGCCACCATTTTGTCCTATACAAAACATTCCCAATTGGTGACATGTCCAACAGATACCGATCTTGTTAGGTAAAGTGGAACATTACTCTGGTCCAATATACCTTAACCCCTGACATGCGAATAACACCCACGAGAATCATACAGCATAGAAGGAGCCCATTCAACCTGTTGTGCCTGTGTTGGCTCTTTGAAAGAGAGTTCACTTTGTCACAGTCCCCAGTTCTTTCCCTCTAACCCTGCATATTGTTTCTTCTCCACTAGTGCTCTGCATTTCATACTTCCTCTTTTCACTAAATTTACCAGTTTTCATAGAATCGCTACAGTGCAGAAGGAGACTATTCGGCCCATCGAGTCTGCACCAACCCTTCGAAAGAGCACCCTACTCAGGCCCAAACACCCTCACTATTCCTGCAAAGGGGCAATTTAGCATGGCTAATCCACCTGACCTGCACACTTTGGACTATTCTTTCCACCTTTCTCTTCTGCTTGCCTAAATATGAATCAGAACAGCATGGACTCGACTTCCTTCTGTGCTGTTACGGCTCAATATGACAATTGATGCTGTGGTGCTGCTGACAGACATTTTTTTAAAAAGTATATTTATTAAAGTTTTACATATTAATATAACTAAGAAATCAACCAATGAAGACGCAAGAGTGCCAAGTCAAAAATTACAAACAAATCCCCAATAAAAACATGGAAGACCTCCAGCTAAGCAACATTTGCCTCTGGGCCACCAGTGAGGCAAATGCGACAATGTCCATCCCTATCCCAGAGTGAAATGCTGGTGAATCTGACACTCCAAAAATGGCTACCAAAGGACCTAGATTTAGAATCACCTGAAGAATCTCTGATATAGTGTTGGAAAGGGAACCCAGAAGCTAGCAAGTTTGAGGCAGGACCAAAAAGAGTGTGGCTAGATGGGGCAAAGTGAACACCAATCACACCTGTCCTCCACGTTTTGGAAAAAAAACACTCCTCCTTCCTTGGTCAAGTGCGTCCTGTGTAACACCATGAACTGAATCAAATTCAAACGGGCACAAGAGGATGTGGAGTTGACCCTCCAGAGGGCCTCCCTCCAAGCCTCCTCAGTAAGCGGAGGACACAGATCCCTCTTCCATCTCGCCCTCACCCCATCTATTGGGGCCGGAGCCGACGGGAGAATATATCCATATAGGTCTGAAATAGACTCCTCGCCAGGTTGAGCCAAGAATGAAACCTTCAAGGTTTGGGGCCAAAGGAAAGGAAGGAAAAGCCTTATGGGGAAAGTCACAAATCTGAAAATAATGAGAAGCTTGAATTGGGCAACCAAAATTTGTCAGCCAGCTCCCTAAAACTGGCAAACCTCCCCTCTACAAATATGATGCAAAAATGCTAAAGTCCCTTTGCCTCCCACGAAGAAGTGATTGTCACAAATAGGGGCTGGGGAAGACCGGGAAAGGAGCTTAAAATGCTGCCGAAACAGATTCCAAAGCCTGAGGGAGGGGACCACCACTGGATTTGGGTAAATCTAGCAGGAGTGAAAGGCAGTGGTTAGTAATTATGGCATGAAGAGCATAGGTAGTGCACGAGCAAGCCTCCATTCAGTCCAAACTGAACTCTTCTCCCAGAGGCGTTCTCCAGAAAACACTCGCTCTTGCCTAGATTCAATTTATAACCAGAGAAGGAGCCAAATGTATCAAACGTCTTCATTTATGCTGTTTATGGAGAGAGTTGAATCGTAATGTACCATAAGTAGGTCATCCGCATAAAGCAATACCTGATGCACCACCACATCACAACAAATACCCATCCATTGACCAAAGACCCTCAACACTATAGAGAGAGGCTCCATTACCAAGGCTAAAAAAAGGGCAGCCCTGTCTGGTGCCTCTATTTAAGAGGAAGTAATCTGAATGTAGTGTTTGTGAACGCTGGCAGTAGGGGCATTATACAACAAACCAGTCCAAGAGTCAAATCTATGGCCGAATCCAAATCTCCCGAAAATCTCGAATAGATATTCCCATTCCACCCTATCAAATGCTTTTTCCGTCAAGAGATACTATAACCTCAGGATCAGTACTGTGGAGGGTCCCAGGTTCGATTCCCGGCTTGGGTCACTGTCTATGCGGAGTCTGCATATTCTCCCCATGTCTTCGTGGGTTTCCTCCGGGTGCTCCGCTTTCCTCCCACAAGTCCCGAAAGACGTGCTGTTAGGTGAATTGGACATTCTGTGTTCTCCTTCAGTGTACCCTAACAGGTGCCGGAGTATGGCGACTAGGGGATTTTCACAGTAACTTCATTGCAGTGTTAATGTAAGCCTACTTGTGACAATAATAAAGATTATTATTATTATAAGGCTATGTATATTGGCCGACAATTGTCAACCCTTCATAAAACTTGTTTGATCCTCCAAAATTATACCTGGGAGGCAAGGTTCCAGCCGGAAGGCCAGAACCTTAGCCAGCAGCTTAACGTCCATGTTTAAAAGTGAGAGGGGTTGGTAGAACCGCACTCGGCTTGGACCCTGTGCCCCTTAAGGAACAAGGAAATAGAAGCTTGAGTGAGGGTCGGTGGCAATGAATCCTAAGATAGTGAGTCATTGAACATATCCAATATTAAGGGTATGAGCTGTTCAGAGAACCTTTTGTAGAACTCGACCGATAAACTATCAGGGCCCGGGGCCTTGCCACGTTGCAATCCATCTTAAAATATCACCCGTGCTTAATGGGGAATCCAACTCTCAGTTTTTGCCCACCTCAGTAGTTGGGATGCGCAGACCATCCAAAATGTCAGCCATGATCGATTTACCTGCAGGGGGCTCTTATTTATACAGGTCACGATAATGGCACCTAAAAGCTGCGTTGACCTGGAGAGTGGCGGAAACGAGGTTGCTGCTTTTATTGCATGTCCTAGGATTCTCACATGAGGCTGCTTACCGTTAGAGTTGGTGAGACAGAAGATGACTGGCCTTCTCCCCGTGCTCATAAAACGTACGCCTGGTACATTGTAACTGACGTACAGCCTTACTAGTAGACATTAGCTCAAGCTGGGTCTGTATTTTCTTTCCTGTTTGCCAGTAGCTCTGGAGTAGAATCAAGCGAGTATTGGTGGTCCACCTCTAGAATGGAATCCACCAGCCTCTGCTGCTCTAACTTCGTTGACTTCAGCATATACGCTCTATAAGAAATTTCCTCCCTAATGACGGCCTTAAGAGCCTCCCATAGTGTAGAGGGAGAGATTGAGTTGGACTTGTTTAGTTTAATATAAACCTCCTATGGAGGTACACAAACGTTCACAAAATTTTGTCGGCCAGCAGATTAGTGTCTTGTCTCCAGGGCGTGCGTTGGGCAGGGTCGAACTCCAACAGTAGTTAGGCAAAATGAGGGGTGTGGCCAGAGATAACAATTGCGAAGTACTCAGCCGCAATCACAGAAGGGAGGAGAGCCCTATCAAAAATATGCATGATGGACATGTGAATCAAAATCCTTTTGGGTGCAAAAAGTGCCAGGGATCCACTCCCCTCATCTGTGCCATAAAATACGTTAAAGCCCTAGTCATCCCGGATGGGACAAGAGATTTAGGTATGGAACAATCCAATTTTGGCTCCAAAACACAGTTCAGGTCAACTTCTTCTAAAATCAGCTGGTGTGACTCATGGTTGGGGAGAGATGATAAAATTTGTCATCCAAGTTAGAGGCATAAACGTTAACCATGGGTACCTGAGTTCAACAGGAAGCCACAAACAATAATATGACAACCAATGGGGTCAGCTACAATCTGAGAGGAGGAGAACTGAACTCTCTTATTAATTAAAGTTGCCATCCCCCTGGCTCTGCCATTAAAACTGGAGTGAAAAACCTGCCCAACCCTTGCATAACCTGGCTTGGTCCTTAACACGCAAGTGGGTTTCCTGCAAGAAAACAATGTCGGAGTTTAGGCTCTTGGGATGGGCAAGAGCCCACTACCGTTGTACTGGGCCGTTCAGACCCCAAACATTTCAGGTAACCAAACAAATTGGAGTTCTCAGCCATTCCCAGAGAGCGATACCAAACAAGGGACACTGAAATGGTAAAGTAAAGAATTTTACTCTATTTTACACAAGCCAAGTCAGATGACTCGAAAAAAGGAGAACTCTCAGATCGTCAGCAAACTAACACAAACTCTCCCCCTCCCACTCCACCTCAATACCATATTGAAAAGTAAAAAGAAAACCTTGTCCCCAAACCTACAGTTAATGAAACATAACTAACTACACAGTGTAAGCTCATTCTCATGGACTATTGTGAAAAGCTGGAGAAATCCCTTTATCCCCATTCCCGATAACTAACCCCTTTGTCAACAGTGAGGCTCCCAACTCAAAAATAAAACCTTATCTAGCTTACAAAACCACACACATTAGTGTTTAATTATCGCGTCCAACAACAACGTTGCAAAGCGGAAGGGAGCAATAAATTGTAACTTTTTTTTTTAAACGAATAGCAGAAAACCCTCAAATTTAACCAAAGGTGTGAGCACATGAGGATACATAAAATATGAAGTGCCCATAGGACCATAACATAGATTAAACAATTTGAGCTTTTGCAGAGTCCGCATCTTCCAGCATGTGAAAAAAGCATTCCTTTTCCCATACAGTCAGTCACTTGAAGGCGAGCGGGGTAGACCATTCCGAATCTGACTCCATTTTTGTACATGATAGCTTTCACTCCGTTGAAAGCAGCTCTTTGTTTTGCTAGGTCCACACTCCAATCTTGGTACAGCCTAATGGCGTGGCCTTCCCATTTGATATCTTGATGTTCTCTAGCCCAGCGAAGAACCTGTTCCTTTTCCATGAAGCTATAAAACCATACAGTAACCGCACAAGATGGATTTCCAGACAGACTTTGGATTCAGCGAGCGATGGGCCCGGTCCAATTCTGGGGGGGATGTAAATATATCCTCATCCACCATCTTGTAAACATGTTCGAATCTGATTTGTGAAACCTGTTCGAAATTTGTTCCAAATTTAATTTTCCCCAATGACCTACTGGATAAAGTTCACTTGACTGAACCTCGGATGGGGAGGGGGGCTATCTTATGAGGAACGGCTTTAACTGCTGGGCCTGCATCCTTTGGAGTTTAGAAGATTGAGAAGTGATCTTATTGAAACATACAAGATCCTGAGGGAACTTGACCTGAATTCTGACAGGATGTTTAGCCTCGTGGGGAGGCTAGAACTAGGGGACACAGTTTAAAAATACGGGTCTCACATTTAAGACTGAGATGAGAAGAATTTTGTTTCTCTGGAGGCCATGAATCTTTGGAACTCTCTTCGCCGGAGAGCAGTAGAGGCAGGGTCTTTGAATAATTTGAAGACCGAGGTAGATAGATTCTTGATCAACAAGGAAGTTAATGGTTACCGGGGGTAGACAGAATGATAGAGATAACGTCACAATCCGATCAGTCATGAATGTTTGAATGGCAGAGCAGGCTTGTGGGGCCTGATATCCTATCACTCCTAATTCATGCATAAAGGTGCCAGTGGATATGGCATTACTATGTACAGACCTGTAAGATCCCATATTGAGTGTTGGTCTTTGCTGATTTAGCTGACCCTCACAGCAATATTTGGGATACTACAGTTAGTCTCACTGACTTTGAATTTGACAGAGAAATTGGGTTGGAATCCTGCTACTAATAACTAAACATCCCAAGTCATTTTACAGGAGCATTATCAAACAAAATTTAACACCGAACCATGAGCTATTAATGCAGGTAATAATGGGATAGGCTGGAGGCGTGGGCTTAGGTAGGGTGCTCTTTCCAAGGGCTGGTGCAGCCTCTTTCTGCACTGTAAATTCTATGATTTTAGATGGAGACATGTTTATGGAGTGTCGTAAAGGAAGAGAGAGCATTCTAAATGTGAAGTTTAATGAGAGAATTCCATAGTTTAGGGAAGGCCAGAGGTGAAGCGATGAGCATCAGGGATGCACAAGAGGGCTGAACTGGAGGAGCGCAGGGATCTTTGGGGATGTTGGAAAGAGGAAACTGGGGCAAGGCCTCGAGGGATTAAAGATTAAAGAAGTTTAAAATCAACCAGCGCAAGGAACTGTCACATATTTTAAAAAGGCTTCTTGGAGCATTGGCAAAGGGGCCGACCCTGCTCTCCCCCCCACAAGAGTTGGTTGAGGGAAAGGGGCTAAATTGGGAGAAAGAAAATGCCTTGAGAGGTCCATACACTGTGGGCAGTGCAAAGTGTCAAAAGGCGGATCCCCGGTATCAGGAAAGAATGATGATGAGAAGAAAGGAGTTAGAACATAGAACAGGCCCTTCGGCCCATGATGTTGTGCCGACCACTTATCCTAATCTAAGGTCAAACTAACCTACACCCCTTCAATTTACTGCTGTCCATGTGCCTGTCCAAGAGTCGAGAGAATATCTTGCAAAGATACATAACAAATGGAATTAGTACAGAGAAGGTTTACTCAACTGGTATCTGGGATGAAAGGGTTGTCTTGTGAGGAAAGGCTGGGCTTGTGTCTAGAAGAATGGGAGGTGATCTTACTGAAACATACAAGATCCTGAGGGGACTAACCAGGTGGATGCTGAAAGAATCACCTTGTGGGAAATATTAGAAGTAGGTACACAAATTAAAATGAGGTCTCTCAATGAAGACTAAGATGAGGAAGGGCGGCACAGTAGTGCAGTGGTTAGCACTGCTGCCTCATGACGCTGAGGACCCTTGTTCGATCCTGGGTCATTGTCCGCGTTGAGTTTGCACATTCTCTCCGTGTGTGCGTGGGTCTCGCCCATACAACCCAAAGATGTGCAGGGTAGAGGGATTGGCCATGCTAAATTGCCCCTTAATTGGCGAAAAAAAACATTTTTAAAGACTATTAGATTTTTTTTCTCTCTGGATCATTAGTCTATAGTATTCACTTCTCTAGAGAATAATGGCGGCTGAAGCATTTAATGCTTTTAAAGCTGAGTTAGATTCTTGACTGACTAGGACGTCAAAGCATCTATGGGGAATGGTGTTGTTGGTCGACTGGAAAGTATAGGTCATGATCTTATCAAATGATGGAGCAGGCTTAAGGGGTTGAATGGCCTACTGCACCTCATTTGTATGTTTGTATGCAATTTGTAAATCTATTAAAAAATTTGACAAGGTAGATGCAGAGAAGTGATTTTTCCTCTGTGGGGAACCATAAACAAGGAGGCACAATCCCAAAGCAGAGCTCAGCCATTCAGGATGCATTTTTTTCATGCAAAGGGTAGTGGAAATCTCAACGCTGTCAAAATGTACTGGATGTTGGAACAATTTGAGCTTTCAAGGCTGAGTGTGTTAGATTTTCATTCATTAAAGATGGCAAGGGTGGGTAAATGGAATTTGAGGTTCAGATTAGTCAAGATTATGATCAGACAGGACTAGCCTTGAGGGGCTGAATGGCTGAATTCCTGTTGCTGTGTTTCCACAAACTGCTATATTATTTTAAACTGAAGACTTAAAGGTAGATGTTCAGACTAACTAAAGGTTTTGAGGCTGCATGAAGATGGAACAGTGGAGCGAGAAAAATTCAGTTGAGAAATGGTGAATGACATGGTGTTTAAAATTTTGGGTTTTAAAAGTTTGTCGATTGCAAAAGAAAGATACAGCCAGGAGCAGTGGGATTACACAGTTTGATTTCAGTTTATAGCTCTTCGTGTGTAATACAGTGAATAATATTTTAATTTAGTAGGAATGGAATTTAGAGCCCTGAGCAAAATGTGTGATCTTTAAAACAATTCTCCACTCAGCCAGTTGATTCCCTTCAACCTTGGCTAGACAAATAAAGCTGTTGTTTCAGTTGCTTGGGATGACGCCCCATCACATCCTGTCACAAGATACAAGCTCATTGTGAGGCGTTGACATCATAAATGCTGAGTTGTCCCATTGTCTCTTTCTTTCATTCAATGTTCACGGATAAATCTATGTTGTAAATAATAACTGGACTGATGTGGTTTTATTTTTAAGTAAGTGCATCCAATTCCTTCCCTGGTTCCCAGTACTGTACCCGTTCCCAACCAGCTGCTATTTCTCTGTGCATGCGTATGTGTTTGAAAATCTTTAGTAGGCTCACATTAACATTGCAATGAAGTTACTGTGAAAAGCCCCTAGTCGCCACACTTTGGCACCTATTCGGGTACACTGAGGGAGAATTCAGAATGTCCAATTCACCAAACAGCATGTCTTTCTGGACTTGTGGAAGGAAACCGGAGGAAACCCACGGGGAAAACGTGCAGACTCTGCACAGTCAGTGACCCAAACCACGAATGCTAACCACTGTGCTACTCACTGTTAGAGTGAGAAATGTTTCTGTTCATTAGGGCACAGTATAACAGTGAAGACACATGAGTATTGAGTGCTGTTCTCGATTTACCCTCATTGTGTGCTGATTGAGCATGCTGGGTCGTTATTTTTTTTTCATGGCATTCATCTGGAGATGTGCACAGGACATTTTAGGTATATGGCATTATCTAATACATGGAATTTCAGCCCCATTTATCTTAATAAACAAGGGGAGGCAATGGCGTAGTGGTATTGTTGCTGGACTAGTAATCTAGGTTATTTTTCCAGGGACGTTGGTTCAATGGGGCGGCACGGTAGTACAGTGGTTAGCACTGTTGTTTCACAGCGCCAGGGTCCCAGATTCGATTCTCGGCTTCTGTCTGTGCGGAGTCTGCACATTCTCCACGTGTCTGCGTGGGTTTCCTCCTGTGTTCCGGTTTCCTCCCACAAGTCCCGAAAGACGTGCTCTTAGGTAATTTGGACATTCTGAATTCTCCCTCCGTGTATCCGAACAGTGCTGGAGTGTGGTGATTAGGGGATTTTCACAGTAACCTCATTGCAGTGTTAATGTAAGCCTCATTGTGACAATAAAGATTATTAATCCCACCATGGCAGATGGTGAAATTTGAATTTAATAAAAATCTGGAATTAAAAGTCTAATGACCTTGAAACTATTGTCGGTAGTCGTAAAAACCATCTGGTTCACTAATGTCCTTTAGTGAAGGAAATCTGCCTAGTCTGGCCTACATGTGACTCCAGATCTAGAGCAATGTAGTTGGCTCTTAATTGCCCTCGGATATGGGCGTTAAATGCTGGCCCAGTCAGCAATGCTTGCATTTCATGAATGAATAAAAATAACCTCGGCACCAGAACCATAAGACATAGGAGCTGAATTAGGCCACTCGGCCCATCGTGTCTGCTCCACCATTCAACCATGGCTGATATTTTCTCATCCCCATTCTCCTGCCTTCTTCCCATAACCCCTGATCCCCTTGTTAATCAAGAAAACCACACCACTTGCTGCCACCAAACACCAAATTTAAAATTGCTATCAACCATTACACAAAATTACACTATTTGGTGCAAATATGATGAAAACATAGTTTGAAAAAAGGTTGAAAAATTAGTCCATGTGGTCCATTGTGCCTGTACTCCCCTCCTTGCAATAGTTTTTTCTTTCGTCCTACCCATTTGACCCTCTTTAAATGTATATCCAATTCCCTTCCCTTCTGAAGATATCGTTCTTCGAGGAGGTGAGAGTGAACTCCGGATGGAGTGCATCAACCTCCAAACACCTCACCTACTCAACACTTGAAGAACAACCTGCCCGCGTGTGGCAGAGTCTGCAAGCCATCTCAGAACCCATCAAAGCAGAGTGGGAAACAAGTCATCCTCAATTCCGAGGGACTGAGTGAGATGAGAAGAGTGACTGTTTGACATCCCATGCAGCTGTTTATTTGCTAAAATGTTGCAGACTGAGTGAACTCAATTGTGCTGAGCTCTGTGACCTGCAGGAAAGTGGGATCCTTCTGTGTCTTAAACAATCGTGATGTGGAGATGCCGGCGTTGGACTGGGCTGAGCACAGTAAGAAGTTTTACAACACCAGGTTAAAGTCCAACAGGTTTGTTTCGATGTCACTAGCTTTTGGAGCGCTGCTCCTTCCTCAAGTGAACACAGGTTAAACAATCGTGATCACAGTCCGGCCTCGGTGCCCTCCCTGGGCTTTGGGGGGCAGGAATCAGCCAGTGTTCTTTACACGGAGAATGGCCGAGAGGCGGAACTGAGCTGAAGCATGAGCATCTCTGGAAGAAAAAAAATGGACCTGTTGAATTAATTGAATTTGATTTCCAAATGCATTATAGTAGGTGTATGATGTGTTGCTATCTCGTGGATTGAGCAAGGGTGGTACAGTTGCTCCCCTCTCAGTTTATGGCAGTTGGCTTTGTGTTGTTCAGGACATGTCCATTGTATCAACAACGGGGATTTGCCGACCAGACGGTGAAGGTGGGGGTGGGGTGGAATTAAACGATGCAAGGTCCTGTATTTTTGTTTGCTTTTAAGAGCTCGCTGTCGTTGCATTTGCTGGGCAAAGCTGCGATAAGTGTAGGAGGAGAGTTCTGTCAGCAGCTCGGGGCTGTTCCCTGTGGTCAGTCTCCCTCTGGTGTTAGTGCAGAGCGTGCTTTGCAGGACACGGTGGTGTGAGGGTGAGTTACTGGCGGCACCGGGGACCTCTTTGTAAAGATAGACCGGGAGGGGAGGGGAGGGGGGGGAAACGGCCTCAAAGCTGTAAGAAAGGATTTAGTGTCATCCGAGAAGAGGAGGAGAAGAAGGGGAGGGGGGGGGGGGGGGGGGAGGAGGAGAATCGCTTGATCCGTTCCTTTCCCTCCAGTTGTCTATTTCGAGGAAACGAGAACAGAAATGCCGTTGGTTTCTTGTGGAAGGAACGCTAAATTCGGATTGATCGATGTGGTTTATATCTGCCTAAATGCTATTTTTTTAAATGCAAAATTCAAAATGGTGATTGCCCATTTTTGAGCAGCTATTGTATACACTGAACAAAGGAGCAGTTTAATAGTTTATATTTGAGACTGTGGGGGTGTGATTAATTAGAAAGATGTATTGGGTAATCGAGTGCACTTTATTGAAATTAGCACGAGAGACAAACAATTTAAAACGGGCGTCTGAATATATCCT
This sequence comes from Scyliorhinus torazame, assembly GCF_047496885.1. NCBI lineage: Eukaryota > Metazoa > Chordata > Chondrichthyes > Carcharhiniformes > Scyliorhinidae > Scyliorhinus > Scyliorhinus torazame. Next base: position 101,570,586 of record NC_092707.1, read on the forward strand.
GTCGTGTCCGTTTGGTGTGTAGCCTCCTGCCCCCCCCCCCCCCCCGCTTCAAATTAGCCGTTTGCAAAGTAGTTTGGATTCAAATGGAAGGCCCGCCCGATCTGGTGACTTGTTGGAGCATCAGGCGGTTTCCTCTCACCAGCTCTGTCCTCCCACCCTCTGACCCTACACTTGCAGAGCTGACCTTGTGGCTTTTTCCACTCTGCTGCTATGCTGTGTCTGAGAGCATTGATCCATACCCCCCCCCCAACACATGTTTTTGTTTAAATTAAAGCAGCTATTAATCTCGGGTTTCGCTTTTCGAAGCATTTATTTCCTCACAGGGTTTGAAAAAATTCCCTTTCTGGGCCCCAGGACACTGCAATCCCGAAGCTGACCTCTTCTAATTTCACTGCCAGAGTGGGAAACTTTTACAATAATAACATTGCAGTTTGTTTTCCCTTGCAAGACCAGAGACATTTGAAGGATTATGATTCTAGGCTGGAGTATAGAGCAGATTTTGATACTTTTTTGAGATAGGGTTGTGTCAGGAAAAAAAGTAGTTGTGTGACTGTAGAATTGTTTCAGGATTGCTTATGCCATCAATTCTGAGCCCAGTGTCACTTTTTTATTACTCTTTTCCCAAGCTTTACAATCTGTACCGCAGCAGTTAACATTGATACTGGAGATGGAAATGTTTTCAGCTACTATCTTATTCGATCCAGAGTAAAGACCCCTTGCCCTCAAATTTGGTGTTAATGTAATCATAGCTTCATTAATTTGGCTTCTTGGCTTTTCAATTGTGGCTCTTGACTCTTCCGTATTGTAAGAAACACACTCAAAAAAACAGCTCTGCTCCAATTCCCATCCATGAGGATGACATCTTCCATATGTTGTTGTAGTGTTCTGGTGGACTTTAATCTTAATCTGTCTAGTGATTATGAAGAAATGCAATGCAACAATTGAAGGTTAATCCATGTGGCCAAAATAGTAGGGTACTAACTGCAATGTGAGCAATTTAACAACATTTTAACTTTTTTATTTTAAGATTCAGTGACATAGTGTGAAATGGGGCATGGTGTCTGCCTGATGGGTAGGAATTGGCATTGATATAAGCCAGCTAGATTATTACCTGGGGCCTGCCCAAAAAAAATCCCATTTTTATTGGTGGAATTTGAGTTTATGCCCTCTGAATTGCTAGCCCAGTACCAACACCGCTGGTGACTTGTACTCTTTGAGTAAAAGTTGAAGAATCGTGTGCTATTCGGCTTAATGGGAGATGTTTAAATACATTAGGGGACAGAAGTGAGAAATTCTGATTACAACATTGAGCTAACCAGTGACGTTTGGATAAGAGGTGAGAGGTTCAAGCGACAAAAGACAAATTTAGGACTCGTACCAGGATGATGTCCTTCGCATGGTGATCAACAAGCAAATGAGATAATCAGGCAGAAAGTCTGGAATAATTCAGTAGATGTTGTGAAAGGATCTGGGCACTTATCGGCCTTTTCTATATTAAGTGGAACCAAAAGACCTTTTATTCACATATTTATTGTATCAGTCATCCATGTGAGGTTGTGAATTTTCGATTTGGACTATGTTCATTAGAGATTGCCTCAGTCTCATTTCACTTCTGAGTCATAGAGCTATGAGTTTCTATCGATCTGAAGAGGCAGAGTGAATGTGCACATCCTGACAAAGATGAAGCAGCTTTCTTTTGATTTAGTTTTATTCAGCTCCCTTTAAAATCAGTCACAGTCTAGAGTTTTTTGAAAAATCACTCTCATATCAATACAAATGTAGATATTGGCAGTTGTCTGCTCAGGAAGGAGCTTGGCTAATTTTGATCAAACAGAGGCTCTGTAGCTAGTTATGTTTACACTATCTGAATCGTTTTTGAATGCCATCAATGGATATTCAAACTCAGAATCCAGAATTAAGGGAAAGTTTTATGGGGCTGAAGTTGTTTGAATCCTAGAATCAATTTGGAACTTCCAAGATAATAGCGTTGACAAGCACAGTCCTCGCAGTGTTCAGAAACACGAGAAGAATATAAACATTTGTGCATAAAAGTTATTAACAAATGTTAGCTTATGTTTCAATTGCATTGTTTTCCTTTCAGGAAATGCAATGGTCGATTTGATTTAAAATATATAGATAGTGTGTGTGTACTTTTTTATATATATCATTCCTCTTCAGATTTTTTTAGTTCAGAAAAATGAATGGCATGGAAGACGGCCACTCTGCCCATTGCCCCAACTTCATCCCATTTTCCAGCAATTGGTAAAAATGACCCAAAACTTAATGCTCACTAACTGGGCTACCAAATGACTAGATTGCTGATCTATCTTGTGCCAGTTATTTTCTTCAAATTCAAATTAACAACCGTTATTTTTAAAAAATCTATCCTGATGAAGCAGTTGCAAATTGTGAACCTTATTTAGCATATTTGTTTCAAATTATGTAAATTCAAGTATCATTTAATATGATTTAATCGGCAGCATCTTCTTCCGTAATTCTTTCTTCAAGCTGTTAGGTGTGGCTCAGTTGGTAGCACTTTCCATGCGAGTCAGAAGTCGTGGATTAGAGTCCCACTGCAGAAGCTTGAGGCTGCCACTCCAGTGTAGTGCTGAGGGAGTGCTGCACTGTTGGATGTAAACTTTTCGAGGCACAATTTGAAGAAGAGCCAGAGAGTTCTCCCAATGACCTGGCTGATACTTGTCCCTCAAACCAGTCCCCCAAAACAGGTGATCTGATCAACATCACATTGCCGTGAAGCTCTGAAGAAGTCTTAAATTGAAACGTTAACTCTGTTTCTCTCTCCACAGATGCTGCCAGACTGGCTGAGTGTTTCCAACATTTTGTTTTTATCTCACATTGCTGTTCATCAGCCCTTACTGTACACAAATTGGCTGCCATATTTCCTACATTATGACAGACTTTTATTTTTACTGGGTTGTAGGCACATCGAGATATCCTGAGACCATGAAAGGTTCTACATAAATGCTAACTTCCCTTTCTGCCATCAGTTACAACTGTAGCAGCAGCAACTTTAATTTCTATAGTGCCTCTAATGTAGTAAAATATCCCAAGTGCTTCGCAGAGGTGTTATCAAACTAAATCTGTCATCGAGCTACATGAGATATGAACCAGGTAGGCTTTAAGCACTATTTTAAAGGAGGAGAGAGAGGTTGTATTGTTTAGGGAAGGTATTCCAGATGTTAAGGTCTAGGCAGATGAACATACGGCTGACAGTGGTGGAGCGAAGGAATTCCGGGATGTGCAAAAGGCCACAATTGAGTAGAAATTTTAGAGGGTGATGGGTCACAAGGACAAAGGGGACCAGGCCGTGAGGCATTTGAAAACCAGGGTGAAAATTTTAAAATCGAGGCATTGTTGGATGCAGGTCTGTAAGTACAAAGCTGAATGTTTTGAGTAATGATATGGGTAAAAGAAATTTGGATGGGCTCAAGTTTCTAGAAGGTGGAATTTGGGACGGTCACAAGACCATTAGAATACTATTTGCACTTTCTCCACACACACTCCAGCTTATGAAGGACAAAATCTAAAAATGTTTCTCTAAATGTTTTCCATGATTCAAGAGGATTACTGGAAAAGTATCATATCCACCGTTGCGATAAGCAGAAATCTTGGTAAAGGCATGGATTGTTGCAGCCTGCTAGTGTCTGCCGATCTATGGGGGGAGGCGGGAACAGGTTGTTGAGTTGGATGATCAGCCGTGATCATAATGAATAGCAGAGCAGGCCCTCCTATTTTCTGTTTATACTTTCAGTGGAAGGGCCAGAATTTACCCATGAAGTAAACAGCCAGCCACAAACCATACGAAAGTATGGACTTTCATTTGATGTAAAGGCAATGAATTGTCACAGAATACTGTACGCCTGTTTATTTAGAACCCCTTCAGCAATAGATCTATGAATTTGTGCCTCCTTATGTACACTTGCTGTAAATTGTGGAATGCATGAATGGTGTCTATCTGTAGCCCAACCCTTGAAGAAAAGTAATAAAGTATTAAAGCTCTCTTGTTCTGATAATAAACTTTAATGATAGTGGTGGCTGTGAATAAGAAAGAAAACTTCTTGGAGCCTGTCACGAAGGTCCAGATTCCATGAAAATGATAATCAGTGGGATCTGATCTGATAGTTTGTCATAATGTATCAGATCGCAGTTTTTAACAAAATGGATGGAAGAAGTATTTAGGAGGTGATCATTCCCGTGCATGTATTTTCTATCATGCTCCCTTTTCACTCATTGATTTTGATTTGGCCCAGTTCTGTGTCTGGCTCTGTTGGTAGCATTCTTTTGGTCAGAAAGTTGTTTGTTTGAGTCGCACAATAGAGACTTGAGTATAATTTAGTGCAACACTTTTGTGGGAGTGCTGGAAATGCTGTCTTTCACATGGGGCATTAAACCGAGGCCTTGTCTGCATTCTTGCATGGTCAGTCGGAAAATATCCTACGGCATTGTTTTGACAAAGGACAGGGTATTCCTCGCTGTACTGGCCAAAATCTATTCCTCAACCAACCTCACAAAAAGAGGTTATCTGGCCATTATCTCATTGATGGTTGTGCGAACGTGTTTGGTGCTGTTTTACTGCCATATTTCCTGTTATATCAGTGACTACACTTCTGGATTTGGATTTTGTTTATTGTCACGTGTACCGAGGTACAATGAAAAGTATTTTTTCTGCGAGGAGCTCAACAGATCATTAAGTACATAAAAATAAAATAAAAGGGAAATACATAATCGGGCAACAAAAGGTACACAATGTAACTACATAACACCGGCATCGGGTGAAGCATACAGCGGTATAGTTTAATCAGGTCAGTCCATAAGAGGGTCATTTAGGAGTCTGGTAACAACCGGGAAGAAGCTGTTTTTTGAGTCTGTTCGTGCATGTTCTAAGACTTTTGTATCTCCTGCCCGATGGAAGAAGTTGGAAGAGTTACTTCTAAAGTACTTCATTGGCTGTAAAGTGCATAGGAATGTGCATGAAATCATTAATGGAGCTATATAGGTACAAACTTTGGATAAAAGCAAATTACTGCGGATATTGGAATCTGAAACAAAAGAGAAAATGCTGGATAATCTCAGCAGATCTGGCAGCATTTGTAGGTACAAACTTTCCTGGCTGAAGGGATCCGAAGTGAAACACCATCTGGGGCATGTTTACCTCTATAGAAACCCATGAGTTACGATTCCAATGTCTTTTGGGACTGCTTTTTCTGTCAGTATTGAGGTGGGTTCTGAAGCACCTCCCCTGAAAGCAATGATGGGGACCATTGGACTGACCTGGGCGCTGATCGGGGACCATCCGTTTATAGGGATGCTCACTACCACCTCCAGAAGCAGAGTACTCCCATCTACCGTCAATTCTTCTAGATTCTACACATCCTTTGTTTTTATGACAATGTTTTTGTTCTTGAGTACCCAATTATTTTTTTCCAATTAAGGGGCAATTTAGTGTGGCCAATTCTCCTATCCTGCACATCTTTGGGCTGTGGGGGTGAAACCCACGCAGACATGGGGAGAATGTGCAGACGCCACACAGACGATGACCCGGGGCCAGGATCGAACCCGGGTCCTCGCGCTGTAGGCAGCAGTGCTAACCACTGGGCTACCGTGCCGCCCTGTTTTTATGACAATTGAGTAGAAATCCTGTTCAGGGTTCTCCTGGGTGAGTTTGGTTCGCCAGACATATTGGTAGAAATCCTAAGTTGGCACTCGCTTGTAGTAATGCGCCGTTCATGACTCTCGGGTATTGGCAAACGCTAAATCAATATAATGACCAAGGGCATTAATCCAGCATTAGTGAGACAAATATGTAGTAAAAAGTTAAACTAAGAAATTCACACATCTCAGCTCAGCGACACATCATTTTCAGATTTTGAAGGGTTACAGAGAGCCAATGTACTGGTATTGTAAATCAAAGGTTGAAGTAAATTTAAGCTTTTGTCAACTTACGTAAACATAAATTGTATTTAATTTTAATATAATGTAATTTATTTCAATGAAACTTGGATTTCCCACAGAGTAATGAAGTAGAGAGCTGAACAGAACACTGCACTATTGCTCATAATGCCAGGGTGCCGGAGTGAGTTGTTGGTTAGCTTCAGAGGGAGTGTTTGCTTCCAGGCTGCCAGTGGTAATACTGGACCATTCAATGCAGAATCTCAGCCAGGGCTGAGCTGCTCCATTGTTGAATCTCAAATTTGGTTGAGCGCATGAGCAAGTTCCAACTTGATTGTTTAAAGATTCCCCAAGCTGCAAACTGCTGCATCTTTCTATGAAAGGCCATTTTAAAAAACAAAAAGGTATTTTTACTGAAGTTTTTCATTCAGGAATGGTATTTACAGCACTAAAAACCTCTGTATATATGAATATAAAGGGACCAGGAGAACAGCAATATAATTGGCTCAGTATAACTATTAGACTCAACTTGGTGCTTCTATTTCATAAAATCCCTACAGGGCAGAAAGAGGCTATTAGGCCCATCGAGTCTGCACTGACCCCTTGAAAGAGCACCCTACCTAGGCCCACTCTCCTGCCTGATCCTCGTAACTCCACCTACCCTGAGGGGCAATTTGACATGGCCAATCAATCTAGCCTGCACACCTTTGGACCATGGGAGGAAACCTACGCAAACATGGGGCGAAAGTGCAAACTCCACACAGACAGCCACCCAAGGCCGGAATTTCCCCTGGGTCCCTGGTGTTGTGAGGCAGTAGTGCTAACCACTGCCACCGTGCCGCCCCTATGCGCACCACCAGAGGACAAAGGAGAGCAGGATAAGGCCATGAAAACATGGTAAAATGGTGCACACCTTCCCATGCGGCCATTGTTCACAATGACCACGAGAGTTCAGGATAAATCTTTTGGGTACGCACCAGCACTCGCCTCCCTCAATTCCAGCAACACCAGAGGTGCCAATGACATATTGTAACCCCCTCCCCTCAGACGTCAGACTCTCTTGTACCCCTGCAGGAGCCAATCACGGATTTTTAAACCCCACCAAAACAAAAATAGAAAAATACAAAGAGAATATGCGAGAACCCCAGTTTTAGAAGGATGTTTTACATATGTCACACAACTCCATGTAATCCCAGCCTCCGGCACCGTACAGTACGATCATCATTCCACATTCATACAGAGAGGACCAGTAGCCATATATTCAGATTATGCTCGTGTTGTCGGTGCTTCCTAACATGTTAGACAAAAGGGAGAGCCATCAGGAGCAAAAGTTCTCGGGTGAAAAGAGGACCAAGATAAACTATTAAGTCTGTATTTGTCCGACGATGCCCACCCCCCGAAGGATGAAGAAGAGAAAAAGCTGCTCAGTCATATAAGGGAACTTTCCAACCATAAGGGGGGCAATAGGATATCAACCACCGTACAGGACCCGGCTCAACCCCAAGCCCTCATGCACTTAGGAGTCAATAACCAACGGTATTCAAGCACATCAAAAAACTCATCCTCTCAGGATATCCCTAATAAGTGCCTTCCAGAAGGGACATCCCAAGCGTGACGGCAACAGGATATCAATCACAGCATTGGACTTGGCCTAGTCCAGCACATTCTGACGCAAGGAGTCAGTACCCCCAGGACCCACCACCCAGCTGGCCCTGCAGCTCATTAACCCCACCCAGGGAAACCCACCACCCAAAACGGAGCTTATAACAGCACGTCGCACACCCTGATGAAGTGAAGAACCGCACCACACCCCTCCCCAAGGGAGGAACACCAGAGTTAACCCAAGAACATTGGACCCAGACTAGCTGCATGCCCTTGCAAGAAGGATATTCGGGGACAGGCCAGCGCTGCATCAACAAAGACAAAGACACTGCCTACCCATGGACAACCCAACCACAACAGGGAGGACACTCAGGAAACCAATATACAAGACCACCTGGAGGAGGGTGTCAAACTCTCCCATCAAACCTACCCCAAAACCGAAGAAGAGCTACGACAATGCAGAGACACCGCATACAGATTCACTTCAACAAACTGAACAGGGATAAACTGATCACACCCAGGCATGCACCACCGCTCATTTCCCCCTACCCCAATAGCTCTAAAAACACCAACCACAAAAAAAGAATCAGAAGGATCCCAGTCCTCGCCAGGATTCATGATCTTCACAGTTCTTCAATGGAGACAATTACAGATTCTCAAAATTCAAAGCAACATAAAAAAGCAAAATGAAAACCCGATACAATTAGTTCTAGCTGGGGGCTTTCCTCGATCCAACTGAGGGCTAATCTAACCCTACCATCCACCACCACACCAACCATCCACCCATCATTCCACTGTGGCTCCACTCATCTGTAAAGCAGAGGAACTACAAAGATGATTGCAGGATGTGGGAGGTTTAAGATGGGGGAGCAGGGTGTGAAGGGACATCTGTCAAAGACTGCTATATGTTTCCCACCACAGAGACAGAGAGAGGGGAGGGTTTGGAGGAGCCTCCCCAGCTTAAGCCAACAGCACCCCATACTAAAGCAAAATACTAAAGATGCTGGAAACCTGACACAAAAACAGAAAATGCTAGATAAACTCAGCAAGTTTGGCAGCAGCCATATCTTGTACTTTATAATAATCACCAAACTAAGATTTTTTTTTTTTTTTTACAACAAACCGGTAAATGCCTAGAACCTTTAACATAGTAAAACATCCCAAGGCACCTTACAGGCGTATTATCAGGTAAGCATTGAAACCAAGCCATGTAAGGAGATATTGGAACAAGTTTGCAAATGTTTGGTCAAAGGCGTCGGTTGTAGAGCAGCACGGTGGCACAGTGGGTTAGCCCTGCTGCCTCACGGTGCCGAGGTCCCAGGTTCGATCCCGGCTCTGGGTCATTGTCCGTGTGGAGTTTGCACATTCTCCCCGTGTTTGCGTGGATTTCGTCCCCACAACCCAAAGATGTGCAGGGTAGGTGGATTGGCCACGCTAAATTGCCCCATAATTGGAAAAAATGAATTGGGCACTCTAAATGGCGTAAGTCAGAAAGGAGGAGAGAGGGGAGGAAAGGTTTAGGGAAGGGATTCAAGCGCTTATAACAGCGAAAGGCATGGCCACAGTTAGGTTCAGCAGTGGAAGGGGGTGACATTCTCACTGGCCCAGATCCAGTTACTGATTCAGTCATCCCACTGACATGCCTGATCCAGGGCAGGCGAGCAAGACCTAGTCAAACGACTTTATTTTAAAAAGTAGCTCCGGTCCAAGTGAAGAATGAGGATAATCATCTGTCTGCATTCAAAATAAGGTCTTTCATGAGCCTGCTTATTTCCTCGAGCAAGACTGTTTGATGAATTGGGTTATCTGTACAGAAATAGTTCCGAAATTAATGGTTTTTGAGATGAAAGGTGCTCTGTCCATAGGGTGGTGTCTGGAAGGAGAAGCCTGATAGCAAAATAATCCTCTGCAAGCTGTACTCTTGGACCCAGCTTCAATTTGTGTCCTTTTACTTACTCTTAACCTCACATTTCTGTAACACCTAAGAAAGAACTTGCATTTATATAGTACTTATTGTGACATTAGGATGCTCCAAACCACTTCACAACCAATGAAGTATTTTCTGAAATGTGGTCATGCAGCAGCCGTTTTGCACACCATTAACGCTGATGGACAGAAATGATATTAAGGACCAGGTAATTTCTTTGCATTGTTGATTGAGGGATAAATTTTGACCACACTGGTGAGAGCACCTTTGCTTTGCTCTTTGAAAAGTGTGGTGGAATCCTTTGTGTTCATTCAAAAGGACAAATGGAGTCTCAGTTTTGTTTAATTCAAAGGCAGCACCTTTGACCGTGCGACATTCCCTCAATCACAGCACTGGGTTGTTGGCCTGGATTATGTGCTCATACCTCTGGAGTGGGACGTAAACCCACCACTTTATGATAATTTGGAGGCGGGAATGCAACGGTTGACACCTACCCCATTTTCTTTTCTTTTTTCAACCCTGCGTACCTTTTTTTTAAAATTCCAAATGTACAATGCACTGGCCAAAGTAAACAACTCTGAATTGTGCATTGTGAGTAGCGAAGGGAAATGCTGGCTGCGGGATGTTGTCTGCAGACTTTGGGCACACTCCTTTCTCATAATGTTTTTTTCGGGCACCAGCCTTACAGATTTTTTTTATTTTTGTGTGTCCAAGAAGCAACATTTAGTAGATTGTTTGGCCTGTAGCAGTTGCACACTTCAAAAGAGAGCACAAGGGGTTTAACGTGATACCACCAAGCAATCAGTTCTCAATTGTCAGCTGCGACTGATCTGTTTGGCCTAATAAATTAATCTCTGAAACGAAAGGCAGATTGCCATATTAAGCATGACATTAATTTGTGTTGTTATACAGTTATAACCTCCTATGCTGCATGAAGCAGACCGCGGATTCAACGGGTGGAGCAGTGAAGAAATATTTTGCCATCATTACTGACAACGGTAACCTATTGGTTCACGTACATGTACTAATGACCTGGAGACATGCGTTTGAATCCCACCATGGCATCCAGGGAATTTAAATTTAGTCAATTAAGTCTAAATCTGCAATGCAAAGCCAGCATCTTTAAACATAATTATGTAACTTTCATTGTTGTAAAACTTACCTAGTTCACCAATGTCCCTTGGAGAAAACTGTGCCTGGTCTGGCCTGTTTTTGACTTTAAATTTACAGCAATGTGGTTGACTATTAACTGAACCCCAAAATTGGCTAGGGAGCCATTCAGCCAAACTGCTCTGACAAATTATAATAATTAAACTAGGCAGATTACTTGGCATCAGATTTGGGCACAATAAAGGCAGTGCCAGCTCAGTCAGCCCTGCAACGTCCTCCTCACTAAGCTTTCAACTTATGCCAAAATTGAGAGAACTGTCCCAGGTTAGTCGTTTACAGCAGCCGTACCTTTTTGGTCAACATCCCAAACTCCTCCATCATCATTCCTGGGTATGTCCTGTTCCACCATTAAGACAACCCCACCAGAAGTGGGGGTGCAGTAGTCAACAGTCTGGAAGGAATGGACCTGGTAATCCTGAACGTTGACTTTGGACTGCATTAAATTTCATGGGCGTCAGGTCAAACATGGGCAAGAAAACCTGCTAATCACCTTCTACCACCCTCCCTCAGCTTATGAATCCATTCCTTCTCCCTGCAGAACACTCACTTGGAAGAGGCACCTTAGCAAGAGTACGGAATGTACTCTGGATGGGGAACTTCAGCATCCCATCAACAAGAACGGTTCTGTAGCATCACTGCTGACTGAGCTGGCCGCGTCCTAAAGGACATATCTGGTTCCTTTGACCTGACTTCCAATCTCAGGATCTTTAACACCCAGAATAACGAGTAGCAGGTGCATGGGAACATCTTCACCCTTAAGCTCCCCTCAAGTTGCACACTATCCTGACTTGGAAATATATTATGGTCCCTCCATTGTTGGGTCAAAATCTAGCAGCTTCCTCCTGAACAGCACTATGGGTGTACCTACACCTTGCAGACTGCGGCGGTTAAAGATGGCAGTGCTGCATGACCGTGTCAAAGGCAAATAAGGATGGGCAATAAATGCTGGCCTCACCAGTGTCAACCTTGTCATCTAATTAATGAATTAAAAATAAAAACACAAATCAACTCAAAGCCTGGGACATAAAAGAGCGAATGAGATTCAGTTTTATGACGTGCACAGAAAGGATGGTGAGGTAAAATACTTCTTAAAAAGTACTTGAGAATTTTGTGACTGTAAATCATCTATAAATTCAATTTAACACTAACCTCGGTTTCATCGATGATGGATTTTTACTGGACGTTTTGATATGGTTTTATATTTTGTGGTTGAATTGATGAATGACAGATTACTAAATGTACTGACGATATTTTTGGTAACCTTTAATTCATTTTATTTACATGTCTGTTGAGAAACATCCAGCCGGCAGTTAAATGGGCAGCAGTGCCCCTAATATTGCGTCTTTGAAATAAAAGCGATTTGGATTGTAAGGTTACAGTAGACATATATAATTTTAAAATGTCAAGTGTTGTCTTTATTTTTTATAATATGGCTAAATAGTGTTTCATGCATGCGAGTACAATTAAAATGTTCCTGCTGTGGTGATCTCTGCGCTGAAGTTTTAAAAATGGTTTTCCTATCGTGCCCAAGATTTTTAAAAATCCTTTTGTGTGTCTAATGAATTGGGTTCTGATTTCAAATAAAGACCGAAAATGTTTGAAATACACATCAGGCCAGTCAGCATTTGGAATGAGAAAAGAGGGATTTATGTTTCAGCTGCGTATCCTTCACTTGAAAGACAAGTGAGAATTTTAATAAAAATATAGTCCGATAAGTAGGAGTGAGAGTAGGCCATTTTACTCCTCCAACCTGTCTTTATCAACTGCTGTATGTCTCTGTCATAGCAGACGATTTGAGGAGAGGGGTGATGGCAACAGATTTGACGTGATCCATTAACAATATGGGATCCAGGAAGAAAAGCTGGATGCTCAGTTTGGGTGGGTATAGTATCCAGGGAGCAGGAAGTGGGGCTTCATGGACAACTTGAGCTCAGGGACGACGAATGGGGAAACAGAGAAACTGGGAGAATATTGCAAGTTCCGAGCTGGGGCAGTAGGAAGCCGTAGAGGAAGCTTGGTCTGCTGGGCTAGGGGAAGGTGGGGAAGTGGCCAAGGCAGCTGATCAGAAGGTTTTGAGTCCCAGCCCATTGGCTAATTTGATGGTAGTTGTGATTCTGCATGAACAAAAGAACTTGCAAGCATGCGTCATGGGCAACTTGAGCTCAGGCCATTGAATGTGGCCTTTCATATTCAATGCTTGGCTTTTGAAGTGCAGCCATTGTCATTTAGGTAAGCACAGCAGACAGTCTTTACATGGCAAGGTCTCAAAAACAGTAATGTGGTAAATAATCAGATAATAAATAATCAGATAATCTAAAAGTAAAATGCTGGAAATCTGAAATAAAAACGGGAAGTACTGAATAAACTCAGCGGTCTGGCAGCATCTGAGGTGAGACAAGCAGTGAATGTTTCAGGCTCTGATGAAAGGCCATCACTCAAAGAACAAGACAGCACAGTAACAGGCCCTTCGGCCCTCCAAACCTGTACTGGTCACGATATCAACCTTTGCCAAAACCAAAGCACTTGTGCCGTATCCCTCTATACCCATCCTATCCATGTGTTTGTCAAGATGCCTTTTGAACGCCATTAATGTAGCTGCTTTCACAACCTCCCTGGCAACACGTTCCAGGCACTCTTATCATAGAGGCACTTAATAGAGTTTACAGTGCAGAAGGAGGTCATTCGGCCTATCGAGTCTGCACCGGCCCTTGGAAAGAGTAACCGACTTACGCCCACGCCTCCACCCTATTCCTGTAACCCAGTAACCCCACCTAACCTTTTTGGACACTAAGGGCAATTTATCATGGCGAATCCACCTAACCTGCACATCTTTGGACTGTGGGAGGAAACCGGAGCACCCGGAAGAAACCCACGCAGACACGGGGAGAACGTGCAGTCTGCGTGCAGACAGTGACTCAAGCCGGGAATAGAACCTGGGACCCTAGAGCTGTGAAGCAACTGTGCTAACCACTGCTAACGTGCTGCCCACTCACCACCCTCTGCGTAAAAAACCTGCCTCGCACATCTCTAAACTTTGCCCCACGGTCCTTAAACCTATACTCAACTATAACTCTCTCCCCAGCCGTTATTGCTAAACCTCTGGAGTATTTTCCCCCATTCTCTATTTTGACCCAGATTCATCTGATGATGTCTGAGGGAGGAATGTTGGCCAAGACACCAGGCGAACAGCTAGCTCTTTTACAGATATCGCCATGTTATCATCTACATTCACGTAAACAGGCCGGTGGGGCCTTGATTAATCTCTCATCCAAAAGTCAGCATTTCTGATAGTGCAGCTCCCTCTCAACTCAGTACTATACTAAAATGTTGGCCTCGGTTTTAAACTCAAACGCTGGATTGGGGCTTGAATCCACAACCTTGGATTTGGCTACGGGTGTTATTAACTGCATTTTTTAAGAAATGTCAATGGATATTATAAAGTAAGAATCCTACGGCGAGAAACGCTGGGGAGGTTTGGGTTTGGTGAGGGCTTTATTGGCTGGGTGAAATTGCTGTACCAGGTGCCTGTAGCAAGTGTATGTACAAACCGGCTGAGGTCGGGGTACTTCGAGCTTCACCGGGGAACGAGGCAGGGGTGTCCTCTCTCCCCGTTATTTGCCCTAGCTATAGAACCGCTAGCTATGACGCTGAGAGCCTCGAGGAACTGGCGGGGACTGGTTCGGGTGGGGGGGGGACATCGGGTCTCGCTATATGTGGATGATTTTCTCCTGTACATTTCGGATCCTGTGGAGGGGATGGGGGAGGTTCTGCGGATCCTGAGGGATTTTGGTAGTTTTTCAGGGTACAAACTGAACATGGGAAAGAGCGAATTGTTTGTGATCCAGGCCAAGGGGCAGGAGGAGAGACTGAAAGCTGCCGCTCAGGATGGTAGAGAAAAGTTTTCGTTACCTGGGTGTACAGGTGGCCAGGAAAAGGGATGCCCTGCACAGGCTCAACCTGACCCGGTTGGTGGAGCAAATGGAAGGGGACTTTAAAAGGTTAAAAGGTGGGACATGCTCCCGCTGTCACTGGCAGGGAGGGTGCAGACCGTGAAAATGACTGTCCTCCCCAGATTTTTGTTTGTCTTTCAGTGCCTCCCCATCTTCATCCCTAAGGCCTTTTTTAAGCGGGTTAGTAGGATCATTTCGGGCTTTGTATGGGCGAATAAGACCTCGCGAGTAAGGAGATTGCTGTTGGAGCGCATGCGGGGGGTGGGTTGGCGCTGCCGAACTTTCGCAACGACTACTGGGCGGCCAATATAGCTATGATTAGGAAATGGGCGATTGGGGGGGGGGGGGGGGGGGGGGGGGGAGCAGCTGGAGGCAGCGTCATGTAAAGGTACTAGTCTGGGAGCTTTGATAACGGCTCCTTTGCCGTTCTCGCCGACCCATTACTCCACAAGTCCGGTGGTGGTGGCGATACTGCGGATCTGGGGACAATGGAGGAGGTACAAGAAGGTGGGGGGAGCGTCGGTCTGGACTCCGCTATGTAACAACCACAGGTTTGTCCCGGGTAGGATGGATCGTGGGTTCCCGAACTGGCAGAGGGCAGGCATCAGAAGGATGGGTGACCTGTTCATAGATGGAAGCTTTCCCAGTTTGAAGGCGCTAGAGGACAAATTTAATCTGCCGCCAAGAAACGCCTTTAAATAACTGCAAGTACGAGCCTTCCTGAAAAAACAGGTAGTGGCCTTTCCGACGCTGTCGCCACAGAGGATGCAGGACAGGGTGGTCTCCAGCACGTGGGTGGGGGAGGGGAAGGTGTCGGATATGTACCAGGAACTACAGGAGGCATGGGAAACACCGGTGGAGGAGTTCAAGGGCAAGTGGGAGGAGGAGCTAGGTGAGGAGTTGGAAGCGGGTCTATGGGCTGAGGTCCTGGGCAGGGTTAATTCCTCCTCCTCATGTGCCAGGCTCGGTCTAATTCAATTTAAGGTGGTCCACCGGGCACACATGACGGCAGCGAGAATGAGCAAGTTTTTTGGTGTAGAAGACAGTTGTATGAGGTGCAAGAGCAGCCCTGCAAACCATGTCCACATGTTTTGGGCATGCCCGGAGCTTAGAGAGTTCTGCAATGGGTTCACGAGGGCAATGTCCAAGGTGCTTAACACACGGATGGTGCCGGGTCCAGAGATAGCGATCTTTAGAGTGTCAGAAGACCCGGGAGTTCAGGGGGCGAAAGAGGCCGACGTCTTGGCCTTTGCCTCCCTAGTAGCCCGGAGACGGATTTTATTAATGTGGAGGGACTCGAAGCCCCCGAGTGGAGAGACTTGGGTTAACGACATGGCTGGGTTTCTCAGCCTCGAGAAAATAAAGTTTGCCTTAAGAGGGTCTACGCTAGGGTTCTCTCGGAGGTGGCAGCCGTTCGTCGACTTTCTCGGGGAAAATGAAAATGTCAGCAGCAGCAGTAACTGGGGGGGGGGGGGGGGGGGGTGGTGAGTGCTTCATTGAGAAGACTGAGTTGTGTGGGGTAATGTCTATTTAATTGTTATTGTATATTCTCTTTTTGCACTATGTTAATGTTCACTCTAGTTTGTTTTGTTATTATTGTTACTACTGTTTTATTATGAAAAATTCTGCAAAACCTTAATAAAAATACGTTTAAAAAAAGAATCCTGACCCCCCCCCCCCCCCAAAAAAAAAGCCTGTCCACCATCTACAAGGCACCAGTCAGGAGTAGAATATGGAATACTCTCCACTTGCCTGGATGAGAGCTGCTCAAACAACACCCAAGAAGCTCAACACCATTCAGGAGAAAGCAGCCCGCTTGATTGCTCCCCCTTCCACAAACAGTCAAACCCTTCACCACCGATGAACAGTGGCAGCCGTGTGTACAAGATGCATTGCAGAAACTCACCAAGGTTCCTGAGAGAACACCTTCCAAACCCACCACCATCTAGAAGGACAAGAGCAGCAGAATCCCACCACCTGGATGTTATCTCCAAGTTCCGTCACTGCCGCTGGGGCAAAATCCTGGAACTCCCTCCCTAACAGCACAGTGGGTGTACCTGCACCTCAAGGACTGCAGTGGTTCAAGAAGGTAACTCGTCACCACCTTCTGAAGGGCAACTAGGGATGGGCAATAAATGCTGGCCTAACCAGCAATGCCCACATCCCATAAATTAATTTTAAAAATATGTTTAATTGCCAGGGTTCGCAGTTTTGTAATGTGAAGTGAGGTTTCCATGAATCAATTGGAGATCACTCCTGGGAAAAGGCAGTCGTGTTCCGATGGATTACAGTTTTAATCTAATCTGGATGTTTAGATGATCACTCGATCTCACTCCTTTGACTGAATCGGGTTGGTTTAGATTACTGCCTTGAATTTACTCCTGCAAAATAAGGTACCATGCCTATTAAGAAAATGTAGCACGGGAGACATTTGCCATTTCCTGGAATACCCCGTTCTTTCTATTGCATGCCCGCTGCCGAACGTTTCTGAGTAATGTAGCAATGAACAGTATGACTGGAAATAAGATGCATGGAATGATGGCAAGTTCATTAAATCCTTTACATCTTTGCAAAATCTTCACAACTTACCACGATTGTTACAGCACAGAAGGGGGGCCATTCAGTCTGCCCCACCAGCTCTCCAAAGAAGCCCAGCACATTCTTCCTTTTCAGATAATGCCTCCAGTGCATTCCATTACCTAAACACTTGTTGTATGAAAAGGTTTTTTCTCATGTATCTTGCTTCTTTTGCCAATTATCTTAAATCTGTGTCCTCTTGTTCTCGATCCTTCCACCAATAGGAAATTTATTTCCCTATCTGCTCTGTCCAGAATTTTGAATACAGCTATCAAAACTCCTCTCGACCTTCTTCAAGGAAAATAGTCCCTTTCTGCACAACGGAACCTCTTCGTTCCTGGAACCATTTGCTGGAACCATTTGCTGGAATCTTTTCTGCACTTCCTCCAATACTTTCCCAAAGTGTGGCATCTCGAACCGGACTCAATACTCCAGTTGAGGCCAAATCAGTGTTCTGTACAAGTTTAACGTAGCCTAGGGTGTGCAGTATACTTTATTAACCTCACTCTCAACCTGTCCTATCACCTTCAATGATATATGCCGTTGCAATTATGAAGGTAGAGGCACTAAATAAAAGAGATTCATAATTGGAAGGAACATGGCTAATCGGTTTTTAACACAAACCCCCATGTGTCTTGTTCTAAAATCTTATGCCTTTAAGTAGTGTGGTTGATACATTAACAGGGTGTGCTCACAGCTATTTGCAACGATTCCTTTGGGATAGGACTTGGTCAATGCAACCTATGCCTTGGTGGTGTGGTATGGAATGGAACTATCCAATAGAGTTTCTGTACACTTTCCCCTGTTCTTCATGTGCTGCCAGGAAGCAATGGTGAGTATAAAGGAGTTGTATTCGGCCCTCTTGAGCTGTGGAAAAATGCCAAATGTCATAGTTGTGGTGTCCTTCCAAACATGGGTTGTGTGTAGAAAGCATTGTGACTGTAACATGAGAATAAAGTACTGGTGGGCCATTGGCGATAGAAGAAAAGGGAAAAGAAAGACTTGCACTGTGTTATGCAGCGTTATTGGCGACCACTAAATTTCTCATCGCTTTATAGCCAATTAAGTACTTTGTGTTGTCCTGTTGTAGGAAGTCTGGCAGTAAATCTGAGCTCAGCAAGCTCCCACAAAGAGCAATATAATGTTGATTGAGTGATAAATATTGACGAGTGTCATGATGTGCACTCGATGCACATAATGAGATACAGACAGGCAGTGACAGACACCCAGTACAGCCAATCACCAGGCAGAACACTAGAGAGGGGTTTCCCACTATAAAACACAGGAGGCATCAGCACTCTGCCTCATTCCACTGGTGACAACTATAGTGACAGTCAGGGTGTATATATAAGTTAGCACCTACACGTGGCTCAGAGCTAGTCTGGTCTAGTTAGTTATAGTTAGCACGCTTAGATTAGTAGAGTGTCAACCCACAGCGAACTGTGTGCACTGCTGAGCAAGTTCAATAAAGCGTATTGAACTTACATCAAAGTTTGGTGCCTACTTTCAAGTACAATTGCATCCAATTGCAGTCCGTGTTACTCCAGGGTGAGTAACACGACAACGAGGACATCAGCAATAACTCCTTTGATCATCATTGAAAAAGCGCCACAGGATATTTAAACCATGTCCTACTTGGGTGGGTGTAAATGTCCCATCCAAAAGACAGCATGCCTAACTGGTGGTTTAGCTCTATTTCCCACAGTGAGTACCTGCTGATAGCTGTGGTTTAGTTTCTACCCAATTTAAGAATGTTTCACTTTCTTATTTTTGGTGTTAAATCTGTGTCCCAGTATAGTTGAATATCGTGGAACTTTCCTTTTTATAGTAGTTTTTTTCCTTGTCAAAATTGGCATTGGGAGAGCTCTCTGCCCTCCCAATTTAGTTCAGATTGTTACAAGGCTGCATTTGTATTGAGGCTGACCCAAACGCTCCCACTATAAACAACACACAGAACACATTTGCAGTCTCATCAACTCCGAGCTTTAATTGATGTAAACAGTAAAGCAACCTTGATTCGAATTTGCTCACTCGCTTGGGAATATTGACATGGCACTGTGGGAACACAGGCCAAGGAGTCTGCAGTCCAGAACCTTCAACCTGTTCTGCCATAGGATCGTGACATGTTTCCATCTACCTGCTTGGTTCCGTAACCCCTTAATTTCCTTGATGAACAAAAACCTTTCAACAACCATTTTCAAATTTTCAATTGTCCCCAGCCTCAGCAACTTTTTTGCAAGCTGGAGGGGGAGAGAATTCTTGATCTCCACTATCTATTTGGAAAATAGTTCTTAGCTCTAATTTAAAGGTTATGCCCCCTATTTCTGCCCCCCCCCCCCCCCAAATCATGCTCTCCCCACCCCCACAAGGAAAATAGTTTTGAATCAGTGTTTTATCCTTTGTTCCTAGGCAGTGAATGTTGTTATTCAAAGGAATCTGAAATGATTGAATAGCTTTATTTCCTTATGTGACTGGTATCGACAGTCTTTAAATACTGCTGGTGTTGGCTTGGGGATGCTTCTAGCTCATTTGTCTCATCTGATTCCTGATGATTGTGACAAAGCAATCCTCCAAAAACATTGTGTCTTCATTATTGATCTTGTTAGACACAATGTCACATAGGGAGCCCCACATCAAACCTGCATCATAGCTGAGTCCAGAATGCAGAGGTCCATGAGGTAGTTAGTTCACTCGGACTCCCGACATTACAATCAGTTGACTCAGCACTACATCATTTGGTATCAGCTTTGAGCTGAGCTGCTGGCAATTCCAACTTAATGCTCAAAAACCATGGCATTTTACTTCTTGATTGTCTTCTGCAATGACAGTGTTGTGATGTGTGTACTTCAGTTTTCCACATCTGACTTCTCCACATACATGCGCATCAGGACAAATCAAACCCGGCCAATCACCACTACATTAGTCTACTCTCAAACATTAGTACAGTGATGAAAGGGGCCATCAACAGTGTTATCGAGCGGCACTTGCTGAGCAAGAACCTGCTCACTGGCCCTCAGTTTGGGTTCCGTCAGGGGAACTCATTTCCTGACCTTACGACAGCTTTGGTTCAAACGTGGACGAAAGAGCTGAACTCCAGAGTTGAGATTGACTGCCATTGACATCAAGGCAGAATTTGACAGAGTATGGCATCAAGGAGCCCTAGCAAAACTGGAGTCAATGGGAATCGGGGGGAAAAGCCTTCACTGGTTGGAGTACCTGGCACAAAGGAAGATGGTTGTGGCTGATGGTGGTCAGTTACATCAGTCCTGGGACATCACTACAGGAGTTCCTCAGGATAGTGGTCTAGGCCCAACCATCATCAGCTGGTTCATCAATGACCTTCCTTCCATCATAAGGTTAGCTGTGGGAATGTTCACTGATGATTACACAATGTTCAGCTCCATTTATGACTCTTCAGATACAGAAGCACCAAATGCATCAAGACCTGGACAATAAAGTAAAGGCACCACACTCCCAGATGACTGTGGGCAGCACGGTGACACAGTGGTTAGCACTGCTGTCTCACTGTGCCAGGGACCCTGGTTTGGTTCTGACCTCTGGTAACTGTGGAGTTTGCAACTCCCTGCGTGGGTTTCCTCTGGGTGTGACAGTTTCCTCCCACAGTCCAGGAATGTGCAGGTTAGGTGGATTGGCCATACTAAATTGTCCCTTACTGTCCAAAGGCTAGGTTGGATTACAGAGGTAGGGTGGGGTGCTCTTCCAGAGGATTGGTGCAGACGCGAGGGGCCGAATGGCGGCCTCCTGCACTGTAGGAATTCCATGAATCTTGATCATAGACTGCTTTCCCCTTTGAGCGGGTGGGCTGGCTGGTGGTGATTTAACCTGAGGATCACCTCTGGTGAGGGGCAAGGTTGAGAAGGCGGGCCAGTTTAGCTAGACAGGTGGTTTGATGCAGAGCGAGGCCAGTAATTCCCCAACTGGCAGAGTTTATTAATAGAGGCCTGCCCACTCAACTATGCCCCTCTCCTGAGGTGTGGTGACCCTCTGGTTAAACCACCACCAGTCAACTCTTCCCCCTCAAAGGGTAAAGCAGCCTATTGTCATCTGGGACTATTGTGACTTTACCTGAACAATATTCAGGCTTTGGCTGAAAAGTGACAAGTAACATTCACACATTCACGCCACATGTGCCAGGCCATGATTTCTCAGCAAGAGAGAATCTAACCATTGAACCTTGATATTTAGTGGCATTGCCATCACTGGATGCAGTGCAGGAACTTAAGGGTGGCACGGTAGCACAGTGGGTAACACAGTTGCTTCACAGCCCCAGGGTCCCAGGTTCGATTCTCGGCTTGGGTCACTGTCTGTGCGAAGTCTGCACGTTCATCCCGTGTCTGCGTGGGTTTCCTCCTGGTGCTCCGGTTTCCTCCCACAGTCAAAAGATGTGCAGGTTCGGTGGATTGGCTGTCCAAAAACTGCCCTTAGGTTAGGTGGGGTTTCTGGGTTACTGGGAAAGGGTGGAAGTGTGGGCTTAAGTAGGGTGCTCTTTCCAAGAGCCAGTGCAGACTCGATGGGCCAAATAGGCTCCTGCACTGTAAATTCTATGAATCTCCATCATCAACATCCTGGGGGTTACTATTGACCAGAAACTGAACTGGACTAGCTATATAAATACTGTGGCTACAAAAGCAGTTCAGAGGCTAGGAATGCTGCGACAAGTTAACTTGTCTCTTGTTGGACTTCAGGTGGCGTTCGCGAGCGGAGCGACCGCATTAAGGAGAAGCTCCCGCTGGTCCGTGATATCGCGGTCTTTTTTGGGGGGGTTCCCCGCTGGTTTTTTAAAAAAAAAATTAAACTGCTGCGGGGTCGGCCCTGCCTCCCTCGCCCTGTTAAACCGTCAAAGCTCCGTTTCACTGAGCCGGAGGGTTGGAAGGGCGGGAGAGGAGAGACTGGTCCCGGTGGGTTTGGCGGAGCGGCTGCACGTGGAGGAGGAACGGGGATTGCGACTTTGTTCCCTAAGAAATAACCTGAAAGCTGGGTTGGCCAAAGAGCACGGAGAGAATTTTTTTTCCTCCCTCTCTCCA
Organism: Scyliorhinus torazame; assembly: GCF_047496885.1. Taxonomy (NCBI): domain Eukaryota; kingdom Metazoa; phylum Chordata; class Chondrichthyes; order Carcharhiniformes; family Scyliorhinidae; genus Scyliorhinus; species Scyliorhinus torazame. The sequence continues at coordinate 101,592,767 of NC_092707.1, forward strand.
GAAAATTTGAAAGGAGCAGCGGGGGCGGAGCCAAACGGATGCCGAGGCGGCAGGCCCGAAGCCAGGGTGCGATGTAGGTGAGATGTCCCACATGGGATGGCTCCCACCTAGAATGTGGTAAGAAGACTGAAGCCCGGTCGGTCCCAGGGAAATTCTGGAGGAGTACAAAAAAGAAGAGAAAAAAGTTTTAAAGAAATTTGGTAAGTTTTACCCCATTTTTTTTTTTTTTTTTTTTTGAAGGGAAAAAAAAAAATCCTATTTATATTAAAAAAAAAAGAAGGAAAGAAGGGTTAAAAAAAGAAAAAGGGAAAATAAGCCGTTAAAGGATGCGAAAAGCAGCGTTGAGGAAGGGAGGAAACGCGGGCTTGCCGTTGAATAAGAGAACGAGCAAAAGTGCTGACAAGATGGTGGATGCCGGACCGCATGGTGGGGCCACACTACTTACGGTCGTAGGTGATGGCGGTGGAGCTGGAAAAGCAGTTTGCGAGGCACATGGAGGCTTTGAGGAAGGAGACGGCAGTCGCATTGAAGTCATTGGAGGAGGAGGCAATCGCCCCAGTGAGGGTAGCTGTGGCAAAGACATCGGCCGAGGTGAGAGAGCAGGGTGAGAAGATGAAGGAAGTGGAGGAGGCCATGTGGCAGCACAGCGACCAGTTCACCTCGATGGGGGACGAGCTGTGGAGGGTGGTGGAGGTCAACAGAGGACTCCGAGCAAAGTTTGAGAACTTGGGGAACCGCTCGAGGCGGCACAATCTGAGAATTGTGGGCATGCCTGAAGGGACAGAGGGTCCAAGGCCAACAGAGTACTTTGCTAAGAAGTTGGCGTAGCTGATGAGGGAGGGTGAGAACCCCTCCTGGTACGAGCTGGACCGAACTCATCGGTCATTAAGGCAAAGCCTAAAGTGAATGAGCCGCCAAGAGCAGTAATTATCTGCTTCCATAAGTACTGCATGAAGGAGAAGGTGTTAAGCTGGGCGAAGCAGAAGCGCAAGGTGCAGTGGGATGGTGCTGGAGTTCGGATCTACCAGGACTTGACGGTGGAGTTGGCAAAAAGATGAGCGGCGTTGGGGCGAGTGAAGGCGGCACTGTACAAAAAGGGTGTGTGATTTGGTATGGTATACCCGGCGAAGCTGAGGGTGACGTATGATGCCAATTATTTCGAGACAGCGGAGACGGCTGAGGTGTTCGTGAGAGCAGAAGGCTTGGGACAGACGTGAGGAGCGGAGCTGGAAGAGAGACTGGACTGATTGGGGAGCTGGAAAATGTATAAATGCTATAACTTTTTACTGATGTGTATTGTAATTTACTTCACTTCACATTGTTACAGAGTTTAAGTTATTGGTTGGGTTGATTGGCATACTGTGTTGCGACGGTTATATCTTAGTTTAGTGAATTGTACTGGTTGGATTGTTGTTTTTGTTTTTTGTTTCCCTGGGACTGGGCGGGAGGGAACGGTATATCTTGGCGGGGGAGCTAACTAAAATCAGCTAGTGAACGGAGGTGAGGTGAGAGGAGGGCTGCGGACATTGGAGCCTGGTTAGCAGGTTTTGATGGGCCTACGAGGTGAGCGAAGAGGGGAGAAGGGATTGATGCTGGGAGATGTTTTTTCAAGAGGAAATGTAGGGGGGGTTTTGGGAGGGGTAAGGGGAAGGGGTTCAATGTTAATAATGAATAGGGGCGGGTCAGGCTCACTGGGCAGGGCACGGTGGTATGATGATGGTGGATAAGAAGGTTGGGGGGTGTGAGAGACCCCCAGTTAGGATAGTCACATGGAACGTGAGGGGGTTAGGAGGTCCGGTCAAGGGTGCTTGCGCATCTTAAAAGTTTGAAAGCCGATGTAGCAATGCTGCAGGAGACTCACTTGACGGTGAAGGACCAGGTAAGATTTCAAAAGGGCTGGGTTAGTCAGGTGTTTCACTCTGGATTTGACGGAAGGGCTCGAGAGGCAGTGGTAATGGTCAGCAAAAGAGTACACTTCCAGATGGAGAAGGTGATGGCAGATCAGGGGGGTAGATATGTGATTGTGACAGGGGCACTGGAGGGGAGGTTAGTGCCGCTGTTCAGCATATACGGCCCCAATTGGGACGATGTGGGATTCGCAAAGAAGGTGTTTGGGGCCATCCCCGACTTGGACACACAAACTGATAGTGGGGGAGGACTGGAACTTAGTGCAGGAGCCAAGGTTGGACAGGTCACGGCCGCGCTCGCTGGTCCCATCAGGGGGGGGCGAAGGCGCTGGCTGGGCTAATGGTGGAAATGGGAGGGGTGGACCCTTGGAGGTTTCTGCACCCAAGGGAATGGGAGTACTCGTTTTTCTCAGCGGTGCATAAGGTATACTCGCGGATCGACTTTTTAGTGGTGGGGAAGGCTTTGTTGGTTGGGGTTAAGGGGTGGGAATACTCGGCAATTGCAGTGTCAGATCACGCTCCACATTGGGTGGATATGGTGCTGGAGAAGGAGGTAGCGCAGAGGCCGGGGTGGAAATTAGATGTGGGACTTTTGGGGGACCAAGTGTTCTGTGACAAAATTGAAACGGTAATTAAGGAATATGTAGGTTTCAACTGTACGGGTGAGGTGTCGAAGGCAGTTGGCTGGGAGGCTCTAAAAGTGGTGGTGAGGGGGAGGTGATTTTGTTTCAGGCCAAAATGGACAAAGAGGAGAGGTTGGAGCGGCAGAGGGTAATAGATGAGATGTTGGAGGTATATAGGAGGCACGCAGAAGATGGGGACCCAGCAAAGCTGGAAAAGAGGAAGGAACGACAGGCGAGCTTTGACCGACTATTTACCAGGAAGGCGGTGCGCCAACTGAGACGAGCAAGGGGTGCAGTTTACGACCATGGAGGTAAGGCAGGTATGTTAGCAGGTCAGATCTGGAGGGAAGCAGCGGCAAGGGAACTTGTGCAAGTGAGGGATAGGGCAGGGAAGTTGGTGGTGGCTCCGGATATGATCATCAAGGTTTTTGAGGAATTTTATGAGAGGTTGTACAGTTCAGAGCCACCTGGGGGAGACCATGAGATGCAGGAATTTCTAGATGGGTTGGAGTACCCGAGGTTAGGGGAGGGGGACAGGACTACATTAGAAGGAGCGATAGTGGAGCAGGAGATAAACAATGCAATTGGAAGGATGCAGTTGGGGAAGGTGGCAGGGCGGATGGGTTTCTGGTGGAATATTATAAAAAATTCATGGATAAGCTGGCACCCCTGATGGTGGGGATGTTTGAAGAGGCGATAGGGAAGGGGGTGTTGCCACAAACTTTGGGGCAGGCATCGATTTCCCTGTTGCTAAAAAAAAGATACGGATCCGACAGAGTGTGGGTCGTATAGACCCATATTCACTTCTGAATGTGGACACAAAAGTATTGGCGAAGGTCCTGGCGGGTAGGCTGGAGGAGTGCCTCCCGAAGGTGATAGGTGAAGATCAGACGGGGTTCGTGAGAGGGAGGCAGCTCTTTTCAAACGTCAGACGGGTATTGAACGTCGTTATGGCACCGGCAGAGGGGAAAGAAACAGGTGGTTGTGGCACTGGATGCTGAGAAAGCGTTTGACCGGGTAGAATGGGGGTACTTGATGGTAGTTCTGGAGCGGTTTGGGATTGGACCAAGATTTATGAACTGGGTAAAGCTACTATATAAGGAGCCGTGGACGAGTGTCCGCACAAACAACATCAGTTTGAAATACTTTTCTCTCCACCGTGGGACTAGGCAGGGATGTCCTATGCCCCCCTGCTGTTTGCACCCGTGATTGAGCCATTGGCCATCGCATTAAGAAGTTCAGGGGTATGGAAAGGAATAGTGCTGGGGGGGGGGGGGGGGGAGGGGAGAAATAGAGCATAGGGTGTCCTTGTATGCCGATGACTTGCTGTGATACGTGTTGGAACTGAGTGTGTCGATAGGGGGAATATTGGAGCTGCTTCGAGTGTTTGGGTCTTTCTCTGGGTACAAACTAAATCTAGACAAGTGAGTATTTTGTGGTGTCTCGGCCGGGGGTGGGAGCAGGGGTGGAGGGGCTGCCATTCCATGGGGCAGGGACTCACTTTAGGTACCTGGGGGTGCAGGTTGCCCGGGAGTGTGGGGGGGGGGCTCCGCAGGTACAACATTTCTAGTTTGGTGAGGAGAGTGAAAGCTGATCTGGCAAGGTGGGATGGTCTCCCTCTGTCACTGGCGGGTCAGGTACAGGCGATTAAAATGAACATGTTGCTGCGATTTCCATTTATTTTTCAATGTCTGCCGATTTTCCTGCCAAAGGCTTTTTTCAGAGAGATTGAGGAAAGGATTACTTCGTTCATATGGGATGGGGAGGTGGCCAGAGTTAGAAAGGTGTTGCTACAGAGGGGAAGGCAGGCAGGGGGTTTGGGTCTTCCGAACCTGATGTATTACTACTGGGCGGCGAATGTGGAGAAGGCGCGGAGCTGGGTGAGAGGGGTTGATTCCCAGTGGGTCAGAATGGAGGAGAGTTTGTGCAGGCGGTCGGGATTGAAAGCACTAGCAACAGCGCCGCTACCGATAGCCCAGGAGAAATACTCAGGGAGTCCGGTAATAATAGCTTCATTGAGAATTTGGAGGCAGTTTCGCCAGCACTTCGGGTTGGGGGCAGGGTTAAGGGAAATGCCGATTCGGGGGAACCACAGATTTGAGCCAGGGCGGTGGGATGGAAATTTTTGGAAATGGGAGGAGAAGGGGATTAAGACACTAAAAGATGTGTTTCTTGGGGGTCGGTTTGCAGGACTGAAGGAGCTGGAAGCGAAGTATGGGCTGGAGCAGGAGGAAATGTTTAGATACATGCAGGTTCGAGATTTTGCCAGAAAGAAGATTGGATTGGATTGGATTTGTTTATTGTCACGTGTACCGAGGTACAGTGAAAAGTATTTTTCTGCGAGCAGCTCAACAGATCATGAAGTACATGGGGGGGAAAAAAGGAATAAAAGAAAATACATAATCGGGCAACACAAGGTATACAATGTAACTACATAAGCACCGGCATTGGATGAAGCATACAGGGTGTAGTGTTAATGAGGTCAGTCCATAGGAGGGTCATTTAGGAGTCTGGTAACAGCGGGGAAGAAGCTGTTTTTGAGTCTGTTCATGCGTGTTCTCAGACTTCTGTATCTCCTGCCTGATGGAAGAAGTTGGAAGAGTGAGTAAGCCGGGTGGGAGCGGTCTTTGATTATACTGCGCGCTTTCCCCAGGCAGCGGGAGGTGTAGATGGAGTCAATGGATGGGAGGCAGGTTTGTGTGATGGACTGGGCGGTGTTCATGACTCTCTGAAGTTTCTTGCAGTCCTGGGCTGAGCAGTTGCCATACCAGGCTGTGATGCAGCCAGATAGGATGCTTTCTATGGTGCATCTGTAAAAGTTGGTAAGGGTTAATGTGGACATGCCAAATTTCCTTAGTTTCCTGAAGAAGTATAGGCGCTGTTTGCTTTCTTGGTGGTAGCATCGATGTGGGTGGACCAGGACACATTTTTGGAGATGTGCACCCCTAGGAATTTGAAACTGCTAACCATCTCCACCTTGGCCCTGTTGATGCTGACGGGTATGTACAGTACTTTGCTTCCTGAAGTCAATGACCAGCTCTTTAGTTTTGCTGGCATTGAGGGAAAGATTGTTGTCGCTGCACCACTCCACTAGGTTCTCAATCTCCCTCCTGTATTCTGACTTGTCGTTATTCGAGATCCGGCCCACTATGGTCGTATCGTCAGCAACCTTGTAGATGGAGTTGGAACCAAATTTTGCCATGCAGTCGTGTGCGTACAGGGAGTAGAGTAAGGGGCTAAGTACGCAGCCTTGCGGGGCGCTGGTGTTGAGGACTATTGTGGAGGAGGTGTTGTTGTTTATTCTTCCTGATTGTGGTCTGTTGGTCAGAAAATCGAGGATCCAGTTGCAGAGTGGGGAGCCAAGTCCTAGGTTTTGGAGCTTTGATATGAGCTTGGCTGGGATTATGGTGTTGAAGGCGGAGCTGTAGTCAATAAATAGGAGTCTGATGTAGGAGTCCTTGTTGTCGAGATGCTCTAGGGATGAGGGTATGGCCAGGGAAATGGCGTCTGCTGTGGACCGGTTGCGACGGTATGCGAATTACAGTGGTCAGGGCGTTCTGGGAGTATGGAGGTGATGCGCTTCATGATCAACCTCTCGAAGCACTTCATTACGACTGATGTCGGGGCCACCGGACGGTAGTCATTGAGGCACGTTGCCTGTTTCTTCTTTGGCACCGGTATGATGGTGGTCTTCTTGAAGCAGGTGGGGATCACGGAGTGGAGTAGGGACAAGTAAGATGTCTGCGAGCACTTCTGCCAGCTGGTCCGCACAGGCTCTGAGTGCACGACCAGGGATCCCGTCCGGGCCCGTCATCTTCCGAGGGTTCACCTACAGGAAGGCCGATCTGGCTTCTGAAGCTGTGATGATGGGTATGGGTGAGTTATGGGCTGCTGGGGCACTCGACAGCGGATTGTTGGTTACCTGCTCGAACTGAGCATAGAATGACAGGGATTCCCGGTGGAGCCGGCCTCCACATTGCTGGAGGAGGTGCTGACGACAGGGGGACTGGAGAAGGGGGTAGTGTCAGCGGTTTACGGAGCTATTTTGGAAGAGGAGAAGGCACCACTGGAAGGCATTAAAGCAAAGTGGGAGGAAGAGTTGGGAGAGGATATGGAGGAGGGGTTCTGGTATGAGGTGCAACGGAGAGTGAATGCCTCCACCTCGTGCGCAATACAGAGCACACCTCACGAGGGCGAGGATGAGCCGGCTCTTTGAGGGGGTAGAAGATGTGTGTGAATGTTACGGGGGGGGGGCCCCGCTAATCACATTCATATATGTTTTGGTCCTGTCCAAAGCTAGAGGATTACTGGAAGGAGGTTTTTAGGGTAATTTCTAAAGTGGTGCACGTGAAACTGGACACGGGCCCCCGGGAGGCCATATTCGGGGTGTCGGACCAGCCAGAGTTGGAAACGGGTGCGGAAGCAGATGTTGTAGCCTTCGCCTCGTTGATCGGTCGAAGGTGGATCCTGATCGGTTGGAGAGCGACCTCTCCACCCTGTGCCCTGGCGTGGCGGGGGGACCTGTTGGAATTCTTGACTCTTGAGAAGGTTAAGTTTGAACTGAGGGGGAAGGATGGAGGGGTTGTACAATTCACGGGCATTATTCATTATGCACGTTCAAGAACTGGAGAACAACGAGCATTCGTTGGGGGCGGGGGGGGGGGGGGAAACGGTGTGTGTTAATGGTGACTAGGGGTGATTCCTGATTCCTTTTTGTTTATGTTATGGGCGAGGCGTTTTCAGAACCCCAAAATGTATCATGGAGTTCAACCAACCTCTCCCTTTAATGGATTTGTTGCTTTTCCTAGCACACGGCTTTTCCCTAGGTGTGGGATTACAATTATGGACACGTGGGTTTTTAAATACAAAACACTGTTTATTCCATGAACTCAATTTAACATCTTAAATAAACATCGAATCTCTTAACATCCCTTACTTCAAAGATAACTCAGAAAATATTGCAACAGTAAATAATTCCTTAAAATGGTCCTTCAAACTTCCAAGAGACTTAACACCTTTAAACAAAGTCACATCAGGTTAAAGGCTTTACTTTAAATCCCCAAATGATCCAGAGATAGTCTTTCATGGCAGACATCACAGCAAATCCAGCTCACTGCAAAACAGACACTCAAGCTCTTTTCAAACTGCAAAACTAAACTGCAAAATGGCTGACCTGGCCTCAGCTCCACCCACTCTCTGACATCACTGTTTTCTCACAGGTACATTGCTTAAACATCCATGTCTTAAAGGTACTCTCACATGACACCTCCCCCCCAAGAAAAAAAAAATAAACCATCAACTTCACGATGGTTTCAATTTTCACTTTTGCACCATCCACTAAGAAATGTACACAATAAATATACCTTTTTGTTTTTAAAAAACAACAACACATGCAAACAGGTATTTTTGTTTGTTCTTCCTCCAACCGAAATACTTCTCGATTGACAGTCTCTTTGAACAAAGTCTCTGCATGATCCATCCATTCCTCTACTCCTCGGCATTTCTCTTCAGAATCAGATACTTTAGTTCAATCTGACCACAGAGTCCCTTGCAATTCTCCAATACAGGAACATTGGTGATCACAGCTTTCAGGCAGTCAAATGCCTGTTGAAAGTCCGCTGTCCATTGAAATTTTTTAGGTTTCTTTAGCAAGTCCATCAGTGGAGTAATCACGCCACAAACCTTTTGCACAAAGGTTCGATCAAATTAATTCATGATAAGAAAAGGCATTATTTCCCTTCATCTTGAGGGTCCTCTTACCTCATGACCAAAAATTAGTTCAAAAGGACTAAATTTGGTAGATTCATTAGGTGCATCCCTAATTGCAAACAATACGAATGGGATTCCTTTATCCCAATCCTCTGGATAATCTTGACAATACGCCCTCAACATTGTCTTTAATGTCTGATGCCACCTTTCTAACGCTCCCTGTGATTCTGGTTGGTATATAGTTGATTTAAATAGTTTTATTCCTAAGCTATCCATAACTTCTTTGAATAACTTTGAAGTAAAATTTGTTCCTTGATCCGATTGAATTTCTGTGGGTAGTCCATATCTAGTAAAGAATTTAAGTAACTTCTCCACAATCCTTTCAGCTGTAATATTACGAACTGGAATGGCCTCTGGAAACCGAGTAGACACATCCATTACAGTCAAAAGATATTGATTCCCACTTTTTGTTTTAGGAAGCGGTCCTACACAATCGATTAGGACCCTTGTAAAGGGTTCCTCAAATGCTGGAATGGGTATTAAGGATGCTGGTTTTATCACTGCTTGAGGTTTCCCTATCACTTGACATGTGTGACATGATTGACAAAATTTAACTACATCTTTATGTAGTCCAGGCCAATAAAAATGTTTCTGGATTTTAGCTTGAGTTTTCATTATTCCCAAATGACCTCCCACTGGTACCTCATGTGCAACTCGCAACACCTCCTTTCTATACCCTACCGGCAATACTACTTGATGAACTTCTGCCCACTTTTCATCCGCCTGTATATGTACAGGTCTCCATTTTCTCATCAAGACATCATTTTTACGGTAATAACTCTCTGGTATACTCTCGGATTCCTCTTCCGTATACGCTTTCTGATATATCCGTTTTATTTCTATATCTTTCTGTTGGAACTCCGACAATTTTCCTGAACTAAAAATATCCGCCTCATCCTCCACCTGTTCTTGTTCTTTTTCAACCATCTGATCAAAAGTCGTTTCTGATAATTGCACTTCAACTTCATCTTCACTTTGATTTCTCCTCTTGTCTTAACCTGTGACTTTGCGACCTTGTTACTACACAATCCGGAAAAATCCCAGGATATTCATCCATCAACACTTCAGTTGACTGATTTTCCAATGGCTTATCAACCACATCACTCCCACCTGTGATCCAGCTATATCATTACCCAAGATAAACGGTATTCCTGGACAAGATAGTTTTTCTATTACTCCTACTACCACTTCACCACTATTCACTGGACTTTCCAACCTTACCTTATATAATGGAACACTACTCCTCTCACCCTGAATTCCACATATCACCATCTTTTCTGGCAACATTCTTCCCAAACTACATAACTCCTCATCTCTTACCATTAAAGATTGACTAGCCCCTGTATCTCTTAAAATTGTGACTTCTTTACCTGCTCCTCCTGATACACATGAGTAAACTTTACACACACAAGTAAATTCTTTGAATACATCTGGCACCTTTTTAACAATTACTTCTTGAACAGGTTGTACAATCGTTTGCACCTCCTTCGCTTCCCTTGGGCTTTCCTTTACCATTCTAACAAACCCAACTGTCTTATCTTGTTTTACCACATCAGCCTTCCCAGTGCTTTTCTTCAACCACCAACACTGTTACTTTACATGGCCTAGTTTATTACAGTGAAAACATCTGCAAATTTTCATTTCTTTTCCACCCTCCTGGATTTCTTTTTAAATCTGAGGTACACTCTCTTTATTGTCTCCCATCAGATCACCTTTACCTTTTACCACTTGAGTATTTCACATGTCCCCAGTTTCTATCCCTCACCGGCTGAAACTGATGTTGGAAACCAATTTTTGATTTATGAATTAATTCATAATCATCTGCAATTTCTGCTGCTAATCTCGCAGTTTTAACCCTCTGTTCTTCCACATGAGTTCTCACTACATCAGGAATTAAATTTTTAAACTCCTCCAAAAGTATAATTTCTCTGAGAGCTTCATACGTTTGATCTATTTTCAAAGCCTTATCCACCTATCAAAATTTCACTGAGCCTTTCAAACTCCCATGTATGTTTGACCAAATTCTTTCCTTAAATTTCTAAACCTTTGTCTGTAAGCTTCAGGCACTAGCTCATATGCATTTAAGATGGATTTCTTCACCTCCTCAAACGTTCCAGATACCTCCTCCGGTAGTAATGCAAAATCTTCACTAGCTCTACCTACCAGCTTTGTTTGAATCAGTAACACCCACATGTCCTGTGGCCATTTCATCTGTTTAGCTACCTTCTCAAATGAAATGAAAAAGGCTTCCACTTCCTTCTCGTCAAACCTTGGCAATGCTTGGACATATTTAAATAGATTCCCACCAAGCCTTCGACTATGACGCTCTTTCTCACTATCCTCATCACTTCATCCAACTGTACGTTTCCCTTTACATCTGCCAATTTTAACTGATTGTCATGTTTCATAGCCATTTTCAGAAGTTCAAACTCCCTCTCTTTATCTTTTTCCCTGATCTGTATCCCTTTCTTCTTTTTGTTCTGCTAGGGCTATTCTTTCTTTTCTCCTTCTCTTTCTCTTTCTTTTTCCTCGCTCTCTCTTTCTCTTTCTTTTTCCTCTCTCTCACTCTCGTATTCCAGCCGCTTTAATTCTTTCTCATGTTCCATTTGTTTAATTTGCAACTGAATTTTTGCCATTTTCAATGAGTCAAACTCTATCTCAGGCAACTTTAAATGCTTAACCACTGCCATAATTACCTCATCTTTTCGCATTTTGTCAGGTAATGTTAACTGCAATGTTCTTGCAAAATCTTACAGTCTGCTTTTCGTTTCGTTCCGTAAAGTACTACGTGTGACATTCTCCACCCCCAAAAACTTCTGAGCCTCCGAAAGAGCCATTGTTCACAACACTCTCCACTTAAACTAAAATACCACACTGGAAAAGCAACGATCCTTCACTGTCTTTACGTTCACAAAAGCCAATCCAATAGACAGACTTTTATCCCGGACAAGTGCCCAATTGTTATGGGCGAGGCGCTTTCAGAACCCCAAAATGTATCATGGAGTTCAGCCAACCTCTCCCTTTAATGGATTTGTTGCTTTTCCTAGCACATGGCTTTTCCCTAGGTGTGGGATTACAATTATGGACACGTGGGTTTTTAAATACAAAACACTGTTTATTCCATGAACTCAACTTAACATCTTAAATAAACATTGGATGTCTTAACACCCCATACTTCAAAGATAACTCAGAAAATATTGCAACAGTAAACAATTCCTTAAAATGGTCCTTCAAACTTCCAAGAGACTTAACACCTTTAAACAAAGTCACATCAGGTTAAAGGCTTTACTTTAAATCACCCAAATGATCCAGAGATTGTCTTTCATGGCAGACATCACAGCAAATTCAGCTCACTGCAAAACACAGACACTCACACGCTCTTTTCAAACTGCAAAACTAAACTGCAAAATGACTGACCTGACCTCAGCTCCACCCACTCTCTGACATCACTGTTTTCTTAAAGGTACATTGCTTAAACATCCATGTCTTAAAGGTACTCTCACATGACAATGTGAACATGCGGGCTAATGTTTGGGGTTCGGTGGGAGGATGGGATCGTTGTTATTGATATGGGTAATTGACATTTTTTACTGATTATTGTTTATTGGTGGGTGTAAATTTGGGAGAAAATGTGAAAAAGGAGAATAAAAAATATATATTTTTAAAAACTTGTCTCGTGTATCTCCAATGCCGATCCACCATCCAAAGATGTGCAGGTTAGGTGGATTGGCCATGCTAAATTGACTTTAGTGTCCAAAAAAGTTACGTGGGGTTACTGGGTTGAGAGGCTAGGGTGGAGGCGAGGGCTTGAGTAGGGTGCTCTTTCCAAGGGCCGGTGCAGACTCGATGGGCCAAATGGCCTCCTTCTCCACTGTAAATTCTATGATTCTATCTACAAGGCACAAGGCAGGAGTGTGATGGAATACTCTCCACTTACCTGGATGAGTGCAGCTTCAACAACACTCAAGAAGGTCGACACCGTTTAGGACAAAGCAACACACGTGGTTGCCACCTCTTCCACAAACATTCACTCCCTCCACCACCGGATGCACTGCAGGAACGTAAGGTTCCTTAGGCAACACCTTCTGAACCCACTATCATCTAGAAGGACAAGGGCCAGAAGATACTTGGGGACACCACCACCTGCAAGTTCCCCTCCAAGCCACTCACATCCTGACGAGCAAATATATTGCTGTTCCTTCTCTGTCGCTGGATCAAAATCCTGGAACTCTGACCCTAACAGTACTAGGTGTACCTTCATTTAATGTATTGCAGCGGTTCAAGGTGGCAGCTCACCACTGCCATCCCAAGGGTAATTAGGGCTGGGCCTAGCCATCGAAGCCCACATCCCTTAAATGTATAATAAAAATCTTGTGTACAAAATTGGACTAGCTCCGTTTTTTAAAAAAAAACTAATTATCATTTTAGCTTTCTAGTTCTTAAAGATTTGAGGATTCCTTTATATAGGGAAGGATCGTGGTTTTGTAAACTTGACAGTTTAGCATCCTTTTCTTTTTCTGACCATGTTGGAACCTGTCTGGTGTGGTTCTAAGAGTGCCAACTGCTGGTGCCTGCCGGGTGTGGTTCTAAGAGTGTCAGATGCTGGTGCCTGCTGGGTGTGGTTCTAAGGGTGCCAGCTGCTGGTGCCTGCCGGGTGTGGTTCTAAGGGTGGCAGCTGCTAGTGCCTGTCGGGTGTGGTTCTAAGGGTGCCAGTTTCTGGTGCCTGCCGGGTGTGGTTCGATGGGTGCCAGCTGCTGGTGCCTGCCGGGTGTGGTTCTAAGGGTGGCAGCTGCTAGTGCCTGTCGGGTGTGGTTCTAAGGGTGCCAGTTTCTGGTGCCTGCCAGGTGTGGTTCGATGGGTGCCAGCTGCTGGTGCCTGCCAGATGTGGTTCTGTGAATACCAGTTGCTAGTGCCTGCCGGGTGTGGTTCTCTGGCACCATTAGTTCTAAGTGGCTACTCTCCTTGTGTTAGCCGAGATGGTGAATGCTGAAGGTTGTTTGAAACACGAGCCATCACATCTGAACCTGCTTCTGTCCACTAAGGAATATGATCCCTGCTGCTGTTCCTCACCTCTACCAACTTCCCCAGTGTCTATCCCAGGGACATTGATACCAATTGCTGTATTCCCTTCAGTGTCTAGTTGAAATCCGATAACTTTGCACAGAGTGCCCGTCTAGTCTGTGAGCTGCACATCGCTTCCCAGCAAGGCCACCAGGGTTGTCACAGGCTACGAGATTGTGGAGGGCATCACACTGGAGCCTGATCTCACCTCACCGCACAAACCCAGATCGATTTTCCCATTGATGGGTCAGAGATGCTGGGACAAGTGGCAACCAGAGTCCTGCCTTCAGTCATCTAATTCTGTCCAGCCTGAAAATTAAACCATTCCATAACCGGTAGCGAGTTTGCTGACTGATGCTAACTTTCTAGTTAAATCAAAGAGACCCTCTTTCCCAGGATGAGTCCCTGAAACCTGAATGAGCTGGTATAACCTGATATGATATTTGGAGCACTGTGAAAATTTGTTCGAAATGTGTCAAGTCAGAAGCTGGGAGATAATTTCAAGAATGCATAAACTGCAACTTTTGTTGCAATATTGGGAGGAAATACCATTCTACTTCCTCCAAGATGGCATAGACCAATTTCAGGTCTGGTAGTGTCGCTTTTCGCAGCAATTTCTAGACATCAGGTATTTGGGCAGTGCCCTGTTCTGGATGATATAGACACCTTGGACTCCTGCTGTGAATAATGTTTACTGCTCGCATCATCATGTAGCTCAACAGCACATGAGGCAATGCTGCTGCAGGCTTGCGGGTTACGAAAAGAGGACCATCACATCCCCGCTAACCCTCTTGCTCCTTATCTTAAATCTATGCCCCTGGTTATTGACCCCTCCACTAAGGGGAAAAGTTCCTTCCTACCCACCCTAGCTATGTCCCCCATAATATTATACACCTCAATCTTGTTGTGTCAAACCCCCCACCCCCAAGCCTCCCTGTTCCCAAGGAAAATGTCCCCAGCCTATCCAGTCTCCCTTATTAAATGCAACACTCCAGCCAAGGCAACATCCTGGTGAATCTCCACTGCACCCCCATGAGTGCAATCACAGCCTTCCTATAGTGTGGTGACCAGAACTGCACACAGTACTCCAGCTGTGGTCTAACCAGTGTTTTATACAGCTCCATCAAAGCTTCCCTGTTCTTATATTCTGTGTCTTGGCTAATAAAGGCAAGTATCCCATATGCCTTCTTAACCACTTTATCTACATATCTGCTGTCTTCAGGGGTCTATGGACATGCACACCAAGAACCCTCTGCTCTTCTGTACTTCCAAGTGTCCTACCATTAATTGTATATTCACTTGCCTGGTTAGTCCTTCCAAAATTCATTACCTGTCACTTTTCAGGGTTGAATTTAATTTCCCACTGTTCTGCCTATCTAACTAGCCTGTTTGTATTGCCCTGTACTCTAAGGCTTTCCTCCTTGCCATTTACCACACCACCATATTTTGTCTCATCTGCAAACTTACTCATCATACCTCCTATATTCATATCCAGATCATTAATGTACACTCCAAAAAGCACAACACACCGATCCCTGTGGAACACCACGGGTCATAAGCTTCCAGTCACAAAAATAACCTTTGACCATCACCCTCTGCCTCCTGCCACAAAGCCAATTTTAGACCCAATTTGCCAAAATGCCCTGGATCCCATCTTACCTTCTTAACCAGTTTCTCATGCAAGACCGTGTCAATAGCCTTACGAAAGTCCATGTGGACTACATCAACTGCACTATCTTCATCTATACACCTAGTCATCACCTTGAAAAATTCAATCTAATTTGTAAGACATGATCTCCCTTTGACAAAGCCATGCTGACTATCCTTGATTAATCCTTGCCCCCACCCCCAAGTGGGGATCAATTCTGTCCCTCAGAACTTTTCCCAATAGTTTCCCTACCACTGAAGTTTCACCCACTGACCTGTAATTTCTTGGTTTATCCCTACCACATTTCTTGAATAATTGCACTACATTAGCTGTCCTTGAGTCCTCTGGTACCCCCTGCCCCCCCTGTGGCCAGAGAAGATTTGAAAATTAGTGTCAAAGCTTCTGCATCCCTTGCCTCCCACAGCAGCTTGGGATACATCTCATCTGGGTCTGGGGATTTAGCCACTTTTAAGTCCGCTAAAACCGTTCATACCTCCTCCCTCGCGATGTTAATTTGTTCAAGTACGTCACGGTCCCCCTCGCTGATTTTTATACCTACAGCATCCTCCTCCGTAATGAACACTAATCTTAGAAACAAAAAGGGGGCAAACACATTACTGGGAGTGTATTATCGGCCCCCAAACAGGGAGAGATAGAAGGGCAGATATGCAGGAAAATCTCAGAGAAATTAATCCTCACGATCCCATGGTTTTATATATATTTCAAGGAGATGATTTACTAATCCGTATCACTCACCTTTGTTGTATAGTCTTCACTTGGCATCATGTTTTGTAACAGATTGACAAAAAAGAACATACATTTATAATGGTATCTTTCGATGCACAGACATCCTTGGCACCACACTGCAATGTTATCAGAATATTTTAAACTGCTCCAGATCACTTACTTTAGATACCCAGTTTCGTTTTTCCCCTAAACTTTGCATTGAAACAAAATAGATTATTTTATTGAGTAACTAAAGGTGGAAAATGTTTTTGCAAGAAAGGATGTTCGGCCTTGAAAAATTCCAATTAATTTTTTTTAAAGCCTTTGTTTTGAAACCGAGAACGAAGAGCCCAAGAAATCTGTAGTGAAAAGAGAATATGGACTGTTTCTTTTTGCCGAGGCTGGAATGGAGGCTGTTTTTGTGTGAAGCTCCTGGTGCTAAGGACACGTTGCAGAGCCCTTTCCAGATTGAGCAAATGGCAGGGAACCCCAAATGGGTGGGTGTATGCAGATTAGGTTTAGGGGGTGAGCTGAGAAAGCAGTTGAAAAGGCAAACCTTAATGAGACTTCTGATGCAGTTAGATATAGCACTTGGGGCGAAGGGGATCAAAGGAATATAGGGGTTGGATGATCATCCATGATCGTAATAAATGGCGGAGTAGACTCAAAGGACCGAATGGTTTCCTCCTGCTCTTATTTTCTATGTTTCTATGAAAGGGAAGGGAGGAGTCAAAGCAAAGAGATTTCTGGCACGCAAATGGCTAGATGATGAATTGAGGTCACGGCAATTGTTGAGATAGGATTGTCAGCCAGAGGGCCACTTGAAGGCAAGTATAGGGCTCTATAAGTTGATTTACATGGACGTGGGGAGCCAGTGGTGAGAACACATGAAAAGAAAATGTGGAAAACTGGGCAGTAGTTTTGAAAGTCTGTCCAGACAGACTTAAAACGACAACTTGCATTTTTTTAGTGCCTTTGATCCTGGGAAGGGACAGGCTAGGATGTTTAGATAATGTAAAAAGGGAATGCTAAACCAAACGAGGAAAGGTGAATAAAAATCTTAGTTGAAGAGATAAATGTGAATGAGGATCTTTTTATTAAAAAAAAAGGAAAAAGATGATTATGAGGAAGAGAATGTTAGAGAATGGGGGGCTTTGTCACTGAACACTAAACAATGGTGGAGTGAGAGGCGGGAGAATGCACAAGAGGTGAGGATCAGTGAAATGGAGAGTTAGGGGAGGATATTAAAGATACAAAAGACCAAGGCCATGGGAGGGTTTAAACACGAGGATAAGAATTATAAATTGGAGCACGGTTGGGGCCTTGAGAACCTCATAGGTTTGGGTGCACAGGAGTGACAGGTGAGCAGGACCTGGTGCCTGATAGATACATCAGCAAGGCTTAAGAGGAGCTGAGGTTTCTAAAGGATAGAAAATGGAGGGATGGCTAAGACAGCAAGAACATACTGTCTGGAACACAAGAACAGTAGTGGGCTATTTAACCCCTCAAGTTTCTGACACTAACTGTGATCATGGCTTATAGCTTAACTCTTTCTAAGCACCGTTGATCCATATTCCATTGCAAAATAATTTATTGATCTGTTTTGCTATTTTCAATTGAACCAACAATCACAGCATTTGGGAGTAAATATTCCAGATTTTTACAACCCCTTGTGTGGAAAAGAAAACCTAAATGACCTAACCTTTAATTTGAAGATTGTGCCCCATGGACTCTGATTTACCCAGCAAAGGAAAATTAGTTTTTAAGCATGCTACCCTTTTATTGTTTTAAACACCTTTATTCGATCATCCCTCAATGGAAATGCAGTACAAACTAAGTGCCCCGCAGCTTAATTCCTTTCAGTCCTGGTATCGTTCTGGTATCCCCAAAATCTCTCCTTCCTGTGGTGCAGTGTCCAAAAACTGAAATACTGTTCCAGATGGGGTCTGAGCAAAGCTGTGTACAGCTGAAGGATCATTTCCTTTCTCTTATAATCCAACACGCCTTTAACCTTGTGATTACATTTGTACCTGTCTGGAGGGATGTAAATTTTGTCAAAAGATGGGTTGACGCACGGCCATGGACTCTGTTAAATTGGGCGGTCTTCATGATAACGAATATGGTGGTGACAGCTTAGCTTGGGGGTCAAATTGGTCACCAACATTGCAGACAGGCTGGTGCTCACTGAGAGAATGACTGAGGAGTATGAAGAGTTTGTGGTGGAAGTACAGAACTTGTGGCAAGAGTTAAAGATGGTTTTAAATCTCCAAAGTATAAATGAGTCTTATTGGCAGAAGGGGAGTGGTAGCAGCAGAGATGGGCAACATACTGCTGAAGATACAAGAAAGTATTTCATTGGCAATGTAGCCGGCTGTTGCTGTGATGCAGATCATCCAATTCCACCCATTCCCTGGTGAGTTCCCATTCTTGGCTGGTCTGTTGTGGGGATATCTGTATAGAGAGAGGCAGGATATTTCCTGCACAAGTGGACTGAGGCCAGTGTAGCTCAGTTGGCTGCATGGCTGGTTCGTGATGCAGAGCGCAGCCAGCAGCACAGGTTCAATTCCTGTACCAGCTGAGGTTATTCATGATGGCCCTGTCTTCTCAACCTTGCCCCTCAGCTGAGGTGTAGTGATGCACAGGTTGAATCACTACCAGTCAACTCTCCCTCAAAGAGGAAAGCAGTCTGTGGCAACTTGACTTTTATTGAGGGTGGCTGGTATTTGTCGTTTGGTTGCTTTAATGCAACTTATGGTACTTTCTGTTGAATGAAACTGAAGAGAGTCTAAATGTTTATCAAAGTACCAATCAATGCTACCACTACTTGCTAGAAGCCTCTCTCTGAATTGCTGTCACTAAAATATCAACCTCTGCTTTAAGCTGGCTAGTTCTATCATTGTAACCACAACTGCAATGTTCCCTGTGCTGTATCTGCAATTCCTAACCTCCTTTCCTGAAACTACTGACTCTCTCCCCTCCCCAGTGAAACTGCCGACTCTCTTTCCCCCCCCCCCCCTGAAACTGCAGACTCTCTTTCTCCCCCCCCCCCCGAAGCTGCTGACTCTCTCCCCTCCCCACCCCAGAAACTGTCGAGTCTCTCCCCTCCCCACCCCAGAAACTGTCGAGTCTCTCCCCTCCCCACCCCAGAATTGTTGAGTCTCTCCCCTCCCCACTCCAGAAACTGTCGAGTCTCTCCCCTCTCCACCCCTGAAACTGCCGACTCTCCCTTCCCCATCCCTCCACAAACTGCCGACTGCCCCCTCCCTATCATTTATGTTTATCGGTGCATGCTGCGTGCAAATTGACTCCATTACCAGTGTTACTATATTCCTAAAGTACCCATTGTCTGTAAAGTGTTTTGTGATGATTTGCGGTTGTGAAATACGCTATATGAATACAAGCCTATGTGTGTGTGTCTTCCAGTACTCCAGTAATGTTAAGGAATCGGTTTTAGTTTTTAATTATGCTGGCTTAGCAAAGTCACTTGTGAAAACCCCTACCATCCCTCGAGCAGAGGTTCTAAAAGTGTGAATTGAAGCCAGAGTCATGGCGATGTGTGCAACACTGATACAGCTTTCTGCTGTAGTTGACCCATGGGGGAAATCATCCTTTAGAATTTAGATGGTCACGTCATTCTCAAACTTCAAGCAGCTCTGTTTAAGGGAAGGTGTTTCCGTTTGCATGTTCGTGCCTGCGTTAGTGTTCAACCCCAGGAATAAATACTGAATGACTCTATATTTCCTGGAAGGTATCAAGTGTGGCCTTTGTACAGAGTTAGCTCATTATCATCCCCTGATACATCAAACAAAAGATTTCACTGAGCTCTCTGAACAGCAGCTTCCGTTTCTCGCATGGGGTTTCCCTACTGTAATTTTTTTTTAAAACTGGCAGCCTTGTTAGGTAGCCTCTACCTGCGCTTATTACTGAACATCGCACTCTCTTTCTCCTGCTCTGGTCCATCAAACAGGCCCAGGGCATGTTTAGCACAATTATGCAAAAGCAAAATACTTTGGCTGCTGGAAGTCCGAAATATAAACACAAAGTATTGGAAATACTCCAGTTCAGATGGTCTGCGTTGTGAAACAGTTAACATTTCAGGTCGAGATGACCAATCATCAGAATTAGTTCACCGGTCATCTCAACCTGAAATGTTAACTCTGCAGATGCCACTGGACTGCTGAGTATCTCCAGCATCATTCCGTTTAATTTCATATACAGGTTAGATCCAGGGTAAAACTTTTACTCCACAGTGCCATATCATTCAGAGGGTCAGAAAATAGGTTAGACACAGACTTTGCTAAGCCAGCGTAATTAACTGACAGCAAAACACACACAGGGCAAATGCAGCATGGATTAGATGCAGCATAAAAGTTCACGCAATTCTGGGATTCCTCACATTGCAGCTTGTGTTCAGAGGTAAGATGTTCCAGCAAATGTTTAATGTTTTACATAATTTGGGTACCTGTTTCTAGAAGTTGATATTTTCTGGAATACTGTGAAATTAACTGGTGGATGAGTTGGATGTGAACGCCTGTGCTGTAAAATCTCATAATGAAAGTTTACTCTATGCTGTAGTTATTCAAAGATAGAAGTTAGTTCCAGTTGTTGAAAAATTGTGTTCCAAGGTAGCAGATATTTTGGCTAAAAATAGACGTTCTGCATTAGTGGCCACCAAAGTTTCATTGATGACTTAAAAAACAGTTACAATACTGTTTTCTTAAAAACAGCCACGAGCATAATAGGTCCAATGCGAGGTGAGAGTGACTGCCCTTGATATCAAGGAGAACAAGCAAAACTGGTTAATGGGACTCAGGGAAAAGTCTCCAATGATTGGGTCATACTTAGCATGGAAGAAGATGTTTGTGATTATTGGGGGTCAATTATCTCCATCCCAAGACATCACTGCAGGGGTTCCTTTGGTAGTGACCTAGGCCCAACCACCTTCAGCTGCTTCATCAATGACCTTTCATCATAAGGTCAGATATTTGCTGATATTCAGGGCACAATGTTCAGCACCATTCACAACTCCTCAGATACTAGTAGTCTGTGCCAATATGCACCTAGACCTGGACAACATTCAGGCTTGGAATGACAAATGGCCAGTAATATTTGTGCCACATAAAAGCCAGGTAAACACCATTTCCACCAAGAGAGAATCTAAGCATTTCCCCATGACATTCAATGGTAATACTATTACTGAATCCCCCTCTATCAATATTCTGGGGGTTACCATTGACCAGAAACTGAACTGGATTAGCCATATAAATACTGTGGCTACAAGAGCAGGTCAGAGGCTGGAAATTCTACGGTGTGTAACTCACCTCCTGACTCCCCAAAGCCTGTCCACTATCTTCAAGACACAAGTCAGAAGTGTGATGGAATAGTCTGCATTTGGCTGGATGAGTGGAGCTCCAGTAACACTCAAGAAGCTGGACACCATTTAGGACAAAATGGCATGCTCCATTGCCCCCCCCCCGCCTCCACTATTTTAAACATTCCCTCCCATCACACACACTGGCAGTCGTGTGTACCATCTACAAGGTGCAGTATAGCAACTGACCAAGGTCCATTTGACTGCAACTTCCAAAGTCACGACCATTACCACTTTGAAGGACACAGGCAGCAGTTACATGGGACACTACCACTTGCAAGTTCCTCCAAGAAACACATCATCCTGACTTGGAAATATATCACCGTTCCACCACTGTCGCTGGGTCAAAATCCTGGATCTCCCTCTCTAAAAGCACAGAGGATGTAGTGTTTCAAGAAGGCAGGTCACCACCACCACATCGAGGACAAGTAATGCTGACTAAGCCAGCTCCGCCCACATCCCATGAAAGAATTTTTTTTTAAATTCTTGCGATGGCTATCATAGAATGATTGCTAAATGAGTAGAGAAGATGGACTTTGGAGATTAGTGTCTAGTGTCAGGGATATGTGCCGGAGGTAGAGGTATGCAGCTTACAGTCAATGGTTTCACAATTATACAGTTTAAAAACAAATTTGCACATCCTGCCAGATTGGAGAGGTTGCCATCAATATTGAGGAGGAGTGAGACAAAATACAGCAAGACATTAATAACTTTGCAGAATGGGTGTATAATTGGTTGATGAGTTTCACTATAGATTAATATTAATTAATACATTTTCATGGGAAGAATATGGAAGACCAAATACTCTGAAAGATAAATGTGTAAATGGGGTAATAGCAGGATATGCAGACATAAGGTAAGATGGGAGGAGGTCCATGTGGAACTAAAACAGTAGCATGGTCTTTCTCTCCAATATACTTTACAATACTTGGTAAGCAAAAATCCCAACACAATGGTAGGGTTGGGCTGTTTAGGGGACGACAAATGTGGCAACATCTACAGACGACTCATAGAAACAAATCAGGACCCCACTGGACGAGACCAGATGGAAATGGGAGGAGGAGCTGGGGCATGGAGATAGCAGGACTCTGAATTGAGGCACTGCATAGGATCAACTCCACCCCTGCGCCGGGCTTGGCCTGATGCAGCTCAAGGTGGTGCAAAGTGCACCTTACTAAGACCAATATGAGCAGGTTCTTCCCGGAGGTGGAAGATAGGTGTGGGTGGTGTCGAGGGAATGGCCAACTACAACCACGATCTGGTCCTGCCCCAGACTCTTGAGTTCTAGACGGCCTTTTTCGAGGCTATGTCCAGAGTGGTAGGAGTCGAGATGGAGCCGTGCCCATCTGTGGCGGTCTTCGGGATGTCAGAGCATCCAGAGCTCTGGACAGGGAAGGGGTAGACGTCCTGGCCTTCGCCTCACTGATTGCGAAGCGGAGACTTCTGCTATGCTGCAAGTTGACAATGCTACCCAGGGCCTTGGAGTGGCTCTCAGACCTGGCCACATTCCTGCAACTAGAAAACCCCAAAAGATTCTCGATAAGGGGGTCCAAGGAGAGATTCCATGACATGTTGACAAAGTTCACAAACCTCTGCAGACCTGTTCATAACCAGCAACTAACTAGGGGGGGAGGGATAGGGAAGTGGGGGGCAGGGGGCACCACCTGGATGAAAGGGAACTCACTAAGAGCAGAGAAGGAATGGTGAGGGAGGCCAGTCGCAGAAGGGGACACAGATCCCTCCCACACGGGCCAAACCAGGAAGGTGGACCATCCTAACCTCCCTCCAGAACTCTAGGGTGGAACAGGAATCTCACTTCACCTCTTCTTTCCCCCCCCCCCGGCCCCCCACACACAAAACAAATGTAATTATGTATTTGGCTGTAATTGTAAATACGTATGTAAAGTTGTGTACAAGTCTTATTCCTAAAAGTTGCAATAAGAACACTTTTTTTAAAAAAACTGAGATACACACCAATGTAAATAATGTAGGGAAATGATAGCACTGGGACTACTGTCATAGCCACGATGGCAGCTTGTGATACTTGTGTTGCTGTTGTTATTTTGGTTATTATTGTTTTTATATTCTGCAAAGTTTTGATATTAAGTGCAAAAATTCCAATAAAAATATTTTCAAAAAAATCCCAAGTTGCAGCAGTAATACGAATTATAGCTGAGGGATTTCCTTTCACTACAATAATTATCCCTCCGATTTAAAGAAAGAAAGTTCATAGTTTGCTGGCATCATTCAATTCTTATCTTTCCAGACTTGTACATGTGAGCTCCCTCTATCTTGCTGTTGCTCGCCCTCAGTCTCCTTATCTCCCCCTGTTTGTTTGAAAGTGCTCCTATTAAGCACCATGTGATGTTTTATTGCATTAAAGGCAGGAGAAATATGCAAGTCCCAACCCAGGGCTGTAGGTCAACATTAATGCAACAACAGAGAAGAGCAAACTCAGGAGAATAGGGACTTGAATATGGGATCCCCGTGCGCTACCAGGGCAGAGTGAGAGATCCTCCCACTTGTGTCCAACCAGCGGGGCTCTGCGCTCTCATTGAATTCCGAACATGTAAATCTCTATGTATTACAAATTTTCATGTTTGCTCAGTGTTTTTTCTAGGGGCTGGATCAAATTGCTTGTGCATTATGCAGTGGTAGTTGTGTAATTCCTTTTGAGCTTCAGGACCCCAACATCTGGACCAAATAGCAGACTTTCTGGGAGCCAGGCCAGAGTAGCTACAGCATTGACGACAAGAGTACCTCAAAATGAAGGCACCCTCGGAGTTAAAATAATGCAATCTTTCAGAGTGGGGAATGGTTGGCAGACCCCACGGAAAGGAGCGGAAGACTCTCTGGGATAATCATTGTGACCGCGGGATGTGGCTTTCCTTCCTGTGGTCCAGTCAGTAGGGCACAGAGATTCCAGCTCTGATGACCTTCACCTCATCCTGCAATAGGGAGGCCATTTGTATTGAGTTAGCAATCCCCCCCAACCCCCTCTGCTGGCAACAAAATGCCAATGAGCCAGAAATATCATCTCAAACTGGAGTCCTAATTACTTAAATTGTCAGTAAGTGGACAGCCAATCTGTGTCTTGACCCAACTGGGCGACTTCCCCAGCAGCAGGAATGTGTCGGGAAGATGTACTGATACAGTTTTGTGATATTTTCCACACCCAAGGTTGGGAAAATTCAGCCGTAGGATTCTGATGCCCTCCTTCAGGTTATAACTGATCCACAAATTTGTCTTCATTTGAGGTATGGAGGTCATGCAAACACCAGTGGGAGAGTCCCCTAACCTGTGTCTCGGAAGAGGAATATCAATCAGTTAGCCTATTGTCACATTCCTTGTACTGTATCAAAATGCTTGACAATTTGCCTGTCTTCCCCTCTGGGTGCTGCTTCTTACCTGGGTAAAAGAATCCTGTGTTTGCTCTGGGCTGTGATATTTTTTTTTCTGGCCCATAATTTGAGGGGAGGGGGAAGGGAATCAAAAGTCAATGTTAATTCATATAATATTCAGCAATACGTAGTAGGTAACCTGGGAGTTAGAGACTGTCCTATTGGAGATACATTGGATGTAGAAGCACAGGAAAAAATGATTGTGGTGATAACAGTACTGAGACTGTAACTATCAGGAAAGTTTGAACATGCTGGGGTGCTTATCTCCAGAAAAGTTGAGGGGTCACCCGATTCAATCTCGCTCACTCTCAAATTATGGATGGGTTTAGATGGGGATAGAAGTAGAGAAAATATTTATTTTTGTGGTGTGGAGATAAATATAATTCAGGATTTTTTGAGAAACTTCTTTACCTTGGAATAACCAGTATATTGGGTCCTGTTTTGGTCGTCATAGTAAAGATGCAGAGGAGGTTTAACAGAATGGTTCCAGAGATTTTAAGCCACATGTTTAGATTGGAAAATGTAGGGTTCTCCTTCGAGCAGAGGGATAAAGAGCGGGTGGGGGAATGGATTGGCTTGCAGAGTCAATATAGACTGGATGGGCTGAATGGCCTCCTTGTGACATGCTGACTGATAGGAATGTGTAACTGGCTGCCGATGGGAGAGTAGGCCGATAGGGTACTCTTTCAGAGGATCAGTGCGGAACGCGATGGGCCGAATGGCTGGCCCCTACACTTCCGGAATTCTATGGACCATAATGAAAAAGAAAGCCGATAAGCAGAGGGACATGAGGGCTCTGTCAGACTGTATTGATGGTGAAGAGTGTTTGTGACCGGGCCGCTCTCTCTGTTTAGGTGCCGGTTCCAGACTACCTTTCCCTTGGACATCCGTTTGCTGGTGACAGGGGGAACGCGCGAGTGACGTCACTGCCGGTTGCTCTTTCTCTCGTCCCCCGCCCTCACGGGAAATCCAGGTTCTAATCCCCGGGTCATGTGTCAATCAAACCAGCAGCAACAACAGCAGCAGCCGGCGGCGCTGAAGGGAGGGAAATGGTGAGATGTCGTAAATCTTTGCATAATAGTGCCTCTACATGTTACAACCTGCACAGAGTTAAAATTCATGTCCGGAGATCACGTTGCACCGATGCAAGCCAGGCAGAGCTGCAAGAAGCCGAAGGCTCGGTGGTGTCTAATGCTGCTGGCTCTAGCAGGCGAGCACGCTTCAGGTACTGTGGAGGATATCTCTTTATATCTCTCTATGTAATGGGACCTGCAGAACCGAAAGCCCCTGCCTGACCCAGTCGTCGCCGTTACATGCTGCGGTGTAACAGCTCGTAGCCTGGATAGCCTCTGGGAGAGGACGAGAGTAGCTGCTGTAGTTAGTTGGGTGGAAACGCGTAGCTGGGAGAAAAGAGGGTAACTGCTGGCGTTCGCTGGGAGGGAGAGAGTAGCTGCAGGTGTTAGTTGGGAGGAAGAGGGTAGCTGCTGGGGTAAGTTGGGAGTGAGAGGTTGGCTGTTGCCGTTAGCTGGGAGGGAGAGGGTAGCTGCAGTAGTTGGGAGGAAGATGGTAGCTGCTAGGGTTAGTTGGGAGGGAGAGGGTAGCTGCTGGCGTTAGCTGGGAGGGAGAGGGTAGCTGCTGGCGTTAGCTGGGAGGGAGAGGGTAGCTGCTGACGTTAGCTGGGAGGGAGAGGGTAGCTGCTGTCGTTAGCTGGGGTGGAGGGTAGCTGCAGGAGTTAGCTGGAAGACCGAGGGTACCTGCTGCCGTTAGCTGGGAGAGGGTAGCTGCTGGCGTTTGCTGGGAAAGAGAGGGTAGTTGCTGGCGTTAGCTGGGAGGGAGAGGGTAGCTGCTGGCGTTAGCTGGGAGAGAGAGGGTAGTTGCTGGCGTTAGCTGGGGTGGAGGGTAGCTGCAGGAGCTAGCTGGTAGAGAGAGGGTAGCTGCAGGGGTTAGCTGGGAGGATGGGTAGCTGCTGAGTTAGTTGGGAGGGAGAGGGTAGCTTTTGGAGTTGGGAGGGAGGGAGACGTTAGCTGCTGGAGGTGGGCGGGAGGGAGAGGCTAGCTGCTGGAGGTGGTCAGGAGGGTCAGGTTAGCTGCTGGAGTTGGCCGGGTGGGAGAGGGTAGCTGCTATAGTTACCTGCGAGGGAGGGGAGCTGCTGGAGTTAGCTGGGAGGGGGAGGGTAGCTGCTGGAGTTAGCTGGGCGGGAGAGGGTAGCTGCTGGAGTTAGCTGGGAGGGGAGGGTGCCTGCTGGAATTAGCTGGGAGGGAGAGGGTAGCTGCTGGAGTTAGCTGGGAGGGGGAGGGTAGCTGCTGGAGTTAGCTGGGCGCGAGAGGGTAGCTGCTGGAGTTAGCTGGGCGGGAGGGTAGCTGCTGGAGTTAGCTGGGAGGGAGAGAGTAGCTGCTGGTGTTAGCTGGGCAGGAGTGGGTGCTTGCTGGAGTTCGCTGGGAGGGAGTAGGTGCCTGCTGGAGTTAGCTGGGCGGGAGTGGGTGCTCCTGGTGTTAGCTGGGAGGGAGAGGGTGCTTCCTGGAGTTTGCTGAGCGGGAGAGGGTGCTTCCAGGAGTTAGCTGAGCAGGAGAGGGTGCTCCTGGAGTTAGCTGGGAGGGAGAGGGTGCTTCCTGGAGTTAGTTGGGTGGGAGAGGATGCCTGCTAGAGTTAACTGGGTGGGAGAGGGTGCTTGCTGGAGGCAGAGGGTGCCTGCTGGAGTTAGCTGCGGGGGCAAGGGTGCCTGTATAGTTAGCTGGGAGGGAGAGGGTGCCGGCTGGAGTTAGCTGGGAGGGAGAGTGTACCTGCTAGCATGAATGTTGGGTGAGGGCAGCTGCTGGAGTTAATTGGAATGGAAAGGGTCAATGCAGACGTTGGCATGGGAGGAGAGGTTAGTTGTTGGAGTTGCCTGGGAGAGGGTGGCTGCCTGCTGTAAGTTAGCCGGGAGGGAGTGATTTGCTGCTGGAATTAGCTAGGGGGGAAGATTGTATGAAGTAGTTATATGGAAGTGGTGGACTGGGTGCCATTAAGTGTTATAGTGGCATGTTGGGTTTTGTGGGGGGGGGGGGGGGGGGGGGGTGTGCAGATGTGAGGCGGTTGATAGAAAGAATACCAAAGGAAGATATGAGAGTAGGGGGAGGGTGTAAGCAGGAATTGAGCAGAACAACAAAGACAGAACTGTGATTCATTGCTTGTAAAGCTATCAGTTTGATGCTGAGAGGGATGCAGGAGATGAGGATTGGTGTTCTTCTGCAGTGATGCTGCTGGCTGTTGATTGGCCGGGTATTCTCTGCAGTAGAGAGAGGGAGGGATGGAAATGGCCCTTGTTTTGGGAAGCGCGGCTAAATGAGTGCACAGCAAGTGTGCACTGTCGAGCAGAGATGGTGCGTTTCTGGTGAGTGATGCTGGCTGTATTTCCTCTGGACAGTTTGGGAAGGTTTGCTGGGCCAGCAGCAGGAATACTGGCAAAGGATGGCGAATAGTGGGTTTTATTCATGCCCAGATTTAATGAATGAATTAAGGCAATAAAATTGAGGGGTTGTAATGAGTTGGAACAGTGAAAGAGGGGGAAGGGCCACCTCATCTGCTACAGGGACGTAGAGGGACTGTTATCGTGGGAGTTGAAGGGATGTGTCATTGTGTGGGTTAAAATGGAGGGACACTCCTGCAGCTATCCAGGCCACATTGATATTTAGTGAGGGTAGAGATCTTTGCTTTCCCCTCTCTATTAAGATGCAGTACCTTCCTGAAGTGGTGTTGACCCTCCAGTGCAGCTGCTGTTGTTTCCCCACCACCCTTCTCCTCTGCAGGCTGTTTATGTATCAAAGCAGAATATCCAGAGAACATTAGGCACTTCTCACTCAATGTGTTCAGCTGGTGATTTTTCAATCACTTCTGCCCCAGAATGAAACTGCTATGCTCAAAGTTCGCTCCGCTTTCCAACCTTTTAACATTTTAACCCTTTGATCACTCGACCCACACTGGGCTTGTCAAAACACAAACCATGTTCCCGGTAGAAGAACAAGAATTCTTGTACCAAGAGTGACTGCTAACAATGTAGAACTCACAGGATCTCTTTACAGATTACAAAGTATTTGACTGAGAGTTCCGGGGTATGCAAGTCTGGAGTACATTATATGGTTGTGCCTTGTGTTTTTAGGACAAAGTGAAATGAAATTATTCATGAATGTTGCTCTGCATTGGCAAGTTATTCTTTAGGGCTTGATGTTAAACTGACCTTGAAAACCTACTTGAAAACAGTAGGCTTATGTTAGTATAAAAGCAAATTACTACAGATGCTGAAATTTGAAACAAAAACAGAAAATACTGGATCACAGATGGCCTGACAGCATCTGTGAAGAGAGAACGGAGCTAACGTTTCGAGTCCGGATGACTGAGTGTGAAAATCAAATCATTAAAGGAGGCAAATTTATCCAGATTAAACTGGTCATAGATATAAGCTATTCCTTTCACACACCTCATGATCTGGCTCAGTCACCACTGCAGACCCAGATTTGGGCACATCCCCAGTGCCGTGTCCCGGTCTCTCCATTTTCACTGATGCCAGGGCCCGGCCTCATCCCACAGCAGCCCGGCCTCTCATCTCCTCCCCCCCGCCCAGCAGCACAGCCCCTTGTTCTCTTTCTGCTCCTCGGGTGGAATCTCTGCTTGTCTGATGTAGATCAGCCCTCAGGGCCTACATTTACCCGTTGCTCTCACATTCTGCGCTTCTAGCAAACGGCCTCCCTTCAAATCACAGCTTGCAGTGGACCATCCTGGATTTTCACCTATGCTCCTTGACCTTTACCTCTGCCATCAATTTAAAAAAATAATAATTTAGAGTACCCAATTCATTTTTTCCAATTAAGGGGCAATTTAGTGTGGCCAATCCACCTACACTGCACATCTTTGGATTGTGGGGTCAAAATCCACGCAAACGCGGGGACAATGTGCAAACACCACACGGACAGTGACCCAGAGCCAGGATCTCTGTACCATCAATTAACCCAGTTTCACCATGAGATCAAACTTGGTTCCTGATTAAATATACCTGGCTTGAAGAGTGGCAGTCATTGAGTATAACATTGTCAGGGAGGTTTTGTGATTAAACTTCAGCTGGTCACCAGTGTGCTGCACTGCCGTCTTGGTGCCCATTTATTCCACATTCTCTTCCAAATTAATTAACAGCGTGATATCCGTTATAGCCTAAAGGGTGCATATTTGACTTAACACCCTCTGTTCCATCATTGAAGACTGTATACCGCAGCAATTCACAAGCTGTGCTTCGGGCTGTGGGGGGGGGGGGGGGTCAGCCTTTCTAGGCACACAGGATGAAAAGTGCATCAGTGCTCCTGACTGCTATTGGAAAACATCCACTGGAGGATGTGTGTCGGTCAAAGGCGGACGTGAGCTGGGTTGCACTGCCTGCCACAGCTGTATACCCTGCGGGGAGACAGTGCAAGCTCACAAGTGATGAGTATCTGCTTTGGCGAGTACTCGGGCAAATCCAGTGTTTTATGAAGCTGCACTTTAACACGGGTCAGTGACTTAAGGGGAGGAAAAACTTCCATGTACTGTAGGTCACTTCACTCAGCCCTGTTTTACTGAGGCTTGTCCTCATTTATTGCTGCTCCAACAGGGGTCAGAAACAGCCGCCTAGTTGACCAGTGTTGTTGGCTTGTGATTGAGGAGCAGCCTGTGCTCGCTGTCTTTGTGGCTGGATCACACAACATGGCATGAAATCAAATGGGATAAGATGGTTACATCCTATCGGCACTGCCTTCCACCCTCATGACAGTTTCAGGGTCCCGCAGCCCCTCCATGACCTCCCCAAGTTTGCCATACTTCCAACCTGGCACCTAAGTTAACTAAACATCATGGATGATCCACAGACTGATTCAGATTAATTCTGTGGTTGCTGAAGGTTGTTCAATCTAACAGAATTTTGTTACAAAACAATTGGCTGAAATGATGCCGGGTAGAAGATGGCCGATCGGTCCATCAAGCCTATGCTAACTCATTTAGAGAGGTGGCCAGTAGTCCGATTCCCCTACCCTTTTCTGATTTTTGCGAAAATTTTGTCCACTTCCTTTTGTAAAAGCTAGTATTACAGAGCCGGCTGTTGCTGGGCAGTAATTCCTAATGTGTTTTAGCTCTCAATTTTTTTGCCAACCTTATATTCCACTAAATTGCTGCCGTGCCAAACAGAGGGATTAGCTTTTTTCTGATTTGTTTGACCAAAACATTGAGCACTTCAATGAGATCTCCTCTTAATCTCTCTATTGTGATTGAAAAAGTTTCCTGATTTTCCTAGAATCTCCTTGGAACTAAAGCTTTTCTTTCACCTGACATCATTACAGGGCAGTCTCCTCTGCTGTCTCTGCAAGGCCTGGCTAACTTTCTTATCAATGTATGCCCAAAGTAACTGTCCCACTGTGTAACTGTCACTATAACAATGTTAGAACTCTAGACCTTGTGCTGTTGTAATTAGCAGAGGTTGGCAGTGACAAAGCTGTTCATTGTCTTAACAATTCTGAATCACCAAAGTCAGTTTCCCCACATCATCTGCTCAAACAGTAGGTTCGCTTTGGAGGATCTCTTATTGCTTTTGCAGTTCTCCCCAGTGTCCTGACGATTTGCTCAGGAGAGACATTTATGTTGGTCTAATTTGCCAAGCCTGCCATTTTGGGGGCACTGTGGTGGGATGGCAACTGTGTACAATCCTTGGCATCCCACCCTGCCCCTTGCGTCCAGCTACCAAATAAATCTTTAAAGAACTGGGTTGGCAAGGAGCAGTTCGAGTAAGTGCAGCAAGATAAATTGAATATACGGAGTTGTAAGAACTGATCAGGTGGCAATGCTACAAGAATATCGGAAGCTTTCAATGAAACCGATTTTAAACTGGGAAATGAGAGCCATTTTCACTGTATTAGTACTGCAGTCCGGCAATTAATCTGTTGTACACATCACTTCCCTACCTCAGGAATTTAGAAGACCCTGTTAAGAATGGGCTTGGATTGGTGGAAGTTTTTCACTCCTTGACGTTTAAATTTCAATTACTACACTTCACCTGGGCGCTGTCATCTTCCATGTTCCGAGTTGGCACAAATGTAGGTTTCTTTTAAAAGTGGTGGGGGTAAAAGAAAATTAAAGATAAACATGAAACAACAAAGTAGCGTGTGTATGAATCTCCCCATTCAGGCCAGCTAACATCAAGCCCTGAGCAGAGTGGATTTTGATGCTGAAGTTATATTTGGGGTTGATGCGTTATGTTTGGGGCTGTTGTATTGGCTGACCAGCTGTATATGTATAATTCCACAGGTTACATTTCCCCCAGCTGGCATTGCGACGCAGGTTAGGCCAGTTGAGCTGTATGTCCAAACCTGCACTCAAGCTCCGTTCCTGGCCTCTGTCTTTTCTCTATTTCTTCCTGCCATTTAGTGTCCTTAAGCCTCTTACGAAAGTAGGATGGCGGCCAACAAGCAGGGTAAGTATGTGGTATTTCTGGGTTTGGGGTTGTGGCACGGGAGTGTGAATACCAGGCTGCGGAGTCTGTCTACTGTTTAACTTGCCATGTATTTGTTCCCTTGCTGTATAATTATGTACCATGATTTATGCTGCTTCAAACGTTGCTTCTGATTGTTCTGTTTATTTTATGTGGCCCAAAGTTGGTAATTAGGTAGCTTTATGTTAAAATAAGCTTGCATAAAGTGAGTGTCTGTGTATGTGGCTATAAGTGCATTCTCCAACTCTTGTCTTTGTCCCTTCCCTCACCACCCCACCATTGGCAGCCATACCACCAGCTGACTTTGCAATTCTCTCAAACCTCTCCACCTTTTTCTCCTCCATTGGGGCATCCCTTTAAACTGATTTCCATCCTAACCTCTCGCAAAATGTCTGATTGTGCGGCCCTTTAGGACTTTTCACCACTTTTAACGATACAATGTATGTAAATTGCTGTTTATGACTGGCATCATTCAGTTTCATTAACTTGGCAGCCTGCTTCCTTGTAAGGATTTGTCACCACGTTGCAGACGAGGAATTTTGTTAATTAGAAATTTGCACCTCAGTGGGATTGAAGCTTTGATTGCTATTCAGTGAGTGCATTATTGGAGTGGCCATTAGCGAGCAGTGAGATCACATCTTCTCCAGTGGGAGGTTCAACATTTCCATCATTCTGCCTTTTCTGCTCCTAAATAGATGTGCATATACGCATTATAAGCCAAAACAAAGCAAGCAAAGCCATTGGTTGGGAGCTGTGGCTAGGTTTAAACTACGATCAGACCATTTTCTCTTTCTAAAGAACTGTGCAGTGCAGTTTGGAGCATTACATTGTGCAGGCATGGCAATACTGACTGTACGCCAATGCCACATTCTTGGCTCGGCTCAGCTCAGGCACACAGTTACTCACTGTCAGCACTAGCAACATAAACTTAACTGGAATGTTAAACAGACTTGGTTCCCATCGAGCTCATCAAGCTCTGTTGCTGGGGTAACATGCCTGACTCAAGTCAAGACCCGCGATGGTTTTATTTATCTTTTGAAAGAGCTGAATTGGAGCATTTTGCGACTTTAAAGTTTATATTGAAAAAAAGTAGATCTATGTTTTTGCGCTATCCTTAATGCTCAGCTGGTGAAACATTGTAAGCAACGAATTTGAAGCATGTAGACCTATTGTTTCATGTACAATGCCCCGGGTGCCAGTGTTATTCCAGCTGTGTGGTCAGAGTTCAGGAACTCCCTGCCTTAAACCGCCCTGCCTGTCTCCAACTTTATAACCCTGCTTCAAATCTGCTGTATTGACCAAGCTTTCGTTAGCCCACCCAGTGTCTCTTCAGTGTCAACCCAAACTAATTATGCTTGTATGAAGTGCCTTAGGGCTTGTTTCCTATGTTAGAATTCTGTATGAATGGAAGGTAAGGTTTGAAAACTTGCCTTCTTAAAAAAAAAATCTCCTTTTAGTTAGACTTGAATAAGCAAACCGTTGTTTGAGCATATTTTCCTCGAGAGATTAGGAACACTACCCCTTGCCAATTTTTAAAAAGGGCCCTTGTTCCATTATTGGAGTCTGTAGTATTGTTGAGGAAACCAGCAGTCAAATTCAGTTGGTTAGTGTGGAGAGGGTGCCGTTGCATACAGGCACTATTACGATCAGGGATTGCTGAGTTGGGAATTTGTTTTATTTTAGAAATTCCTCACTTTCTGCTGTCATTTTTGTCTGGTGTTTGTTCTCCGTTTGAGTATCAGGCTTTGTTTTTTGGCTCTTTCATCTTTGATGAGCAGACACTTTGTCTGTACGTACTCAGGAAAGCTTTGTTATTTTCAGCTCTCCGTGATGCTATTTGCCCTATTAAGGTTTTCTAGAAGTTGATCATCTACAGGTAGATGCCAATTTCAGAAGGGATGATGGCACCATATGTCCATTTGTTTGGCAGCTCCTGGCACTCTGCTCCAGCCATTTTATCCCAGCCTTCAACCATTGCGGGCCATTCCGTTTCAATGTTATCTGATGCTGGCTCAATCGAAGTGACGTGACATGCCCACCTTGTTCACCGCAGGCTCTGCCGCACACCAGCTTCAATCAATCTGGTGTAGAGTGGCTAATTTTGAGGGGTCTCTGTGTTGGAACCTACAACTTCACAGTTAGAATCACCCCTGAACCTGCAGTGGCTGAAGTGTTGGAACTCTTTTTAATGAAGGTAGCACCATGCTCAGTACCCATCCCAAACATCCATCTCTGTCGATTCTGACGCAGTTTACAGCAACCTGATGGTGTTTGAAATTGAGGAAGGATGAGACAGCTCGATGGAAGTTGGACTGTTGCTGTAACCCCATAACCTAACCTGCACATCCCTGGGCACTAAGGGGCAATTTATCATAGCCAATCCACTTAACCGGCACATCTTTGGACTGTGGGAGAAGCCGGAGCACCCGGAGGAAACCCACGCAGACACTGGGACAACGTACAAACTTCACGCAGACAGTGACACAAGGCCAGAATTGAACCCGGGTTCAATGGGGGATGAAATGTTGGAAACTTGGGACAGAGGCCAGGAGAAAGGGTGAGTTGAAGATTGCGGAATTCACCTCTAAGGTTAGAGTTTGAGGCAGAAACCGTCAAGATTGCTTTTATCTGATGGAAAAGATTGGATCTCACAACAGGGTGGGCAAATATGCTACCGGCGATTAGGGGGGGGGGGTTACCGGGCTGGGTGGCCTGTTTTGTCATGATGTACCAGAAGGAGGCAGTTGCAACCATTTGTAAATGGGACTGTTACAAAAGAAGCAATGCCCATCACCAAGCCATGCCCGAGCAGATTTCTTTAGACGGTGTCATTTGGGTTATTGAGCCTTCTTAGCTGATGGTAGATCTTATGCTGACGCAGCAACACATTTGAACTAACCCTGAAGACCTGTAGAGATTGGACACTGGTAGTTCCCAGTTTTAGATCTGACCACCATGGTCACTAGCTGAGAATGGTGGGTTTTACAGAGTGAAGAAACATAGCCCTTGAACAGAAAATGATTGGTATAAGGATGGAGACGAAGTAGTAATTTGCTGTTCATGGGAAGGAGTGATCAATCATTCTTCCTCAATCACAAAGTGTGCACTGTGGAACCCTGGGGCCACCTATAAAGTTCTCATTAATTGGCTTGTATCTCTCAATGCTGATACTAACAGATTTTAGCGTTCTGATTTAGGATTTATCCACCAATGAGGCAACAGTGCTAAAACAGTGGGTCTTGCCTATCAAATGGAAGTACAAAATGTAAACCCACCCAGCACCGAGAGTGAGTTTTGAGAGTTTAATGCCAGGATTCAGTCTGTACATGGAGCCTACAGGCTGAAGCCTGGTACCCCTGGTTTTGGGGCATCAACAAGCAAAGGAACCTTCCTCACTGTACACTCATCCCCAACCTTCCTTTCCTCTCTGAAGTCCTTGAACGTGGTAAATGCGCCTCCCAAATTTATGCTTTGTTCCCTCCGACCTCGTCTATGCCCCTGTCACTGAAACAGACATAAATGATACTCTTTGTGAGTACGACACGCAATCCTTTCTTGACCTGTCTATCCTTTGATGCAACACCTCAACTCCGTTGTGCTGCTGTGTGGGACTAGTTCCAGTCCTTTCTATCCAGTTATAGTCAGAGAATTTCCTGCTTCTCTTCCCACTCCTGTGCTGTTAACTCTGGAGTTTCTCAAGGAT
The DNA here is from genome assembly GCF_047496885.1 of Scyliorhinus torazame. Taxonomy (NCBI): domain Eukaryota; kingdom Metazoa; phylum Chordata; class Chondrichthyes; order Carcharhiniformes; family Scyliorhinidae; genus Scyliorhinus; species Scyliorhinus torazame. Next base: position 101,628,456 of record NC_092707.1, read on the forward strand.
CTTTCCCCAGCCCCCTTCCTATTTTTCATCTAGCTGCAGTCCCATGGCGACATCACATGAAAACACACCAGATTCCACATGTATGCTGGCAACACCCAGCTCTCCTTTCAGAATTGTCTTCCTCTCTGTCCCCTCTGATTTGTTACACTGCTTATCTGGCATCCAGTATTGGCTGAGCAGAAATTTCTGCCAGTTAATAACGGGGGGAGGAAAGTCATTGTCTTTAGTCCTCACTGCAACCTGCATTCCCTAGCCCACAAGTTCATCCCCTCAGCCAACAACTGTCTTGGGCTGGATCAGGCTATTTGAAGACTTTTGTGTCTCACTTAACCCCGAGCTGGGATCTGAAGCCATATTCTTTTCTCACCAAGATTATATATTTCTTTGTTGTATCATAACCTACTTCAGCTCATTCCGCTGCTTAAACCCTCCTTCCTGCCTTTGTTACCTGCAAACAAGATTATTCCCAGACTCACCTGGTCACCGTCCCAGATTCTACTCGTTGACAAGCTGAGCTCCTGCACAAGTTGTATCCTAACTTGCACTCAGTTCTGGTGTCCCATCACCATCTCTATGCTTGCTTACCTACCTTGGCCGTGGCCCTGCATCATTGAGGATTCCAAATCTCACTGGTGATTTAAATCTCCTATCTCTGTAACCTCCTCCCAACCCTATAAACCTAAGATCTTTGCACTCCTCCAATTCTACCATCTTGGACAACCCTGATTTTAGGACTTTCTAGGACTTGAATCCTCTTCCTAAACCTCTTAAAACACCCCATACTGCTTTGACCAACTTTTGTTCTACTTTCCCAGTGTCTTTCTGTGGTGTGGTGTCCAATGTTGCTACTGTGCATCACCTGTGGAGCACCTTGGGATGTTTGATCATGTTTAAGGTGCTATTTTTTGCCAATAATTAAAATACAGCAGCTGCAGTTGTTTTCAATTTTAGTTAGACAGACACTAACCATCATCTACCCCTGCCAGGACTAAAGCAAGCAACCTTACGGCATGGGTATACCCAAATTTGGGCTCGACCAAGTCCTTCCCACTGTCTCATAATATTTTGGTTTCCCTATAATTTAAAAAAAAAAATTTAGAGTGCCCAATTCAATTTTTCCAATTAATGGGCAATTTAGCGTGGCCAATCCACCTCGCCTGCACATCTTTGGGTTGTGGGGGTGAAACCCATGCAAACACGAGGAGAATGTGCAAACTCCACACGGCAGTGACCCAGAGCCGGGATTGAACCTGGGACCTCGGCGCCGTGGGACAACAGTGCTAACCACTATGCCACCGTGCTGCCTGGTTTCCCTGTAATTGACATCACCAGACCAATCAAGGGAGTGGGGTTTGAGCAATTCCACTTCGCCAAGGCTATTGCCCAGTTTTCATTTGTTTGCCCCCTTCAAAAGGCGCAGAGCCATCGGTCACTGCTGGGCAGTCGTGGTGTCTGGGGAAGTGAGAATTAAGTAACATTTTTTCTAAGGCAGCTAACTACTCCAGGCAGCTCCCTGGGAGTTTGCTCTTGTTACATCTGAAAATGCATTGGTGTGAAAGAGTGGAGTGCTGCTTCATAAGATTTTGGCAGGTTTTGAACTTTAACGTGTTTCAATTAATTAAAAAAATCATGGTACTGTTGTTGCTAATAATGATTTTGAGCATTTTAAATGATGTGAAAAATAGGGCTGCTAGACTCTGTGACAGTTGAGGAATGTGTGTCCGTTTACAAGTAAATTATTCCTTTAATGATTCATAAAACAGTCCGGCGCAACCTTTCTCTGTCCTCTTACATGTGTGTTTCAAGCCTCATTATGTCCTGTAAAATGTTTAACAGCCGCTATACCATTTTCCCATGTGGTTTTTGCATATCAAAATCAGTTCTGAGCTCAAAGCAGCAGCCTTGCTGATGTCTGGCATTTAAATGTTGTTCTTCTGGCTCTTACAGGTTGGCTTGTATAAAACTATTCCCACTCGATTGCTGTCTCGTGCATGGGGTCGCCTGAATCAGGTGGAGCTGCCCACCTGGATGCGGAAGCCAGTCTATAATCTGTACATATGGACATTCGGAGTTAATATGAAGGAAGCAGCAGTGGAAGATTTACAGCATTACCGAAACCTCAGTGAATTCTTCCGTAGAAAGCTAAAACCACAGGCGCGTCCTGTCAGTAACTCTCATTGTGTGGTAAGAACTTGGTAGCATCTTTTCAGTTTTACAATTCTGAAGATTTTACCAAAAGAAAACCTAAGCCAGGTTACACAAACCTGTTCTAATTCTCCTTTGGTTACGTTTACTTGAATTGCCTGAAGGATAATTCACTTTGGTCCACAAACGAGACTTGTGGCTGCAGAAACCTGGGTTGTTTTTCTGAAGAGAACTTGTCCGCTGAGGCGCAGATGATGCAGTGTGCCTCTGTGCTCTGAGGCAGGGCTTCCTGCTCCTGATTGTCCAGCGCCTCCTGCTGGGAAGAATGAGTGTATGTTGCACGAGGGCAGACTGATCCTCCGCCCTCCCTCCACCCCTGATCCTGCCAGCGTTCTGCTGTCTGAGCTGGCAGGGGCCGCCTGATGCAATAATGTTCTACCTGAGTAAAGGTAAAACCAGTGCTAGTTTTCATTCCAAGCCTGGTTAACAGGTTTTCTATAATTTGAGTGGATGCGAAGGTACGATGCGTGCCGACTCCAGCTTTGGTGCAAATGCAGTTTCACTTTAGTGTATTTTTGTTCTGCCGAATACCACAGAGCCACTACCTTCAAATGGAGCGTTGATGCTGCTAAAAGCAGGTGACAACTATCGTGCATCACATCCGCTCCCAGTGTATAAGGGCGAGAGCAAAATACTGCCGTGGCTGGAAATCTGATATAAACACAGGCAATACTGTGCAGAGAGAAATAGTTAACATTTCAGGTCAGTGACCATCCTAGTGAAAGCTCATTGCCCTGATAGGCTGGGGGGGGCGGGGAGAAATGTATGTAACAGTTAGCACCAAAGATGGGAGAACGTGTTACTACACCAGATTGCCCAGTTTTATTATAACAGGAAACACGTTGATGGGGTCAGGTGCTGTGAGCACGGGAAGCAGCTACAGTCGCGAGCTCTGGTTCTGCTCATCTTGACATCCTTTATTTTAACCAGGTGCATGTTTCATATTTGTCTTTTCCTGGGATATATGTCTTGCGCTATGTCCCTGGGGGATCCTGATTGATATTTTGCGAAGAGGAGCTGAGATAAATCCTAGGCATTCCTCGTTTAACCGCGATGGGCCCAGCCTGCAGTAACGCTGATGAACGGACTTTCGCTCGGCAATGTGCATCCAGATGGTGGCCGCCATTGAGAATGTTGTTCTGGATGAGGATCTCGGCCCTGTGGTGCAGACCTTTGCATGCTCGCTGTGAGAGATTGGTCAAGTCATCCCCCCCCCAGCTGGGGCCTCGGCTGTGGGTTGCTGGAGCGGCAGCATGGTGGAAGTGACGGTGCTTTGTTCATTGGAATCCTTGAGTTCCTGAGGAGTGTTTATTGATCTTGTTTTGCCATCGGCCTTCTCAAACATCATAGGTGGTGACATTATCTTGTAATTCTATAATCCTGGATTTATGATTATGTTATTTATTGCTGTCTTTTATCCTGCAAGGGGGCATGAGGTTGGAGCACAAGGATGAGTGTCGTCTGTTATCCTGTTATGGCAAAAATCAAATTGAGTCGATTGTGTGAAATGTAGTCTGTTTTACTCCTTTTGTCATTGTGTTATGATCCTTAAGTTTATGGGAGGGGAGTGCCTTTTTGATGCCTGTATCTCGCTCATAATGAAGAGTGGAGCCAGGGCGGGGTGGACGGTGGGGGTGGAGTTGGATGTTGAGGTTAGTTAATTCCTCACTACGATTGAGGCTAGCCCCCAGTTAGAGCTGCATCGGGTTTTTATTTAGCTTTTTATTATTTTGGTGTAGTTGAAGAGGCACTGCGCCCTGGCTGTGGTTTGAGGAGGCACTGCGCCCTGGCTGTGGTTTGAGGAGGCACTGCGCCCTGGCTGTGGTTTGAGGAGGCACCGCGCCCTGGCTGTGGTTTGAAGAGGCGCCTGACCTGGCTGTGGTTTGAGGAGGCACTGCGCCCTGGCTGTGGTTTGAGGAGGCACTGCGCCCTGGCTGTGGTTTGAGGAGGCACCGCGCCCTGGCTGTGGTTTGAGGAGGCACTGCGCCCTGGCTGTGGTTTGAGGAGGCACCGCGCCCTGGCTGTGGTTTGAAGAGGCGCCTGACCTGGCTGTGGTTTGAGGAGGCACCGCGCCCTGGCTGTGGTTTGAGGAGGCACCGCGCCCTGGCTGTGGTTTGAAGAGGCGCCTAACCTGGCTGTGGTTTGAGGAGGCACCGCGCCCTGGCTGTGGTTTGAAGAGGCGCCTGACCTGGCTGTGGTTTGAGGAGGCACCGCGCCCTGGCTGTGGTTTGAGGAGGCACCGCGCCCTGGCTGTGGTTTGAGGAGGCACCGCGCCCTGGCTGTGGTTTGAGGAGGCACCGCGCCCTCACTGCGGTTTGAGGAGGCACCACGCCCTGGCTGTGGTTTGAGGAGGCACCACGCCCTGGCTGTGGTTTGAGGAGGTGCCACGTCCCAGGTGTGGCTTGAGGAGGTCCCACGCCACCCAGGGAGTGGTTTGAGGAGACACCGTGCCCTGGCTGTAGTTTGAGGAGGCACCGCGCCCTCACTGCGGTTTGAGGAGGCACCGCGCCATGGCTGTGGTTAGAGGAGGCACCACGCCCTGGCTGTGGTTTGAGGAGGTGCCACATCCCAGGTGTGGTTTGAGGCGGTGCCACATCCCAGGTGTGGTTTGAGGAGGTCCCACGCCACCCAGGGAGTGGTTTGAGGAGGCACCGCGCCCTGGCTGTGGTTTGAGGGGGCACCGCGCCCTGGCTGTGTATTGAGGGGGCACCGCGCCCTGGCTGTGTATTGAGGGGGCACCGCGCCCTGGCTGTGTATTGAGGGGGCTCCGCGCCCTGGCTGTGTATTGAGGGGGCACCGCGCCCTGGCTGTGTATTGAGGTGGCACCGCGCCCTGGCTGTGGTTTGAGGGGGCACCGCGCCCTGGCTGTGGTTTGAGGGGGCACCGCGCCCTGGCTGTGGTTTGAGGGGGCACCGCGCCCTGGCTGTGGTTTGAGGGGGCACCGCGCCCTGGCTGTGGTTTGAGGGGGCACCGCGCCCTGGCTGTGGTTTGAGGGGGCACCGCGCCCTGGCTGTGGTTTGAGGGGGCACCGCGCCCTGGCTGTGGTTTGAGGGGGCACCGCGCCCTGGCTGTGGTTTGAGGGGGCACCGCGCCCTGGCTGTGGTTTGAGGGGGCACCGCGCCCTGGCTGTGGTTTGAGGGGGCACCGCGCCCTGGCTGTGGTTTGAGGGGGCACCGCGCCCTGGCTGTGGTTTGAGGGGGCACCGCGCCCTGGCTGTGGTTTGAGGGGGCACCGCGCCCTGGCTGTGGTTTGAGGGGGCACCGCGCCCTGGCTGTGGTTTGAGGGGGCACCGCGCCCTGGCTGTGGTTTGAGGGGGCACCGCGCCCTGGCTGTGGTTTGAGGGGGCACCGTGCCCTGGCTGTGGTTTGAGGGGGCACCGCGCCCTGGCTGTGGTTTGAGGGGGCACCGCGCCCTGGCTGTGGTTTGAGGGGGCACCGCGCCCTGGCTGTGGTTTGAGGGGGCACCGCGCCCTGGCTGTGGTTTGAGGGGGCACCGCGCCCTGGCTGTGGTTTGAGGGGGCACCGCGCCCTGGCTGTGGTTTGAGGGGGCACCGCGCCCTGGCTGTGGTTTGAGGGGGCACCGCGCCCTGGCTGTGGTTTGAGGGGGCACCGCGCCCTGGCTGTGGTTTGAGGGGGCACCGCGCCCTGGCTGTGGTTTGAGGGGGCACCGCGCCCTGGCTGTGGTTTGAGGGGGCACCGCGCCCTGGCTGTGGTTTGAGGGGGCACCGCGCCCTGGCTGTGGTTTGAGGGGGCACCGCGCCCTGGCTGTGGTTTGAGGGGGCACCGCGCCCTGGCTGTGGTTTGAGGGGGCACCGCGCCCTGGCTGTGGTTTGAGGGGGCACCGCGCCCTGGCTGTGGTTTGAGGGGGCACCGCGCCCTGGCTGTGGTTTGAGGGGGCACCGCGCCCTGGCTGTGGTTTGAGGGGGCACCGCGCCCTGGCTGTGGTTTGAGGGGGCACCGCGCCCTGGCTGTGGTTTGAGGGGGCACCGCGCCCTGGCTGTGGTTTGAGGGGGCACCGCGCCCTGGCTGTGGTTTGAGGGGGCACCGCGCCCTGGCTGTGGTTTGAGGGGGCACCGCGCCCTGGCTGTGGTTTGAGGGGGCACCGCGCCCTGGCTGTGGTTTGAGGGGGCACCGTGCCCTGGCTGTGGTTTGAGGGGGCACCGCGCCCTGGCTGTGGTTTGAGGGGGCACCGCGCCCTGGCTGTGGCTTGAGGGGGCACCGCGCCCTGGCTGTGGCTTGAGGGGGCACCGCGCCCTGGCTGTGGCTTGAGGGGGCACCGCGCCCTGGCTGTGGCTTGAGGGGGCACCGCGCCCTGGCTGTGGCTTGAGGGGGCACCGCGCCCTGGCTGTGGCTTGAGGGGGCACCGCGCCCTGGCTGTGGCTTGAGGGGGCGCCGCGCCCTGGCTGTGGCTTGAGGGGGCGCCGCGCCCTGGCTGTGGTTTTAGGAGGCGCCGCGCCCTGACTGTGGTTTTAGGAGGCGCCGCGCCCTGACTGTGGTTTGAGGAGGCGCCGCGCCGGCTGTGGTTTGAGGAGGCGCCGCGCCGGCTGTGGTTTGAGGAGGCGCCGCGCCGGCTGTGGTTTGAGGAGGCGCCGCGCCGGCTGAGGTTTGAGGAGGCGCCGCGCCGGCTGTGGTTTGAGGAGGCGCCGCGCCGGCTGTGGTTTGAGGAGGCGCCGCGCCGGCTGTGGTTTGAGGAGGCGCCGCGCCGGGTGTGGTTTGAGGAGGCGCCGCGCCCTGGCTGTGCTTTGAGGAGGTGCCGCGCCCTGGCTGTGCTTTGAGGAGGTGCCACGTCCCAGGTGTGGTTTGAGGAGGTCCCACACCACCCAGGGAGTGGTTTGAGGAGGCACCGCACCCTGGATGTGGTTTGAGGAGGTGCCACGCCACCCAGGGAGTGGTTTGAGGAGGTGCCACGTCCCAGGTGTGGTTTGAGGAGGTCCCACGCCACCCAGGGAGTGGTTTGAGGAGGCACCGTGCCCTGGCTGTGGTTTGAGGAGGCACCGCGCCCTCACTGCGGTTTGAGGAGGCACCACGCCATGGCTGTGGTTAGAGGAGGCACCACGCCCTGGCTGTGGTTTGAGGAGGTGCCACATCCCAGGTGTGGTTTGAGGAGGTCCCACGCCACCCAGGGAGTGGTTTGAGGAGGCGCCGCGCCCTGGCTGTGCTTTGAGGAGGTGCCACGCCACCCAGGGAGTGGTTTGAGGAGGTGCCACATCCCAGGTGTGGTTTGAGGAGGTCCCACGCCACCCAGGGAGTGGTTTGAGGAGGCACCGCGCCCTGGCTGTGGTTTGAGGGGGCACCGCGCCCTGGCTGTGTATTGAGGGGGCACCGCGCCCTGGCTGTGTATTGAGTGGGCACCGCGCCCTGGCTGTGTATTGAGGGGGCACCGCGCCCTGGCTGTGTATTGAGGGGGCACCGCGCCCTGGCTGTGGTTTGAGGGGGCACCGCGCCCTGGCTGTGGTTTGAGGAGGTGCCACGTCCCAGGTGTGGTTTGAGGAGGTCCCACGTCACCCAGGGAGTGGTTTGAGGAGGCACCGCGCGCCCTGGCTGTGGTTTGAGGAGCCACCACGCCCTGGCTGTGGTTTGAGGAGGCGCCTGACCTGGCTGTGGTCTGAGGAGGTGCCACGTCCCAGGTGTGGTTTGAGGAGGTCCCACGTCACCCAGGGAGTGGTTTGAGGTGGCACCGCGCGCCCTGGCTGTGGTTTGAGGAGGCACCGCGCCCTGGATGTGGTTTGAGGAGGCACCGCGCCCTGGCTGTGGTTTGAGGGGGCACCACGCCGGCTGTGGTTTGAGGAGGCGCCACGCCGGCTGTGGTTTGAGGAGGCGCCACGCCGGCTGTGGTTTGAGGAGGCGCCGCGCCCTGGCTGTGCTTTGAGGAGGCGCTGCGCCCTGGATGTGGTTTGAGGAGTCACCGCACCCTGGCTGTGGTTTGCGGAGGCGCCTGACCTGGCTGTGGTTTGAGGAGGTGCCACGTCCCAGGTGTGGTTTGAGGAGGTCCCACACCACCCAGGGAGTGGTTTGAGGAGGCACCGCGCCCTGGCTGTGGTTTGAGGAGGCACCGCGCCCTGGCTGTGGTTTGAGGAGGCACCGCGCCCTGGATGTGGTTTGAAGAGGCACCGCGCCCTGGCTATGGTTTGAGGAGGCACCGCGCCCTGGCTGTGGTTTGAGGAGGCACCGCGCCCTGGCTGTGGTTTGAGGAGGCACCGCGCCCTGGATGTGGTTTGAGGAGGCACCGCGCCCTGGCTGTGGTTTGAGGAGGCGCCGCGCCCTGGCTGTGGTTTGAGGAGGCGCCGCGCCCTGCTGTGGTTTGGGGAGGCACCGCGCCCTGGCTGTGGTTTGAGGAGGCGCCTGACCTGGCTGTGGTTTGAGGAGGTGCCACGTCCCAGGTGTGGTTTGAGGAAGTCCAACGCCACCCAGGGAGTGGTTTGAGGAGGCACCGCGCCCTGGCTGTGGTTTGAGGGGGCACCGCACCCTGGCTGTGGTTTGAGGAGTCGCCACGTTCCAGGTGTGGTTTGAGGAGGCACCGCGCCCTGGCTGTGGTTTGAGGAGGCGCCTGACCTGGCTGTGGTTTGAGGAGGTGCCACGTCCCAGGTGTGGTTTGAGGAGGTCCCACGCCACCCAGGGAGTGGTTTGAGGAGGCACCGCGCCCTGGCTGTGGTTTGAAGAGGCACCGTGCCCTGGCTGTGGTTTGAGGAGGCACCGTGCCCTGGCTGTGGTTTGAGGAGGCAGCGCACCCTGGCTGTGGTTTGAGGAGGCACCGCGCCCTGGCTGTGGTTTGAGGAGGCACCGCACCCTGGCTGTGGTTTGAGGAGGCACCGCGCCCTGGCTGTGGTTTGAGGAGGCACCGCGCCCTGGATGTGGTTTGAGGAGGCACCGCGCCCTGGCTGTGGTTTGAGGAGGCGCTACATCCCAGGTGTGGTTTGAGGAGGCACCGCACCCTGGTTGTGGTTTGAGAAGTCGCCTGACCTGGCTGTGGTTTGAGGAGGTGCCACGTCCCAGGTGTGGTTTGAGGAGGTTTCACGCCACCCAGGGAGTGGTTTGAGGAGGCGCCTGACCTGGCTGTGGTTTGAGGAGGCACTGCGCCCTGGCTGTGGTTTGAGAAGTCGCCATGGCCCAGGTGTGGTTTGAGGAGCAGCTGCGCCCTGGCTGTGGTTTGAGGAGACACCGCGCCCTGGCTGTGGTTTGAGGAGGCACCGCGCCCTGGCTGTGGTTTGAGGAGGCACCGCGCCCTGGTTGTGGTTTGAGGAGGCGCCTGACCTGGCTGTGGTTTGAGGAGGTGCCATGTCCCAGGTGTGGTTTGAGGAGGTTTCACGCCACCCAGCGAGTGGTTTGAGGAGGCACCGCACCCTGGATGTGGTTTGAGGAGTCGCCTGACCTGGCTGTGGTTTGAGGAGGTGCCACGTCCCAGGTGTGGTTTGAGGAGGTCCCACGCCACCCAGGGAGTGGTTTGACGAGGCACCACGCCCTGGCTGTGGTTTGACGAGGCACCGCGCCCTGGCTGTGGTTTGAGAAGTCTCCACGGCCCAAGTGTGGTTTGAGGAGGCACCGCGCCCTGGCTGTGGTTTGAGGAGGCACCGCGCCCTGGATGTGGTTTGAGGAGTAGCTGCGCCCTGGCTGTGGTTTGAGGAGGCGCCGTGCCATGGCTGTGGCTTGAGGGGGCACCGCGCCCTGATTGTGGTTTGTGGAGGTGCTGCACCGGCTGTGGTTTGAGGAGGCACCGCGCCCTGGCTGTGGTTTGAGGAGGCGCCGCGCCCTGGCTGTGGTTTGAGGAGGCGCCACGCCACCCAGGGAGTGGTTTGAGGAGGCACCGCGCCCTGGCTTTGGTTTGAGGAGGCACCGCGCCCTGGCTGTGGTTTGAGGAGGCACCGCACCCTGGCTGTGGTTTGAGAAGGCACCGCGCCCTGGCTGTGGTTTGAGGAGGCACCGGGCCCTGGCTGTGGTTTGAGGAGGCGCCTGACCTGGCTGTGGTTTGAGGAGGTAACTCGTCCCAGGTGTGGTTTGAGGAGGTCCCACGCCACCCAGGGAGTGGTTTGAGGAGGCACCGCGCCCTGGATGTGGTTTGAGAAGTCGCCACGTCCCAGGTGTGGTTTGAGGAGGCACCGCGCCCTGGCTGTGGTTTGAGGAGGCACCGCACCCTGGCCGTGGTTTGAGGAGGCACCGCGCCCTGGCTGTGGTTTGAGGAGGCACCGTGCCCTGGCTGTGGTTTGAGGAGGCGCCTGACCTGGCTGTGGTTTGAGGAGGTGCCACGTCCCAGGTGTGGTTTGAGGAGGTCCCACACCACCCAGGGAGTGGTTTGAGGAGGCACCGCGCCCTGGCTGTGGTTTGAGGAGGCACCGCGCCCTGGCTGTGGTTTGAGGAGGCACCGCGCCCTGGCTGTGGTTTGAGGAGGCACCGCACCCTGGCTGTGGTTTGAGGAGTCGCCTGACCTGGCTGTGGTTTGAGGAGGTGCCACGTCCCAGGTGTGGTTTGAGGAGGTCCCACGCCACCCAGGGAGTGGTTTGAGGAGTCACCGCACCCTGGATGTGGTTTGAGGAGGCACCGCGCCCTGGCTGTGGTTTGAGGAGGCACCGCGCCCTGGCTGTGGTTTGAGGAGGCACCGCGCCCTGGCTGTGGTTTGAGGAGGCACCGGGCCCTGGCTGTGGTTTGAGGAGGCGCCTGACCTGGCTGTGGTTTGAGGAGGTGACTCGTCCCAGGTGTGGTTTGAGGAGGTCCCACGCCACCCAGGGAGTGGTTTGAGGAGGCACCGCGCCCTGGATGTGGTTTGAGAAGTCGCCACGTCCCAGGTGTGGTTTGAGGAGGCACCGCGCCCTGGCTGTGGTTTGAGGAGGCACCGCACCCTGGCCGTGGTTTGAGAAGTCGCCACGTCCCAGGTGTGGTTTGAGGAGGCACCGCGCCCTGGCTGGGGTTTGAGGAGGCGCCGCACCCTGGCTGTGGTTTGAGGAGTCGCCTGACCTGGCTGTGGTTTGGGGAGGTGCCACGTCCCAGGTGTGGTATGAGGAGGTCCCACGCCACCCAGGGAGTGGTTTGAGGAGTCACCGCACCCTGGATGTGGTTTGAGGAGGCACCTGACCTGGCTGTGGTTTGAGGAGGTGCCACGTCCCAGGTGTGGTTTGAGGAGGTCCCACGCCACCCAGGGAGTGGTTTGAGGAGTCACCGCACCCTGGATGTGGTTTGAGGAGGCGCCTGACCTGGCTGTGGTTTGAGGAGGTGCCACGTCCCAGGTGTGGTTTGAGGAGGTCCCACGCCACCCAGGGAGTGGTTTGAGGAGGCGCCACGCCGGCTGTGGTTTGAGGAGGCGCCGTGCCATGGCTGTGGTTTGCGGGGGCACCGCGCCCTGACTGTGGTTTGAGGAGGCGCCGCCCTGGCTGTGGTTTGAGGAGACGCCACGCCGGCTGTGGATTGAGGAGGCGCCGCGCCGGCTGTGGATTGAGGAGGCGCCACGCCGGCTGTGGTCTGTGGAGGCGCCACGCTGGCTCTGGTTTGTGGAGGTGCCGCACCGGCTGTGAATTGAGGCGCCGCGCCGGCTGAGGTTTGAGGAGGTGCCACGCCGGCTATGGTTTGAGGGGGCGCCGCGCCGGCTGTGGTTTGAGGAGGTGCCACGCCGGCTGTGGTTTGAGGGGGCGCCGCGCCGGCTGGGGTGCAGCCCTTGGGATGTGATGGAGGCCCTAAAGGTTTTGTCAGTATCTTGTAGCCCCCTGGACCTTGGGATGTGCTTTCTCAAAGGCACTTGTTAGTGACATCCTGAGAGGACTCTTCTGTGCAGAGGTAGCTGGGGCTCAGCCGAGTTTGATGCTTTAGTTGATATCCTTTTGCCCCCTACTTGTGGTCGGGTCAATTCTTATTTGATTGAGCTGTTTTTTTCCCCCTCCATATCAATGACGCTGGGCATGCGCCAGGGGAAATTGACCCACGGTAGGATCTGGACCCTTTGTTATCTTGTGATGATTCCTGACTGTTCCCCATTGTTTTTGCTGGGAGGCGTTGACGGCACTGATCATATACAGCTGCTGGTTCTCTCTATATAATTATGTGGAATGATGTTGGTTCTGTACTGGGTGTGAGGTTGGGGCTTATGTTGCATTGTGCGGTGTATTTTTTTTAAAACAATTTTATTGAGGTATTTTTTGGCATTGTAAACAGTTACAGATTACAGAAATATGCAAACATCAATAGAAAATCAACATTTCAACCCAACCATAATGCACATACCCACTCCTCTCCCACCTACACTCCCCGCCTGTTTATCCCTCCTACTCTACCCTAATCTCTCTCCCCCCTGCTGATGCTCACTCTCCCGCAAAGAAGTCGATGACTGTTTGCCACCTTCGGGCGAACCCCAATACAGATCCCCTCAAGGCGAACTTGATTTTTTTCCATACCCAGAAAACTTGACATGTCCGAAAGCCATAGTCCTTTGGGGGTTTTGAGTCCCTCCATGCCAGCAGTATTCGCCGCCGGGCTATTAGGGAAGCAAAGGCCAGAACATCGGCCTCTTTCTCCCCCTGGACTCCCGGGTCTTCCGAAACCCCGAAAATTGCCACCTCTGGACTCATCACCACCCTTGTTCTCAGCACCCGGGACATGACATCCGCAAATCCCTCCCAGTACCTCCTAAAGCTTAGGACATGCCCAAAACATGTGTACGTGGTTCGATGGTCCTCCCGCGCATCTAGCGCACTTGTCCTCTACCCCAAAGAATTTGCTCATTCGAGCCACCGTCATGTGAGCCCTGTGAACGACCTTAAACTGAATCAGGCCGAGCCTGGTACATGTTGAGTTTACCCTACTCAGAGCTTCCGCCCACAGCCCGTCTTCCATCTCCCCGCCGAGTTCCTCCTCCCATTTGATTTTCAGCTCATCCTTCCGGGACTCTTCCCCCTTCATGAGCACCTTGTAAATATCTGAGACTCTACCCTCTCCTCTTTCTCCTCTAGAGACTATTCTGTGGGAAGGATGGGTCCTGTCTGCGTACAAAGTCCCGCACTTGTAAGCACCTAAAGTCATTTCCTCTTTCCAGCCCAGCTTTCTCCTCCAAATCCCTCAAACTCGCAAAGCTCCCCTCCAGGAACATATAGCCCACCCTCCTCACCCCCGCCCGCCGCCATGCTCGAAACCCATGTTCCCGGGGGCGAATCGATGGTTATCACAAGTTGGAGCCCAGACCAACGCACCCACCTCCCCTGCATGCTTTCTCCACTGGCCCCAAATCCGCAGAGCCGCCCCCACTACCGGGCTGGTGGAGTACCTGGCCGGCGCAAGCGGTAGGGGAGCCGTGACCAGGGCTGCCAAACTGGTGCCCCTGCACTAAGTGGTATATTTTTGTAGCATCCCTTTCAAACTGGGTTCTCGTAAATTTTCTTTGATTTTTTTTTTTATGGGTAGTTATAATGAATCCATGATTGGATCCTGCAGGGTTACAGACGGGTTTGGTATACGATGAGAAGAGGTCGTGGTGTGTGATTGATGTCTCTGGCATTGAGGGAGCTGTGTGCCAGTGCGTGCCCGAACATGGCATGAAAGATTTATCCTAAACTCGTAATTGTGAACAATCGCTATGTGGGAGGGTGTGCACCATTTTGTCATGTTCACATGGCCTTATCCTGTTTCTCCCTTGTTCTCTGGCAGAGCTTTTTGAGGTATCGAGTTGTGTCTAACGATTGTATTGACCCAGTTGTACTGCTGTTCTCTAGTCCCCCTCTGTATTCATGTATGTTGACCCTTTTCTTCGGTGGTGTACCATTCCTGTGGTTTTATTGCATCATTTGTTAAAATGTAAAACCTTAATAAATATAATTTTCAACACGACTGGAATCAGTTAATTGAAATGATAGGAGGCCCTTCATCCTTTTAGGATACCTCTCTGTCCCTGAGTGAATGGTGCATCAAAAAATGAGGATACAGGGCTTCCTGTTACTTGAGGGAATGGGCAGATGAGGGAATCGGTGGGACAGCCCGTCCAACAACTTTGTACTCACTGAATCACGGACACGTTTCTTCATGTTCACTGTGATGGCGCACAAGTAACATATTGATGGTCTTTCTCCTCGTTGCCATTTTCTAGATCAGTCCTTCTGATGGAAAGATCTTACATTTTGGGAGAGTGAAGAATTGTGAGGTGGAGCAAGTAAAGGGTGTGACTTACTCACTGGAGACTTTCCTGGGTCCGCAGACCTGGTCAGAAAACCTTGAGATTAGCAACAGTAAGTTCACTTCCTCAACACCAGATCCGATTGATCTGTTTTTGTGCAGTTTCAGAGAAGCTTCAATTAATGTTCGTGTTGTTTACTAAACATATTCATATTAGTGTGAGCACAACTATGTCCAAGTTCCCCTGAATTTAAATGTCTTCCGAATTGCATTCTGAAAGCATTCATCTCTTAATGTAATTGAGCAAGACTTTGTAAAGCAGTTCCAGTTAGGCTGCACCAGCTGTTTAATATGAAGTTTAATATACTAAGATATTTAGCAGCAGAATCCTATTCTAATGCACAAGTTGCTGTGTGATTTGTTGTAAAACTGCAGGTAAAAGTGAGACAACTTTCCAAGACCATTTGGTGACCAGGGAAGGCAATGACCTCTATCACTGTGTTATTTATTTGGCACCTGGGGATTATCACTGTTTTCATTCGCCAGCTGATTGGCGAGTCGCACACAGGCGTCATTTTCCAGGTAAGAGTTTCACTGTTTGCTTCGGAACTGAATCAAACCCGTTGTTAATTCAGACTGAATCTACTTCAGGTTGTACTGAGCTGCAGGGTGAACTCTGGCCTTTTGGGACCTGGGTTCAAAGTGCACCCAGGCATAGGGATGAAAGTTTTCTCTAGCTACTTGACTATTAAGGGTTCTGACTGGGTTTGGTGGTTTCAAGATTGCCGAGGTTGATGGCACTAACTCATTAATTTGACCGTAATTGACAAGCTCGCTTGGGAATGTTGAATACCGAGGCAAATGTATCAAACTGGCGCGGTAGTGGGTGTTTTTCCAAGGTTGGGGTTCAAGTATATATTGTTGGGACCGAGAAGAGGAAGCATTACTTTGCATCCTGTTGTGCTGTACCTGACGTGGGAGAGTTTGTGGAGCTGGCAAATGAATGGCTGAACTGAAAGATGTTTCATGCCCTGTCACCAACATCTGACCCCTAAGGAAGATTAAAGTTTTAATGTTACCGGTGCATGATATTCCCTGACAGTGAAGAAAGTAAGCATTGTGAGAGAAGCAAAGTGGAATTAACCCTCTGTTCCGACAAACAAATGCTGAGGTGGACAATGAGGGGAGGAGTGCTCCGAGATTCGCATTGTCAAAGTTGGTTTTTTTGTCAGCTCCGACTAGTTTGCCCATAAACATTCTTTGTTGAAATGTGAACGTGTCCCGTACCAGTTGGAAATATCCCTCAATCCATTTCTATTCTTTGGCCCCCTTGCCTCTGTTAGCAACTGATACTGACCTTCAAGAAAAGTCAAAATATGGTGTTGTTTTACCAAGTGAAAGATCTGGTTTTTTGTTCAAAACATTTCTACCCAATACAGCTGAGTTTAATTCCAGCTCTCATGCTAATTCAATAGCACTGGCTGCAATCTATTCTAACCCAAGACGGCTTCCCTTTTCTGCCAGTTTTAGTCATAGTCATACAGCACAAAAGAGGTCCTTCAACCCATCATCTTTGCGCAGCCATCAAGCACATTTTCCATCATTTGGTCCGTAGCCTTGCATGTGTTTCAAGTGCTCGTCCCGCCTGTACCCCCTTTTTGGGCAGCAAGTTTCAGATTCCCACTGCCCTCTGGGTGAAAATGTTTTTCCCAGATCCCCATACTCCAATCTCTGTACACAGCTCCGAAAGGCACTTCCTCCTGGCTGGACTATAATTGTATAACTCCCTCTTGTACCTGGCTCCCTTTGGCCACTTTTTAAGCAAATCCTTGTCCACACTTGTGCACTTCTAGCAGGGGTGCTAGCCAACAGCGAGGAGTGAGAACTGTGTTTACCCATCTTGGGGATCTGAATTAGACTACCATCACCCAGTTCACTAATCAGAGCACTGGGTTTAACTCAAATCCTATCAAATTGCTGGGTCGTTAGAGAAGCACCTCATTCTCACAGTGACTGAACCCAAGTATCCACATCAAACTAGGTTCAGGTGGGAGTTGCAGCCAAATCTAGTTTCCAACAAAAATGGATCCTGGTTTAAAAGATCCAATGGTGGTGCATTGTCATTATGAATTTGTTTTAATGCACAGATCAGATCTTATGGACCATAACCTGTGCAAATCTGCAACATCAAACCCCAAATATTCATAGAGCTGAATATGGCCACATTTGTACATTATGGGGTCACTATACTCCCCTTCTACAACAGGATGGTAGTTGACCTGCGAATAGTCTTGAGTGATTTCATACAAATGCCCGTTATGAGACTCTGCCAGTTCCACTCTAGATTCAACTAAATTACTATGGGAGAAAAACTCAGGGGCAGGACATTTGGCCCCTTGCCTGATTTTATTCCCACCGCCTACCTATGGGAAAAGCCTCCAGCCTCCTGCAGACCATTCTCAGAACCAGTTTCAGTGTTGTGGGTCTGTTACAATGTGCTGGGGGTACATCAGCCCAGTTCAGCATAGCGCTGTGTACAAATGTCAAGCAACCAATATTTGATAAGGTCTCCAGCTGTGTCGTCTCCTGGTACAAAGCCACCTTTTAAAGATGGTTCTTGAGAAGGATGTGAATGAGGTGGATTTAAGAAATGTTTCACTCAACATGTATTTGGTATTTATGCAAACTCTTGGCCGGGAGGAAGCTACCGGATTAGAACCACTTTCTGCACAGATTGACAACACTGCAGAGAGTCCTTTTCATTACGTAATCTCTAAATAGGATTCACAGAGCTGCTGATGATCAGGTCATGAAGTATCAGCTGCCTCACTGGATTCTATATTTAAATCTGTGTCACTGTAAGAGAAGGAGGAGACACACCAGCTCCAAAAATAACGTGTATGATTTTCACATTTCTCTCAATCGCCTTAGCCCAAAACCCAAAAGAAAATCTTAGTGGAGTTTTACGAGGATGAGCAGAATGATGACCGGTTATGAGGGATGCGGTTTTGGAAGAGATGGGTGAAGTAATGATTGTTCTTGGAGTTTCAGGAGAAATTCAATGGATATGTTCTAAATGGAGGGGTCTAAAGAAGAAAATAATTATTCCCACAGATAAGATTACTAGAATCCCTACAGTGCAAAAGGAGGTCATTTAGTCCATCGAGTCTGCACCGACCCTCTGAAAGAGCACCCTACCTATCCGACACATCTTTGGACACTAAGGGCAATTTAGCATGGCCAACCCACCTAACCTGCACACCCTTGGACTGTGGGAGGAAACCGGAGCATCTGGAAGAAGCCCAGACACGGGTGAATGTGCAAACTGCACACAGTTACCCAAGGCTGGAATTGAACATGGGTTCCTGGTGCTGTGAGGCAGCAGTGCTAACCACTGTGCCATTCATTTTTTTCATATAACGAGTTATGAGCTGAAATGCCCCACCTGAGAGGATAGATGAAGGTTCATTGATAACTTTCAAAAGGAAATAAGCTGAATGCTTAAAAAAGAAAAGATTTTCCAAGCTATAGGGGAGTGGGTATAATTGGTTAGCTACTGTACAATGGGCCAAGTCAAATGGCTTCCATTGCTAAGATTATATAATTGGAATGCGGATTGTAATTTACCATTTACTGCTAATTTGAGGGAGACTGCTGTGTTGGATCGCTATGTTCTTGTGTGTGGTTACCAGTTTATTGACATGCTGTAGTGTATGCAAAAACTGCAACATTGATTATGTGTTTAAATGTCAGGCAGCATTAGAAAAGTCCTTTATAAAAGCAGTTTGTCTTATTTTGGGAGGATTGTTCTAACCTGCCCCCTCATCTTTATTCAGGCTCCCTTATGTCGGTTAATCCTGGTGTCGCTCGTTGGATTAAGGAGCTCTTCTGTCACAATGAGCGAGTTGTCCTAGCGGGGGACTGGACTCATGGTTTCTTCTCGCTCACTGCAGTCGGTGCCACAAATGTCGGATCTATTCGTATTTACTTTGACAATGTAAGTACAGTGGATATGTCTCAGAATGGAAAGTGGGCATTCAGTTTTTAATCTAGCTCAGTACATGATTTCTTGCTTGATGTTGCACACCCTATACACCGGCCAGTGTGAGTGTGGTTTGGTAATCGGGGAGCTGTGCTTAATTCCACTACTTGCCAATGTGTGTTTAAGAACTGATCTGATGGCGAGGGGGAATGGATGTGCACAAAGGATATTGTATGTGTGTATGGGAGAGAGGAAGGTCTCAAGCGGGACCCTAAAACCTCTTCACCCATGTACAACTATAAATTAGAAATCTATATACACCAGAAATTCATCTCTGTACTATTCTTGGAACAAAGAGTTTGTAAAAGGCAAAGTATTGAAATCAGAATGTGTGAGTAATAATAATCTTTATTATTTTTATTATGATCACAAGTAGGCTTACATTAACACCAATAAAGTTACTGTGAAAATCCCTGAGTCGCCACACTCCGGTGCCTGTTTGGGTGCACAGGGAGAATTCGAATTGTCCAATTTACCTTACATGCATGTATTTCAGGACTTGTGGGAGGAAACTGGATATTCCTATGGGAGTATCCATAGGCTTCTTTCTCTCTCTCTCTTTTCCCCCCCCCCCCCCTTTATACACACACACACACACCTTCAATGAAGCTTTGAACTTCTGCTGAGCTGTGGGAGCTCTCCAGAACAGTAGCGCACTGCCCCAGTCAGACTCAATCACTTAAGTATTAATTTACAGCAATATTAACAGTTTTGGACAAAGAGCAGCTTGTTTTTTTTAAAGTAAAAATAACATTCTCAGGAAAACAGTTTGGAACAAGAAATAAAACAATAAGCCCGATAAACTTACCTCTCTGATAATCTAATTTTCCCATCAAAGCCCATTCCTCCAAAACTGTTAACTCTTCCATTGAAACGTATCTGTGCGGTGCCGCAGTTGCATTTTGACATCTTTTGTTACTATTGCCACCTCTGCAGATTCTCTCTAATCCTAGTTCCTGAAGTAATATGGATCTTGTTTTGGCCGTTTAACACCCCTTACTGAGGGTTCTTCTTCAATCATCCTTCTCTTTACCTTTGGAATCAGTCACCTTGTGCTTCTTTCCAATGCTTCTACATATTTTTAGTGTCTGGAATTGAACATTATTGTCTTAAATTCCATTAAAACTAACAAACCTTCTGCCATGCGGGGTTCCTACTCTTACACACTGATTAGTGATTTCAAAAGTTAGTTATGAATTAATAATGATCTCTATTATTGTCACAAGTAGGCTTACATTAACACTGCAATGAAGTTACTCAGTGAAAATCTCCTAGTCGCCACAATCCGGCACCTGTTCGGGTACACAGAGGGAGAAATCAGAATGTCCAGTTTACCTAACATCATTCGGGACTTGTGGGGGGAAACCGGAGCACCCGGAGGAAACCTACGCAGACACGAGGAGAACGGGCAGACTCCACACAGTGACTCAAGCCAGGAATCGAACCCGGGTCCCTGGCGCTGTGAAGCAACAGTGCTAACCACTGTGCTATCCCTAGGGATTGTTATTGTCACAAATGTGTATTTAATATCCGGGACGGCACGGTGGTTACACATCTCTCTCTGGAGTTTACACGTTCTTCCCTTGTCTACGTGGGTTTCCTCCGGGTGCTCCAGTTTCCTCCCACACTCCAAAGATGTACAAGTTAGATGGAGTGGTGAGGTTAAATTGCCCCAAGGTGGGATTACGGAGAATAGGATGGGATTAGGCCTAGCTGGGATGCTCTTTCAGAGGGTGGGTGCAGACTCAATGGGCCGAATGGCCTCCTGCACTATAGGGATTCTAGTAGATTCCTGCAGTGCTTCTTTTTTCCTGCTATTTTTCATTATTTCCGTTTGATTACCTCTATTCATTTACTTTGATCATTTGTGTTTAGTCGGCATTTATTTTTTGCCGCAGATCTGTTCATTTCTTGATGCTCTTTCGTCTCCGGTAAATCAGACCTCGAGAATTGGGGGGGGGGGGGGGGGGGGGGGGGGTGTGATATGTGATTGGAGCATTAAACAGAAGCTGTGGGTCAGGAACTCAGTTTGACTCCCTTAGAGTTCGCTAGAAGGAAAATCGGCCAGTTTCTGTAAAACACCCAAGCTATAGGCTCCAGTGGGAATCACCAGCAGTCCACCCGAGCGATGCTCCTAGAATCCTGATTGATCATCGTCTGTCTAGACTTTAAGGTAGATCTAGGATTTAAATGGAAATGTTTTTCTTGCATTTATTGTCAGATACTATTAAGCATCTTTGATTGCTGGCGGAAAGAATTTTTATTGTAATTTGTCTTCTGAAGGACCTGCACACCAACAGTCCCCGCTACATGAAGGGCTCTTACAATGACTTCAGCTTTGTTACAAACAACAATGAAGGCGGGATTACCATGCGAAAGGGCGAGCACCTGGGCGAGTTCAACCTGGGCTCCACCATCGTTCTCATCTTTGAGGCACCAAAAGACTTCACCTTTAGCCTTAAACCTGGACAGAAGATCAGGTTTGGCGAGGCCCT
Organism: Scyliorhinus torazame; assembly: GCF_047496885.1. NCBI lineage: Eukaryota > Metazoa > Chordata > Chondrichthyes > Carcharhiniformes > Scyliorhinidae > Scyliorhinus > Scyliorhinus torazame. The sequence continues at coordinate 101,649,278 of NC_092707.1, forward strand.
GGGGTCCATCTAATATAGAATTACCATCAATGGCATCTCAGATTGGATGGGAGCAACGAGGAGTGAATTGGGACTAAGGAATAGTGAAAAATGGTCATTACTGAAATGCGGTCTTAATTCGTGCTCCTCCTCCTCCTTTCGTCAATACTGCAGAAGCATCTCCCATTGCCTCCATATAAGGGACCAGCTCTACCAGTACTGGCAATATGGATTCTCTTGAAAGATGTACTGACCTGACTCAGTTGCTCCCATATAAAGGAAGTTGATGGGAGGATAGGACTTTACGAGCATGTGCAGTGCCATACTCTCTCCGTGCACAGGGAGAACCTGGCAGGTCACCAGGAATAACAGGACTTTGAAAGATGGGCTGAATTTGAAGGTGCTGGTCTAAATGGGAGTGGCGGGGGATTCTGATAAACCTCTTAAGGAGCTGGTGATGCTTGATTGTTTGCTGAATAGCTCCATGCAGGTGAACCAGTGGATCATTCTAACTTTTAGTTAGTGCAGTATTTTTATATACTAAAAAAGAAAAATCAGTGTAGTTTCTCATCAATTTACATTTCGGAGAATATAAATTTAATGACTATGCCAAAACTCACTGCAGCTGATCTCTGTTCTTTGGTTAACGTGGGTGTGTTTTTTCTAAAACTGAGGGTGAAATTCTAAAACTTGTGCTGCTTCATTTTGGTTTAAGCTTTATTGCGGTTGTCGATTCTCTTGAACGAGGGAAAAGGAAATGAAGTTTGGTGCAAGATGTAAAAACAGGTCACCTAATATTGTGAAGAACTGGATACTGACTCAGGTTTGACAATCTGATGCAAAATGAGTTTCTATTTTTTACTGTTGATTCTGTAATTATGTCTATGCAATGGAAAAGTCTAAGGAACCTTATTTCCTACACTGTCCATTACTTTTGATGCATAACGTGTACTAGAGCCGTGAGGGGGTGGTCGGTGGCAGAGCAGATGTTTATTTTGTTGATGATTTAGTCGAACACTTTGTTCCACAGCAAAGCATTACCATGTTCATAAACTGATGAGCAGTGGCCACTGGTTCACGGTGCCTGTTAAGTTCTGTGACTTTCTTTCCTCCCACCATGTGTTCTAAGAATCTCTTGTCCATTTAAATGTCGATGTCCTAAAGCAGTAGCCATGACAAACTCTCTGAAATGTCTTTTTGGAACCTGAGACCACTTTACTAATTTTCTTTCACAGATTTTGTGTGTGTATGTGTGATTGAGTGACTGAGAAAAGGGGCATCACTTATCTGCAGCGTTGTGATGAGGAACAAGGTTTTTTTTAAATTTAATTGTGCCAGTCAAGTTGTATTTTTGTGATCTGTTTCTTTTGTGTGGTTGCTTCAAGAGTACCTGGTTAAAAGTGTTTATTATTCACTGCAGTTTGATTTCCATGTGGAGCAGTGAAAGCTGCCACAGTGGCCAATGAATAAAATAAAATTCTAGTATTTCGCAAGAATTTTTTGCTGATTTCCTTGATTTATTTTGAAACTTCCTCACAATTGCACTTTAGAGAGTCAGTCACACAGATGAACTCAATGCAGCACAAGAATGCCATTTGTGTTTCTTCCTGTACATTGGTCACTGCCCATCAATGCACCTTTCAAAGCTTTTATCACATCCCACTGCACATCTTCCTGTTGGAAATGAAAATCCTTACACATTTCTCTCTCCCTTCTGCCCCCTTACCATGTTCTCAGTGTAGATTAGAACTCTCCTCGATTATTCCAGCTCAGACTCACAGCAAAGAGCCCAATGCTTGAGATTTTAATGCCCCTCACGCCCCTCCAAAGTTTTGCCTTCCATTGTTACAGTCAGTGGCAAAGACATAGCAAAACAACCCAAAACACTTCTCAGGAGCCATTATCATCAATATTTAAAACTGAGCCACAGGAGATATTAGGACAGATGAATATAGGTTTGAAGGAGTATCTGAAGAGGCAGAATGGTTTGGGTCCCGTGTCGATGGAAGGCATGGCCTTTATAATTTTTTGATGGGTTGTGGGCTTTGCTGGCAAGAGCAGTATTTTTATTTCCTGTCCCTAATTTCCCTTCAGAAGGTGGTGGTGAGCTGCCTTCTTGAACCGCTGCAGTCCATTTGGTGTAGGTACACCCACAGTGCTGTTGGGAAGAGATTTTGACCCAGAGACAGCGATATAATTCCAAGTCAGGATGGTGAGTGATTTGAAGGGGAATCCCATGTGCCTGCTGCCCTCGTCCTTGGTAGAGGTCTGGAAGGTAGTGTCTAAGGAGCCTTGAGCCAACCAGAGATGTAGAAATTAAAATTGGGTGGGATGTAAATTGGAGAATCGCAAAGAATTGTACGGCTGGAGGAGGTTACAGAGATAGTTTGGGGCAAATCATTGGAGGCTTTTGAAAACCGGGGTGAGACATTAATAGAGCCCAGAGCACACAGGTGAAAGGGAATTGAGATACAGGCAGCAGAGCTTTGGATGAGCAGATGTTCATATTGAATGGAAGCTTGAAGTTTGGCCAGGAGGTCATTGGTATATAGACCAGCTTTCTAGTAACATGAGCATTGGATGAGGGTTTCAGCAGCAGCTAAACTGAGGTGAGTTCAGAGTTGGGCGATGATGTAGGCATTGTTGGAAGTGGAGCAGACAGGTAGTAGAAGTTCATCTATGGCTCAAAAACAAAGGATCGGGGGTAATATATTAGCTTGGCAAACTGTATTTTCAAATTATGCATGGATTATAGCAAATTACAATCTGTATTAATGACTTGGATGAAGGGATCCAATGTAATCATGTTTGATGATACAAACTAGGTGGAAATGTAACCTGAGGACACAGGGGTTGAGTTGGTGGTATTAATGTAGGGAAATGTGATATTTTTTATTCTTCTCATCCCAGTGAATTAGTATTTGGTGTAGCAAGGAGTAAAGGGAATGGCATTCAGTCTTCCAAAATTTGTGCTTCTCCAATTCCTGAATATTGGGACAGCAGTGTGACAAATCAGAAGGCAGGGGAATAGAGTTGGTGAAAAGGTGAAGTGAACGGTGTCGGGTGTACCTGTGAGGAAGCGCAGGTGGATGAGAAATACAAGGAGGCTAAGCACAGATCTTTGAGACTCTAGATAATTGAAAGATTGGGAAGGAAGGCGGTGCAGTTTAAACTGCAAACTTTTAAAAACCAAGTTTTGATAACCCTTTTTATTCTGGAATGCATTTACATTAGATGTGCATGATTAAATACACGCGTTAGACAAAGTCAACATTCAGTCAGTACTGCCCATTCTTTCTCTTAGTCACATATGCAATACAGCGTCACGAGGGGCCACCATCTTTCATCATAATATTGTGTGAAGACTGTTGGAAATATTTCATAATAAACACGGATTTTGCTTCTGTTACAATTCTTTTTGGATCACATTGCCCAAAGTCCAACTTTCACTCAGTTCTCCTCCTTTGCAGGCTGGGGTTGATTAAGCGTGCAAGACCTTCTGCCAACGCATAACACTATTTCCTATTCTTGCATGGACCAGGCAGGAAAAGGGCAAAGTGGTGGATGTTCTCACACGGTCAGGATTTTCCGAATCTCCTGTACTCTGGCAAGTTGACCCTGTATATAAGGCACGTCCTCAGTCAGCTTCTTCGAAAGCTTTTCAATATCTCTCTCCAGCTATAAATGAACACAAACATTTGTCCAAAGGATCAGCACACTAGCGACAAATCCTATTTGTGCTTGTTGGTAATTTTCATGATGGCATTAGAACCATTACACCGGCCCATTTTCCTCAACTACTGGGTTCATTCACAGGATGGTGATTTTGCCTGATGAAATGTAGGAGCAATGGAGTCAAATCCTAGTGGCCACAATCCTACAACTTCTGTTTGTCAGCAGACCATGTGATGCTCTCCCACTCATTAAATGATGGACAGCATGTAAAAGTCAATAAAAAATAGAACCAAAACCTCCCCCATTCGCTCCTGTTGTACAAAGTTTCCAGCAGAAATATCAAATATGTTTATTTAGGTTCTCTCCTATTACAGTATTTTAAGTCTGTTATGTAGCAAACAAACTTTAAATAAGTACAAGGATTGCTCTATGGAGCAAATGGGCTCTCATTCATTGAATAAGGTATGTTCTCCGAGAGGATGATCTAGCTTTGGATTCAAGGAAACCACACGTCACACTCCTCAAATGACATTTTGACATACGATTTCAGGTAGTATGTGCTCCTGCATCATAAACATGGTATAGTGCCAGTTCACTCTTCACCTGAGAAATACCTGCCAAAAAGCGCACAAGGGCACAGGCAGGAGAGAGCACAATTTTTGGAGGATACAAATTATCTGATGACCTATGGTGTTAAGTAGTATACAATCCTCATTCTCTACACACTCAACTGTACAACGATTAAAAGGTAAGCCTTTAGCTGGGATCTAGAAACCGAAACCAGCAAGATAGATTCACCAATCAGTCAAGTGGAGACATTATTTAGTAAATGTATGGAAGTTTTAAGTGCGTTCTCATTGGGAGGCCTTGGATCACATGAAGCAGCAGCCCTGCAGTGAGGGAAAACAGGCAGAAAGGTTAAATGTACCATAGTGAGGAAGCCCATTTGCAACCGCTTGCAGTTGGCTCACAATTTTAGACAAAACAGGGCAGTTGTTGACATCTTTTAGCTTCTGCTGGCACGATTTGGTACTGACGACTTATTATTGAGATACAAAAAGCAACTTGCTGAGCGACTAGCTGCACAAGTGCATCAGCATCTTTGTCATAGAGAAGGGTTGTGTGTGCAGTCATTGTCTTTTCCAGCTGTCAAAACAGCTTTGTCCAGTGGCAGGATTGGGCCTCTTAAGGTTTGGGAATATGTGGGTAAGTTAAAAAGCCCAGCTGTTGCCAGCTAAAATTGGTCAAGAACTGCCATTTTGTCTAAAATTGTGAGCCACCTGCAAATGGTTGCAGGTGGGCCTCCTCGCTATGACACTAACCTTTGACATGGTTTTCCCTTGCTTCAGGGCTGCTGCATCAGTAACTCAGCCAGTTTGATTTAGTGCTGCCTGGTGTTCTTGCTATGCTAGAATAAAACAGCATTAGTTAATGAAATGTAAATAAGTTAATTGTTGCTGCAATTAAGGCTGTCTGGGAGTTAAAGGATTATCTGCGGTTCATCGATTTTCTCCTCATCTGTTTGGTCTGCAGGGTGTACTGGGAATCACATAACTACAAATACCATGACCACCACCTGAGACACCCATCAGCAGGAAGTTTCCATTCCGTGCCTACCTAATCCACCTTCGATCAGAAACAGCGAGCACAGTACAAACCAGAGCCCAATGCCTCTGGTCCCAGTGTCCGCTCACTCCCACAGTAACCATTAATAGATGAGGATTATAGCAAATCCCAACAATTGACAGTGGATTAAAAACTGAATACATCGCTATAGAGGAAAGACAATTACAACCAGCTGTCACCAGCAAAACAAAATCAGAAAAACTTCACAGTGAAGAAAAATGCAGAAAATGAAATCTAGAGCTGGAATTTATTTCCCAATTATTCCTCCCCACCCAGCCCAGCCACCATGCTGAGATACAGCTCTCTTGTGCACACTAGGTTCCAGTACCTCAGTGAGAAATGGTGCACTGCTGGAACATGAAGCCTAAACCTGTCTCCCAAGGACACAGGGTGGCACAGTGGTGCACTTGTGACACACAGGTCCCTGGTTCAATTCCTGCCTTGGGTGACTGTGTGGAGTTTACACATTCTCCCAGTGTCTGCGTGGGTTTCCTTCCGCAGTCCAAATATTTGGAGGTTAGGTCGATTGGCCATGATAAATTGCCCCTTAATAATCGAAAGATGTGCATGTTAGGTGGATTGGCCATGGTCAATGCGTGAGGTTAAGGGGATAGGGCGGAGATCTCCGAGGTAGGATGTTCTTTAAGAGGGTCCGGACAGACAAGATGGGTCAAATGGCCTCCTGCACGGTCGGAATTTTATGGAAACTCATCCTCAACCTCTATCTAAACATATAGGAACTTGCCACAAAGGCAGCCAACATGAGCAGAAGTTCAGCCCTATTTCTCTCCCACTTTAACCCAGGGACTCCCAACAGATATAATTGCAAAACCTTATCATGCACAAAATTTGAATGGTTTTTCCACCACAGCACCAAGGCTATTTCTTCCCAAGTGTCATGGGCAGAACTGGAGGCCCTAGAAACAGTCCAGAGAAATCAGTTAACCAGCCGACAAGCTGCGTCTACCTCAAACTCTCGATTCGGGATTAAAGAGTAGTGCAAGTTTGAAATACCTGCCTCTTAAGTATCAGGTGACTGAATAATGTCTGTGAAACTAACCGTTTCCATCTATTCCATTCAGGCCCTGTGAGGCTGTTCACCGGCACTGATTTACCTGCTTTAGTTCCTGTCTGATCTCCAACACTTCCTCTCCATCAGCAGTATTTACTTGAAGCCAATTTTGGAGCACTGAGCCCTGTTTCTGCCAGGATCTGTAAAGAAAAGTATAGACTGATTATTGTTTTAAATAATTATATCCCAGGCAGCATATAAGATAGCTCCATACTGTGAGGACTTCAGATAGGGTATGCAAATAAACTACAATTTTTTAAAATATAAATTTACAATACCCAACCAATTTCTTTTCCAATTAAGGGGCAATTTAGCATAGCCAGTGCACCTACCCTACATATTTTTGGGTAGTAAGGGTGAGACCCATGCAGACATGGGAAGAATGTGCAAACTCCACATGGACAGTGACCCGTGGCCGGAATCGAACCCAGGTCCTCAGCACTATGGCATTGATGTGGGTAGACATGGACAGATTTTTGGTGATGTACATACCTCGTCACCATTGATGCAGACAATCTAATAAATTTTCTACACACTATACAAGATGAGTATCCCTTATCTGAAATCCCAGAAAGTCTGCAGTTTTTTTCGAGTGCCGACGTAATGTCACAAATCCCTGGGCAATGCGCAGGTCCCAACACCCCACACATGCGCAGTTCCCAACGCACCACATGCACATTATATTCAGAAATCAAAAAAAATCCCCAAATCCAATACACACTCGGCCGTAAGCATTTTGGATAAGGGATGCTCAACCTGTATTCCTGTATATAACCTATCTAATAAATAGTGATTGGTTTAAAGGTCCTCCATAATAATAATCATGTCACAAGTAGGCTTACATTAACACCGCAATGAAGTTATTGTGAAAATTCCCTCTTTTGCCTCTTGATTTTCTACTATATTTGGGATGCTTATGTTTTATAATGTGAAGACGAATACAAAATATTTGTTCCAAGTCTCAGTCATTTCCTTCTTTCTATTATTAGTTCCCCAGGCTCACCCTGAGAAAGGACCAATGCTCACTTTAGCTACTTTTTTTTTTTAAATGTACTTTTCGAAGCTTTTACTCTCTATTTTTATATTTCTTGCTACTTTTTACACATTCTCTTATTTCTCCCTCTGTCATTCTTTGCTAGTTTCTAATATTTTCCCAATCTTTTGGTCTCCAACTAATCTTCAAAGCATTGTACGTCTTTTCTGAACACACATCCAGGGAAAGTAAATGTGGGTAAGAGCGTCAGTGCCAGAACTGGATGGACAGACAATTAAAGATGGAAATTAAAGACTGAGGAATAATGAGAAGAACGGAAGAATTTACCAAAACGGGCGATGAAGTGGTGGGAAGCTGCCTTCTTGAACTGCTGCAGTCAGTGTGGTGTAAATAAACCCCCAGTGCTGTTCGGAAGGGAGTTCCAGAATTCTGACCCAGTGACGGCGAAGGAATGCGGATATATTTTCAAGTCAGGATGGTGATGGCTTTGAAGAGAACTTGAAGGTGAGGTGTTACTAAGCGCCTGTTGGCCTTGTCCTCTGCCATGGTGGGGCTAGCGCATTTGGACGTTGCTGCTGAAGGAGCCCTGAGTTATCTGGAAAGACTAGAGAAGGTGAAACTTCTGACAGCAGAGGGTTATAAAGGGGAAGATTTGATACAGGTATTTAAAACTACGAAGAGCTTTGATATAGTAGATAGGAAGAAACTAGGCATTAGTAAAAGGATTCGTAACTAGATTTGAGATAATTGGCAAAAAAGCCAGGGGCGAAATAAGAATTGTTTTGACTCCTTTTAATCTGGAATGCATTGAAAGGGCTATGGAAGCAGATTGAATAGGAACTTTCAAAGGGGAACCGGATAAACACTTAAAACAGAAAATAATTGAGGGCTGTGGTGCAAAAGCAGGGGAGTGGAACTATTTAGATAGATCTTTCAAAGAACTGACACAGGCACAAGAGGTTGAATAATTTTGTACAGTGCCATTTTGTTCGGTAATAGAGGATTGCAGTTAGAAGGAAATTAGAATTCTCAAGATTAAAGCTGAGCATAAACTGAAAAGAGTAATTAAAATATGAAATAACCATTTTCTGTAAGTATTCACCAGAGAATTGCATGGTCTTGCTACTCATTGTAGGACATCTGCCCAATCACAAAGGAGTTTGAGACCAGCATGGCAGACGTATATGCTATGTTAATGGATCTGAACCAATAAATATCCCAGGCCAGAAGGGATCTGACCTAAAGGAGTTCATGGAGGAAATAGATAGGTTCAGCTATTATTGTTGATAAATCACTGGGAGGTCATGAAGGAGGATTGGAAGCTTGCAGGCATGGAACCCAGAGTTAAAGACATTAATCTGATCTAAGCAGTTACACCCGATAATGAAAATTAATATTGAGGGGATACTGGAGTAATAACTTGAGTAACGTAATAAGAAATAGCACTGTGCTCTGATCGTTCCAGCTCCACTGATCAGATCACATATTTGCAGCACTGTGCATACCTGGAGAGTGCAACACAAAAGCATGATAGTGCACTGGGGACAGCTGGGGAAGATCAACCCAGGGATAAACTGGGGAATAAATCAGGCACATAGGGCAAGATTCCCTGGCCTCCCTGCGGCATATTTCTCGGCAGTGGGAGACGGCCCACCATTGCCTGGCAGCGAGGTCTTCTGGTCCTTCGGTGTCAATGGGATTTCCCACTGAATCTACCCCATGCCACCAGGAATCCGGTGCTGGGGGTGCTGCGTGACGGGACCGGAAGATCCCGCCGGTGTGAACAACGGGACCATCTCGCCCTTAATCTTTACAGTCCAGAAAGGAGCAATGTCAAAGATGTACACAAAATATTAAATTGCACCAATAGGTTAACTCAGGCATTTTCAGGGTCGGGGGCGCGACCCACCGTCTCACGGCGCTCCCGATTGCGCAAATTTGCGGACAACAGCCGCAGCAGCCGGCTTTTAATAATGCCGGCTGCGAGCGGCCTTCAAAAAGGCTGCTCACATCCGGCATTGTTAAAAGCCGGCTGTTCCCCGCGAATTTGTGTAATCGGAGACGCAGAAGATTTTTTAATTCTATGTTATTTTCCTGCCTGATGGGAGGCAGAGAACAGGTCCCCCGCCCCCCCGAACATTGACATAACGTGCTTTGGGCACGATTGTGATTCCTCCATTTTGTCAACAAAAACAAGGTAAGAGAAAATGGTGGGTCGCGAAGGTCAGCTGGGTTGGGTCCTGATGGTTGGCCAGTTGGTAAAAATGGGTCCCCAGATAAAAAGTTTGAAAAACACTGGGTTAACTGATCCATTTACATTAAAACAGCAAATTGGAGAAGAAGAATGAGAAATATGTTATGATCGCCTTCAATGAAGACTGATTGATATTAAAGGAGAAACTTGCATTTACACAGTATCATTCATGGCCATGGGAAATCCCAAAGTGTCTTATAGCTAATACTTTTGAAGTGTGGTTGGAATGTCGGGAAAAAACAGCAATTTGTTAACAGTAAATGCCCACACACAGCAATATGATGACAGTCAGGTAACCTGTATTTTGCAATGTTTTAAAAAATAAATTTAGAGTACCCAATTCATTTTTTCCAATTAAGTGGCAATTTAACGTGGCCAATCCACCTAGACTGCACATCTTTGGATTGTGGGGGCAAACCCACGCAAACACGGGGAGAATGTGCAAACTCCACACAGACAGTGACCCAAAGCCAGGATTGAACCTGGGACCTCGGTGCCGTGAGGCAGCAATGCTAACCACTGTTCCACCGTGCTGCCCCTGTATTCTGCAATGTTGATTGAGTGATAAATATTGGCTAGGACAGCAGAGATAATTCCACTGCTCTTCTTCAAAATAGTGACATGGGATCTTTTACATTCACCTTACACCTCAATTGAACATCAGCACCCTTGACAATGCAGCACTATCCTGGAGTGTCGGCCTAGATTTCAGCGTACAAGTGACTGGAGAGAGGAGTTTCAGTGAATATTGGAGAGGGCGCAGAAAAGATTCATGAGAAGGTTCCAGGGATGAGGAACTTTGTTATGTAGATATATTGGAGAAGTTGGGCCTGTTTTCTTTGGGGAAGAGGATTCAGAGGAGATTCCATGGAGGTGTTTATAATCATGAGGGGTCTGGGCAGAGTAGATAGGGAGAAACTGTTACTTCAAAACATACATAGAAAATAGAAGCAGGAAGAGGCCATTCAGCCTTCGAGGCTGCTCCGCCATTCATTATGATCATGGCTGATCATCGTGTTCAATGCAAAAAGTGTGACAGGTAAGGCAGATGAACTTAGAGCTTGGATTAGTATGTTGCTATTACAGAGACTTGGTTGAGGGAGGGACAGGATTAGCAGCTAAACATTCCAGGATTTAGATAGGATTCAGGTGGGATGGAGGGGGATGCAAAAGGGGTGAGGGAGTTGCATTAGTGGTTAAGGAGAATATCACAGCTGTACTGTGGGAGGACACCCGAGGGCTCATACAGCGAGGCAATATGGGTAGAGCTCAGGAATAGGAAGGATGCAATCACAATGTTGGGGATTTACTATAGGCCTCCCAACAGCCAGCAGAAGATAGAGAAGCAGATATGTAGGCAGATTTTGTAAAGATGTAAAAGCAACAGGGTTGTTGTAGGTAATTTTACCTTCTATAATATCTGGACTCACAGTGCTAGAGGCTTGGATGGGGGAGAATTTGTAAGGAGCATCCAAAAGGGTTTCTTAAAACAATATGTAAATAGTCCAACTAGGGAAGAGGCCGTACTGGACCTGGTATTGGGGAATGAGCCTGGCCAGGTGGTTGATGTTTCAGTAGCGATCATTTCAGGAACAGTGGCCATAATTCCGTAAGAATTCAGGATCAACATGTTCCTATGAGGATGAAGGATAAGTATGGCCAGTTTCTGGAACCTTGGATAACGAGCGATATTGAGAGCCTAGTCAGAAAGAAAAAGGAAGCATTCTTAAGGTCTAGAAGGCTAAGATGTGGAGATGCCGGTGTTGGACTGGGTGAGCACAGTAAGAAGTCTTACAACACCAGGTTAAAGTCCTACAGGTTTGTTTCAAACACTAGCTTTCGGAGCACTGCTCCTCATTCACCTGAGGAAGGAGCAGTGCTCCGAAAGCTAGTGTTTGAAACAAACCTGTTGGACTTTAACCTGGTGTTGTAAGACTTCTTAGAAGGCTAAGAACAGACAAAGCCCTTGAAGAATATAAAGAAAGTAGGACGGAACTTAAGCAAAGAGTCAAGGCTAAAAGGTGTCATGGAAAGTCATTGACAAACGGTTAAGGAGAATCCCAAGGCATTTTATACATATATAAAGAGCAAGAGGGTAGCCAGAGAAATGGTTGGCCCACTCTAGGACAGAGGAGGGAATCTATGTATGGAGCCATAGTGTTATGGGCCAGGGTTTAGAGAACTCCAAAGTGTATCATGGAGTTCACCTGACCCACAATTTTTAATAGATTGTGGTTACGGGGAGCACACAGGCTTACCTTACAGGTGTGATGCACCAGAGATCCACAGTACTTTTAAATTAAAACAATGTTTATTTATGAAACCAGTTAACACTTTATAAACCCACAGTAAACATCTTAACTATCAACACCAATCCTCCCCACAGATACAATATTCTATAAGTAAACCTTAATCTTTCCTTTTTTTTTTTTAAATTCAACTTTTTCACATTTTCTCCCACATTTACATCCATCAACAATAAACAATAATCAGCAAGATATGTCAGTCCCCATAATAACAACGATCCCATCTACCCACCAACCCCCAAACCTCAACCCGCATGTTTACATAAACAAATGACAAAAAGGAATCAGGGATTACCCGTAGTCACCCTTAATCTTACACAGCTCCCCCCCACCCCAGGTCTCCAGCTCCTCCCATCCACAGCCTCTTGTAAAACTCCTCCTCCCAACCTCGGTTCCTTCCCCCCAACTTTCCACCCCGGCTAGACCACTCGAACCCTGTTCTGCCAGGCTCCGATAGCCGCAGCCCGTCCCCCCACCTCACTCCCGTTCACTGGCCGGCTTAAACCGGCCAGCGTGGAGGCCCCCGCCCGGGTCCCTTTCCCACTTGCCCGGCCCTAGGAAAGCCCAAAGATCCCCTTTTAGCACACAAACCCCGCATATCCACCTACACCCCAAAGAACCCTCATTTCGATTGAAAGTCCTGTCACTTCCCTTGTCCAAATATATACCACATTGGCTCCTTTAGTCTCCACACCCACGCGCAGTGATACAAAAAATAAGAAAATACAGTCATGAGGTTACATCGGCACATGGCCATTCCTCAATATGTCAGTTCTACCACAGTCCTGCTTTCGCAAACTCCTCCGCTGCTTCCGCCGTTCCAAAATAAAAGTCCCTGAGCTTGTAAGTCACCCTCAGCTTCGCTGGATATACAATGCCGCACCGCAGCTTGCTAATGTACAGTGCCCTCTTCAACCGGTTGAAGGCAGCCCGCCTCCTTGCCAGCTCCACCGTAAAGTCCTAGTATACACGTATACCAGCTCCAGCCCACTGCACCACCTGCTTCTGCTTGGCCCAGCCAGGACCTTCTCCTTCACACTGTACCTACGAAAGCACAGAGTCACTACCCTTGGCGGCTCACTCGCCTTTGGTACAGGCCTCCACAACCGATGAGCCCGATCCAGTTCATATCGTGAGGGATCCTCCCCCAATAGTTTTGCCAGCATCGCGGCAAAATACTCAGTCGGCTTCGGTCCTTCAGCTCCTTCGGGCAGCCCCACAATCCTCAAATTCTGTCGCCTGGATCTGTTTTCCAGGTCTTCCATTTTTCCTCGCAGATCCTTGTTAGTGTCCATCACATTCCGCATCTCTTTCCCCATCAAGGCAAGTTGATCACCATGCTGCAATAACGTCTCCTCCACTTCCTTCAGCGCCTCCCCTTACTCTCGCACCTCCGCCACTGCGCTCGCCACCTCCGTCCTCACCGGGGAAACCGCCTCCTCCACCAGCACACTCAAAACCTCCCTCATCTCCTTCCCCACCGTCTCCATGCATTTCGCAATCTGCGCCAACTGCTTTTCAAATTCCGCAGCCATCACCTTAGTTATTTCTTCAGCCGTAAGCAGTGCGGCCTTCCCTGGTGCTCCAGCCTCCATTTTCCTTGGTGACCCCGCGGTGACCTTTCCACTCCCCGACGGACCTTCAGCTGGTTTTTTTCCGGCCTTTTTTTGCTCACCCTCGACATATTTCTTTGTTTTGTTTTTCCTCCTGTGTCTTCACTGTGCCTCCTCCGTGCCTTCTCCCTGCTTCTGCCGCCTCCGTGGACCCTGGGACCGGGCTTAAAGCCCCGAAAATGCCGTTCCCGAACGGGAGCCCTCCATTGTGCTCCCGCCCACCGTCACCGGAAGTCTTCTAATCTTTCCTTATTAACATCCATAAGACAAAAGACCCTTTTTAACACCAAGATCAGGTTTAAATTCGCTACTGAGAGCAGTCAGCACTTTGAAATCACCCAATTGATCTGGACAGTCTTTAGTTTGCAGAGAGATCCTTATACAGCACCTTGCTTTGCCTGCAGCTATCCAGCTCTCAAAACGAAACTAAAACACACCCTGGAGCAAACAGCCTAAAACGAAAGTAAAGCAGACAGATAGCCCAGCTTCACCCACACTCTGACATCACAGATAAACACCCATTTATTAAAGGTACATCCACTAGAGATATTTTATAAACACCCATTTCTTCAAGGTACTCGCACATGACAATAGGAAATGGGTGAGGTCCTAAATTAGTACTTTGCATCAGAATTCACCAAAGGACTTGGTGGATGATGAGTCTAGGGAAAGGTGTGTAGATAGTTTGAGGCATGTCAATATCAAAAAGGAGTTGTTGGGCATCTTAAAAAGCATTAAGTTAGATAAGTCCCCAGGGCCTGTTGGGATCTACCCCAGAATACGGAGGGAGGCAAGGGAGGAAATTGCTGGGGCCTTGACAGAAATCTTTGTATCCTCATTGGCTACAGGTGAGCTCCCAGAGGACTAGAGACTAGCCAATGTTGTTCTTTTGTTTAAGAAGGGTAGCAGGGATAATACAGGAAATTCTGGGACGGTGAGGGAAATTATTGGAGGTTTCCTTTTCTTTTTTTAACGTATTTTATTACAAACTTGTATCAAAGCAGGTTACAGCAAGTAAACATCCCGGGAAACATACTTCCCAACAATCAACTATACAGTTGCTACAGATTTTTTCCCTTTTTCAACCCCTCTCCCCATCAACCACCCCCCCCAATCCCTGCGACGAATAGCTCCTCAAACACGGTCACAACATCCCCCACCTTTTCACAAACTCCCCCGCTGAGCCCCTTAACTCATACTTTATCTTCTCTAACCGCAGGAAGTCGTACAGGTCACCCAACCATGCCGTTACCCCCCGGTGGCGATGCCAACCACCATTCCAGCAAAATTCGTCGCCGTGCAATCAGAGAGACCAAGGCCACGACATCGGCCTTCCTCCTCTCCATGAGTTCCGGCTTCTCTGAAACCCCAAATATTGCCACCAAAGGGTCCGGGGTCCGCCTCCTCCTCCTCTATCCTGGCTAAGACCGCGAACGCTCCCGCCCAGAATCTTCCCAACTTTTCACAACCCCAAAACATGTGCGTGTGATTCACTGGCCCCGCCCACACCTCTCACACTCATCTGCTACCCCCTGAAAGAAACCATTCATTCTCACCCGAGTCATATGCACCCTGTGCACCGCCTTAAACTGTATCAGGCTCATCCTTGCACAAGAGGAGGTCCCATAAGACATAGGAGCGGATGTAAGGCCATTCGGCCCATCGAGTCCACTCCACCATTCAATCATGGCTGATTTCAACTCCATTTACCCGCTCTCTCCATAACCCTTAATTCCTCGAGAAATCAAGAATTTATCAACTTCTGTCTTAAAGACACTCAACGTCCCGGCCTCCACCGCCCTCTGTGGCAATGAATTCAACAAACCCACCACTCTGGCTGAAGAAATTTCTCCTTATCTCTGTTCTAAAGTGACTCCCTTTTATTCTAAGGCTGTGCCCCAGGGTCCTAGTCTCCCCTGCTAATGGAAACAACTTCCCTACGTCCACCCTATCTAAGCCATTCATTATCTTGTAAGTTTCTATTAGATCTCCCCTCAACCTCCTAAACTCCAATGAATATAATCCCAGGATCCTCAGACGTTCATCGTATGTTAGGCCTACCATTCCTGGGATCATCCGTGTGAATCTCCGCTGGACCCGCTCCAGTGCCAGTATGTCCTTCCTGAGGTGTGGGGCCCAAAATTGCTCACAGTATTCTAAATGGGGCCTAACTAATGCTTTATAAAGCTTCAGAAGTACATCCCTGCTTTTATATTCCAAGCCTCTTGAGATAAATGACAACATTGCATTTGCTTTCTTAATTACGGACTCAACCTGCAAGTTTACCTTTAGAGAATCCTGGACTAGGACTCCCAAGTCCCTTTGCACTTCAGCATTATGAATTTTGTCACCGTTTAGAAAATAGTCCATGCCTCTATTCTTTTTTCCAAAGTGCAAGACCTCGCACTTGCCCACGTTGAATTTCATCAGCCATTTCTTGGACCACTCTCCTAAACTGTCTAAATCTTTCTGCAGCCTCCCCATCTCCTCCATACTACCTGCCCCTCCACCTATCTTTGTATCATCGGCAAACTTAGCCAGAATGCCCCCAGTCCCATCATCTAGATTGTTAATATATAAAGAGAACAGCTGTGGCCCCAACACTGAACCCTGCGGGACACCACTCGTCACCGGTTGCCATTCCGAAAAAGAACCTTTTATCCCAACTCTCTGCCTTCTGCCTGACAGCCAATCGTCAATCCATGTTAGTACCTTGCCTCGAATACCATGGGCCCTTATTTTACTCAGCAGTCTCCCGTGAGGTACCTTATCAAAGGCCTTTTGGAAGTCAAGATAGATAACATCCATTGGCTCTCCTTGGTCTAACCTATTTGTTATCTCTTCAAAGAACTCTAACAGGTTTGTCAGGCACAACCTACCCTTACTAAATCCATGCTGACTTGTCCTAATCCGACTCTGCACTTCCAAGAATTTAGAAATCTCATCCTTAACAATGGATTCTAGAATCTTGCCAACAACCGAGGTTAGGCTAATTGGCCTATAATTTTCCATCTTTTTCCTTGTTCCCTTCTTGAACAGGGGGGTTACAACAGCGATTTTCCAATCCTCTGGGACTTTCCCAAGATCATAACTAACGCCTCCACTATTTCTTCAGCTATCTCCTTTAGAACTCTAGGATGTAGCCCATCTGGGCCCGGAGATTTATCAATTTGTAGACCTCTTAGTTTCTCTAGCACTTTCTCCTTTGTGATGGCTACCATATTCAACTCTGCCCCCTGACTCTCCTGAATTGTTGGGATATTACTCATGTCTTCTACTGTGAAGACTGACGCAAAGTACTTATTTATTTCCTCAGCTATTTCCTTGTCTCCCATCACTAGATTACCAGCCTCATTTTGGAGCGGCCCAATGTCTACTTTTGCCTCCCGTTTGTTTTTAATGTATTTAAAGAAACTTTTACTATCATTCCTAATGTTATTGGCTAGCCTACCTTCAAATTTGATCCTCTCTTTCCTTATTTCTCTTTGTTATCCTCTGTTTGTTTTTGTAGCCTTTCCAATCTTCTGACTTCCCACTACTCTTTGCCACATTATAGGCTTTCTCTTTTGCTTTGATGCATTCCCTAACTTCCTTTGTCAGCCATGGCTGCCTAATCCCCCCTCTGATAACCTTTCTTTTCTTTGGGATGAACCTCTGTACTGTGTCCTCAATTACTCCCAGAAACTCCTGCCATTGCTGTTCTACTGTCTTTCCCACTAGGCTCTGCTCCCAGTCGATTTTCGTCAGTTCCTCCCTCATGCCCCTGTAGTTACCTTTATTTAACTGTAACACCTTTACATCTGATTCTACCTTCTTTCTTTCAAATTGGAGATTGAATTCTACCATATTATGATCACTGCCTCCTAAGTGTTCCCTTACTTTAAGTTCTTTAATCAAGTCTGGCTCATTACATAACACTAAGTCCAGAATGGCCTGTTCCCTCGTGGGCTCCATCACAAGCTGTTCCAAAAAGCCCGCCTGTAAACATTCAATGAATTCCCTTTCCTTGGGTCCACTGACAGCATTATTTACCCAGTCCACCTGCATATTGAAGTCCCCCATGATCACTGTGACCTTGCCTTTCTGACATGCACTTTCTATTTCGTGGTGCATTTTGTGCCCTCAGTCCTGACCACTGTTAGGAGGCCTGTACATAACTCCCATTATGGTTTTTTTGCCTTTGTGGTTCCTCAACTCGACCCACACAGACTCCACATCATCTGACCCTATGTCGTTTAGTGCTATTGATTTAATTTCATTCCTAATTAACAAGGCAACCCCGCCCCCTCTGCCCACCTCTCTGTCTTTTCGATAGGTTGTGAATCCCTGGATGTTTAAATGCCAGCCCTGAACCCCCTGCAACCACGTCTCTGTGATGCCTACCACATCATACCTGCCAGCCACAATCTGGGCCACAAGCTCATCTACCTTGTTCCGTACACTGCGCGCATTTAAATATAGCACCTTTAATTCTCTATTGACCGTCCCTTTTTGTTTTCTTAGTGTGGTGGAACTTGGTTTACTGAGCCTTTCCATACACTGTCATATTTTGTGGGATGGGGACTATCGTAACCTCTCCTGAGTTCTGTCTTTTCGTGCTTTTTTGTATTCCTAAGCAGCTACGCTTCCCACTGATTACTTCACCTCTTGGTTCCCTGACTTTCCCTTCCCCCCCCAATCTCTAGTTCAAAGTCCTATTGACCACCCTATTTACTCTTTTCGCCAGAACACTGGTCCCAGCTCAGTTCAGGTGGAGACCATCCCAACGGTATAGGTCCCCCCTGTCCCAAAACTGATGGCAGTGTCCCATGAAAAGGAACCCCTCTTTCCCACACCACTCTTTCAGCCACGTGTTAACTTCCCTTATTCTTGCCTCCCTATGCCAATTTGCACGTGGCTCCGGCAGTAATCCGGAGATTATGACCCTTGAGGACCCGTTTTTTAAATTTGAATCCTAGCTTTTTATAATCTCTAAACAGGTCCTCTTTTCTAGACTTGCCTATGTTGTTGGTACCGACATGGACCACAACAACTGGATCCTCCCCCTCCCTCTCCAGTATCCTTTCAAGCTGGTCAGAGATGTCCCGCACCCTAGCAGGCAACATACCACGCGGGACTCTTTATCCTGCTCACAAAGGATACTATCTATCCCCCTGATAATAGAATCCCCTACAACTACAACTTGCCTATTTACTCCCTCCCCTTGAATGGCCTGCTGAACCATGGTGCCTTGGTCAGCTGACTCATCCTTCCTGCAGCCCTGTTCGCCATCCACACAGGGAGCAAGTGCCTCATACCTGTTGGACAGGGTCAAGGGCTGAGGCTCCTGAGTTCCTGACTGCTGGTTCCCTTTACCTGCCTGACTTGCAGTCACACCCTGCTGTCCCTGGGCACTGGCAGGATTTAAACTACTTACTCTGACAGGTGTGACTGCCTCCTGAAACACAGTGTCCAGGTAAGTCTCCCCCTCCCAGATGTGCCTCAGTGTTTGAAGCTCAGACTCCAGCTCATCAACTCTGAGCCGGAGCTCTTCGAGCAGCCAACAGTCCCGGTTACCCTTCGCAGTGCCTCACTCCATACTCCCCAATTGATCTCCATTCCCAACTCCACTTCCCATTTCTCCTTGATCTTCACCACCCGCTCACTTCCCCGCTCCCCCAGCCACTTACATATATCCCCAATTTTTCCCTTCCCTTCCACATCTGGAAGCAGCAGTCGCTCCAGCAGGATGTATCCCGGCAACCTAGGGAACCCCTTCCAGACCTTTTGTGCAAAGTCCCTAACCTGTAGATACCTGAACTCACTACCCCTCGGCAGCTCTACCCTCTTCTTTAGCTCCTCCAGACTGGCAAACCCTTCCTCCAAATACAAATCCCTCACCTTGACCAGCCCCACTTCCCTCCACCTCCTAAATATACTACCCAGCCCCCACCCCCAGCTCAAACCCATGATTCTTGCACAGCGGCGTTGACACCAACATCCCTTCCACCCTAAAATGCCTCCTCAGCTGATTCCATATCTTCACCGTGGACTGCACCACTGGGCTCCCTGAATACCTATTCGGAGCCATTGCAATGCTGCCATCACCATAGCCCTCAAACTAGACCCCTTACAAGATTCCTCCTCCATCCTAACCCACTCTACCCCGTCTCCTTCCCAACACCGCCGCACCTTGTCCAAATACACCGTAAATCCTAAGGACAGGATTTACTCACATTTGGAAACAAATGGACCTATTAGCGATAGGCAGCATGGTTTTGTGAACGGGAGGTTGTGACTCACTAACTTGATCGAGTATTTTGAGGAAGTGACAAAGATGATTGATGAATAAAGGGCAGTGGATGTTGTCTACATGGGCTTCAGCAAAGCCTTTGACAAGGCCTTCATGTCAGACTGGTACAAAAGGTGAAGTCACACGGGATCAGACATGAGCTGGCAAGATGGGTACAGAACTGGCTCAGTCATAGAAGACAGAGGGTAGCAGTGGAAGGGTGCTTTTCTGAATGGAAGGCTGTGACTAGTGGTGTTCCGTAGGGATCAGTGCTTGGACCTTTGTTGTTCATAGTATATATAAATAACTTGGGAGGAAAATGTAGTTGGTCTGATCAGTAGGTTTGCGGACGACACAAAGATTGGTTGAGTTGCAGATAGTGAAGATGATTGTCAGGGGATACAACAGGACAATGATCAGTTGGGAGACTTGGGCAGTGAAATGGCAGATGGAGTTTAATCCGGACAAATGTAAGGTAATGCATTTTAGAAGGTGTAGTACAGGTGGGAATTATACAATAAATGGCAGAACCCTTAGGAGTATTGACAGGCAGAGAGATCTGGGTGTACAGGTCCACAGATCACTGAAAGTGGCAACGCAGGTAGATAAGGTAGTCAAGAAGGCATACGGCAATCTTGCCTTCATCGGTCAGAGCACCGAGTATAAAAATTGGCAAGTCATGCTGCAGCTGTACAGAGCCTTAGTTCAATTCTACGTACAATTGTGGTCGCCACACTAAAAGAAAGATGCGGATGCTTTGGAGCGGGTACTGAAGAGGTTTAACAGGATGTTGTCTGGTCTGGAGGTTAAAAGCTATGAGGCGAGGTTGGATAAACATGGATTATTTTCAAACAATGGGGGTTGAGGGGTGACCTGATAGAGTTTACAAAATTATGAGTGGCATGGACAGAGTGGATAGTCAGACGTTTTTTCCCAGGGTGGAAAAGTCAATTACGTGGGGACAGAAGTTTAAGGTGCGAGGGGGAACGTTTAGAGGAGATGTGCGAGGTACGATTTTTACACAGAGGGTGGTGAGTGCCTGGAATGCGCTGCCGGGAATTGATGGAAGCAGAAACGATAGCAACGTTTAAGAGGCATCTTGACGAATACATGAATAGGATGGGAAATGCAGGAAGTTTTACTTTAACAGACATCATGATCGGCGCAGGCTTGAAGGGCCAGTTCCTGTGCTGTACTATTCTTTGTTCAATAACCTGATCCCGCCTTCTCCCATATCCCTTGATTCATTTAGCCCCAAGGGCTATATCTAATTCCTTCTTGAAATTACACAACCTCAACTACTTACTGTGGTAGTGAATTCCACAGATTCACCATTCTCTGGGTGAAGAAAGGTCTCCTCGCCTCAGGCCTAAAAGGTTTACCCCTTATCCTCAAACTGTGACCCCTAGTTCTGGACTCCCCCACCATCGGGAACATTCTTTCTGAATCTGCCCTGTCTAATCCTGTTAGAATTTTGTAAGTTTCTATGAGATCCCCTCTCAATCTTCTGAACTCCAATGAATATAATCCTAACCAATTTAGTCTCTCCTCATGTGACAGTCCCGCCATCCCAGGAATCAGCCGGGTAAACCTTCGCTACACTCCCTCCATAGCAAGAACATACTTCCTCAGATAAGGACACCAAAATTGCACTCAATACTCCAGGTGTGGCCTCATCAATGCCCTATACAATTGCAGTAAAACATCCATATTCCTATACTCAAATTCTCTCGCTATGACGACCAACATACCATTTGCCTTCTTTCCTGCCTGCTGTACCTGCACGCTTACTTTCAGCAACTGATGCACGAGGACACCAAGGTCTCGCTGAGTATACACCTCTCTCAATTTACACCTATTCAAATAATCTGCCTTCCTATTTTTGCCACCAAAGCAGATAACCTCACATTTATCCACATACTGCATCTGCCATGCATATGCTCACTCAATCAGCCTGTCCAAATCCCACTGAAGCAGTTCTGTACCCTCCTCGCAGCTCACCCTCCCATCCAAATTTGTACACCTGCAAATTTGGAGATAATACATTTAGTTCTCTCGTCCAAAACATTAATATAAAATGTGAACAGTTGGGATCCTTGCACAGATCCCCTTCTGTACCCCACTAATCATTGCCTGCCAATCGGAAAAAAGGACCATGTATTCCAACCTTTTGCTTCCTGTCTGCTAACCAGCTTTCTATCCACCTCAAGATACTATCCGCAATCCCATGCACTTTAACTTTACACAGTAATCTGCTATGTGAGACCTTGTCGAAAGCCTTCTTGATAGTCTAAATAAACCACACCCATTGTTCTCCCTGGTTAACTCTACTAGTTACAGTCCAGTAATAATAGCTTCATTGAGAATTTGGAGGCAGTTTCTCCCAACACTTCGGGTTGGGGGCAGGGTCAAGGGAAATGCTGATTCGGGGGAACCACAGATTTGAGCCAGGGAAGTGGGATGGAAATTTTCGGAAATGGGAGGAGAAAGGGATTAAGACACTAAAAGATTTGTTTCTTAGGAGTCGGTTTGCAGGATTGAAGGAGCTGGAAGCCAAGTATGGGCTGGAACAGGGGGAAATGTTTAGATACATGCAGGTTCGAAATTTTGCCAGAGAGGAGATACAGAGCTTCCCGGTGGAGCCGGCCTCCACATTGCTGGAGGAGGTGCTGACGACAGGGGGACTGGAGAAGGGGGTAGTATCGGCAGTTTACAGAGCTATTTTGGAAAAAGGAGAAGGCAGCACTAGAAAGGATCAAAGCAAAGTGGGAGGAAGAGTTGGAAGAGGATATGGAGGAGGGGTTCTGGTGTGAGATGCTCCGGTTGGGGCTGATACAGCTGACGGTGGTATACAGAGCACACCTCACGAGGGCGAGGATGAGCCGATTCTTTGAAGGAGTAGAAGATGTATGTGAACGCTGTTTGGGGGGGGGGGGGGGGGGAGGGGGAAGAGTCCCGCTAATCACGTTCATATGTTTTGGTCCTGTCCAAAGCTGGAGGATTACTGGAAGGAGGTTTTTAGTGTAATCTCTAAAGTGGTGCACGTGAAACTGGACCCGAGCCCTCGGGAGGCCATATTCGGGGTGTCGGACCAGCAGGGGTTGGAAACGGGTGCAGAAGCAAATGTTGTAGCCTTCGCCTCGTTGATCTCCTGAAGGTGGATCCTGATGGGTTGGAGAGCAGCCTCTTCACCCTGTGCCCTGGC
Source organism: Scyliorhinus torazame (assembly GCF_047496885.1). Classification (NCBI taxonomy): domain Eukaryota; kingdom Metazoa; phylum Chordata; class Chondrichthyes; order Carcharhiniformes; family Scyliorhinidae; genus Scyliorhinus; species Scyliorhinus torazame. Next base: position 101,672,273 of record NC_092707.1, read on the forward strand.
GTGGCGGGGGGACCCGTTGGAATTCTTGACTCTTGAGAAGGTTAAATTTGAACTGAGGGGAAGGATGGAGGGGTTCTACAATTCATGGGCATTATTCATTATGCACTTTCAAGAATTGGATAACATTGAACATGAGTTGGGGGGGGCGAGGTTGTGAGGGTTGGGGAGGGGGACTGTGTGTTTATGTTGACTTTGGGTGATTCCTGATTCCTTTTTGTCATTTGTTTATGTGAACATGCGGGCTAATGTTTGGGATTTGGTGGGAGGATGGGATTGTTGTTATTATTATGGGGATTGACATTTTTGTTACTGATTATTGTTTATTGTTGGTGGGTGTAAATTTGCGAAAAAATGTGAAAAGGAGAATAAAAATATTTTTTTAATAAACTCTTCTAGTAGATTTGTCAAGTATGATTTTCTGTTCGTAAATGAGCATTGAGAAAAGGGCTCCGATTTAAGGCAATTGGCAAAAGAATCAGTGGGGACAGGAGGGGAAACTTTATCACACAGTGAGTGGTTAGGATCTCTCATGCACTGCTGGAGTGCTGTGGAGGCAGATTCAATCATGGTTTTTAAGAGAATTGGATCATTATCTGAAGAGGGAAAACCAAAATTGTCCTTAGTGTTGGGTGAGGTTACTGGGTTATGGGGATGGGGTGGAGGTGTGGACCTTGGGTGGGGTGCTCTTTCCAAGAGCCAGTGCAGACTCGATGGGCCGAATGGCCTCCTTCTGCACTGTAAATTCTATGAAATACAGGGCTGCAAGGAAAAGACAGTGAAGTGGCATTAGGTGTCTGGGCCAGCAGTCACGACAGGCCAAATGGCCTCATTCTGTGCTGTAACGATCCTCTGAATCTATGAATGACTTTTTCGCTCCTTTTTTCTTATTCGGTCTTAACTCAGCTTCAAACCTCGAAGAGGTTCGAACCCAGCAGCACAGAGTTAACAGAAGAATTATGAGGAAAAAGCACATAGGATTCTTCCAGTTACTGATCAGTTTAACTGCCCTTATAACTACACTAATCTTTGCTGAGTATCTGGACTGCCAGAGGGGCCTAGGAACAAACGTCCTTCAGAACTGGATTACACAGCATGTTGCTGAGCTGCTCCAGTGATATTAAGAGCTGAACAAAGGCAGCTTACCCAACAACCCACCTCAGGTTCTGCTTGTTGTCATGGAAACGCTGCACCTCCTGACGTATCCCTTGTAGTTCTGCCTCCAGCTGGCATTGCTGATTATATCCATCAAAATCATCATCTGAATCTTGTAAGCAGGGAAAAAAGCAAAAAGAATTAACCATTAGCATTTGGCACTTAAAGCAGAGCTGATATGTTCTCTCGGGAAAATAAAATATGACCTTCACAGAAAATATTCAAACATCACCAGAAAAATTAAATCACCCAGACTACGGGGTCTTTATTTGGTGGGACATTCTGTACACACCCCTTAGATTAACCTGATTGCTTCCAGAAAACCTTGTGCGGGATTCTCTGAACCCCGTCGGGTCGGAGAATCGCCGGGGGGGCGGCGTGAATCCCGCCCCCGCCGGCTGCCGAATTCTCTGGCACCGGGGATTTGGCGGGGGTGGGAATCACGCCGTGCCAGTCGGCGGCCGCTTGCAGCGCCCTCCCCCCTCCCGGCGATTCTCCAGCCCGCGATGAGCCGAGTGGCCGCCCGTTTTCGGCGGGTCCTGCCGACGTATGTTACGACAGGTACTTACCGGCGGGACCTGGCTGCACGGGCGGCCTTGGGGGGGGGGGCGGCGCGCGGGGCGATCTGGCCCCGGGGGGTGCCCCCACGGTGGCCTGGCCCGCTATCGGAGCCCACCGATCCGCGGGTGGGCCTGTGCCGTGGGGGCACTCTATTCCACTGTGCCAGCTGGTGTATCAGCCCGCGATGGCCGGCGCGGAGATGAACCCCCCCCCTGCGCATGCGCTGGGATGAGGCTGCTGGCACTCCCACGCATTCGCCAACACGCGTCGGCCGGCGGAGGCCCTTCGCCACGGTTAGCGTGGCGCCAAGTCCCTTCCGTGCCGAGCGGCGCAAACCACTCCGGCACCGGCCTAGCCCCTGAAGGTGCGGAGGAATCCCACCTTCGGGGCGGCCCGACGCCAGAGTGGTTCACGCCACTCCTTCGTGCCGGAGCTGCCCGCCCTGCCGGTTTCTGAAGAATCCCGCCCCTTGTGTTTAGAGCACACATGGAAATGTGTTTAAGATGTTACAGCTAAGACGATGATGCACGTGGTTCCCCCCCACCTCCCGACCAGCATCGTGTTAAGTTTCCAGCAACACAAATCGCCGTGTGTAGAAGAATAGAAAGAGTGATTTTGATGTGGAGTAAACAAATCTGTGAGGCTGTAGTTTTAGGCTGGCATTACATCTCCAGAAGTCTCATAATTCATTGTGCTCCCTTTAGCTCAACAAATAGAAACAGGGGCCAAAGCAGCAGTATGCAGGTTCACGCATTAGGACACAAATCCATTGGGGGTCAATTAGCTCTGTTGGCTGGATGGCTGGTTGGTGATGTAGAGCGCGTTCAACAGCGAAGGTTCAATTTCCGTATTGGCTGAGCTTATCCATAAAGGCCCCACCTTCTCAACCTTGCCCTCGCCTGAGATGTGGTGACCCTCAGTTAAATCATCACCAGTCAGCCCTCTCTCTCTTTTTAAAAAAAATATAGTTTATGACAATTCGTATTAAAAAGTTACAACACATAAAACATCTTGGGAAACATGGTTCCCAACAATCAACTACAGTCTGTACAACTTTTTCCCCCCCTTTTCACCCCTCCCCCCTTACGACGAATAACTCCTCAAACACGGTCACAAACATCCCCCACCTTTTCTCAAACTCCCCTGCTGAGCCCCTTAGCTCATATTTTATCTTTTCCAGTCGCAGGAAGTCATACAGGTCACCCAGCCAGGCCGCTACGGCAGTGCCTCACACCATACTCCCAATTAATCTCCCCTCCCAACTCCCCTTCCCGTTTTTACTTGATCTTCATCACCCGCTCACATCCCTATTCTCCAAGCCACTTGTATATATCTCCAATTCTACCCTCCCCTTCCACATCCGGAAGCAGCAGTCGCTCCAGCAGGGTGTATCTCGGCAACCTCAGGAATTCCTTTCAAATCTTCCGCCTAGGTCCCTCACCTGCAGGTACCTGAACTCATTCTCCCTCAGCAGCTATACCCTCTCACTCAGCTCCTCCAGACTGGCAAACCCTTCCTCCAGATACAAATCCCTCACCTTGACCAAACCCACTTCTCTCCACCTCCTCTCCATGCTGACCATCCCCCCAGTTCAAACCCACGATTCTCACGTCGTCAACACCGACATCCGCTCCATCCTAAAATGCCTCTTCAACTGGTTCCAAATCTTCACCGTTGACTGCACCACCGGGATCCCTGAATACCTACTCCGCACCATTGGCAACACTGCCGTCACCATAGCCCTCAAACTAGACCCCTTACAAGATTTTTCCTCCATCCTAACCCACTCTACCCCTTCTCCTTCCCACCACCGCCGCTCTTTTTCTACATTCGACGTCCAATAATAATGAAGCAGGTTCGGCAACGCCAACCCCCCTGGTGCCTCTGCAGCAGGATCCTCCTAACCCTTGGCATCTTCCCTGCCCATACAAAGTCCGAAATAATGAAGTCCAGCTTCTGAAAAAAGGCCTTTGGTATAAGGATCGGGAGTGTCTGGAAACTAAACAGGAATGTCGGCAGAATATCCATCTTTACCACTTGGACCTTACCTGCCAAAATCAATTGCAATGTATCCATCCACCTCTTAAGATCCTCCCTGGCCTCCTCCACCAGCTTTGTTAAGTTCCACTTGTGGAGCATCGTCCATTCCCTCGCTACCTGGATCCCCAGGTCTCTGAACCTATCCCTAGCCACCTTAAATGGCGTCCCCCTTAAATTGGCTCGCCGTCCCAACTCATTCACCGGGAACACTTTGCTTTTCCCTACATTCAACTTATATCCCGAGAACTCCCCAAACCTCCCCAGCAGGCCCATGATCCTTCCCATACACTCCAGCGGGTCCGAAACATACAACAGTAGGTCATCAGCATAGAGCGACACCCGGCCTGGTGCCTTCCCCGACTTCATACCTCTGATACAATCCAGCACCTCTCTCAGCCCCAGGGGCTCCTCCAGTGCCTGCCTTGTTACTTCCTCCAGCTGAGGAAACTCCAGCTCATCCAAAAACCTTTCCATGTACCGCTCTTCTCCCCCGGGGCCATCTTGTTCAATCCCTGGTAGTACTCCCTAAATGCCTCATTTATCTTCCCCGGTTCCGATACAACATCCCCAGCCCCATTCCGTATCTGCATTATTTCCCTGGATGCAGCCTGCCTACGCAGCTAGTGCGCCAGCATACGGCTCGCCTTCTCCCCATACTCGTATACCACCTCTCTTGCCCTACGCAGTTGCCCTACCGCCCTCCCCATTGTCAACCTATCGAATTGGCCCTGTAACATTTTCCTCCTCGTCAGCCCCCCCGTGGTGGGCACCCTCGAATACTCTCTATCCACCTCCACTATCTCGCTCATTTGACGGTCATATTCCTCCCTCCTTTCCCTATCTGCATGAGCCTTAAACAAGATAATCTCCCCATGGACCACTGTCTTTAGCGCTTCCCAAAAAGTGGCCGCCAACACTTCCCCATTCTGATTCAACTCCACATTATCCTTAATCGCCAATCGCACCTTATCACAAAAACCTCCATCTGCCAACAACCCCGAATCAAACGTCCATCCCGTCCTCTACTTTCGTCCCAGTCTAAGCCGAATCTCCAGCCAGTGGGGCGCATGGTCCGAAATTACTATCCCTGCGTAGTGTGCCCCCTCCACCCCTACCATCATCTCCCGGCTCACCACAAAATAATCAATCCTCGAATACACAACATGTGAAAAAACGGAATACCACCCCTCCTCCCCCGGGTTCTTAAAGTTTCACAGATCCACCAAACCCATCCTTTCCATAAATCCACCCAGCTCCCTTGCCATTCGTACCCTACCCATCGACCTGGGGCTCGACCACCCTCAGCTCCAGGACACCGTTAAAATCTCCTCCCATAATCAACTGATGCGTGGCCAAATCTGGGATTGCTGCCAGCAGCCCCCTCATAAAACCCACATCATCCCAATTTGGGGAATACACATTTACCAACACTACCGGTGCCCCTACCAATACCCCACTCACAATAATGCATTTCCCACCCGGATCCCTCACCTCATTCGCACTCTCAAATCCCGTTTTCATGCTCATTAAAATTGTCACTCCCCTCGATTTCGAATCAAATCCTGTGTGGAAAACCTGCCCGACCCACCCCTTCCTTAACCTAACCTGGACCTTCATGCGGAAGTGCATCTTCTGCAGAAAGACCATCCCCACTTTCAAGCTCCTGAGGTGCGCAAATATCCGTAATCTTTTAACTGGTCCATTAAGCCCAAGGACATTCCACATTACCAGCCTTACCGGAGGCTTACGCCTCCATAGCTCTCTCTCTCAAAAGGAGAGAGCAGCCTATGGGATTATGGCAACTTTCATTTAACTCAACCCCATTTCAGTTGCTATGTTAAAACCCTCAGCCATGAATAATAAAACTGTCATGGGCCATTTAGAACTGTGAAGGCCTGATACCCAGTTCAGCTAACTCAATTCTAATTGCACTTTATATTCCTTACTTGATGTTCTGGTTCTGGACTGGTCCGAGCCTTATCAGTACGTTAATTTGGACAACTCGAGAGTGGCCATCCAGACGCAGGGACATATACAGAAACAACACATCCAAGGTTGGAGCACAATAGGGAGGGGGAATGCTTATATTTACGTAAGGGTCTTTCACAAGCAAGGCGAGTCACAAAATTCCGTAGCCGTTGCCTTTGAAGTATAGGCACTGTTGGCTTATAGGCAAATTCAGAGCCAATTTGCTCATGGCAACACCCCCAAACGGCAATCAGAAAGTTGGTGGTGTTAATTGTGAGATGAATGACGGCCTGGATGCAGATTCCCCACATTCCTTTCTTCTTCTTCAAAACAGAATCGCCACATCTTTTACCTCCACCTGAACAGGCAAACAAAGCCTTTGAACATTTCACTTGATACGAGTGCTGCACTGAAATGTGAGGCGAGATTATGGGCACATATCCTGCAGTGGGACTTGAAACCATGACCTTTTAATTTGGAGGAGAGTGCTTCCACAGTGTCAAGCTGAAATGTGGGTGGCATGGAAGCACAGTGGTTAGCACTGTTGCTTCACAGCACCAGGGACCCAGGTTCAATTCCTGGCTTGGGTCACTGTCTATGCGGAGTCTGCGCGTTCGCCCCGTGCCTGCGTGGGTTTCCTCCGGGTGCTCCAGTTTCCTCCCACAAGTCTCGAAAGACGTGCTTGTTAGGTGAATTGGACATTCTGAATTTTCCCTCAGTGCACAGGAGCCGGAGTGTGGCGACTAGGGGTTTTTCACAGTAACTTCATTGCAGTGTTAATGTAAGCCTACTTGTGACACTAATAAAAATTATTATATGTCATATACATAGCCTAGAATGGCACTAAGTTTGTCATGTTGACATTGTATTGGCTGAATTTCAGCTTCTTTTCATGGTTCGCTTCTGTACTGTGTTAATATTACTTTAAAATATTACCGGTAGTTATCCATTTACCTGTGTCCTGAAATACTAAACTACGGCATCCAGGCCTAACTCTGAAATCATCTGGAGAGAGCAGCTGTGGATTTGTGTGGGACTGGCGATTCAAAACCCTCTTGCCCTTTTGAATATGGTCAGTATCAGCGAAGTCACTGTGCCTATTCAGATCCATGTTTGTCTAAAATCAAAGGAGGAACATTCAGTTAGACCCACTCCCTTTCATGCCCCCCTATAAAGACACAAACAAAAAGAGATTTTATCTAATGATAGAGTGGGCTCGAGGAGCCGAATGGTCGACTAAGCCCCTCTGAAACTTGCACTTACGCAGTGTCTTCTCATTTCTCTCAGAAATTTTCAAAATACTTCAAAATGAATCATCCTGATGAGCTGTCTGGCCTAGAATTCCAATAAGGACATCACTCAGATTCCCTCAATATTCAAGACACTGAGAAATCACACTGGGGCCATCAAATAGACCCAATAATGCTGCTTCATTAATTCACTGTCCAGCCTGTCAGGTTGACTCGTGACTTCTCTGGAAATCACTGCTAGCTAATATAATTTGAACAACTGGCAATGCTTACATTGAGTGCATTTGCGAACAATTTGCTTTATGAGACCTTCAAAGGTTGGTGTGGGAGAAATGGGTCTAAATTCATGGGAAATTGGGCACCAGTCCTGGGTAAGGAGGGAGCTGTCCCGATGGGGCGGTCTTCACCTGAATCATGCTGGGACCAGAGTTCTGGCAAATCACATAATTAGGGCTATAGATAGGGCTTTAAACTAAATAGTGGGGGTGAGGGTTCAGTTGTATGGAAAAGGGCTCAGGAGAGGTTAGTAATGTTTCCAGAACAAGTAATAGGACAGAGAGTATGGAAAGCAGCAGGAATCTAACTTGAGGTACAGCAGAAGGTAAGAGAGCTTGGAGCGCAATGAGCTTGGGAGCGCACATTGAAATTGGCGGGTACATTATTGTGGGTATCACAGAGACGTGGCTGGAAGGGGATCAGGGCTGAGATCTAAATATCCAAGGATATGTGTCCTATCGAAAGGACAGGCAGATGGGCAAAGGGGGCGGGGTTGCCTTGTTAGTAAGAAATTAAATTAAATCAATAGCAAGAAGCGATATAGGGTCGGAAGGCATATAATCTGTGTGAGTAGAATTGAGGAATCGTAAAGGAAGAAAAGACCCTGATGGGAGTTGTGTACAGGCCTCCTAGCAGTAGTCAGGATGTGGGGCAGAAAATAAATCAGGAGATAGAAAAACCATATTAGAAAGGCAATATTACAATAATCATGAGGGACCTCAAAATGCAGGTGGACTGGGAAAATCAGGTTGGTAGCGGATTCCAAGAAAATAAATTTGTGGAACGTTTAAGAGACTGAAGCAAAGTATGGTTTTTTGGAGCAGCTTGTAGTAGAGCCCATTAGGGAACAGGCAATTCTGGATTTGGTGATGTGTAATGAGACAGACTTGATTAGGGAACTTAAGGTGAAGGAACCCTTAGCAGTGACCACAATATGATAGAATTTACCCTGCAGTTTGACAGGGAGAAGCTGCAATCAGATGTAATGGTATTACAATTGAGTAAAGTAACTACAAAGCCATGAGAGAGGATCTGCCAGAGTTGATTGGAAGGGGAGCCTAGCAATGAAGGACAGAGGAACAGCAATGGCAGGGTTTTTTGGGGGTTATTCAGGAGGCACAACAGAAATTCAACCCAAGAAGAGGAAGCATGCTAAGGGAAGGACTTGGCAACCATAGCTGACAAGGGAAGTCAGGGAAAGCATACAATGTGACGAGGATTAGAGGGAAGCCAGAGGATTGGGAAGCCTTTAAAAGCAAGCAGAGGACAACTAAAAAAGCAATAAGGGGGAGATGAAATATGAGTATAAGCTAGCTAGTAATTTAAAAGAAGATTGCAAGAGCTTTTTTGATATACAAACGGTAAGAGAGAGGCAAGAATGGACACTGATCCCTATAAAATGAGGTTGGAGAAGTAGTAATGCAGAACAAGGAAATGGCAAAGGAATTGAATAGTTACTTTGCATCAGTCTTCACAGTGGAAGACACCCAACGGCATAGCAGAACTTCAAGAAAGTCAGAGGGCAAAGGTGAGTGTAGTGGCCATCACTAAGGAGAAGGTGCTGGGGGAGCTGAAAGGTCTGAAAATGGATAAATCACCCGGACCGGATAGATTACACCCCAGGGTTCTGAAGGAAATAACCGAGAAGATTGTGGAAGCATTGGTGATGATCCTTCAGGAATCACTGGAGTCAGGAAGGGCCCGAGAGGACTGGAAAATGGCTAATGTAATGCCCCTGTTTAAGAAGGGGGAGAAGCAAAAGATGGGAAATTATAGGCCGATTAGCCTGACTTTGGTCGTTGGTAACATTTTAGAACCTATTATTTTTAATAACAATATTTTTAATAATCTTTATTGTCACAAGTAGGCTTACATTAACACTGCAATGAAGTTACCGTGAAAAACCCCTATTAAGGATGAGATTGCAGAGTACTTGGAAGTGCATAGTTTAGATCCGTTAAAATAGGGTTGAGTCAGCAGTTTTGTCAAGGGCCTGACAAATCTGTTTGAATTCTTTGAGGATGTAACAAGGAAGTTAGACAAAGAAGAGCCAGTGGACATGATCCATTTGGATTTCCAGAAGGCCTTTGAAAAGATGCCGTACAGGAGGCTGCTAAATAAGATAAAGAGCCCATGGTGTTAGGGGCAAGATACTGACAGTGATAGAGGATTGGCTGAGTGGCAGAACGCAGAGTGGGTATAAAGGGGTCTTTTTCAGGATGGCAGCCAGTGACTAGTGGTTTACCACCGGGGTCAGTGTTGGGACCACAATTATTCATGATATACATTAACGATCTGGAAGAAGGAACTGAGGGCAGTGTTGCTAAGTTTGCAGACGATACAAAGATATGTCGAGGGACAGGTAGTGTTGAGGAAGCGGGGAGGCTGCAGAATGACTTGGGCAGGCTAGGAGAGTGGGCAAAGAAGTGGCAGATGGAATACACTGTGGAAAACTGAGGTTGTGCATTTTGGTAGGCAGAACAGAGGCACAGACTTTTCTAAATGGGGAAAGACTTTGGAAATTAAGAGTCCTTTTTCAGGATTCTCTTAAGGTTAATACGCAGGTTCAGTTGGCAGTTAGGAAGGCAAATGCAAAGGGCGGCACGGTGGCGCAATGGTTAGCAATGCCATGGAGCCAAGGACCAGGATTCGATCCTGACCCTGGGTCACTGTCCGTGTGGAGTTTGCACATTCTCCCCAGGGGTCCCATCCCCACAACCCAAAAAGATGTGCAGGGTAGGTGGATTGGCCATGCTAAATTGCCCCTTAATTGGAACTAAAATAATTGGGTACTCCATATTTATTTTTAAAAAAGGAAGGCAAATGCAATGTTAGCATTCATGTCGAGAGGGCTAGAATACAAGAGCAGGGATGTATTGCTAAGCTGTATAAGGTTCTGGTCAGACCCCATTTGGAATATTGTGAGCAGTTTTGGGTCCCGTAAGGAAGGAAGGATATGCTGGCCTTGGAGGGGATCCAGAGAAGATTCACAAGAATGATCCTGGGAATGAAGGCTTGTCACACGAGGAGAGGTTGAAGACTCTGGATCTGTATTTAATGGAGTTTAGAAAGGTGAGGAGGGGATCTCATTGACATTTGCAGAATGCTGAGAGGCCTGAATAGAGTGGCCATGGAGAAGATGTTTCCACTTGTAGGAGAAATTAGAACCAGAGGGCACAACCTCAGACTGAAGGGACGATCCTTTAAAACAGATGAGGAGGAATTTCTTCAGTCAGAAGGTGGTGAATCTGTGGAACTCATTGCTGCAGAAGACCGTGGAGCCCAAATCACTAAGTGTCTTTAAGACAGAGATAGATAGGTTCTAATAAGGGGATCAGGGGTTATAGGGAGAAGTCAGGAGAATGGGGATGAGAAACATATCAGCCATGATCGAATGGCGGAGCAAACTCGATGGGCCGAATGGCCTAATTCTACACCTACATTTTATGGTCTCAGGGATTACCTTTCTTCAAATATAATCTGTTCAGGAGAAAAAAGCTAAACTGTTATGAAGCCCTGGGGTGCTGCTGCAGATGATTCACTGTCAAAACCAAGGAACTACCTATGTCTAGACATGGAGTACTAATTTGTGTTTAACCCTCCAATTTTCTCCCATCCTATCCTTGAGACACTAATGTCTTGCTGAGGTACAGTTTCCCAGATGCCTATTAATTTCCATTACCTCATGTGTGAGCCTTGACTACAGAGGCATTGAAGTCAAACCCAATTCAGTCACTCAATCCTGCTGCCCTCATTCAACCTTAAACTGAACAAGGGGAATGGTAAGGTACCCTGACTAAGTCAACTCTTCCCTATGCCAGACTTGCTGAGGCCAGGTGCAAAACTCCACTGTTCCCACATTTTGGAACAGCTCCCTCCAGGCAACACAGTGGCGGAGTCGTTAGCACTGCTGCCTACGGCGCTGAGGACCCGGGTTCGATCCCGGCCCTGGATCACTGTCTGAGTGGAGTTTGCATATTCTCCCTGTGTCTGTGTGGATTTCACCCCCACATATCAAAGATGTGCAGGTTAGGTGGATTGGCCATGCTAAATTGCCCCTTAATTGAAAAATAAACAATTGGGTACTCTAAATTTACACAAAAAAAAATAAAGGAACAGCTGCTTCAGATCTACCAACTCTATCTGACTCAGCAACCCCCCTATCCAAGGAATGAAGCTGCATTTATATAGTAATATCTGCGGATTGCACTTATTCCATGTTATTTTCTGGACCACATTGTTGGTTATTGTTGTTACAAATACAAAGTTAATAAGATTGTTATGTTTTGGAACTGCCTCTTTAATTTAAGGCAAAATGAAGTAGTAAAGGGGTCATGTGACTTGCTCTGAATTTTGCCTGTCAACAAGCCGAGGGGGCTTGGTTGCTGTGGGGGCACCTGAAGTAGAGAAAATGCTGATTCTATTGCTCACCACGCAGAACGCGAGTAGGAGCTTGTGGGGGATAAAAGGGGTTGGAATATTTTCCTAGCTTGAGCTAGAGGGAAGGTATCTCCAGTGTAACCCTCAGTGAGAAAGTCCTGGAATTATGTTACCCTGCAGAGAAAGGAAAAGAAAGGAAGGCCTCGAGTGAAAATAAGTTTGAACTGGTTCTCGAAGTATGAAGTGTCCACTTAAGGGACATCGTAAAGTATAACTGTAGCTGGAGCTTTTCAGTTCTGTTAATAACTAAATGGGGAATTTGTTGTCCATATTTCAGGGTATAGGTTGCCTCCTGAATAGTGTGTAGTGTTAGAACCATAGAATTCCTATGTGCTGAAGGAGGCCATTTAGAACATCAAGTCTGCACAGACCCTCTGAAAGAGCACCCTACCTAGACTTACTCTCCAGCCCTATACTTATAACTCCACCTAACCTGCACACCTTTGTACTATGGAAGGAATCCGGAGCACCCAGAGGAAACTCAGCAGACACAGGAGAAAGTGCAAACTCCACACAGACAGTCACCCAAGGGATCATAACATTTTCCATACGTTTAAGACACAGCAAGAACCCAAATTAGCAGGAGATGTATTTTAGGACAAGAACCGGCAAGTTGCAGCTTACGAACATGGATAATTGACCAAGAGGGCACTACAGTATTTGAGCCTCAAGGTGCTGATGGTATGGTTGAATGTTTCAGCAGCAGAGGGGGTGAGCCAAGTGGTTGAAATTGGGAGGTGGAAACGAGCATCCTTGGTGATGGCGACATGCAAAGCTCAGCTCACTGTCCAGCACATCACAGGTTCTGCCTCAGTGAATAGCCGGCAAGGGAGACAGGATACTGAATCAGTGGCTGTGCCAGGGGCAGGGGGGCTCATCCAACATTAGAAAGCATAACCACCGTTGCACATTCTTAATTTTCCCAATAAATCAAACCTATTTCAGTGATGTAATGCATGCACTTTTATCCACACTCACATCTGCAACTCCTTATCGCAGAGGTTTACTGCTTTGAGTCACATTATGGTCAGACAAAATGTTCATTGTTTTTCCTATAAAATGAGCGCCTATGCCACTAGAGAAAATGAATAGTTCCTCCTTTGTTATTCAGGCCACTTCAGCACTCAGCCTGCAGAGCCTGTAGGAAGCTGGAGAGTGCAGCAATAGGTAACTGGGTCTTCATGCTCAGGCTTACACATATGTTAAGAAATCAGGAGGGTGTCTGGTCTAACTGGAACTAACCACAAGAAGCAGCATCTTCAAAGAGGGAAGAAGGTTGGCAAAAACACATAGCTGAATAACAGTCTTACATTGACTTTTTCTTTCCCAAGTAACAGGAATGCAGATGGGGGCAGTAGGAGCTCCTTTTGCGGTGGCTGCTCCTGCTGGTTATCCATGATTATCCTCGAAGGAACAAAGTGGTCAATGGGAAAGGAGGTCTTTGGCTGCACAGTTTGTAGATTCTCTGTCTCTTTGGCAATACATAATGATTGACAGGAAGCACCTTTAGTGGTATCACTCTTCAAGTTTTCATTTAGACTGCTGTGATCCCTCACGTCAAGCCATCTGGTTTGTGCCGGGCTCTCCTTTACTGGCGGGGCAATTGTAGTCGCTGCTGCGGAATCCAATCTCAATGCATCGCCACTGAAACCAATACAAGATTTAATCGTAAATTAATAGTGGTATGCTAATAATTCAGTATTTCAACATTAATCTGGAAATCATATTGGCCAATAGCAATTGAAAGCTGTCAATGTTGGAACTGAATCATATGATTAATTTGCAACTGCTGAAATCCTAACCCGCCAGGAGTCCATATCTGCTTGAATTGCACTCTACAGCACGGGGTTGGTTAGCTCCGTTGGCTGGACGACTGGTTTGTGGTGTGGAGCGACCCCAACAGCGCGGGTTCAATTCCCGTACCAGCTGGGATCTCAACCTTGTCACTTGCCTGAGATGTGGTGATCCTCAGGTTAAATCACCACCAGTCAGCTCTCTCAAAGGAGAAAGCAGCATACGGTGACATTTATATGTCAGCAACCACAGAAAAGAAAACCCACAGCTTATGTTTTAGATCAAATTAGGAGGAGATTAAACTCAGTTTCTAGCCTATGAAGCTAGCAGTGTCAGTAAGAAGGAACTTACAATCTTTGAGCAGGATGCTGTCCCTTTCTGCTAATAGCGGGAAGATACTACATTTATTTTCCACCTTTTTGGGGGAATTTATTTCCTTCCCTTCCTCCTCTTAAATCTTGTTTGTCCTACACTTCTCTTACCACAGACGGTGGGTAATTGTCCCTCTTCCTTCACAGGAAGATACTCATGTGCGTCTCAGCTTGAAAGGTCCTTCAACTTTAATTTGTGTTGAATTCCCCCCCCCCCCCATCAACCTTTGTCCCTCTTTGACCTGACAAACAATAGATTGTCAGTGGGCTACTCACCAAAGGGTAATTCCATCTTGTCCTCACACCTACGCACTAGCATTCTCTAGCAGTCGCTACGCAGCCATCGGCAGTGGGAATCCTGACCACCCAATTATCATACACCCACGCAACAACACAATACATACCCCAGAACATTCCTAGAGAGCCCCAACTCTGACCAAGGACCAAGTTTATGAATTCCTGAACTATACAGCACAGAATTTCCCAGCAGGGAGAAGCTACAATGCCATAGGTGCTGGTAGCTGGTTCATTTCATGATCAAGCACACTGCTAGGCATTACCCAATAAACATGCATCCGGTTTACAAAAATGGTAGATCATTTTTTAAAAACAGGGACATTTTCTGCCACATTACAGTGTTGTTTCTATCTAATCATGTACGGCTCTCATACAATACATAATAAACAAGGCAGCTCCTTCAGGACTGGCTCCTAGGCAAAGACACTCTGTTGCAGACAACCCATTAGGTTTGATTCCCTTTATGATCCGAGTTGGCGAATCTCAGAGGTGGTACGAGTTCTACAAGTACCAAAATCCCCTGGGTTAGGTAGGAGAAAAACTAAACTCAGCCAGAATCCTCGTGCCTGTTTATTAACTAGCGGTATCTGCTGAAAAGCCTGCATTGACGGGCAAGATCAGGATCAAGCTGGGTTGTGATGACCTTCATAGTCAAATAACCAACCAATATTCTAACCTAATATTTTAGGTCTAAACTCTCGCAGAAACAATGTGACTTGTGTGAGCTACAGGAAGATGGCTGGAAATTCCAGAGTCCTCACACTGGAAAGCAGGGGGGAAAAACTGGATAATGAATAATACATTGAATTTGGATGTCAAAAATTATTTGCAGATTGAAAGCGAAAAGATCAATAAAGTTCCATTCATGTAACACCTTTTGCAACATCAAGATGTCTGAAATGTAGGGCAGCACGGTGGCGCAGTGGTTAGCACCGCTGCCTCACAGTGCCGAGGTCCCAAGTTCGATCCCGGCTCTGGGTCACTGTCCGTGTGGAGTTTGCACATTCTCCCAGTGTTTGCGTGGGTTTCCCCCACAACCCAAAAATGTGCAGGGTAGGTGGATTGGCCATGCTAAATTGCCCCTTAATTGGAAAAAATGAATTGGGTACTCTAAATTGTTTTTAAAAAGGTGTCTTAGATCTGCTGTAACTGTCTTAACATCGAGGAAAATGGTACCAACTTGCATGGAGCAAGATTCCACACATAAATGAGCAGATCATCAGTTTAGGTGATGTAGAGGGGGATAAATATTGGTTTGGAGACGAGGAGGACACTCCTCCTCTCCTTCAAATAACGCCCCAGAATTTTCTTACATCTGTTTGAGAGCACAGTGAGTGGGCTGCAGTTTGATCAGAAAGACAGCAACTCCATCTAAGCCTTTTCTAAGTTGCTACCTCTCACATCTCTAAGTAATAATAATCTTTATTAGTGTCACAAGTAGGCTTACATTAACACTGCAACGAAGTTAGTGTGAAAATCCCCTTGTCGCCACACTCCGGCACCTGTTCAGGTACACAAAGGGAGAATTCAGAATGTCCAATTCACCTAATCAGGAGGCTGTGATTTCAAGTCCCACTCTAGAGATTTGAGCTACACTTCAAAAGTATTTATTTGTCAGTAAAGGTTTTTTGGAGCATCACAAGGTCGTCAAAGGCCCCATACAATTGTACATTTATTCTTTCTTTCAGAGCTCTGGAATGGGGCTTACTCCCACAACCTTCAGACTCAAGAAGGGACACGGCAGATACCAAGTGCAAAATATATGACAAAAGTGCACACTGCCAGGAGGAGGTCATATAGCACAACAGTGCACGCAGTGTTGGGAGAACAGAGACGCATCCGGAAGCAGCAGTCGCCCCAGCAGGGTGTATCCTGGCAACCTGGGGAATCCCCTCCAGACCTTTCGCGCAAAGTCCCTAACCAGCAGATACGTGAGCTCACTCCCCCTTGACAACTGTACCCTCTCCCTTAGCTCCTCCAGACTGGCGAACCCTTCCTCCAAATACAGATCCCTCACCTTGAACAGCCCCACTTTCCTCCACCTCCTGTATACACTATCCATCCCCCCCCCCACTCAAACCCATGATTCTTGCACAGCGGCATTCACACCGACATCCCTTCACCCTAATATGCCTCCTCAACTGATTCCCTATCCTCACCGTGGACTGCACCTCCGGGCTCCCTGAATACCTACTCGGAGCCATTGGCAACGCTGGTTTAATTTCACCTGATTACGGTTTTTGCTTTCTTTGCCTTACAAATAGCTGGGAGGGAGGTTTTCTAGTACTCTTCGGGAGGGTTTAAACTAATTTGGCAGGGGAATGGGAACCGGATTTGTAGTCCAGCAACTAAGGTAGCCGATATTCAGGACGCCAAAGCGTGTAATGAGGCAGTGGGGAAGGGAACACTGACAAAGGAGAGTACTTGCAGGCACGGAGAGGGGTTGAAGTGTGTATACTTCAACGCAAGAAGCATCAGGAATAAGGTGGGTGAACTTAAGGCATGGATCGGTACTTGGGACTACGATGTGGTGGCCATCACGGAAACTTGGATAGAAGAGGGGCAGAAATGGTTGTTGGAGGTCCCTGGTTATAGATGTTTCAATAAGATTAGGGAGGGTGGTAAAAGAGGTGGGGGTGGCATTATTAATTAGAGATAGTATAACAGCTGCAGAAAGGCAGTTTGAGGAGTATCAGCCTACTGAGGTAGTATGGGTTGAAGTCAGAAATAGGAAAGGAGCAGTCACCTTGTTAGGAGTTTTCTATAGGCCCCCCAATAGTAGCAGAGATGTGGAGGAACAGATTGGGAAACAGATTTTGGAAAGGTGCAGAAGTCATAGGGTAGTAGTCATGGGCGACTTTAACTTCCCAAATATTGAGTGGAAACTCTTTAGATCAAATAGTTTGGATGGGGTGGTGTTTGTGCAGTGTGTCCAGGAAGCTTTTCTAACGCAGTATGTAGATCGTCCGACCAGAGGAGGGGCAATATTGGATTTAGTACTGGGTAATGAGCCAGGGCAAGTGATAGATTTGTTAGTGGGGGAGCATTTTGGAGATAGTGACCACAATTCTGTGACTTTCACTTTAGTAATGGAGAGGGATAGGTACGTGCAACAGGGCAAGGTTTACAATTGGGAGAAGGGTAAATACGATGTTGTCAGACAAGAATTGAAGTGCATAAGTTGGGAACATAGGCTGGCAGGGAAGGACACAAGTGAAATGTGGAACTTGTTCAAGGAACAGGTGCTACGTGTCCTTGATATGTATGTCCCTGTCAGGCAGGGAAGAGATGGTCGAGTGAGGGAACCATGGTTGACAAGAGAGGTTGAATGTCTTGTTAAGAGGAAAAAGGTGACTTATGTAAGGCTGAGGAAACAAGGTTCAGACAGGGCATTGGAGGGATACAAGATAGCCAGGAGGGAACTGAAGAAAGGGATTAGGAGAGCTAAGAGAGGGCATGAACAATCTTTGGTGGGTAGGATCAAGGAAAACCCCAAGGCCTTTTACACATATGTGAGAAATATGAGAATGACTAGAGCGAGGGTAGGTCCGATCAAGGACAGTAGCGGGAGATTGTGTATTGAGTCTGAAGAGATAGGAGAGGTCTTGAACGAGTACTTTTCTTCTGTATTTACAAATGAGAGGGGCGATATTGTTGGAGAGGACAGTGTGAAACAGATTGGTAAGCTCGAGGAAATACTTGTTAGGAAGGAAGATGTGTTGGGCATTTTGAAAAACTTGAGGATAGACAAGTCCCCCGGGCCTGACGGGATATATCCAAGGATTCTATGGGAAGCAAGAGATGAAATTGCAGAGCCGTTGGCAATGATCTTTTCGTCCTCACTGTCAACAGGGGTGGTACCAGGGGATTGGAGAGTGGCGAATGTCGTGCCCCTGTTCAAAAAAGGGACTAGGGATAACCCTGGGAATTACAGGCCAGTTAGTCTTACTTCGGTGGTAGGCAAAGTAATGGAAAGGGTACTGAAGGATAGGATTTCCGAGCATCTGGAAAGACACTGCTTGATTAGGGATAGTCAGCACGGATTTGTGAGGGGTAGGTCTTGCCTTACAAATCTTATTGAATTCTTTGAGGAGGTGACCAAGCATGTGGATGAAGGTAAAGCAGTGGATGTAGTGTACATGGATTTTAGTAAGGCATTTGATAAAGTTCCCCATGGTAGGCTTCTGCAGAAAGTAAGGAGGCATGGGATAGTGGGAAATTTGGCCAGTTGGATAACGAACTGGCTAACCGATAGAAGTCAGAGAGTGGTGGTGGATGGCAAATATTCAGCCTGGATCCCAGTTACCAGTGGCGTACCGCAGGGATCAGTTCTGGGTCCTCTGCTGTTTGTGATTTTCATTAATGACTTGGATGAGGGAGTTGAAGGGTGGGTCAGTAAATTTGCAGACGATACGAAGATTGGTGGAGTTGTGGATAGTAAGGAGGGCTGTTGTCGGCTGCAAAGAGACATAGATAGGATGCAGAGCTGGGCTGAGAAGTGGCAGATGGAGTTTAACCCTGAAAAGTGTGAGGTTGTCCATTTTGGAAGGACAAATATGAATGCGGAATACAGGGTTAACGGTAGAGTTCTTGGCAATGTGGAGGAGCAGAGAGATCTTGGGGTCTATGTTCATACATCTTTGAAAGTTGCCACTCAAGTGGATAGAGCTGTGAAGAAGGCCTATGGTGTGCTCGCGTTCATTAACAGAGGGATTGAATTTAAGAGCCGTGAGGTGATGATGCAGCTGTACAAAACTTTGGTAAGGCCACATTTGGAGTACTGTGTACAGTTCTGGTCGCCTCATTTTAGGAAGGATGTGGAAGCTTTGGAAAAGGTGCAAAGAAGATTTACCAGGATGTTGCCTGGAATGGAGAGTAGGTCTTACGAGGAAAGGTTGAGGGTGCTAGGCCTTTTCTCATTAGAACGGAGAAGGATGAGGGGCGACTTGATAGAGGTTTATAAGATGATCAGGGGAATAGATAGAGTAGACAGTCAGAGACTTTTTCCCCGGGTGGAACAAACCATTACAAGGGGACATAAATTTAAGGTGAAAGGTGGAAGATATAGGAGGGATATCAGAGGTAGGTTCTTTACCCAGAGAGTAGTGGGGGCATGGAATGCACTGCCTGTGGAAGTAGTTGAGTCGGAAACATTAGAGACCTTCAAGCAGCTATTGGATAGGTACATGGATTACGGTTAAATGATATAGTGTAGATTTATTTGTTCTCAAGGGCAGCACGGTAGCATTGTGGATAGCACAATTGCTTCACAGCTCCAGGGTCCCAGGTTCGATTCCGGCTTGGGTCACTGACTGTGCGGAGTCTGCACGTCCTCCCCGTGTCTGCGTGGGTTTCCTTCGGGTGCTCCGGTTTCCTCCCACAATCCAAAGATGTGCGGGTTAGGTGAATTGGCCAATGATAAATTGCCCTTAATGTCCAAATTGCCCTTGGTGTTGGGTGAAGGTGTTGAGTTTGGGTAGCGTGCTCTTTCCAAGAGCCGGTGCAGACTCAAAGGGCCGAATGGCCTCCTTCTGCACTGTAAATTCAATGATAATCTATGATTAATCTAGGACAAAGGTTCGGCACAACATCGTGGGCCGAAGGGCCTGTTCTGTGCTGTATTTTCTATGTTCTATATATGTTCTATTTGTACTGCAGCTAGAAACAATAAAATGGTTGAGTTGTCAATTCCCAGGATATGGATCACATTGAGAAATAAAGAGTTCATCAACAAGGAGAGGCTCTTTTGCTTAATAAGGAGATTGAAATAGTAAACAGTGACATTAAAAAGCAGGACAACAGGCCCCTAGACGACAAAATAATAATAATCTTTATTATTGTCACAAGTAGGCTTACATTAACACTGCAATTAAGTTATTGTGAAAAGCCCCTAGTTGCCACATTCTGGCGCCTGTTCGGGTACATGGAGGGAGAATTCAGAATGTCCAATTCACCTGACAAGCACGTCTTTTGGGACTTGTGGGAGGAAACCGGAGCACCCGGAGGAAACCCACGCAGACACAAGGAGAACATGCAGACTCCGCACAGATAGTGACTCAAGCGGGAATCGAACCTGGGACCCTGGAGCTGTGAAGCAACAGTGCTTGGCCAGCTGCTTTTCTCGTCAACAACAACCTCTCATTTCTGAGAGTTTTGTTCACAAAATCTCTCAGCATTCCATATTCAAACAATAAGGATAACATTCATGACCAACGGCCTATAAAAATCTTGATGTTTGAGTTGTAGAGACAAGAACGACAGAACCAACAATGGTTAGGACTCTACTCAAATCGTGAAACAATAGTTTATTTCTCTGTAAGACTACTGCTTAGACATTGATTGTTTCAAAACTCAGCCAAACACATCAAACAGTTCAGCTGTGACCAGATTTAGTGTCATCAAAGTCTCTTACAGAATATAAAGAGGGAAGGAAAATAAGAGCGGAGATGGAAAAAGGAGAATGGAAAGTAGAGGAAAAGGAAAAGATTGGAGATGAGGATTTGGAAGGTACAGAAGGAGAACAGGAGGGATGGATGGAGAGATACGAGACAGTCGAAAATATGCACTATATGGAAGTGTTTTACTGTTTGTTCGTGAGGGAAGCCCAGAAGGAAATCACTGCTCACGTTCTTGATGAATGAGTGAATGCCCTTTAGCACGGAACAATCAACAAATCACATTGGGCTGTTTGCCCTATAGATATTCATACCTGCTGTTCATACAGTCCAGAAGATCCTTCTTTTGCAACGATTCTAAAAGAAACCCTGGTCTTCTTGGCTGTAATCTTACCGGATGTGCAAGCGGTCTATTGATAAAATGGAGGGCTGAATTAATCTTCAAAAGGAGATGGTTGCCATATTCTTTCTGCTGTATAATGTATGACTAAATTCCTTCCTTTTGAATAATTTCGGAATATTTGCTGGACACTCCCAGCCCATCACAAGCCTGTGCTAATGTCATTCCTAGTCCATTTAATGAGGAATTTGAATAATGTAATTTACCCTAGGGTGAAATGTCCATATTTTCTTTATCAAATGGCATTTGAAAATGTTGCCCCATACATATGCTGTTAACGATCCGTCCATTTTTAATATCTGATTTTTAGCGAGTGTGGCAGTCTTCCGAAAAGGAATTTTACTCCTTCCTCTTCTGTATTTCTTCCCTCACGACCTCTGACAGGGCGAGGGCAACCTACTCTTAGACTTGCACGAATATCAATCTGAACCTGCCTCAAGAACGAGTGCAGAACAAATGTAAAGATGCACATACAGGACATTACACTCCAAACTAGTCTGTTGGTAGAAATGTTCGTAAGATAGTGAGGAGATGATCACAAAGGTGATGGTGACTCGTGTCCTGGACCGAGGACAGAATGAGCTCTGTTGGTATCCTGTCTGATAGTCTTCCAAGAGTTTAGGAGCAGGAAAAGGTTAAAGGCTTAGCGTCTGCTGCTGGAAACATAATTATTGCCGTTGCTACCTCTCCTTTATCCCTGGTAAAATACCCGATTATTTGAGGGTCACTTGAGGGATTATGTTGTAATTTTACACAGGGCAGGGCGAAAAAGCATGTCCCAGGTCTATCTCAGCCAGAATGGAGAGCGAACCTTGCTGTTGATGTTATTCACACTAGCCGTCACTGGTCCCACTCCTTGCTACCTTTAGATCTGTCTATCCCAACGCACGTTTGGCTGGCATTCCACAGCCTATACTCCTAAACTTGAGATCATCCAAAACTCTGCTGCCCATGTACTAACACACACTAAATTCCAATCACCCATCACCCCCTCTGCTCTCTGACCTACATTCGCTCCCAATCAAACAGTACGTTGATGTTAGCATTCTCGTCCTTGCTTTCAAATCCCTCCGCCTCCTTGTCCCTCTGTGGTGGCAAGATCTTCCGGCTCTTCATGCCGGTGGGAATTTTTGGTCCCATCGATGGCGCACTCCCGCCGCAGATTTCCCGGTGGAGTAGGCTAGAGTCAATGGGAAATACCATTCACAGTGGCAGGACCAAAAGATCCCACCGCTGGCCGATGGTGGGCCACCTCCCGCCGCCGAGAAACCCCAGGGGAGGCCAGAAAATCTCGACCCCACCTCCTCCAGGCCCACAATCGTCCAAGGTATCCACAGTCCTCTCATATCAGCTTCTGCTGCAACCCCGATTTTAATCGCTCCATCTCTGGTAGCTGCACCTTCAGCTGGCTGGGTTCAAAGTCTTGGAGTTCCCTCTCTCCTCCTTTAAGGTGCTCCTTAAAACATACCACTTCGACCAAACTTTGACCATTTGCCCTAATATCTCCTTATGTTGCTCGGTGCCAAATTTCCCTTGAAGACACTCCCGTGAAGCATCTTAGCGTATTTCATTAACTATTTTCAGTTCACTCTCTGTTTCTCCTCCCATCTTTAACATTGTACCATTTAGTTCATAGGGGACTGGTTTGGTTCAGTTGGCTGGACAGATGGTTCGTGCTGCTGAGGAGGCCAGCAGCGCAAGTTCAATTCCCAGCTGAAGTAGTTCCTGAAAGTCCCGCATTCTCAATCTTGCACGTCTCCTGAGGAGTGGTGATCATCAGGTTAAATCACCACCAGTCAGTTCTCCCCCTCAAAGGGGAAAGCAGTCGATAGTCACCTGGGACTATGGTGACTTTATCATAGATTATCATAGAATTTACAGTGCAGAAGGAGGCCATTCAGCCCATCGAATTTACTATTTAGTTCATATCGGCCCTTTCATTCTTCCCACATAAATGAATCACTTCATATTTTTCAGCAGTATATTTCACCTGCCATGCAGCTGCCCTAGTCACCACCTTTTCCACGGCCTCCTGACGTTATCACACTTCTCGTTATTCACTACGTTTTCATCATATTATCTGCAAACTTTGAAATTATGCCCTGTATACAAAACCAAGTCCAGGTCATCCAGGCCATATCAGAAAGAGGAGTTCCAATACCAACCTCTGGGAACACCACTGGATATCTCCTTTCAGTCTGAAAAATAACTACTCGCCCATTACGGTTTGATTTCCATCCCTTGACCAATTTTGTATCTGCATTGCCACTGCAGATCCCAGGGCTTCTGATTTTGCTAACAAGGGGTGGCACGGTAGCACAGTGGTTAGCACTGTTACTTCACAGCTCCAGGGTCCCAGGTTCGATACCCGGCTTGGGTCACTGTCTATGCGGAGTCTGCACGTTCTCCCCGTGTCTGGGTGGGTTTACTCCGGGTGCTCCGGTTTCCTCCCACAATCCAAAGATGTGCAGGTTAGGTGGATTGGTCATGCTAAATTGCCCTTAGTGCCCAAAAATGTTAGATGGGGTTACTGGGTTACGGGGATAGGGTGGAGTTGTGGGTTTAGGTAGGGTGATCTTCCCATAGGCCGGTGCTGATTTGATGGGCCGAATGGCTTCCTTCTGCACTGTAAATTCTATGTTCTAAGTCTGATCTGCAGTACTTTGTCGAATACCTTTTGAAAGTCTTTATACACATTCATCAACCCCACAATCCGCATCAACCCTCTCTGTTATTTTATAAAAAAACTCCACCTAGTTAGTCGAAAACCGTGGGCTACCCTTTAGATCACAAGTACTGCTCTCAAAGTAGGATAGTTTAGAAAAAGAAAAGGTTAATAGTATTTAAAGCCATGCAGACTTGTCTGAGGACAAGGGGAAAGCAGAAAAAACCCAGTTGAAACAGCATTCTGAAGACATCCAGCCAGAGTCTGCGGGGCTCTGACAGGAGCCAAATCTGTGCTGAAAAGCAAGTATTACTCTGTGCCATTGGGATGTAGGAGGGATTGGGAGCTGTATGTTTTTTTCTTTCTTGTTGTTCAATTGGAAATACAGATAGTAATTAAGATATATTTACTGTACTGAGTAGTATTGTTTAAGGGGTAATTGTAAGCTATTTTCGGGTGTGAGTTTCAGATTGTGTTAATAATAAAGTTTTGTTTTAAAATACCAAATCCCTATTTTTTTGTGCAATCACTCCTGGAGAAAAGTATTCTTTCCGCACAGTCTTATAAAATATACTAAAATATTGGGGTTCGGTCCAGTATCCTAGCCATGTTAGGGTCTGGTCTGGGATCCTAATAATTTGTAATTTTCCAGTCCTCTGGCATCACTCCCGTATCGAAAGAAGGTCAAAATTAGTCAGTACATCACAATTTCCATCCTTACTTCCCTCACCAATATTTGATGCATTCCATCTGGACCGGATGACTTTTCTGCTTTGAGGACTGTCAACATTGTAAGAACCGCTGTTTCAAGCTGATCAATATTGCTATTGTCTCCTCCTTTATCACTACACGAGCAAAATCCTCTTCTTTTGTAAAGACAGATGCGAAGGGACTTCCGGTGGCGGCTATGAAGGAGTACGTCGCACATTTGGTGGCTCCCGCTCTGGTCGGACTTTTGGACCTTTGCCCCTGATTTTCTACCGGAATTGAATTGTAAAACTGATGACAGAGGCAATTGTGTACTGAATTCCCACATCGGTGCATGGAGAGAAGGACGAGAAGTGCTCGTAAAGGCAGAAACAGAAAGACAGAGAAGGCTTGGGCTGAAGCTGCAGCAGGAGACAGCATGGCGGAGGACCGGACCGCCTCTGGTTTGTCGACCCAGAGGTCAACGGAGCTGCTGATGCAAGTTATTCAGGAAGGCTTTGCTAAGCAGAAACGGGACTGCTTGGAGCCGATAAAAGAGTCAATTGAAGGGCAGCACGGTGGCGCAGTGGGTTAGCCGTGCAGCCTCACGGCGCCGAGGTCCCAGGTTCGATCCCGGCTCTGGGTCACTGTCCGTGTGGAGTTTGCACATTCTCCCCATGTTTGCGTGGGTTTCACCCCCACAAACCCAAAAGATGTGCAGGCGAGGTGGATTGGCCACACTAAATTGCCCCTTAATTTGAAAAAATGAATTCTGTACTCTAAATTTTAAAAAATTTAAATTAAAAAAAAAGTCAATTAAGCGGCTAGAACTTAGATTGGACGCCCAAGATCGGGCGATCCAGAAGGTAGAGAAGGCGCTTGCTGAGCAGGAGGAACATCAAACTGTGGTGGAGTTGGAGGTGGGGATGCTGAGAGACCAGCAGAAGAAGCTCCTGGAGAAAGTGGAGGACCTAGGGAATAGGTCCGCCAGCAGAACTTGAGAATCGTTGGGCTCCCGGAGGCGTCCGAAGGAGCGGACGCTGGGGCATACATCGCAGGCATATTTGAGAAGCTGCTGGGGGATGAGGCATTTTCCCGGTACTTGGATGTGGACAGAGCTGACAGAGCACTCGCGAGGAAGCCGCGAACGGGAGACCCGCCGAGGGCAATGGTGGTGAGATTCCACAGGTACTTGGATAAGGAGCGCATTCTACAGTGGGCCAAGCAGACACAGAGCTGTAAGTGGGACAACAGTATCCTGCGGGTTTACCAAGACCTGACTGTGGAGGTGGCCAGGAGAAGAGCAGGCTTCAACCAGATTAGGTCAATCCTTTCTAAGAAAAAGGTGAAGTTCGGACTGTTGTACCCGGCCCGTCTCTGGGTCACGCACGAGGAACAGCACTTTATTTTGAGTCGCCTGAGGACGCGTGGACTCTGCGAAAAGGAAAGGACTGGTGGTGGACGGAGAACTTTTCTGCAACGTTCATGGATTTTTTTTTTGTTTTTCTGTTCTTTTTTTTAAATGTTGCTCGTTTTTCATTTTGTGGAAGCTGTTTGTAATGCCTTTTGCATTGATTTGGGATCAGCAGTAAAGCTGAGTGAGTTAAGGTTTTCATTTGTACTGTTGGTGGATGGAGGTGTGCTTGTTTAGATCTTGGTGTTTTTCTGTCGGTCAATTGTGTGGGGATTGTTTGATGTTGGAGTATGTTTGTATGAGCGGGGGGAGGGCACAATAGGTGGGAGACTATCCAGCGCCAGGGATGGGGGCCACCAAGCTAGGTGGGCGGGCTAGCTCTCGGAAGCGTAGTGGGGGGTGTGCATATGTTCGGTTTATTAAGGGTGTTGGGTTAGAGAGTGTTGTTACTGGAGGGGGTGGGGAGGTAAAGGTTCTGCTGACGAGGGAGGGACTTGGGCTAAGGGGCAGAGAGGAGTTTGGGTGCGGAGGCTGCCTGGGGACGGACCGGTGGAGGTGCGGAGCATGGGGTGGAGGCGGGCCCAAAAAAGGGGATGGCTGATCGACGGAGGGGGGGGGGGGGGGTGGAGGCAATGAGCCCCCCAACTAGGCTGATCACCTGGAATGTTTGAGGGTTAAATGGGCCGGTCAAGAGGGCACATGTGTTCTCACATCTTAGGGAACTGAAGGCGGACGTGGTAATGTTGCAGGACACGCACCTTAGAGTAACTGGCCAGATTAGATTGAGGAAAGGCTGGGTCAGTCAGGTCTTTCACTCGTTACTAGACTCAAAGACTAGAGGGGTCGTGATCCTGATCAATAAGCGGGTGGTGTTTGAGGCGGGTAGAATAATCTCGGATGTGGGAGGTCGGTACATTATGGTCAGTGGGAAACTGGAGGGGGTGCAGGTGGTATTAGTAAATGTGTATGCGCCAAATTGGGATGATGTGGAGTTTGTAAAGAGGATGCTGGGGAAGATACCGGACCTGGACTCGCACAGGTTGGTCATGGGAGGGGACTTCAACACAGTTATTGACCCTGGCTTGGACCGGTCAAGCTCGAAAACGGGCAGGGTACCAGCAATGGCAAAGGAACTAAAAGGGTTCATGGAGCAGATGGGGGGGGGGGTGGATCCATGGCAACTTGGGCAGCCGAGGGTGAAGGAGTTCTCCTTCTACTCACACGTGAATAAAGTGTATTCCTGGATTGATTTCTTTATTTTGAGCAGGGCCTTACTGGCAGGGGTGGTGGACACGGGGTACTCAGCGATCACAATCTCAGACCATGCTCCGCACTGGGTTGACCTGCAGGTTAGTAAAGACAGTAACCGGCCCCCGCACTGGAGGTTAGATGTGGGACTTTTGGCTGACGAAGGGGTGTGCAAGCGGCTGAGGAAATGTATTCAGAACTACCTGCAGGTCAACGACACAGGGGAAATTTCAGCAGCAGTGGTCTGGGAAGCACTGAAGGCGGTGGTCAGAGGAGAGCTGATCTCGATGCGGGCCCATAGGGAGAAAGTGGACAGGGCAGAGACGGACGACTGGTAAAGGAGATACTACAGACCGATAGGAGGTATGCAGAGACCCCAGAGGCAGGGCTTTTAAGGGAACGGCGGAGGCTACAGGCAGAGTTCGGCTTGTTAACCACAGGAAGGGAGCAGCTGAGAAAGGCGAGGGGGGCGATCTATGAGCATGGAGAGAAGGCCAGCAGAATGCTTGCATAGCATCTTAGAGAGAGGGAGGCAGCCAGGGAGACAGGGAAAGTAAATGACGGAGATGGGAACCTGGTTGGAGATTCAGCAGGGGTGAATAAGGTGTTTCGGGATTTCTACAGTAGGCTGTACAAGTCGGAACCCCATCCGGGACCGGAGTGGATGAGGCACTTTTTGGAGGGGCTGAATTTCCCAAAGACGGGGAGCTGGTAAAAGGGCTGGGGGCCCCGATCGGGTTGGAAGAGATAGTGGAGGGTCTGAATGCAATGCAGTCGGGTAAAGCCCCGTGGCCGGACGGGTATCCAGTGGAGTTTTATAAAAAGTCATCTGGGATATTGGGGCCGGTGTTGAGGATGTTCAATGAGGCAAAGGAAAGACGGCTGCTGCCCCCGACGATGTCACAGGCCACGATTTTGCTGATTCTGAAGCGGGACAAGAACCCGGAGCTGTGTGGGTCCTACAGGCCGATCTCCCTGTTGAATGTCGATGCCAAATTGCTGGCCACAATTTTGTCCTCCAGGATTGAGGATTCTGTTCCGGACGTTATTGGGGAGGACCAGACGGGGTTTGTTGAGGGTAGGCAGTTGGTGGCCAATGTAAGAAGGTTGTTAAATGTGATCATGATGCCCCCGGAAGGTAGGGGGGTGGAGGTAGTGATCGCAATGGATGCAGAAAAGGCTTTTGATCGGGTAGAATGGGATTATCTGTGGGGAGGCACTGGGGTGGTTCGGATTTGGGTGGAGGCTTTATTGACAGGGTCAGGTTACTGTATCAGGCTCCTGTGGCAAGTGTATGGACGAATAGGACAACATCGGACTATTTTAGACTGCACCGGGGGACGAGACAGGGATGCCCCCTCTCCCCACTGTTGTTCGCGCTAGCTATAGAGCCGTTGGCAATTGCTCTGAGAGCCTCAAGGGGCTGGAAGGGGCTGGTCCAAGCACAGAGTCTCGCTCTATGCAGACGACCTGCTTCTGTATGTATCGGACCCAATAGAGGGGATGGAAGAAATCATGAGGATTCATGGGGAATTTGGCCGGTTTTCGGGGTATCAGCTAAATATGGGGAAAAGTGAGATGTTTGCGGTCCAGGCGAGAGGACAGAAGAGGCGATTGGGGGAGCTGCCGTTTCGATTAGTAGGGGGAAGCTTTAGGTACCTAGGCATTCAGGTGGCACGGGAATGGGACCGGCTGTATAAATTAAATTTGGCCTGACTAGTAGACCAAATGAAGGACGATTCCTCTTTGTATTTCAGTGTCTCCCCATCTTTATTCCACGGTCCTTTTTTAAACGGGTCAACAAAGTGATCACTGGCTTTGTTTGGGCGGGCAAGACCCCGCGGGTAAGGAAGGTAATGCTTCAGCGGAGTCGTGGAGAGCGGACTGGTGCTGCCAAATTTTAGTAACTATTACTGGGCGGCGAATATAGCCATGATCAGGAAGTGGGTGGTGGGGGAGGGGTCGGCATGGGAGCATATAGAGGCGGCTTCATGCAAGGGCACCAGTCTGGGGGCATTGGTAACTGCGCCTCTGCCGTTCCCGCTGGCATGGTACTCCACCAGCCCCGTGGTGGTAGCGGCCCTGAGAGTTTGGGGGCAATGGAGGAGACATGTGGGAGCAGAGGGAGCATCGGTCTGGTCCCCAATCTGTAATAATCACCGCTTTGCCCCAGGAAGTATGGATGGGGGGTTCCGGATATGGCGGTGAGCAGGGATTGAGAGGATGGGGGATATGTTTATAGAGGGGAGCTTTCCAAGTATGAGGGTGCTGGAGGAGAAGTTTGGGTTGGCGAGGGGAAATTAATTCAGGTATCTGCAGGTGCGGGACTTCCTACGTAAACAGGTGTCAACCTTCCCGCTCCTACCACCAAGGGGGATTCAGGACAGGATAGTTTCCAGAGGATGGGTAGGAGAGGGGAGCGTCTCTGACATTTGCAAGGAACTTATGGGGTCAGAGGAGACGCAGACTGAGGCGCTGAAGCGCAAGTGGGAGGAGGAGCTGGGAGGAGAGATAGAGGATTGTCTATGGGCGGACGCGTTGAGTAGAGTCAATGCGTCCGCAACATGTGCCAGGCTCAGCCTGATACAATTCAAGGTCGTTCATCGGGCTCACATGACAGTGGCCCGGGTGAGCAGATTCTTTGGGGTGGAAGACAGGTGTGGAAAATGTGCGGGAGGACCAGCGAACCATGTCCACATGTTCTGGGCATGTCCGAAGTTTAGGGGATTTTGGCAGGGGTTTGCAGATGTCATGTCCACAGTGTTAAAAACAAGGTGGCACTGAGTCCAGAGGGGTGTCGGAAGATCCGGGAATCCAGGAGGAGAAAGAGGCAGACATTCTAGCCTTTGCTTCCCTGGTAGCCCAGAGACGGATACTATTAGCTTGGAGGGACTCAAAGCCCCCGAAGTCGGAGACCTGGCTATCGGACATGGCTAGCTTTCTCTGTTTGGCGAAAATCGAGTTCGCTTTGAAAGGGTCACTGTTAGGGTTCGCCCGGAGGTGGCAACCGTTCGTCGACTTCTTCGCGGAAAATTAATCGTCAGCAGAAGGGGAGGGGGGGGGGTTAGTTTAGCTTAGAGTAAGAGGTTAATAAAGGTGGGACCTGTAAGGAAGGGATACGGCTTTTGCACCATGTTTATAGGTTCATGTACATTGTTTATTTTGTTGTTGTTACAATACCAAAAATACCTCAATAAAATGTTAATTAAAAAAAAAAGAGACAGATGCAAAGTATTCCTTTACTATTTTACAAAACCATCTGCATTTTGGTCCCGAATTGGCCTGATCCTTCCTTTGACAGCCCTGCTACTCCTTACATGTTTTTAAAGTTGTGTGTCCTCTCGTCTCCCCTATCCATTCATCGCAATCTTTGCTTTAAAACTTGTACCACACATCTGTGTAATAGTTTAAATCTTGCCCTACTACCCCAGATACCCTCTGCAAGAAATTGGTCCCAATTTGGTTCAACTGAAAAATACTAGAATATTTAATCACA
This sequence comes from Scyliorhinus torazame, assembly GCF_047496885.1. Lineage (NCBI taxonomy): Eukaryota > Metazoa > Chordata > Chondrichthyes > Carcharhiniformes > Scyliorhinidae > Scyliorhinus > Scyliorhinus torazame. Next base: position 101,702,727 of record NC_092707.1, read on the forward strand.
CAATCATCTCATCTGCTAACCTCTGAATTATTTTACACATGCCAATGCAATTCTTTTATTAGGTGACTGGAACAAAACATAGTATTCTAGATGGGGGTTTGTACGGTACGTTTTGCACTCATTGATAACCTCTTGTACATAATGCTACTCTAAAAGGGCTACCTGACCTCACTCCCTAAAACAATTTGAATCCATTTTTGTTCTAGATTGCCATAGCAGAGTTAGCATTATTTTTGAAAAGCTATTTGTTTGTGAGACGTCTCTGACATAACCTTTTGGTTTCTCCACACACTCTCAAGCCATGGTCATTTCAGGTGAGTTCCAATATTCCACAATACCACGAGAAAATGACAACTTTAGAGTCAACGGTCTAATCAAACAGACAGAAATGTAATTAATTTACTTACAAATTGGTGATATTCATGTCTCCGCCAGACAGCATTGTTGGTAAGTCGTCATATATGATTGGATTTGGTACAGTCGTTGAAATCCTTGTCCTAGATTCACTCTTCAAGATCCCAGTTTTCATACTGATACTTTTCTCTTTACAAACCTCAGAAATTGGAAGCTTGAAAGCCACAATTTTTTTGCATGTCACAGCAGTAGACTTGTGCTTCAACCTCTCTCTCTTGCAGAGTGCTCTTTGCTTCCAGATCATAGCACAACGATAGACAACCTGATGGAGGCTGTAAGCAGTCTAGGGAGACAGATTTAAGGCAGAATTAAGTGGCACTTATTTAATTAATAGATTATTTTATCTTCCAAAAATTCACTTGTATTCGGTTAACTTTATTAACAGTACAAAATTCAACGTTACTGGGATCAAGATGCCAACTATTTTGGTTCACATTCGTGACTACCTCCGGTTAGTACCTGCAATATCATCTCTGGTCCCCTTCCACCAGCCATCTGCTTAGATGGGATGAGTCTTGTGGAAAATTAATGTATGTTGACAAAACAGATTGTTATTAATGCAAAATTGACCAGCAAATTCAAGAGGTTAAGACATAAACTGTGAATTGTGAATCTTCAGAGCTTGCTGGTGAATTTCATAGGACGGCGCGGTAGCACGGTGATTTTCATAGAAATTATCATAGAATTTACAGTGCAGAAGGAGGCCATTCGGCCCATCGAGTCTGCACCGGCTCTTGGAAAGAGTACCCTACCCAAGGTCAACACCGCCACCCTATCCCCATAACCCAGTAATCCCATAACCCAGTAACCCCACCCAACACTAAGGGCAATTTTGGACACTAAGGGCAATTTATCATGGCCAATCCACCTAACCTGCACATCTTTGGACTGTGGGAGGAAACCGGAGCACCCGGAGGAAACCCACGCACACACGGGGAGGATGTGCAGACTCCGCACAGACAGTGACCCAAGCTGGAATCGAACCTGGGACCCTGGAGCTGTGAAGCAATTGTGCTATCCACAAGACTACCGCGCTGCCTTTGCACTGTTGCTTCACAGCGCCAGGGTCCCAGGTTCAATTCCCGGCTTGGGAATCCCGGTGCAGAGTCTGCACGTTCTTCCCGTGTCTGCGTGGGTTTCCTCCGGGTGCTCCGGTTTGTGCCATTTTGCCGCCCAGTTTCAGCATAAAAATGTTTCAAGCTGAAGGAGGTTGTAAAAAGTTTAATTAATGATAGACACCTCTAAGTGCTCCATGCTAGCAAGATTTGGCTATTCATGTAGTATTTCAAATTAAGTTATTATGTACCTGGCTCCACTTCCTTCACTATTGTGCTTGAAGGGGTCCCCAGGAGACCCTGATTGTATAGCTCTGTCATTACAAGTGTAGTGAAGGGTAAGGAGGTTGCAAAAAATGAGATTTTCTGAGCCTGGTGCCAAATGGAGAAGTTTCATAACTGCCTATACCTGACCTGGGAGTGCCAGAGATGAGAAAACATTCTATTCTGTTTTTCTGAAAAGATCTTTCTGAAACAACAATTACAGCAGAAAAGGAAATCATACCATCAACTGGAAAATGGCATTGCTTAAAGATGCCAAAGGTTCAGGTAGATCTGCTGGTGAAGACTCTGAGAATTGAGAGAAGAATTCTGTTCCAGGCATACTTACCTTCATCTGATGCTCAGCTGCAATCTGTCTGCGAAACTGCATCATGTCAGAGGTGTAGTGAAGAATCGCAGTAACCCCTGTTCTTAGCAGGTGACTGCGATAGATTTCAGCTGCTTTTGCTGTGCGTACCCTTTTCCTGTGCCGTTCCAATGTATACATAAACCAGGCATCGAAGACCTGGAACGGAAACATGCTTGTGAAATTGGAGGCCTTAACTACAGGAAGAGCACTACTTAAGCTTTTACATTTGCACTGTAATATTTTTTGGACTCTATTTCAGTGATGGACAGGTTCTGGTTGACACATGTTCAAGAGCTTACCATTTTACAACATTTGGTATCAGAGATAAAAGCTCTGCAATGGCAGTACTTGGTTATTGATATTGGAGATTGACATCATACCTGCCAGTTAGAAATGTGAAGTAGCACGAATTGCCACCGCACGAGTACTGCAATCTTTCAGTTGGGACGGAATTGCCCCAGGAGTCCTCAACATCGACTCTGGACCACATGAAGTCTCATGGCATCAGGTCAAATGTGGGAAAGGAAACCTCCTGCTGATTATCACATACCATCCTCCCTCAGATGATGAATCAGTACTCCTCCATGTTGAACACCACTTGGAGGAAGCACCAAGGATACCAAGGGCACAGAATGTACTCTAGTTGGGGGTCTTCAATGTCCATCATCAAGATTAGCTCAGTAGCACCATTACAGACTTAGCTGGCTGAGTCCTAAAGGACATGGCTTCTTGACTGGCTCTGCGGCAGGTGGTGAGAGAACCAATAAGAGGGAAAAACATACTTGACCTCATCTCACCAATCTGCCTACCGCAGATTTATTTGTCCATGACAGTATCGGTAGGAGTGACCTCCTACATGTCAGCACTGCATGGTGGGGTGTTAGGTATTTAGTTGGTTTGATTATTTGCAGCCCATATGGTTTACTTTGTTTTATGCTTGTGTTTGATGTGTAAATATATAAATGTCTCAAAAAAATATTTTTCAAAAAAAAAGTAATACCGGCTGAGGTTATTCATGTTCGCCCTGTCTTCTCAACCTTGCTCGTCGTCTGAGGTGTGGTGACCCTCATGTTAAATCACCACCAGTCAGCTCCCTCTCAAAGGGGTGTGCAGCCTGTGGCCCTATGGGTCAATGGCAACTTTCATTTTCATAATAGTACTTAATCAAAGGTCTTATAGAAATCTACATGTATTACAGCTACTACATTACCTTTGTCTACACTGTTTCCACTTCAAATTCAATGAGGTTCATCAAGCAGGATTTTGAAATCAGTGTTAACTATTTGTTATTTGTGACTTGCTGTTTTTCTGCTATCGTGGGTTTTTCTTTCCCCCTATACCTGTTAAGCCGAGTGGTTTATAATTCCCGGGACACATCATAATCAATTCACAAATTACTTGCAGCAATTGAGTTAAAAGTAATTGTTAATAAATTAACAAAGGTTAATTTGTTCTGCTTTCACTGGGTTTCAGTGGATCTAGTGCATAATGATGGGTCTACTAGATTTTTCAATGAATTAATTTGTACAATACGAAAAAATTAGGAGTGAAAGAAAATTACAAATTACAATGTCCTTGCAATATCAGTTCTTTCACATTTCACAAGCAGCTGTATCACCACTTGACTGGTGCAATATACGTTACATAGCATTTACAGCAGAGAAACAGGTCTATTGGCCCAACAGTTCAATGCCAGTGTTTACTCTCTACAGGAGCCACCTCTTCCCCACCTTTTACCTAACCCCATCCACTTTTCCTTCTGTTCTTTTCCCCCTCATCTCTTTATCTAGCTTCTATTTCAATATATCTATGCTGGTCACCTCAACTACTCCTCGAGGTAGTGAGCTTCACATTCTAACTATTGTCTGGATTTTTTCAGTTTTGGAGTGTGTAAAACTTACCCCAAATCAGCAGAAAGTAAAAATTATGAACTAACCAAAACCCCCAAAGTCATAACTGACAGCCCATCAGAAACATACAATGAATTTTGGTGGAGAGGGGCAGTTTTGCAATGGATAATAACTGCATATTCTATATCACAGGTTGACCACTGCATGCATTTCAGAGAATGTGTAAAGGAGTCTCTTTACACATGAGCAAGAAATGAGCAAGGCAAAAAGTAACAATGTCTTAATGGTGAGATGGAAATAAATATATAGGTGGTTCATTACTTCTTAATTGTTATATACATACACTTACAGATATAATACATGAACAAACATGGGAAAGTTGACGTCGTTTCACTAGTAAAGGTGCCAGTAGTTAAACCATGACACTGTGAAGCAGTTGTACATTTGAATTTAGGTGGCCACAGTATCACAGTTTTCTTGAGAAAGGGAGGGAAAGTGTTGAGGAAGGCGCTTGTTGCCATAATAGAAATGACTGTTGCAAGTACTCGTATAGTTTGGGAAGTAATTTAAGCTCGTAAGCAAATTGGCAAGTTGGAACCAGAAACTGGCAGAGAATTTGTGATTTGAGTCCGAGGTTGCTGAAGTTGCACAATAAGGAATGGATACCACTAGCCCATTGTGATGTCACTAGTTGGGGAGGGTTCTTCAGCTGTACTCATTTTCTTTTGCACATAGGCACCTTTTAAAGTTTTTTCATACAAAATATACTGAATTTACTAAGCTAGCCTGTGCGCTCCAACGAAAGTCAAAATGGCTCAGAATAGATTTGTTTAAAGTCACCGTTTGCCACCATTATTAAAATGTTTTTTAGATAAATTAATTTACAGCTGTATTACTACAAAAGGTTACCATTTACTCTTAAACATATCAAGAATTACATCTTAATAGAAAGAAAACAATTAATTGTGTTCTATTATGCCAATTGGGCAAGTTTAAGGAAGATTTTATTTGTAATCAGACAAATGATTTTTTGGAGAACGGTGACTAGACCATGACAATTGTGAGCACGTTGGGTAAGATTTTTCAAACTGCCAAAATCAGAAACTCTACACTAGGAAACATATCTATAAAAGCCTGCACTTTGCTTGTACGCGTCACATCACATTTTTCAAATGCGAGCACATCTCACGGCAAAGCATCACAGCCTTTCTGTGAAGATTCCAGGTGTAAAGGTTCATGCCATATCACTTGTATATTCAAACACATATATGGATATTCAGTCAGCCTTTAACTGCCATACAAGGCTACTCTATGACATAGAGTCCTGTGGGATTGACAGCAGGTCACCAGCGGTCTTAAGAAGTGTTTTATTCTGAAAGTCAAATGGTTTTATTAATTGTAGTGGTTCTCTATAGAGACCGGCTATTAGTAGAGTCCGACAGGGATCAGCGTTAGGCTCAAAACCCTTCTCGATCTACCATAGATTTCCTGCAGTGCAGAAGGAGGCCATTCGGCCCAGTCTGCACTGACCGTGAGCACCCTACCCAGCCCACACACCCCGCCCTATCCCCATAGCTCCACCTAACCTGCACATCCCTGGACACCAAGGGGCAATTTTAGCATGGCCAATCAATCTAACCTGCACATCTTTGGACTGTGGGAGGAAACCGGAGCACCCGGAGGAACCCACGTAGATACAGAGAGAACGTGCAAACTCCACACAGTCACCCAAGGTCGGAATTAAACCCCGATCTCATGCGCTGTGAAACAGCAGTGTTAACCACTGTGCCAACATGCTGTTAATGATCTGTAAAAAGGTACTGTAAAACTGTCTGCAGGTTCACAAACAATATAAAGATCTGTGAATGTGAGGACCTTGGATGAGGAAAATGTCTACAGACATAACAAGATGCAGCGGGGGAAGAGCCTCGGCCTAGAGGCTGTCATTTAATATAGATAAATGTTATGTTAGTGATAGGACTAATGTTATCTAAAATACACATTGTAGGGTTCCAACTTAAAGACCATTGAACAGGAAAGCAACTGACAGTTTTAATCATCTAAATCTGAAGGGGTTCACAACCAGTGCTCTGAAGCTATGACAATGAGCAATCCAATGTTACCCAAAAGCACCATGTTGTCCTTGTATAAGACCAAGGATACTGGGTGAGGTAGCTCTTCGTCAGTAGTGTGAATAAGATGGTTAGTAAAGCAGCATATCATTTGAAAGGCAAGATATGACTACTGCAAGCCAAGTGCAGAACTGTTATAGATACATTTCCTAGCTTATCTGTAGATTATGTTGGTGGGGACTAACAGGGAGCCAAAGATTGATTCAGAGGTGGGAAGAGAAGTTGGTGCTGATTAAATCGGGATAGCGACGAGTAGGACCACATGATGGGACAAAAGAGAGACAATGATGCAGGATGGTGCATTCAACATTTTCAAACCCTTAAGAGAGGTTAAGAAAGATAAACAAGAGGCTGAAAGAATTTGAGTTGCACTACCTTGAAAAGGGAACTCACCAGCAACAGGGAGAAGGCAGCAACTGAAAGCATGGCCACCAACATCCCAACTGTTCAATAATGTAATACCCTCACTACACGTACTCAACAATTCAGAAGAAAATATTTAGGGTAGAGTGTTGAACAGTTCCAATAATTTTTTTTTCTCGAAGAACTTCAAACACTTTAGATGATCCAAAGTACCAGAAAGTGCTAGTCAGATCAATGGTACAGCAAGTGGTAGCGTTTGCATTGCACTGTTGCTGCCTTTGTTCTTCATCCAGAGTTTTGTCTGGCACCTCAGTTTTTCTATCATTCACTATTGCAAATGAATGTTCAAGTCTTGTTGCCCGAAGGTTATCAGTAGCAGTCAGTTCTGTTCCAATTCAACTTGTTCTGTGATGCAGCTGATTAGCATTTACCGTCATTGCAATAATCCCACTGGAGTAAAACTGAAGATCAGATTGATTACCCATGATGGTAAACTAGTACTGTCAGTTGCCATGTGCAGTTACCTTCTAATTATAACCCATGTTTCAAATGCAATGGGCAATATTAGACTGATGTTTGTGAAAGTTTGGATGGGAATTGAAACTTTAATTCTTGCTATCTCTTACCTTCCCTTGAAGTGAGAGCGACCAATTCCATAAAGCAATTGTGGACTGCTTGTGCTCCTGATGTTTTGCTAACAGCTGCAGACAAAATTAAGTAAATTTAATGAGATTTTGTATGTACTGCAAGAAAAGCTATGAGTACACATTGTCAATTCACTGCAGTCTTCATTTTACCATGTTCTGAATACATGCCCTATTATCTATCTCTCAGAGTCGAGAGGAGGATAGGGCAAGATGTTTATTACAAGGGCAAGTTTTTCCACTGGAGAAAAGCAAATTACTGCAGATGCTGGAATCTGAAACCAAAAGAGAAAATGCAGGAAAATCTCAGCAGGTCTGGCAGCATCTGTAGGGAGAGAAAAGAGCTAACGTTTCAAGTCCAGATGACCCTTTGTCAAAGTTAAACGGCATAGAAAGTGGGAGATATTTATACTGTGGGGTGGGGAATGAAAGATGAGTCATAGCCACAGAACCCAAGGGAAAAGAATACAATGTAGATGGCAGTCCACAGAGAGAATAAAAGGTGTAAAAGGCCAAACAGCAGAGAAACTAAAATCAAAGCTGTGACAGATGTAGGGGGGAAGGGGGACGCAAAGGGGAGAAAAGGTAAGGAGAGGGGGGATACGATAGGGGGTGGGAAATATATATATATAAAGAAAGACAAGAAAGAAATAAAAGGTAAAAGACAGTTAAAATGAAATGGAATGAAAACAAAGGGGTCGAGGTGGAGTAGAGCTCATCATCTAAAGTGTTGAATTTGATGTTGAGACCGGAAGGCTGTAGCATGCCTAACCGGAAGATGAGATGCTGCTCCTCCAGTTTGCGTGGAGCTTCACTGGAACATTGCAGTAGGCCAAGGACAGACATGTGGGAATGGGTCTTGTGTTAAAATGGCAAGCAATGGGAAGGTCAAGGTCCTGAATGCGCACAGACTGTAAGTGCTCAGCAAAGCGATCATCCAGTCTACGTTTGGTCTCTCCGATATAGAGGTGACCACATTGGGAGCAGCGAATGCAAGTTTTTCCACTGCTTGTCTGAGGGCAGTGACTCACCAGGTACCTCACCCAAATACCCATTGTTCCTGTGCATGTTTTGGCAACCTATTCAACCAAGTGGGCAGAAAGAACATTGCATTTTTTCCTTTCCTGTCAACCTAAACCCAGATTAGCAGTGGTGGAAACCATGGCTAATTCCTTTTTTTTCTGTTCGCACTTCATGGTTTCATTGGATTCAATGTAGACAGAATCATAAAGGGATGGATGCTTCCTGAAAACAAAATAGTGGCAGCACCGGGTTGTACCCATGTACTAATCATTTCAACTGAACTGCCTGTAATTGAAGAATCTGTGGCCAAGAAGTTCCAAACAAAAGCAGTTAAATGTAGACGGAATGGATATAGGGATGGAGCAAAAAGGCAAAATGTTGGATCATCTGAACTTTTGGAGCAGATTGGTGTGCTGCTCTTTTGCTTAAATTAAATTCAAATGAACACAAGGGATGGATGAACTCCATGCATATTAAGTATCCTATTGACTTCTTACTTTTATTTTCCAGTCTGTGAAGTAGCGTCTACAAAGTCGCAGTGCTTGAAACCACTCTCCTTGTCGCTGTAACAACTGGAACACAATCAAGAACAAAAATTTGTATCTGTCTTTTTTACAGTACTAATAAGCACAATGAAAATCATTATCACAGAATATCACAGGTCATAAACGTGGGAAAGATTCCACCCTTTCCTTCTTCGTGATGAATAGTTCCACAGATGCAGGCAGCTCGCAAGTGGCCCTCGTCATGTATTCTTTTGGGAGAGGGCAAGCAGCCAGAGATCAAGGCCCGCACCGGGACCAGCGATATAGGTAGGAAAAGGGACGAGGTCCTGGAAGCATATTTTAGGGAGTTAGGAAGTAAATTGAAAGGCAGGACATTGAAAAGATGGTATCTGAACAGTGGGCTACCTTCAAAGAGATAGACCTGTAACTTCCCTAACACCCCCCACCACTTTGAAAAGGGGTGCAAGGATAATGCCGCAACTGTAAACCAGTCAGGTTTACTTCAGATGATGGAAACTATAGATTGGGACAAAACCAATAGTCATTTAGACAAGTGCAGGATAACTAATGAATCCATGCTGTTTCTCCTCAAGGGAAAATCATTTTTAACTAACTTGGAGTTTTTTGAGAAGGTAACAGACAATGTTGATAAGAGCAATGCTGTTGATGTGGTGTGGATGCAGTGCCACACAACAGACTTGTGAGAAACATTCTAGCCCATGGGATAAAAAGGTAAGTAGACACTTGGATAAGAAATTGGCTGAGTGACAGTAAACAGAGAGTCGTGAAAATTAGTTGTTTTTCAGATTGGAGGAAGGTTTGTATTGGAGTACTGCAGGGGTCAGGGTTGGGGACCCTTGCTCTTTCGGATATATATTAATGACCTAGACTGTGGTGCGCAGGGCATGATTTTAAAATGTGTGGATGACACGAAGATTGGAAATGTTGTCAACTGTGATGAGGATAGTCTTGAACTTCAAAAGGACATAGACATATTGGTGGATTGGGCAGGCAAGTGGCAGAGGAATTTCAACAAGGAGAAGTGTGAGGTGATTCACTTCGGCAGGAAGAATGTGGAGACACAATATAAGGGAGAAACTCTTAAGGCGGTACAGGAACAACCGGACCTCGCTGTAGAGCAGTTAACAAAGTGTAAGATATCCTAGGCTTCATTAATAGAGGCATTAAATACAAGAGCAAAGAGATTGTGCTGAACTTGTATAAGACACTAACTAGTTATGCCTCATCTGGAGACTGCACCCAAATCTGGGTGCAATACTGAAGGAAGGATGCAAAGGCATTGGAGAGGGTACTGAGGAGATCCACATGAATGATTCCAGGAATAAACAACTGTAGCTATGAGGATAAATTGGAGAGACTGGATCTGTTTCCTTGGAGAAAAGGAGACTGAGAGGAGACTTGATAAGAGGTATTTGAGATCCTGTCTGGTATGGACAAGTAAATAGTGAGAAACTGCTCCTTCTCAAGTACTTCAAGAATGAGAGGGCACAGATTCAAAATAATGGGTAAAAGGAGTAAAAGTGATACAAGGAAAACATTTTTGTCTCAGAGGGTGGCTGGTGCCTGGAACAAACTTCCTGAAAGGGTGGAAGAGGCAGGTTTGATCGGGGAATTACAAAGGGAATTAGATCGCTATCTGAAAAGAAATAATGTGCAAGGTTATGGGGAAAGGGCAGGGGAGTGGGATTAAGTAGAATGAAATTTCAGCGAGCCAGTTCAGACTTGATTCTTTTAAAGTAAATTTAGAGTACCCAATTAGTTTCTTTTTCTAATTAAGGAGCAATTTAGCGTGGTCAATCCACCTACCTTGCACATATTTGGGTTGTGGGGGTGAAACCCACACAGACGCGGGGAGAATGTGCCAACTCCACACGGACAGTGACCCAGGGCCGGGATTTGAACCCGGGTCCTCAGTGCCGTAGGCAGCAGTGCTAACCACTGTGCCACCCTCAGTTCAGACTTGATTGGTCAAATGGCCTCCTTATGCACTCAAAAGATTCTGTGATTCACTGTCCGTGTGGAGTTTCCACATTCTCCCCATGTCTGCATGGGTTTCACCCCCACAACCCAAAGATGTGCAGGTTAGGTGGATTGGCCATGCTAAATAACCTCTTAATTGGGGGAAAAAAAATAATAATAATTGAGTATTCTAAATTTATTTTAAAAAGATTGTGATAATGACACTAATCTATTCATCAATGGAGGATATTGCAGGCATCCCCATTCCCACCCACGCTCTGTTCAAATCCATGTCCCATGACACTATTTGTGGAAGAGCCGCACAGTTTTCACAGTGACCTGGCCAATAGTTATTCCTGTTCAACAAAGGAACTGGCTCTTTAAGACAAGGCTGTTTTGGAACTTCAATACATGCAAACTGGCTGCTGTGTGGGCCTTCATTTCACAGGCAATTCATTGGCTATGAAGTGCTTTGCAACATAAAAGATGCTAGGTCATTGCAAGGTTTTGCTTCTTTCTATACATGTCACATTTGTGGATGATGATCAAATGTGTTGGGTTTCTTTTTCCCATTTCTTAGCTTCGGGGCTAAGGGGTTGACAGTTACATGAACTGTGAAAGTGTCAGGAGCAGAGATTAAAATTATTCTACAAGAAACTTTGATGATTTAATTACTGTGCTTTGAATAGGGAGAAAATGGTTGGAATATTATTTTGACTCTCCTGTACATGCACAGGCTGCACTCGTTAAGGCTACAGGGAGGCTGTTACTATTATTAGCCGCAATATGCCAATGAATTATTTCATATTTCACAACTATGCTTACAAGTCTGCACCCTGCAGCTGGCCTGTTTGATAATCTGATCTACAAGCTCGTCATGGGTATAATTTGTGCAGCTCTGTAGCTGATCTGCAATGTTTGGGGTTGAGTGACCCAGAAGAAACATAATGCATTGGGCAGGCATAAACAAAATCTGGCCTGACTGACTCTGGGCTTTAGAGAGCCTAAACCGCTGAGTCTAGCATAACTCAGGCAAAGCATAGGACTTAATTTATGAGGATGCCTCTCCTCAATACTCACAAACACATATCACAGGCTCACGTGCGGAGACGGTGATTGTCAATGTCTGTTAAATCACACCCCAGAAGGGCTTACACTCTTCAAGAATAGAAGCTGAAAATTAAAAAATGCTAAAAGCATTCCATGAAATTTCTTACAAGTAATTGTAGTTTATGCAACAAAGAAGACACTATGCCAAAATGGCCCCAGCGTTCGGTTACAGGAGGCACTGGTAGTGTGCAGCCAATAGGCTATTGATGAGGAGATAACAGGTCAGTCGGTCAAAGAAGGAAAAATTCAGAAATTTACCCAGAAAATATTCCCAATGGGAAAAGGAAAGTTTAAATTAACCTCTTGTGCAATTGAGTTTTTAAATCCCAAATTACGACCATGTCATGTAGTTTTGTTTCCAGGTTCCTTTTAATGTGTGGTTGTGGTACCAAGCATCATTTTATTGTACTCACCACTGCTCTCAAACAATAAGAGTGATGCTGCCTCCAGGACAAAAGGCACTTCACCATAATCTTCCGTCCATAGTGTTGGGCAGCAGTCTCCATTTTGCCTCGTTGAGCTGTTGAACTTCGATTGAGTTGCTTCCAGTGGGAAAACGCATGCCGCAGCTGAACTGGAGGAGGGCAGAAAGACAGATCACAACTCACACTGCTCAAGTCCTAAAGAACCAACTGTTCTTAAGATTTTACACAACTCTATAACGCAGCGCAGGGGCAACACAGTGGCTCAGTGGTTAGCACTGCTGCCTCACGACACTGAGGACCCGGGTTCAATCCCGGCCCCAGGTCACTGTCCATGTGGAGTTTGCACATTCTCCTCGTGTCTAAGTGGGTCTCACCCCCACAAACCAAAAAGATGTGCAGGGCAGGTGGATTGGCCACACTAAATTGCCCTTTCATTGTTAAAAAGAGAATTGGGTACTCTAAATTGATTTTTTAAAATATATATAATGTAGTGCAGGATACAAAAATCGGGCAACATCAAGCTTGTCACTCCCTGCACCACAACCAGGTGTGGTGCTGCTATTTATCGAGTATTTTCTTGGGTATTAACTGGGGGCAACAGGCACTATTCAATTGTTTGTGTAGGTTTTCTGGGGTAATTTCTTAGCTTCTGCTTTTTACCAGCTCCCGTCACCCCCAGAAGGAATTTTTACCCCTAGATAACTACTTACATTTAAATGTTTATGAAATGTTTTAATGTTGCCTGGTAATATTTTCCCATTTCTCCCTTTGCTCCTTGCATTATCTTTTTCAATTCCCTCCTGTACTTCCATAATCTTTCTGCTTATTAACTAAATCCTTATCCTAATGTTTGTCATGAGTCTCCTTTTTCTGTTTTATTTAAGTTTTTATTTCCTTTGTCATCCAGGATATCCAGTTTGAAATGCTCTACCTTCTCTGTTTAAAGAAACATGCTTAATTTGAACCAGAATTATCTCTTCCTTAAAGACGCTCCATTGCTCTGCTAATTGATTTACTCTGCAATCACCTTTTCCAATCTACCCATGTTGGGTACCTTCTTAAATAATCAAAATTCACCTTCATCCAGTTGAGCAATTTTACCGTTGATATATTCCAGTCTCTCTCCGTAATTACTCTAAACTAAGTTATATTGTGGTCACAGTTAGCCAGATTATTTTCTATTGGAACACATTCCACTTGCCCTACTTCATTTCCCAGAACAAGGTCCAGCACTACTTCCTTCCTTATTACACTGGAGACATATTGTTCACAAAAATTCCCCTGAATTGCATATCAGATATTTCTGTTTTTCCCCAGCCTTAGCATACTGAAAGTCTCCTAATAGTTTGCTATGTTCATTGAAATTTGCCAACAAATTTATTCATCTACCTCCTGTTCACGGTTTTAAAACACCCAACCGTGTAACAGCTTCCCCTCTGTCCTTCAACTCAAGTCAAATAGATTAAGTCCCAGAGTCATCTAGTAAATCCTTTCTATTTAGAACTGTAACATAATCTATAATTAAATCTTCCACGCGCACTCTCTTCCCCCCACCCTCCCAGTTTTTCCTGAATGTTCGACAACCAGGAATATTAAGTACCCGTTTGTGGCCTTGTTTGACCATGTCTCTGTTAATGCAGCCATGTCATAATCCCATGTAGGAACCCATGTCTGCAGATCACCAACCTTATTAATTACATTCTGGACATTAATATGTGTACAATTTAATACTTCCTTTGCCAGTGCTGCCATTTCACTCAACCTGGTCCCTGCAACTTTTAAGATATTTCTAATATTATTGATATTTATATCTCGCTGACCCCATTTCTGCTATTTTTGATTCTGCTTCCCCTCCCCATCAACCACCATTTTCAGCATTAATTTGTCCCAATTCAGTCATGGTTTATGTGATTGAATTAGCCTCTCCCATAGACGATTGCAGTGGGAGTGTAATAGAGGGTACAACATGGACATATTTGACTCGGCCATCTCAAACAGCCCAGCCCAACCAAATGTGGGAAATGCTAACAATCTTAATTCTTCAGGACAACTCCCTCCAGGTACTGACCTGGAATGGAAACAGTGATATGCTCTGAATTTAGTGAGAGTTGGAAAGAGGAGACAATGGTGAACCTCATTCTGGGAAATTAAGTAGAGCAAATGCAATGTGTTACAATAGAAAATAATCTAGCTAACAGTGACCACAATGTAACTTAGTTCAGAGTAATTACGGAAAGAGACTGAAATATATCAATTGGTAAAATTGCGCAACTGGATGAGGGAGAATTTCAATTATTTAAGAAGGGACCTAACATGGGTAGATTGGAAAAGGCGATCGGAGAGTAAATCAATTAACAGAGTAATGGAGAGCCTTTATGGAAGAGATAATTCCGTTGCAAACTAAGCGTGTTTCTTTAAACATATGCATAGGGTTATCTGGAGCAAGCAAACAGCGATCACATGTAATAATAACCTTTATTAATGTCACAAGTAGGCTTACACTAACACTGCAATGAAGTTACTGTGAAAATCCCCTAATCGCCACATTATGGCGCCTGTTCGTGTAAACTGAGAAGGAATTCAGAATGTCCAATTAACCTAACAAGCACGTCTTTCAGGACTTTTATGGTGATATGCATACATAATTGGCTAAGTTGCAGAAAGTAAAGGATGTTTGGTGGGTAGATTTGTTCCAGACTGAGAGATATTTTGGCATTGGTGTTCCCCAAAGGACAGTTTTGGATTCATTGACTTACAATTTTTTACCAACACCCTAAACTTGGGTTTATGGAACAGCATTATAAAGTTTACAACGTGGAATGTTATAGTCTTCAGGATGACATCGGCAGGATGGTGAAATGGGCAGAAGCATGGCAGACAGAGTTCAATGCAAAAAAGTGTAAAGCGCCATGTTTTGGAAGTTCAAACACGGGAAGAAAATGTACCATAAATGGCATAATTCTAAAAAGTGCAGGCAAGCAGAGAGTGCCATGTACTCAAATCCTTGAAGGTGGCAGAGCAAGTGAGGAACTTAGAAACAGGAGGAAGCCAATTAGTCTCTCAAGCCTGTTCCACATTCAATTAGCTGATGGTCAATTCTATATAATTCCAGATCATTGCCGTTGCCATATCCCTCAAAACCTTGGGCTAACAAAAGTCTATCAATTTCAGTTTTAAAATTAACAATTAACCGAGCATTAATTGCAGTTTGCAGAAGAGAATTCCAAACTACTACCACCCTCTGTATGAAGAAATGTTGCCCAATTTCACTCCTGAAAGATCAGCCTGTAATCTTTTGGGCCATGTCCGAATCCTACATCTCTCCCACAACTGGCACAAATTGATTCTCTCAATCTACCCTCTCGGTTACCTTCAGTAACGTGAAAACTTCAATGAATCAATCATCCTTTAACCATCTAAATTCCAGGAACTAAATCCCTAGTTTGTTTAATCTCCCCTTGAATTTAACCTTTGGAGTCTAGGCATCATTCTACATTAATCTGTGCTGCACTTCTTCAGAAATCAATATATACTTGCAAAGGTGTTGTGCCCAGAACTGGTCATAATACTCCAAAATGAAAGAAAAATACTAGAGGCTAGAAATCTGAAACGAGAACAGCAAGTGCTGGAAAGGCCCATAAGGCCCAGCAGCATCCATAGAGAGAGAAACAGAGTTAATGTTTCAAGTCTGTATGAGTCTTCTTCAGAGCGAAAGAGAGGGAGAAATGTGATTAATTATACACTGCATAAGAGGAGGTGGGGCAAAGTAGGTCAGTGCTAGATATTATTAACGCAGTACTCCAAGTGTAGTATAACAAGGGGTTTGTTGAACTGCTGCATGACTTCCACACCCTTCAACTCTGTGCTTCTAGGACTTCCGGTGGCGGCTATGAAGGAGTGAGTTGCACATTTGGTGGCTCCCACTCGGGTTGAACTTTTGCACCTTTTCCCCCGATTTTCTACCGGACTTGAATTGAAAAATTGATGACGGAGGCAATTGTGTACTGAATTCCCACATCGGTGCATGGAGAGGAGGACATGAAGGCAGAAATGGAAAGACAGAGAAGGCTTGGGCTGAAGCTGCAGCGGGAGATAGCATGGCGGAGGACCGGACCTCTGGTTTGTCAACCCAGCGGTCAACGGAGCAGCTAATGCAAGTTATTCAGGAAGGCTTGCTGAGCAGAAACGAGACTGCTTGGACCCGATAAAAGTGTCAATTGAACGGCTGGAGCTTAGATTGGATGCCCAGATCAGGCGATCCAGAAGGTAGAGAAGGCGCTGGCTGAGCAGGAGGAACATCAAACTGCGGTGGAGTTGGAGGTGGGGATGCTGAGAGACCAGCAGAAGAAGCTCCTGGAGAAGGTGGAGGACCTAGTGAATAGGTCCCACCGGCAGAACTTGAGAATCGTTGGGCTCCCGGAGGGTCCGAAGGAGCGGACGCTGAGGCGTACATCACGGACATGTTTGAGAAGCTGCTGGGGGATGGGGCATTCTCCCGACCCTTGGGCATGGCTAGCTTTCTCTGTTTGGAGAAAATCAAGTTTGCCATGAGGGGGTCAATGTTAGGGTTCACCTCCGGAGGTGACAACCGTTCGTCGACTTCTTTGTGGAAAATTAATCGTCAGCAGAAGGGGGGGGGGATAGTTTAGCTTTGAGTAAGGGGTTAATAAAGGTGGGACCTGTAAGGGAGGGAGATGGCTTTTGCACTATGTTTATAGATTCAAGTACATTGTTTATTTTGTTCTTGTTGTCATACCAAAAATACCTCAATAAAATGTTTATCAAAAAAATACTCTGTGCTTCTATGTAGTATTTCTTGAGCCTATTTGATTATTTTCTTCACTGGTTTCTGACATTTTAATGATCTGTATACCTGGGCCCCCAAGTCTCTCTGGACAGTTTATTTTTGGAGACCGTGGTGCAATTAAAGCATCATAAAAGTTGGGCTAATGGAATTTTGTTTATATAAAGAGGGTTCCCTGGGTATAGCTAATTAGAGACATTGGGCAGGATTCGGCGTTAGCCATCGCCGAAATTCAGACGTGCAATCAGGTGGCGAAAAGCTCCTGAACCAAAATTGTGGCATGCGCCAGTTTGACGCTGAATCGCTATGCTCCGTCATCTCGAAAACGGCGTCAATGCGATGCACGGTGCGCGTACTCTAATCACCGTTTGCATATCATTAGTGGGCCCACCCGGGATTTTCCGCCTCTGATGGCCCGAGTTCCGGATGGCATGGTACACGTATGCTCTCAAACATCGTGAACCTGGCGTGGTGGCTTCTTAAAGAGAGAGGGGGCTTACGAACAGTGACCAGCATCACCATACTTCGCTGACAACCGTGCCGCTGGCCGGGGGGTTTGTGCCAGGACCAGGGTGTAGTGGGGGGGTGGCCTGGAGGTGGGCTGTGGGGTCGGGGTGGACAGATACCAACACCATTACCGCAGCCGGCAAGGCAGCCATGCAGCTGCGCTTGTCGCTGACAGCCCGCTTTAAAATTGGTGCCCTAGGTCGTCTTGGTGACGCCCCCCAGGATACTCCCCAGGTGCCCTCTGGCCCCAGCCGACCCATCAGCTGTATGGGCGCTCCAGCACAACCTGTCCCATCTTTTCAGCCTCAATCAGTGTGTGTGCGTGTGGTGTACTGTTTATACGCGACAGCAGCTTGTCAGCCCTGCGGGTGTCCATCACGGACATAACAAATCCCGCACCGTTTTTCATGGGATTCGATGGTGTTCCATGCGGCACCGGTGCTAGCCCCTCACCGGTAGTGGGATCAGTGATTATGCGGTGCCGATTTTCCTGTCGTAGAACTCCACAGATTCTCCGTGGGCGTCAACACTTACGGAGAATCCAGCCCATTGTGTTTAGCTTAGTAAGATGGTGTCGGGCAGCATGGTAGCACAGTGGTTAGCACTGTTGCTTCACAGTGCCAGGGTCCCAGCTGTGATTCCCACTTGGGTCACTGTCTGTGTGGAGTCTGCACGTTCTCCCCACATCTGCGTAGGTTTCCTCCCACAAGTACCGAAAGATGTTCTGGTAGGCGAACTGGACATTCTGAATTCTCCCTCTGTGTACCCGAACAGGTGCCGGAATGTGGCGACTAGTGCTTTTCACAGTAACTTCATTGCATGTTAATGTAAGCCTACTTGTGACAATAAAGATTATTAAAGATTATTAATTAATTCACCGAAAAATTTGGTAGACCAATCATTATGCACTAGATCCACTGAAACCCTATGAAAGCAGAACTAACCTTTGTTTATATACAAAAAAAGAGGAACTTATGCTCCTCAATTGCTGCAAGTAATTTGTGAATTGATTGACATGCTGTGCCCGGGAATTATATACCATTCAGCTTAACAGGTACAGGGGGAAAGAAAAACCCACGAAAGCAGAAAAACAGCTAGTCACCAATAACAAATAGTTAACACTGATTTCAAAATCCTGCTTGATGAACCTCATTGAATTTGAAGTGGAAACAGAAAGTGTAGACAAGGGTAATGTAGTAGCTGTAATACATCTAGATTTATATAAGTCCTTTGATTAAGTACTATTATAACAATGAATGTTGCCATTGTCCCAGAGGGCCACAGGCTGCACTCCCCTTTGAGAGGGAACTGACTGGTGGTGATTTAACCTCAGACGACGAGCAAGGTTGAGAAAGCAGGGCGGACGCGAATAACCTCAGCCGGTGCTATTAAAGTTCTTTTTTTTTTTTAAATTTAGTTAATGGGAGGAGCCAGGGCCTGAAGCAGTCAGGTGTCGAATTTTCAGTTTTGAAATTCAGATTTAGATTGGGATGTAGACAGGCAAAAATCTGCAAGCTGGCTCGTGAAGGATCTCTCTTTCTTAAAGAGGGTTGTTGTTTGAGTGAAGATAAAGACAGCAGTTAGGAATTATTGTTTCATTGTATTGTTAAGCATTGTTTACCTGGTAAATGTAAGCTATTGTCTCTATATTAAAGTTAATAATAATGTTTGGTTGTAAAGTTTGTTTTAATGTACCATATCTCTATTTTTGTGTGGAATCACTCCTGGAACGAAGTATCATTCTTTCAGTCTTACAAATTAGATAGAATATTGGGGTTTCTGTCCAGTATCCAAGCAACTGTTAGGGTCTGGTATGGGATCATAATAGCCCCTCCATCCTTTTTTGAATAGAGGTGTTACATCTGTGGTAATCCAATCCGCTGGGGCCTTATCAGATTTTAGAAAATCCAGTATCTCGACGCCCACGTCTTTTAAGACCCCCGAAGGAGATATTAGAGCAGGTGACCAAAAGTTTGGTCAAGGAGGTAGGTTTTAGGAAGCATCTTAAAAATAAGAAAGCTAAAGGCCTTGACTGCTGAAGGCACAGCCACCAATAGCAGAACGATTAAACTTGGGGTTGATCAGGAGGCGAGAATTAAAGGAGCACAGCAATTGCAGAGAATTGTTGAGATTGGGGAGGGCAAGGCCATGGAGGCATCTGGAAACATGGATGAGAATTTTGAACTTGAGTCATCGCTTAATGGGGGCCAATTTAGGTAATCGAGTACAGGGGTGAAAGGGGTTTGGTGCAAGTAAGAAGATGGGTAGCAGAGCTTTTGGACTGCCTTAAGTTTATGGAAAGTCGAATATGAGAGGCTGGCCAGGATATGTTGGAATAGCCAAGTCTAAAGGCAGTATAGGGTTGGATGAGTATTACAGCAGCAAACGAGTTGAGGTCGGTGCAGAATTGTTATGGGGAATGGAGCCCTGGCCCCAAGCCTACTGGGAAATATGGGCAAGTTAAAAGTGACACTATCGCCTGATGGGTATTTGAAAAGACACCAGCAAAGCGAAGACATCAGCAATATTTTAAAAGGCCAACTCTGTATCAGCATAAGCAGCATAAACATGGGTGGGTCTACAGTGAAGAACAGGATGTTCAGTCAGGAAGTGAGCAGAGGAGCTGATTGGACAATGGCTGTCGATATGTCTTGGACAGACAGTGATTGAACACAGACCGCTCTGTGTCGTGTTCCTGAGAAGAAATACAATCCCTGAGTGAGTTACGACTCTTTTAACATTCGTGACCAGAAAATACATTGATTGATTAGGCTGCCCTGTGAGCACATGACTAGAAGCACGAGATCAGTATAAGAAGGAGAGACAAAGAGATTTCATCAGCGGAACCTCGAGGAACAACATCGCAGAAGAAAGAAGCCTCAAGCCACCAGCTTGAAGACAGAGTCCAATTACCACTTGTGCCTGGCCAAGTGCAGAGTGGGGTAATAATGTCCTCCACAAATCCACTACTAGAAGTTAGATAAGTATTAACAGTTTAACCTATGCTGCTTAACCTGTAGTGGTAGCAAAGTAAGGTAGAATCATTTATGTGTTTTCGATGCAGTGTATAATAGAACCTCTCTTGTAGTAGTGATGAGCAGAGGGATCTTATATTGTGTTCAATAAAGACGTGATTTGATTTAAAGATAACTTTGTGGTGTCTATAAATTGACTGGAGCAAGGGTTTTGGTCAACAAGATAGAAATAGGCGGTCTCAGTGATCACACGTATGTGAGATGTAAGCTCAACTCAGGGTCAAATGTTTAGTTCGTCCTCCAAAAGTTGCCAGGGAGTGAGACAGAGTCAGTGGATTGGGAGTGGCTTGTGTCGTGGGCACGAAAGACCATGGGTGCAGTCTCTTCATATATAACTGAAATAAATTTCTGCTTATCCAGTACATGACGTCAAAAAAGTGTGAAGAAGCCACAAGGGAGTTGGATGCTTTCATCATACATGTGAAAACTACAGCTGTGTCTTAGGATGATGTCGCCAGGATGCAGCATGTAGATAAGAAAAAGAGGGGCATGGATAGATACTTGGGGCTTACCAGATGTTATATTACCGGAGCAGGAAGAGAAGCAGGTGATTCTCTGGCTGCAACTTACAGAAAAGAATGGAACCAGGTGAGTCCAATCCCATTCAGCAGGAGGCTAGCAGAGAGGAGCTGGAAGAGGATAGTGCAGTCAAACATTTTAAAGGCTGTAGATAGGTTGAGAAGGATGAGGTGGGATAGTTTACCTTACTAACAGTCACAAAGAATGGTGTTTTGGTAATGTGACAGGAGGGATTCAAATGCAGAGTTCTGGGAAAGGAGGGCATAGATTTTCCAGGCATAAACAGGCTCCTGGACTTGAGAGGAAAGGGAGGTTGGATATTGAATTTATTTGCAAAGATGGTGGAGTCAAAAATCATTGTCAAGAGTTCTGGTGGGGAGATGAGGAGGCATTTTTTTCATTTCAGAGAGTTCTCGGGATCTGGAACGCACGCCGTGAAAAAATGCTGTAAGTTTATTCCAAAGATATTTTGAAAGGAGAGGTACTCGAGGATTATTGGAAAGGGGGGTGTGGGACTAAGCACAGCAACTCTTTCAAAGAGTCAGCACAGACATGATGGGCTGAATGGCCTCCTTCTGAGCTGCATATTTCTGATTTTATGACTTGAAACATCTGTCAAACATACCGCTCTCTCTGCAAATCCTTTTTTTCAGGATATGATTTATTGTTCATGGTATGTGGACATTGCTGATATGACCAGCATTCATTGCCCATCCCTAATTACCCTTGAGAAAAATTATGTGGTCTTCCAGGATTTTAGCCAACAGTGAAGCAACGGCGATGTACTTCCAAGTCAGAAACGTCCTTACTTCTGCAGGCCTCGTCTTTCTAGGTGATAAATGTCATGGGTTTAGAAGGCTGTTGAAAAGGCCTTAATGAGTTGCTGCAGTGCACCTTAATGATGGTACATGCCACAGTCACAGTGCACTGTTGGTGGAGGGAGTGAATGTTTAAGGTGTGAATAGATGTCAATCAAGAAGACTCCTTTGTCTTGGATGGTTTTGAACTTTGGGTGGCCCTGCACTATTCCAGGCAAGCAAAGAATATTCCATCCCACTCCTGACTTTTGCTCGTCATTGATGGACAGGCTTTGGGAATCAGGAGGTGTGTTACTCACCACAGAATATCCAGCCTTTGACCTATTCTTGCGGCAACAGTATTTCACTTCTTAGCCCTGTTAAACATTTGGTCAATGGTAAGCCACAGGATGCTGATAGTGACTGATTTGGCAATGGTAATGCCACTGAATATCAAGGGGTTATGATTAGATCATCATAGAATCATTCAAGTCTGCAATGACCTCTCTCAAAGAACACCCTACACCTAGGCCCACAACCCACCCTATCCCCGTAACCCAATAACCCCACCTAACCTTCTGAACACTAGGGAATAATTTATCATGGCCAATCCACCTAACTTACACATCTTTGGACTGTGGGAGGAAACCAGAGCACCCGGAGAAAACCAATGCAGACACAGGAGAGCGTACAAACTCCACACAGACAGTGACCCAAGGCGGGAATTGAACCCGGGTCCCTGGCGCTGTGAGGCAGCAGTGCTGACCACTATCCCACCGTGCCACCCTTAGATTCTCCATTTGTTGGAGATGACCATTGCCTGGCAGTTGTGTGGTGCAATGTTACTTTCCAGTTATCAACACAATCTGAATGTTGTCCAGGTCTTGCCGTGTGCAGACTCGGACAGCTTCATTATAGGAGTTGTGAAAAAACCGAACACTGCAAATATCAGTGAACATCCGCACTTCTGACCTTAGTTGGGCCTAGGACACTGTCCTCAGAAATTCCTGCTGCGATGTCCTGGGATTGAGGTGCTTGGCCTCCAACAATCACAACCATCTTCCTTTGTGCCAGCTATGACTAGAGATTTTCCTTCTTATTTCCATTGATTTGAGTTTTGTCAAGGTTCGTCAATGCTATACTCAAATCAAATGCTACCTTGATATCAAGGGCTGTCATCTTCACCTCACCTCTAAATTCAGTTCACTTATCCATGTTTGGATCAAAGCTGTAATGAACGGAGTGGTCCAGGCAGAACCCAAATGGAGCAATGGTAAGCAGGTTATTACTGAACATGCATGACTTGATCATACAGTCATCAATACCTTCCATCATTTTGCTGATAGAACATAGAACAGCACAGCACAGTACAAGCCCTTTGGCCCACGATGTTGTGCCGACCATTTAATCTAATCTACGATCAACCTAACCTACACCCCTTCAATTTACTGCTGTCCATGTGCCTGTCCAAGAGTCGCTTAAATGTCCCTAATGACTCTGACTCCATCACCTCCGCACCCACCACTCTCTGTGTAAAGAACCGACCTCTGACATCTCCCCCATACCTTCCTCCAATCACCTTAAAATTATGTCTCCTCGTGACAGCCATTTCCGCCCTGGGGAAAAGTCTCTGACTATCCACTTATCCATGCCTCTCATTACCTTGTACACCTCTATCAAGTCACCTCTCTTCCTTCTTTGCTCCAGTGAGAAACGCCCTAGCTCCCTCAACCTTTTTTCATAAGACATGCCCTCCAGTCCAGGCAACATCCTGGTAAATCTCCACTGCACCCTCTCCAAAGCATCCACATCCTTCCTATAATGAGGCAACCAGAACTGGACACAATATTCCAAGTGTGGTCTAACCAGGATTTTATAAAGCTGCAGCAAAACCTCCCCTCTCCTGAACTCAATCCCCCTGTTAATGAAAGCCAACACACCATACGCCTTCTTAACAACCCTATCAACCTGGGTGGCAACTTTGAGGGATCTATGTATGTGGACCCCAAGATCCCTCTGTTCCTCCTCACTTCCAAGAATCCTGCCTTTTACCTGTATTCAGCATTCAAATTCGACCTTCTAAAATGACTCACTTCACATTTATCTAGGTTGAACTCCATCTACCACTTCTCAGCCCAGCTCTGCATCCTGTCAATGTCCTGTTATAACCTGCAACAGCCTTCGGCACTATCTATAACTCCACCAACCTTTGTGTCATCGGCAAACTTACTAACCCACCCTTCCACTTCCTCATCCAAGTCATTTATAAAAACCACAAAGAGCAGAGATCCCAGAACAGATCCCTGGGGAGCACCACTGGTCAGCGACCTCTAGGCGGAATACTTTCCATCCACTACCACATGGTGATTGAAGTAGGTTGATGAGGCAGTCATTGGTGTGGTGTTGGGTGCTCTGGTGCACAGATGAGCCAACACAGTTGTATGTGGTACAACTCTATTTTATTATAACTCTTATAATACAGTTCGTTCTGGATACTCTGCACGTGCTGTCTCCCTGAGTGTGTTTGGCAATAGATGTGTCCTGGTTCTCCTCTGCAGCTAATACTGACCACCGGGGGTCGTGTCTGTGCTTTTATATCTTTCTGTCATTGGTTGTGGTGTTGTGTGTTCTGATTTGTCTGTTGGTGTGTCTATCATGATGTGTGTGTTTGAATATCATGACATCCCCCCTTTTTACAAAGATATGTGCCTACGTGGTTATAAATATAATTGTGTCGTGAGTGCATCGAAGAGTGTGTGTGTGTGTTATGTACAGTGTGTGTATATGACGTAACTATTTACATGGGGCAATGTCGGGTGCGTCACACTAACAAGGTTGTACCATAACAAAACTTGGATGCGAGAGAAAAAAAAAACTTGAACATTGGTCTGGTCAGACGATATCTGGAACAATAAACAACAACAGGTTATAATACAGAAGTGTTTGACTTTTTGAACGTATGAACAGCGTTATAAGTCCAGTCTAATGGGTGACCGCCTCAAGAATGGGCTGGTCCTCAAGCCGGTTCAGCTGTGGAGATTTGGTTCTGGTGGCGATGGAAGGGGCATGATCCGTGGCATCTCCACGAAGTCATCCTTGGGAACCAGTGGAGGATCCGGCGTGTGCGTACGGTTCAGTTGCGAGCGTGGAAGGCGGCGCAAAGCTCGCTGATTGCGCCTACGCACCAATCCATCCGCCCTGCATGCCAGGAACAAGGTGGAGTCGTTTTCTTTTTATGTTTGTGGTTGACGGCATCTTGTAGCCGATGGGTCGTTGCCATCGAAGTAGCACCATCACTAATATCATGCAAGGCGATGACTGTGCCAGATGTGGAAGTTGGCCGAGACCGTGTACGCTGGTTCCGGCCACCTGCTGTGCCGGAAGGGCGACTCCGCAGAGAAACGTCGAAGCATGTCGCCTTGGAGAGAGAATTGTTGCTCGCATCAACGTCTGGCGATGGCGCGAATTGGTGTGTCCATCTTGGACCGCCGGTGCTGGTTGCCACTGCCGACCCAGTGGGACTGCCACGCGATCCATTCCCTGTCGCCGTGGCATCCGCCGTCACCCTGAGCGTGCCATCACCGAGGCCGCGACACCGCCCGTCCGGAGCAAGGTCTGGCGTGCGCGAATCAGAGTCGGCGCTTGGCTGCTCCCCATCTGGAGTCCGGTCTGCCTTCCGTCGATGCCCCCCGTCCGGAGTCCCAACAGGTTCACTGGAGGCAGCCGAGATTCCCTGAAGCTGCACTTCTGGAGTCGGAACATGCAGGAATGCACCAACCAGTGGAGAGGGTCGAGCCATCGAGGGTGGAAGCGGTGCGCTGCCACCGCAGTCGTCAGTGGTCCCACCGTGATCGTCGAGTGCCTCGGTACGCACTAGGCGAGGTCTGTCACCTTGCACCTTTTGCATGGGAAGTGGGATGCTGTCGTCACTCGTCTCACATCCCGTGGATGGATCCTCATTAGCAGCTTGCTGTTCACTAGGGTTGGGTAAATTGTCAGAGTTTTCATCTGGTGGTGCACACCATGTCGGTGGACTGTCATTGTCTTGCCGTTGTCCTTCATTTGGGCTTTTCTTCTTTGGAATTTTAAATCTTCCCCCAGACATTGCAGAACCTTGTTTATTATCCCCAAATTCTCCCATAGGTATGGTCTCGAATATAGGATCCAATGTTTCTATCGACATTGTACTATTTTCCAAAGAACATTCCGTTTCACTTTTCTTCTCAGGTGCCTCATGTGTATCTTTGTCTAATGTACATGCCTTCATGGTCTCTGGGTCTGATTTTGCTGGGACTGGCATGGTCACAGTCTCTCTTTTACTGTTCTCAATTGCCCACCTTATACTCCCCATACATAACTGCTTAATCACTGGGGTTAGTGTGGTACAATGGATAATCGGGTCGACCTTATCTGCATCTTCACCATTAGTGGAAAGCACACTTAGTTCACTTGACACTGCTGTGGGTTTTAAATTCGTTATCTGGCTACTCGATGTCGGTGTCCTCAGGATTCTTGCTCCAATGTTCTGCTCAATAATCAGTGGAGCGTGTATAGGTTCAATGCAATTAATGTTCCCCTCAAGGTTTGAAGAGTCATTACTGACTAACTGCTGGTCTCCGAAGTTGGGATTTTGCGGTGTTGTGTTGAAGGGAGACATTTGTCCCTGCTGTAGATATGATTCAGGTTGTGTTATTTCCATTACCTGAGGATCAATGTCTTGTCCATTTTTTCGATCCGTACTAAAACACTGGCAATTCTCAGTCTGCTCCTTGCAAGTTAAACATTCAATTAATTTCGTTAGCAAATCCTCAGCATCCTTCTGTGGCCGTGCAGCATTATTAATCTCTGTTCGGCTATAATGATCCTGAAGGTCAGCGCATAAACCTTTTTTCTTCGGGCTTGGACGAGGCGATTCCTTTGGCTTGTCTTCAGTTGGGCTTGAGCAGTCTTCAGCGCTGTGCCCTTCATTGTAGCATGAGAGACCGTCATGGTCATGCTGCTGTGTAGTGGAGCATGGTAGGCTGTTATAGCCTTCTTGCTGTTCACGTGAGCATGGCAGACTTGCATCGTCTGCCGCTGGTTGGTCAGGAGAGGTTGCTAGACCCTCATGGTCTTGTTCCTGCAAGGACTGCGCTTTGGAGTCTTGCGTTCCTTCCATCGTGGAGTCCGTCCACGAGCTCTCTGTGGAGGCTTGTGACACTGGAGTCACTTCTTGTTCGTGCAAGGACTGCGCTCTGGAGTCTTGCGTTGCTTCTATCGTGGAGGCTGTCCACGAGCTCTCTGTGGAGGCTTGTGACACTGGAGTCACTTCTTGTTCGTGCAAGGACTGCGGTCTGGAGTCTTACGTTGCTTCTATCGTGGAGGCTGTCCACGAGCTCTCTGTGGAGGCTTGTGACACTGGAGTCACTTCTTGTTCGTGCAAGGACTGCGCTCTGGAGTCTTGCATTTCTGCAATTGTGGAGTCTGTCCACGAGCTTGCTGTGGAAGCTTGTGACACTGGAGTCACTTCTGGTTCATGCGAGGACTGCACTCTGGAGTCTTGCATGTCTTCTTTCATAGAGTCGGGAACGTTGAGCGGGACGTGGACCATGCTCTGTGTGGCAGCAGGGCACTCTCCGTGTGCTTGCACCGCTCCCTGTCTGTTAATGTCAGGCTGCAGCATCATCCGGTACTGATAAGTTGGAACGTCATATCTGCTGGATTGAAGATCCTCAAATCCGAAAAATGAATCCGCATCTGCGTCGGATTCAATGTGGGGGCCGCCAATGTGCAACACGAAAGGTTCGTCCGAGTCATAGTCATATAGGACCACGGAGCTATCATTGGGCTCGCGAGGTCCGGAAACACTGTAAAAATCGTCATCGAAGTATTCAAGGTCGGAATCATCGGCTTGTGCGTAGGTAACTGCTTGTCGGAGGGTTCTTCGGAGGTCAAATTCATCTCCTGGGTCAATTTGCGGCACTGTGCTGTCATTCCAGGTGAGGGAAGGTTGTTTTACAGCTTTAACAGATTTTTGTTTTTTTGATTTGGGACATTTCCCTTTTAAATTGGATTTGGGACGTTTCCCTTTTAAATTGGTGCAGTCTGGGGCCTCTGACACCCTGACGCTCGGTATGTAGCACGTAGGAAGCGACTGCGCATGCTCAGATCGCTGTTCCTTTACCGATGGCCGTTTTCTTGACTGCGCATGCGCAGCATCTCGCGCAACTGTGCTAGCGTTATACCTTTAGCAAGATGGCCGCCGACCTCGACCCAGCCTTTTCTCAGGCCCGGGATTTCGGCCTCTGGGAATTCGGGCTCCTGGATCCCAGCCACGAGGTGAGTACTGCAGCTTTTCTTACCATTAAGTGCCCATTGGATTGCGTATTCTTCACAGTACTTGGAGAATTTGCCCAGGACTGCCTGGTAATCGTACCTTTGCTGCCTCCTGAAGAACCTGAACCTTCTGAATATTTCTCTTGCCCTTGCACCGGCGACGGTGAGGAGAAATTCAATTTTTTCCCTATCATCCAGGTCTTTGAGTTCTGCTGCCACCAGGAACAATTCGAAATTTTGCCGGAATCGCCGCCAGTTTTCGTGGAGGTCGCCGTGGCACTGGAGCGCCTGCGGAACCGGGAGCTCGTACATCATGCCTGGGCACTGCTGGTTGTCTGTGTACACTGAGGTATGCCGGCAGGTATCGATCCACTCCTGTACCATGTGGTGTTGGGTGCTCTGGTGCACAGATGAGCCAACACAGTTGTATGTGGTACAACTCTATTTTATTATAACTCTTATAATACAGTTCGTTCTGGATACTCTGCACGTGCTGTCTCCCTGAGTGTGTTTGGCAATAGATGTGTCCTGGTTCTCCTCTGCAGCTAATACTGACCACCGGGGGTCGTGTCTGTGCTTTTATATCTTTCTGTCATTGGTTGTGGTGTTGTGTGTTCTGATTTGTCTGTTGGTGTGTCTATCATGATGTGTGTGTTTGAATATCATGACAATTGGCTGGATTGGATTTGTCCTTTTGGTGTATTGGACACGCTTGGGCATGTTTTGACTTTGTTGGATATATGCCAGTGTTGTTGCTGTATTGAACAGCTAAACTCTGAAGCACGGGTGTTCATCACAACAGCCAGGATGTTGTCACAAGACATTTGGATTAGCATGAATGGGCCATCTGGCATCCCACACATGCTCTGCCATTTGATAAGATCATGCTGATCGGATTGTATCCTCCACTTTCCTGTCTACCACCTATATCATTTGACTCTGTTATCAGTCAGGAATCTATCACAGGCTTAAAAATATTTAATCACCCTGTCTCCACTGATCTCTGGGGAAGCAAATTTCACAAACTAACAACCCTCAGGGAAAAACAAAATCTCCATTTTAAATAGGAGCCCCCTTATTTTTAAACTATGCTGCCTAGTTCTAGTCTCTCCCTTAAGAGCCCGTAGATTTTGATACATCCAGGTCAATCATCTCAGCTCCAGGACATCACTGCAGGAGTTCCCCAGGGTAGTCTCTTAGGCCCAACCATCTTCAACTGCTTCATCAGTGACCTCCCTTCCATCATAAGCTCAGAAGTGGGAATGGTTCGTGGATGACTGCATAATGTTCAGCACCATTTGCGACTCCTCAGATAATGAAGCAGTCCATGTCCAAATGCAGCAAGACCTGGATAATACCCAGGCTTGGGCTGACAAGTGGCAAGTTACACTCGTGCCACACAAGTGCCAGGCAATGACCATCTCCAACAAGAGAGGATCGAACCATCGCCCCTTGACATTCAATGGCATTACCATCGTTGAATCCCCCAATATCAACATCCTGGGGTTACCATTGATCAGAAATTGAACTGGACTAGCCATATAAATACTGTGGCTCAAAGGCTAGGAATCCTACGGCGGGTAACTCACCTCCTGACCCCCCAGAGTCTGTTCACCATCTATGAGGCACAAGTCAGGAGTGTAATGGAATACTCTCCACTAGCGTGGATAAGTGCAGCTCCAACAACACTCAAGAAGCTCTTCACCATCCAAGTCAAAGCAGCCCGCTTGATTGCTCCCCCTTCCACAAACATTGCAGGCACGGTAGCACAGTGGTTAGCACAGTTGCTTCACAGCTCCAGGGTCCCAGGTTCGATTCCCGGCTTGGGTCACTGTCTGTGCGCAATTTGCACTTTCTCCCCGTGTCTGTGTGGGTTTCCTCCGGGTGCTCTGGCTTCCTCCCACAGTCCAAAGATGTGCAGGTTAGGTGGATTGGGCATGCTAAATTGCTCTGTGTCCAGAAAGAGTGGGTGGGGTTGCTAGATTGCGGGGAAAGGGTGGAGGTGTGGCCTTGGGTAGGGTGCTCTTTCCAAAGGCCGGTGCAGCCTCGATGGGCCGAATGGCCTCCTTCTGCACTGTAAATTCTATGATTCTATGATTCAACCCTCCACCACCGACGAACAGTGGCAGCCATGTGTACCATCTACAAGATGCACTGCAGTAACTCACCAAGGTTACTTAGACAGCACCTTCTAAACCCACGACCACTATCATCTCGAAGGACAAGAGCAGCAGATGGATGGGAACCCCACCACCTGGAGGTTCCCCTCCAAGTCACTCACCACTCAGACTTGGAAATATCACCGTTACTTCATTGTCGCTGGGGCAACATCCTGGAACTCACTCCCTAACAGCACGGTGGGTATACCTACACCTCAAGGACTGCAGCAGTTCAAGAAGACAACACACCACTACTTTCTGAAGGGCAACTAGGGACGGGCAATAAATGTTGGCCTAACCAGCGCCATCCACATCCCGTAAATGAATTTTTAAAAACGTAACTGTTTTCTGCAAATAATTCAAATTGGCTGAAGTCTGGCTTCTGGGAACCTCAAGAGGACCACCAAATCGATCATCACTTCTGTCTGAAGATAGTTGCAAATACTCCACTCCTGCATCCTGCAGCTCAGTCAAAATGGTTGCTACATAGCCACTCTTGGTGATGGACATTGAAGACCTCCACCCAGGCTTCTCTGCCTTGCTACTGTCAGTGCTTCTTCCAAGTGGTGTATGCAAGCTGAGGAAGCACAGTAAGGGGTAATCAGTCGGACATTTCCTTGTCCATGTTTGACCTGATGCCATGAGACTTCATGGAGTCCAAGTCAATATAGATGAATCCCAGGTATATTGTTTCCTGACTGTATACGACAGTCATTGTCCCTGTTGGGTTTGCCCTGTTGGTGGGACAGGACATAACCAGGAATGGTAATGGAGGAGTCAGAGACATTGGCTGTAAGGTATGCCTGTCTCAGTATGACCATGTCAGGCTGTTGCTTGACTAGTCTAGGGGACAGCTCACCCAATTCTGGCATGATTACCCAGAAATTGGTGAGGAGGATTAGGCAGGTTGACTGGCTGGGTGTTCCTTGTCATTTCCGATGCCGAGGTCAATGAAAGGTGGTCTGTCCGATTTTATTCTTCTTAAAAACGTCATAAAAGTTCAATTCAACTCATTGCTCGGCCTTTTCAGAGGGAAGTTAAGAGTCAACCACATTGCTGTACATCTGAAATCACATATTGTCCAGATTTAATTCCCAAAAGAACATAAAGGCATAACCACCTTTTCTTTGCTCCAAGCACCAGTCTCCAAACCTAACCATCAGGTGGGCCCCTTACTTAACAAAAACACCGAGTTGAGCTACGCATCTTCATAGAGCGATAGAAGTCAGCCATGTAGTGTGAAACAGAAGTCATGCGCAGGCCAGACTACAAGGAGGTGGGAAGATCCTTTCCAGGAGGAATATCAATGAAGGCTTTAACAATAGCACAAGTTTCATGGTCATTTTTTCCAGTGCCAGCTTATAAACTACCACTTTTATTGAGTTACATTTCCCAATTTGCCAAGCTAGAATTTTAAACATACAGCGTCTGTAATTTTCTCTTTTCTAATTGGTTAATTTCTTATAACAAGAAGGACGTAAAGCATGGGAGAAGCCTCTGTGAGGAAAGGCCATAAAGCAGAAGGTGAAGAATCTGAAACAAGTTTTGAATCTGAAAAAGTGACGTGTGAGAAATGGTGAAGCCTGAGGATCTACAATCAAGTGATTCATCTATTTTATAATTAAGTCAAGCGTATGGTTTCTTCTAATTAATTTTAGTATTTAATAAATCAGATCTAGGGGGATAAAATTAAAAGTAACTAAATGGGGATATGAATAGTAAATCGATCTGAATTTTCATCAAGGTAAAATTTCACATGGATAAATAACAAGATTTATGTAAGTAACAAAGTAGAGAAGCTAATAAACAAAAACAGAGCAAAACATAAAAAGAACTTGAGCACTTTAAAAAGGAATCCTAATTTTAATGAAATTTTAAATAAATAAACAAATAAAGGCTATGTTGGGATAGCAGGTGGCATGCCACCAAACGCAGCAAAGAGTTTGTGCATCAAAATCCGAGACATCCACACATGCAGCAAGTCTCTAGATCTCGACGACCTTCAGCTCAGAATTGTTGAGTTGGTCTCTGATGTTTAGACATATCAGGCCAGCAGCAATGGGAACAGTTACCCGGATCCCTTGTTCCAGGAGGCAGTCACACCTCGTAATTAGGTCATGATACAGATTTGATTAATGGTCAGCGACAGGAGGATGTGATTGCGAGGGAGAGGTAAAGAGGGCCCCAGATGCCGTGCACAAGGAGCCTCAGCCTTTGTCCTTATCCCAGAGATACTAGGTTTTTACTACCTGTGTGGGTGAGGGTAAAGTCTACAGGGTGGAGGAGCAAATTGACCATGGCACCATGGTACAGGAGGCCATTTAAAGAGGAGCCAAAAGAAATGTGGTGGGGGCAAGTGAAGTATAGTCAGCTGCAGCCTGGGTTTCAAAGGTTATGTGGCCTACTTGCAGCCAGGGTTAAGGGCTCTTGCAGCTGCAGAAGAACTGAGTGTGGGTGGAAGGAGAATCCGGTTGTATTGGTCCATACAGGAACCATTCCCATAGGTAGAACTAGGAATGAGGTTCTGCTGAGAGAGTTTGAATCCAAATATAATAATACATAATCTTTATTAGTGTCACAAATAAGCTTACATTAACACTGCAATGAAGTAACTGTGAAAAGCCCCTAGTCGCCATACATGCTCGGGTACACTGAGGGAGAATTCAGAATGTCCAATTCACCTAACAAGCACGTCTTTCGGGACTTGAGGGAAGAAACCGGAGCACCTGGAGGAAACCCGCGCAGACACGGGGAGAACGTGCAGACCACGTGACCCAAGCCGGGTATCGAACCGGGATCCCTGGCATTGTGAAGCAACAGTGGCAACCATTGTGCTACCATTAAGGTAATAATCTCTGGATTGATGACTGAGCTACCCATCAGTTTGCACAGAGATAATCAAATTAGGTTAAATGCATGAGGAAGTGGTGAGCGGGGCAGGGTTTCGCTTCTTGGGTCACTGGTACAGGAGAGCGAGCTGTATGTTCTCATGTTCTGTTGGGACAGGCTCCACTTAAACTATTGTCCTGGAGAATCACATAACTAGGGCAGTACAGGGAAGGCAAGCATAGGAAAGAATAAAGCAAGAGGGACCTTGATGGCAATGGAATAAATCGAGTTTATAGAACAAGAGTTTCAAAAGATGGTTAAATATAAACTGAAAGAGCTTAATATGGAAACGAGTGAGATGTTTGCGGTCCAGGCGAGGGGACAGGAGAGGCGACTGGAAGAACTGCCGTTTAGGTTAGTAGAGGGAAGCTTTCGGTACCTAGGCATCCAGGTGGCGCGCCACCTGTCCCCTGAATGGGACCGAATGCATAAATTAAATCTGGCCCGGCTGGTGGACCAAATGAAGGACGATTTTCGGAGATGGGACGCGCTTCCGTTGTCTCTGATTGGGAGGGTGCAAAAGGTGAAGATGACGGTCCTCCCGAGATTCCGGTTTGTATTTCAGTGTCTACCCATCTTTATTCCGCGGTCCTTTTTTAAGCGGGTCAACACAGATTATCATAGAATTTACAGTGCAGAAGGAGGCCATTCGGCCCATCGAGTCTGCATCGGCTCTTGGAAAAAGCACCCCATCCAAGGTTAACACCTCCACCCTATCCCCATAACCCAGTAACCCCACCCAACACTAAGGACAATTTTGGACACTAAGGGCAATTTATCATGGCCAATCCACCTAACCTGCACATCTTTGGACTGTGGGAGGAAACCGGAGCACCCGGAGGAAACCCACGCACACACGGGGAGGATGTGCAGACTCCACACAGACAGTGACCCAAGCCGGAATCGAACCTGGGACCCTGGAGCTGTGAAGCAATTGTACTATCCACAATGCTACCGTGCTGCCCCACTCTGTCAACAGAGTGATCATGGGCTTCGTCCTGGCGGGCAAGACCCCGCGGGCAAGGAAGGTAATGCTTGAGCGGAGTCGGGGAGAGAGCGGGCTGGCGCTGCCAAATCTTAGCAACTATTACTGGGCAGCCAATATAACCATGATCAGGAAGTGGGTGGTGGGGGAGGGGTCGGCATGGGTGCGTATGGAGGCGGCTTCATGTAAGGGCACCAGTTTTTGGGCGTTGGTAACTGCGCCTCTGCCGTTCCCGCCGGTTCGGTACTCCACCAGTCCAGTGGTGGTGGCGGCCCTGAGAGTTTGGGGCCAGTGGAGGCGGCATGTGGGAGCAGTGGGAGCATCGGTCTGGGCCCCAATCTGTGATAATCACCGGTTTGTCCTGGGGAGTATGGACGGGGGGTTCTGGTTATGGCGGAGAGCGGGGATTGAGAGAATGAGGGATATGTTCATCGAGAGGAGCTTTCCGAGTATAAGGCGTTGGAGGAAAAGTGTGGGTTGGCGAGGGAAAACAAATTCAGGTATCTGCAGGTGTGGGACATCCTTCAAAAACAGGGATCAACCTTCCCGCTCCTACCGCTAAGGGGGATTCAGGACAGGGTAGTTTCCAGAGGGTCGGTAGGAGAAGGGAGCATCTCGGACATTTGTAAGGAGCTTATGGGGTCAGAGGAGACTCAGACCGAGGAGCTGAGGCGCAAGTGGGAGGGAGGAGCTGGGAGGAGAGATAGAGGATGGTCTATGGGCGGATGCGTTGAGTAGGGTCAACACGTCCGCAACATGTGCCAGGCTCAGCCTGATGCCTGATACAATTTAAGGTTGTTCACTGGGCTCACATGACAGTGGCCTGGATGAGCAGATTCTTTGGGGTGGAGGACAGGTGCGTAAAATGTGCGAGAGAACCGGTGAACCATGTCCACATGTTTTGGACATGTCCAAAGCTTAGGGGATTTTGGCAGGGGTTTGCGGACGTCATGTCCATGGTGTTAAAAACAAGGATGGCGCTGAGTCCAGAGGTGGCGATTTTCAGGGTGTCAGAAGACCCGGGAATCCAGGAGGAGAAAGAGGCAGACGTTCTGCCCTTTGTTTCCCTGGTAGCCCGGAGACGGATACTATTAGCATGGAGGGACTCAAAGCCCCCAAAGTCGTAGACCTGGCTATCGGACATGGCTAGCTTTTTCTGTTTGGAGAAAATCAAGTTCGCCTTGAGTGGGTCACTGTTAAGGTTCACCCGGAGGTGGCAACCGTTCGTCGACTTTCTTTGCGGAAAATTAATCGTCAGCAGACCGGGGTGGGGGGGGGGGGTTAGCTTAGATTAGAGTAGGGGGTCAATAAGGGTGGGACCTGTACGAGAGGTAAATGGCTTTTGCACTATGTTTATGGTTTCATGTATATTATTTATTTTGTTGTTGTTACTATACCAAAAAACCTCAATAAAATGTTTATTAAAAAAAATATATAAACTGAGAGGAAATCCTATTAAAATGAGTTTAAAACGTCTGTACAGTAATGGGCCATGTCTGTAATAATAAGGGGAGTTAAGGCAATCCTACACTGGGAGGAATCAGGTATGCTTGGGATTACTGAGATACAGCTACAAGAAAAATCTGTACCTTTAATTAAACATTACAGGGTATAGAAAAGATCGAGAGGGAAATATGGGAGGTGCAATCGTTGTACTGATAACATAATTGCAGTGGAAAATGGGGATTCAACTATCAGTAAGATAAAAATAAATTCCATACGATCAGAGGTAAAATGTAGAAAGGTTCACTCACGGCAATAGGTGTAGTCCAAAGATTACCCTGTAGTGGAAGGGAGGTGGAGGATGAAATCAGACAAATTGGAGAATTGGGTGGAAAAAAAAAAAAGAATATTAATCATGGGGGTTTCAATTACTCTGGTATTAACTGGGCAAAAGAGGTAGGTAAATGAGAGAAAGGAATGGAGTTCCCACAATGTGTACAAGACTCCTTTCTCGCCCAATATGTAAAAAGTCCAACAAGGATAGATTGCTTTATTCATTCACAGGATGCGGACTTTGTTGGCTAGGCCAACATTCACTGTTCTTTGAGAAGATTGTGGTGAGTTGCCTTCTTGAACCGCTGCAGTCCATGTGGTGTAGGTACACCCACAATAGGGATGGCATTCTAGGATTTTCACCCAGTGACAGAACGGTGATGGATTTCCAATCAAGATGGTGAATGGGTGGGGCGGCATGGTGCCGCAGTGGTTAGCACTGCTGCCTCATAGCGCTGAGGATCCGGGTTCGACCCCAGTCCGGGTCACTGACTGTGTGGAGTTTGCAAATTCTCCCGGTGTCTGCGTGGGCCTCACACCCACAACCCAAAGATGTGCAGGGTAGGTGGATTGGCCACACTAAATTGCCCCTTAATTGAAAAATAAATTGGGTACTCTTAATTTATTTTTTAAAAGATGGCGAGTGAGTTGGAGGGGAACCTCCAGGTGGTGGTGTTCCCATGTATCTGCTGCCTTGGTACTTCTAGATGGTAGTGCTCATGGGCTTGCAAGGTGCTGCCTGAGGAGACATGGTGAGTTCCTACAGTGCATCGTGTAGATGGTGCACACAGCTGCTACTGTACTTTGGTGGTGGAGGGAATGAATGTGTGTGGATGGGATGCTCTTGTAGCCACAGTATTCATGTGGCTAGTCCAGTTCAGTTTCTGGTCAATGGTAACCCCTAGGATGTTGATAGAGGGGAATTCAGTGATGGTCATGCTATTAAATCCTCTTATTGGAGAATGCAAACACTGTGCACGGCAGCACAGTGGTTAGCACTGTTGCTTCACAGCCAGGGTCCCATGTTCAATTCATGTCTTGGGTCACTGTGTGTGGAGTCTGCATGTTCTCCCCATGTCTGCATGGGTTTCCTCCGGGTGCTCCGGTTTCCCCGCACAAGTCCCAAAAGACGTGCTGTTAGGTAAGTTGAACATTCTGAATTCTCCCTCCGTGTACCCGAACAGGCGCCGGAATGTGGCGACTAGGGGCTTTTCACAGTAACTTCATTGCAGTGTTAATGTAAGCCTACTTGTGACAATAAAGATTATTATTAAAAAATTGGAGAAAAACTGATTTAGAGAGGCTGAAAATAGAATTTCGAAAAATAGAAATGCGCACAATATTGGCAAACAATGATGCAGAATAATAATGGGAAACGTTGAAATGATGCTCAAAGTCCATAAAAAATATATTCCACTAAAAGGAGAGAACAAACTAAAACCATGTGCGACTCTGTGGATGAATAAACACATAAGGGAACAACTGAGGTCTAGAAACGAGGCACGCATTAAGCACATAGACAACAAACAAATGCATGAAAAGAGAGAATGCTAAGCGATTAGAAGTCAAAAAAACAATTGGAAAGCTGGGGGGGGGGGGGGGGGGGGGGGGGGGGGGAGATCCCAAGGGGCGGCAGAGAGCACAGAGTCTCACCCTATGCAGATGACCTGCTCCTCTACATTTCGGTCCCACAAAGCAGCATGGACGGAATCATCGCGCTCCTGAAAGAGTTTCGCGCTTTCACGGGCCACAAACCCAACATGAGCAAAAGCGAGATCTTCCCGGTACACCCACTAGTAGGGAGGGCAGCACTAACGGGACTGCCGTTTAAACAAGCCCGACACAAATTCCGCTACCAGGGGATCCAAATAGTCCATGACTGGAAAGGGATACACAAATGGAACCTCACCAGTCTCACAGAGGAAGTAAAAAAGGACCTGCAGAGATGGAACACACTCCCACTCTCCCTTGCGGGGAGAGTGCAGACGATCAAAATGAACGTGCTGCCCAGGTACCTCTTCCTACTTAGAGCCATTCCGATCTACAACCCCAAAAGGCCTTTATCAAAGCACTAGATAAACTAATCATGGGGGGAATAATTCATATGGGGGGGAGGAATGCTAGGATCCCAAAGAAGGTCCTACAAAAAACAAAATCCTGTGGGGGGCTAGCCCTCCCAAACCTACAATTTTACCACTGGGCGGCGACGGCCGAGCGAATAAGGGGGTGGATCAAGGAGCCAGAAGCCGAGTGGGTGCGCGCGGAGGAGGCCTCCTGTAAGGGGACCTCCCTCCGGGCCCTCGCCACGGCGGCACTCCCATCCCCACACAAAAAACACTCCAGCAGCCCGGTGGTGATAGCCACCGTCTGTCCTGGAACCAACTACGGCAGCAATTTGGCCTGACCAAAATGTTGGACAAAGCTCCCATCTGCAACAACCATAGGTTCACACCAGCGCTGACTGACGCCACCTTCAAAAAGTGGGGACAGGATGGAGGGACAATGACAATCAGGGACCTATACACTGACGGCAGGATCGCAACACTGGACGAACTGACAGAGAAATTCCAGCTAGCCAGGGGGAACGAGCTAAGGTACCTGCAACTCAAAAACTTCCTACAAAAAGAGACAAGGACGTACCACAACCGCCATGACAGACATTACTGGAAGAGTTACTGGACGCAAGCATCCTAGATAAAGGGAACTGTAGCGACATGTATGACCGACTGGTAGAAAGGGCCGACACCGTACTGGACGCAACAAGCAAGAAATGGGAGGAAGACCTAGGGATTGAAATAGGGTGGGGACTTTGGAGCGAAGCACTGCATAGGATCAACTCCACCTCCATCTCCAGCCTGACGCAACTAAAAGTGGTACATAGAGCCCACTTAACATGAACCCGTATGAGTAGGTTCTTCCCGGAGGTGGAGGATAGATGTGAACGGTGCCAAGGAGGCCCGGCCAACCAGGCCCACATGCTCTGGTCTTGCCCCAGACTTGCGGGGTACTGGACAGTCTTCTTCGAGGCAATATCCAAAGTGGTGGGGATGAGGGTGGAGTCATGCCCGAAAGTGGCGGTCTTCGGGGTATCAGACCAGCCAGATCTATTACTGGGGAGGAGGGCGGACGCCCTAGCCTTTGCCTCCCTGATCGCCCGCCGTAGAATCCTGTTCGGCTGGCGGTCAGCAGCACCACCCAAAGCTGCAGACTGTCTGTCCGACCTCTCGGAATCTCTCCAAATGGAGAAAATCAAATTCGCCATCCGAGGGTCAGAGTACGGCTTCCACGGAACGTGGGAAACATTCGCCCAATTGTGGCGGGACCCGTTTGTGGCCAACGAACAAGCAGAAGAATAGCCAGGTAGTCAAGAATCAGGGGAAAGTAGCCAAGGCATGAGAGGGAGAGATAGACCGGGGGGGGGATACGGCTAAACCTAAGAGGAAAGAAAGGCAAACCACAGGAGGGCGGGAGGGGGGAAGAGGGCGGGGGGGGAAAAGAGTGAAGAGACAGGGAACAATAGAGGAGAACCAGAGAGGTGGGGGGGAGGCAGGGGAATGATAGCCGAAAGGAGGGCACGGGAAACGATAACAAACTTGGCATCTACAGGAACAGAGAGCAAGGAAAATCCAGGCGAAAGACAGGATGAACGGCTGAAGCGGAGGTGAACGCGAGACGACAACTGCAGCGAAATCCGTCCGGGAGAAGCAAGTGACAACACCAACACCAGACTCATTCGCGTATTGCCCTCTGTAATTCTTTCTCCGGCACCCAAATGTATATCTACTTACCCAGTTCCCCCCCCCCCCCAAACAAACAGATGCCTACTTGTGTGTTGTAAATAATATTGCCAATTGTACAGAGTTGCTGCTGTTGAGCTGGTGCATAATACCTTACCAGTTATTTTAGTTTATTTTTTATTTATTTTTTATTATTTTTTATTTTGTGGTGTGTTTGTGTGTACCCTTCTCTTCTATATATATATATATATATACACACATATATATATCTTATTCTGTGTACATAACGGTAAATATACGTTGTTCAAAAACCCAATAAAAAACATTTATTGAAAAAAAACAATTGGAAAAGCAGAGAAAACCTATGAAATTAAATTATTAAGGAACATAAAACGAGAGTAAAATATTTTACAAGCACATGAATAAAAAAAGGATGGCTGTTATGAGAAAAAGATAATTAATGGATAGACATGATAATACCACAACTAATGATAGAGAGGTGGAAGAAATATTAAATAGTTATTTCACTTTGATGTTTACCAGTGAGATAGAACAAGTGGGTTTGATACTGAATGATTAGATGAGCAATGAGAGAAGTGTATTTAAAATAAAAGAGGCTACATTGAATTAACTAAATAAACTCAAATAGGACAAAGCCTCTGATCCGGATGGATTGCACCTGCGTATTTTAGAAGAATCTAGGGAAGATATAAGAAGGGCATCACTATACAAATTTCATAAATGGTTAGAAAAAAAGTATCATGCGAGAGGACTGGCAGATAGCAAATAACATTCCTATATTTAAGAGGTACAGAACATGGAAATGATAGACCAGTCAGCTTGCACTCCATAACCCTAAATTCCCTGTTTGATCAAAAAGTTTCATTTAACTCAGCTTTGAATATACTCAATAATCCAGTCTCCACTGCTCTCAGGGCTAGAGAATTCCAAAGATTAATGACAAAGGAAATTCCTGCTCTTCTTAATCTTAATTGTGAGATCCCATATTCTGAAACTGTGCCCCCTAGTTCTAGATTCTTCACCCCCCCCCCCCCCACCCCCCCCCCCACCCCACCCCAACCTGCTCAGCCTTTTTCTCATAAGACAACCCTTCCAAATTTGGATTATTGGTATGTCTTTCAGGGAAGGTGGGACCTGTACAAGAAGGATGGGTTGCACCTAAACTGGAGAGGCGCAAATATCCTGGGTGGGAGGTTTGCTAATGTGGTTTGGGAGGTTTGCTAATGTGGTTTGGGAGGTTTGCTAATGTGGTTTGGGAGGATTTAATCTAGTATGGCAGGGGGGTGGGAACCTGAGCAGCAGGCCAGCAAGTGTAAAGACTGGGAAGATTTGATTTGATTTATTATTGTCACATGTACTAGTATACAGTGAAAAGTATTGTTTCTTGCATGCT
Organism: Scyliorhinus torazame; assembly: GCF_047496885.1. Lineage (NCBI taxonomy): Eukaryota > Metazoa > Chordata > Chondrichthyes > Carcharhiniformes > Scyliorhinidae > Scyliorhinus > Scyliorhinus torazame. Next base: position 101,743,797 of record NC_092707.1, read on the forward strand.
GTACAAACAATGCATACCGTACATCGGGAAGGAAGGAGAGACTGCAGAATATAATGTTACAGTTATAGCAAGGTGTAGAGAAAAGATCAACTTAATACAAGGTAGGTCCATTCAAAAGTCTGATGGCAGCAGGGAAGAAGCTGTTCTTGAGTCGGTTGGTACGTGACCTCAAACTTTGGTATTTTTTTCCTGACGGAAGACGGTGGGAGAGAGTATGTCCGGGGTGCGTGGGGTCCTTAATTATACTGGCTGCCTTTCTGAGGCAGCGGGAATTATAGATGGAGTCAATGGATGGGAGGCTTGTTTGCGTGATGGATTGGGCTACACTCAAAACCTTTTGTGGTTTCCTGCGGTCTTGGGCAGAAAGGGATCCATACCAAGCTGTGATACAACCAGAAAGAATGCTTTCTATGGTACATCTGTAGAAGTTGGTGAGAGCCGTAGCTGATATGCCAAATTTCCTTGGTCTTCTGAAAAAGTAGAGTCGTTGGTGGGCTTTCTTAACTATAGTGTCATCATGGGGGCCCAGGACAGATCGTTGGTGATCTGGACACCTAAAAACTTGAAGCTCTCGACCCTTTCTACTTCATTCCTATTGATGTAGACAGGGGCACGTTCTCCACTACGCTTCCTGATGTCGATGACAATCTCCTTCGTTTTGTTGACATTGAGGGAGAGATTATTGTCGTCGCACCTTTTCACCAGATTCTCTATCTCATTCCTATACTCTGTCTCGTCATTGTTTGAAATCCGACCCACTACGGTGGTGTCATCAGCAAATTTGAAAATCGAGTTGGAGGGGAATTTGGCCTCACAGTCATAGGTGTATAAGGAGTATAGTTGGGGGCTGAGGACACAGCCTTGTGGGGCACCGGTGTTGAGGATGATCGTGGAGGAGGTGTTGTTGCCTATTTTTACTGATTGTGACCTGTGGGTTAGAAAGTTCAGGATCCAGTAGCAGAGGGAGGAGCCGAGGCCAAGGCCACGGAGTTTGAAGATGAGTTTCGTAGGAATGATGGTATTGAAGGCTGAGCTGTAGTCGATAAACAGGAGTCTGACATAGGTGTCTTTGTTATCTAGGTGTTCCAGGGTAGAGTGCAGGGCCATGGAGATGGCGTCTGCTGTGGACCTGTTGCAGCGGTAGGCGAACTGTAGTGGATCAAGGCAATCCGGGAGGCTGGAGTTGATTCGTGCCATGCCTAACCTTTCAAAGCACTTCATGATGATGGATGTCAGAGCCACTGGACGATAGTCATTAAGGCACGCTGCTTGGCTTTTTATTTGGTACGGGGATGATGGTCGTCTTCTTGAAGCAGATAGGGACCTCAGATTGTTATAAAGAGAGGTTGAAGATGTCTGCGAATACCTCCGCCAGCTGATCCGCGCAAGACCTGAGTGCTCGTCCGGGTAACCCATCCGGGCCAGTGGCTTTCCGTGGGTTGACCTTCGAGAAGGCTGCTCTGACGTCTGCAATGATGATCTCAGATAGTTCATCTGCAGCTTCTGGGGTGGAGAGCTCGCTCTCGCTGACCTCTTGCTCAAAGCGTGCATAGAATGCATTGAGCTCATCAGGGAGGGGTGCATTGGAGCTGGCGATTTTACATGCCTTTATCTTGTAGCCCATTTGCTATGTGGGAGTCTTTTAAAGACCAGTTGATTAGAGTGCAGGACAGGCATGTCCCTGCAAAAATGAAGGTCAGAAATGGCAGGATTAGAGAACCATGGATGATAGGGGAAATTGTGAGATTAGTCAAAAAGAAAAAGGAAGCATACATAAGGTCCTGGCAACTGAAAATAGACAAAGCTTTTGAAGAATATAGGGAAAGTAGGAACAAACTCAAACGGGGAGTTAGGAGGGCTAAAAGGGGACATGAAATGTCATTGGCAAGCAGGGTCAAGGAAAATCCTAAGGCCTTTTACACATATATATGGAGCAAGAGAGTAGCTCAGGATAAAGTAGGCCCACTCAAGGACAAAGGAGGGAAGTTATGCGTGGAGTCAGAGGAAGTGAGTGAAATCCTTAATGAGTACTTTGCATCAGTATCCACCAAAGAAAGGGACATGACGGATGTTGAGGTTAGGGATGGGTGTGTGAATACTCAACGACATAATGAAGGAGAAAGTGTTGGATATCTTAAAATGCATTAAGATAGACAAGTCCTCTGGGCTGGATCGGACATATCCCAGGTTACCATGGGAGGCAAGAGAGGAAATAGCTGGGGCCTTAACAGATATCAGTGCATCATCTTTGACCACAGGCGAGTTTCCAGAGAACAGGAGAATAGCCAATGTTGTCCCTTTGTTTAAGAAGGGAAGCAGGAGTTAATTTGTCTTCCATGTTATGCTTCTTGCACTGAAGCAAACGCACTCCAGACCTCCGGACTTGTTGAGTTCAGTGACCTAATCCAGGTAATTATAGACCGGTGAGCCTGATGTTAGTGGTGGGGAAGTTGTTAGAGAAGATACTGAGGGACAGGATTTATTCACATTTGGAAGCGAATGGACTGTTAGTTACAGGCAACATGGTTTTCCGCAGGAAAGGTCAGGTCTTATTTTTGAGAGAAAGGCTGAGCATGTCATCTACATGGACTTTAGTAAGGCGTTTGACAAGGTTCCTGCATGGCAGACTGGTACAGACTGGGATTCGGGGTGTGCTAGCTAGATGGATAAAGAACTGACTTGGCAACAGGAGACAGACAGTAGCAGTGGAAGGAAGATTTTCAGAATGGAGATCTGTAACTAGTGGTTTTCCACAGAGATCAGTGCTCGGACCACTTTTGTTTGTAATATATAAATATATATAAACGATCTGGAGGAAAATGTAGATGGTCTGGTTGGCAAGTTTGCAGATGACACTAAGATAGTTGGAGTTGCAGATAGTGAAGGGGCCTGTCAGAGAATACAGCAGAATATAGATAGATTGGAGTGTTGAGCAGAGAAATGGCAGATGGAGTTCAATCTGGACAAATGTGAGGTGATGCATTTTGGAAGATCAAATTCAGGGTGTGAATTATACAGTAAATGGCAGAACTCTTAGCACCATCGGCATACAGGGGGATCTGGGTGTTCAGGTCCATAGTTCCATGAAAGTGGCAATGCAGGTGGATAAGGAGGTCAAGAAGGCATATGGCATGCTTGTCTTCATTGGCCGGGGCATCGCGTGCATTAGGTGGCAGGTCATGTTATAGTTGTATAAAACTTTAGTTAGGCCACATTTGGAATAGTGCGTGAAGTTTGGTCGCCTCACTATGGAAGGATGTGGATGCTCTGGAAAGAATGCAAAGAAAGTTTATCAGCATGTTGCCTGGGATGGAGGGTATTAGCTATGAAGAAAGGTTTAATAAACTTGGATTGTTTTTGTTCGATAGACAGAGGCTGAGGGGAAACCTGATTGAGGTCTACAAAATTACAAGAGGTATAGCCAGAGTGAGTAGTCTGAAGCTTTTTCCCCCCAGAGTAGAAAACTTAATTACAAGGGGGCAAAGGTTCAAGGTGAGAGGGGGAAGGTTTAGGGGAGATGTGCGGGGAAAGTTTTTCTTGCAGAAGGTGGTGGGTGCCTGGAACGCGTTGCCAGTGGAGCTGGTGGAGGCAGGCACGATAGCAATGTTTAAGATGTATCTTGTGTCATGGGAGTGTCCCTTTAAGAAACTTTTTTGCCTTATCACATAGCTTCAGTAATGTCATTGTAGGGGAGGAGCTGGGCGATAATTGCTTTCATAGAATTTACAGTGCAGAAGGAGGCCATTTGACCCATCGAGTCTTCTCCGGAAGGAATTCAAATCTGCTGTTTGAAAAGTGGAATAAAGTATCAGTAACAACAGTCTTAGTCAAGTGACAATACAGTGTTCTGGGCCATGCCTTTAAAAATGGGTTTCTGGTTTTATTTGGATTTTGTTATTGAATTGAAACAGTTAATGGGAATTAATTAAGGGTTTTACATAGATCACTGAAGCTGTGTGGGATCTTTGTGTTTGTAATTGATAAAAATTCTTGCTGTGTGTTTATACAAATGTTAACTAAATTCTCAGAATATAGCTTGTTTTTTTGATTAAAAATGCCTAAGAAGTCTGTTGAATAACACCTAAAAGGAAGGCTCTTGTGCTCATCCTATCCAAATTCAACATAAAGGTTGTAAGTCAGGTGGACTCCGTAATCCACTTTGGAGTTTTTAAACCCTGGCCCATAACACTTGATAGACACATGAACATGCGGGGAATGGAGGGATGCAGATCGTTTGGGCAATAAGTGGTCGGCCTAAATAAGGAATCTGGATTGGCGCAGGCTTGGTGGGCCGAAGGGTCTGTTCCTGTGCTGTAATGTTCTTTGTTCTCTTTATTCTTTGTTCAATCCAGGAACCAGCCCAGTGAATCTTCTCTAAACAGCCTCTAATGCAAGTATATACCTCCTTAAGGAGACTAAACCCATAGATAGTACTCTAGGTGTGGTCTCACCAACACCCTGTACAGTTGCAAGTCTTTCCTAGTTTTTTACTCCATCCCCCTTGCAATAAAGGCCAATATTCCACCTGCCTTTCTAATTACTTGATGAACATGCATGCTTAATTTTCATCATTCACATGGAAAGGCACCCAGAGCTCTCTGTACTGCACATTCTCCCCGTATCTGCGTGGGTCTCACCCCCACAATCCAAAGATGTGCAGGGTAGGTGGACTGATGTCCCATTTATCCCGACTCTGTTTCTTGTTCTCAGCCTATTCTCTATCCATCCTAACGTATTATCCCCAACACAATGAGATTTTATCCTGTGCAGTAACTCTGAATGTGACACCTGATTGAATGTCTTTACTACATTTACTGGAGCACCTTTATCCACTCTGCTTGTTCCATCCTCAAAGAACTTTAATAAATTTGTCAAACACGATTTTCCTTGCATAAAACCACATTAAGGAAGCACGGTGGCAAAGTGGTTAGCATTGCTGCCTCATGGCGCCGAGGTCCCAGGTTCGATCCCGTCTCCGGGTCACTGACCATGTGGAGTTTGCACATTCTCCCCGTGTTTGCGTGGGTTACGCCCCCACAACCCAAAGATGTGCAGGGTAGGTGGATTGGTCACGCTAAATTGCTCCTTAATTGGAAAAAATGGATTGGGCACACTAAATTTATAAAAAAAACAAAAATAAATAAATAAAACCACATTAAGTCTGCTTTGCTATGTTACGATTTTTTGTTCTGCTATTATTTTCCTAATAATGATTCCAGCATTTTCCCAATCAGGAACGTTGGGATATATGGTCTATAGTTTCCTGTTTTCTATTTTTTTTAAAAAATAAGTGTTACATTTGCGATTTTCCATCCACTGGGACCTTTTCAGAATTTGGAAGATTACAACCAATGTATCCACTGCCTTTGCAGCCATTTCTTTTAAGGACCTAGGCTGTGGGTCATCAGGTGGAGAGGATATCAGGTTTCAGTCCCATATGTTTTCCACATTACAACTGCGACTACACTTCAAAAATACTCCTTTGACTGTAAAGCACATTGGGACCTCTCAAGATCATGAAAATGGTATATAGATGCAAGCCTTTCTTTTTCAAAGTTCACCCCCTTGATGCTTTGAGATCTTCAAAGCTGATAGGATGGATGAGAACGGAAGACGCAAATTCAGAAGCACCAGAACATGAATAGAAATGAATAGTGGAGAGGCTTTTCATCTGCATTAATAAGATGCAGCAGCTAATGTTGGTCATCCTATAATGGAACTTAGCAATACATTAGCTACTACCCATATGATTGTTGGCAGGACTTTACTCAGCTACAGCATGGTAAATGTACACATACAAAGTAGAACCATAGAATGAAACAGCACAGACCGAGGCCATTTCGCCCATCATGCCTGTGCTTGCATTTTGAAAGAGATATCCAGTTAGTCCCACTCCCCTTGTCTTTCACCATACTGGGGCAGCACGGCAGCACAGTAGTTAGCACAGTTGCTTCACAGCTCCAGGGTCCCAGGTTCGATTCTCAGCTTGGGTCACTGTCTGTGTGGAGTCTGCACGTTCTCCCCGTGTCTGCGTGGGTTTCCTCCGGGTGCTCCGGTTTCCTCCCACAGTCGAACGATGTGCGGGTTAGGTGGATTGGCCATGCTAAATTGCCATTAATGTCCAAAGAAAGGTTAAGTTGGGTAACGGGGACAGGGTGCAGGTGTGGGCTTGAGTGGGGTGCCCTTTCCAAGGGCCGGTGCAGAATCGATGGGCCGAATGGCCTCCTTCTGCACTGTAAATTCTATGATATATTCCCCTTCAGCCATGGGCTTCAATTTTGCTAACATGGAATTGCGCATTGTGTGGAATTTTACCAAATGCTTTTTAAAGTTCATACACACATTTACAAAATAAAACAAATATGGTCTGTTTGCTTTAGTTTTGTACAAATGATGTTTTGCGACAGAACAAGGTAGAAGACCTTGGTAGAAGACAAGGTAGAAGAGGCACGGGGTGAAATGCAGTCATTCCTCTATTATTGACTGGCCCTTCAATTTGTAAAACATAGATTTTTCAATTCCATATTAATGTGTAAACCTTTTCCCCTTAAGTTGATATTTTACCAAGAACTAACATTTAATTACAATGCTTGTAAATTGCAGAAAAAATATTTCAGAGACCAAGACATTTTGTAAGCCTTCAAAAATCCCTCATTTTACACAAATACCAAAATTGAATAGATTGGAGGTGGAGGAGCAGTCTCTGTCAGCGAGAGAACCTGAGAACATCTCAGAAGGTAAGCAAGTGATTTCTACTTTTATACCTGTTTTTCAAATTGTGTGTCGGGGGGAAACTGAAGTGACATCACAGAAAAGCTGTGACCTGAGTGGCTGGTTGGGATTCTAACCTAAATTTTTTTGAGTATTTGGGAACTAATTAAACATAATAACTTAATTATAATTTAGAGGATATCTAAGCCAGAGATCGGAGAATATTATAGTTAGCTATCGCATTTCTATTAGAAATCTAGTGCTAGGAAACAGATAGTTGACAGTAACTTTGAAATTTAAAAAAAGTATTTATAAAAAAAAAAAAGACAAATTTTAATTTTAATTAATTGACGCAATGTCAGTTAGAGGGGTGCTGTGCTCTGACTGTGAGATGTGGCAGGTCCGGGAGGCTTCCAGCGTCCCGGATGGCTTCATCTGCAGAAAGTGCACCCAACTGCAGCTCCTCACAGACCGCATGGTTCGGTTGGAGCAGCAATTGGATGCACTTAGGAGCATGCAGGTGGCGGAAAGCGTCATAGATCGCAGTTATGTAAGTGTGGTCACACCCAAGGTGCAGGCAGAGAAATGGGTGACCACCAGAAAGGGCAGGCAGTCAGTGCAGGAATCCCCTGTGGTTGTCCCCCTCTCGAACAGATATACCCCTTTGGATACTGTCGGGGGGGATAGCCTATCAGGGGAAAACAGCAGCAGCCAGAGCAGTGGCACCACGGCTGGCTCTGATGTTCAGAAGGGAGGGTCAAAGCGCAGAAGAGTAATAGTTATAGGGGACTCTATAGTCAGGGGCACAGACAGGCGCTTCTGTGGACGTGAAAGAGACTCCAGGATGGTATGTTGCCTCCCTGGTGCCAGGGTCCAGGATGTCTCCGAACGGGTAGAGGGAATCCTGAAGGGGGAGGGCAAACAGGCAGAGGTCGTTGTACATATTGGTACTAACGACATAGGCAGGAAGGGGCATGAGGTCCTGCAGCAGGAGTTCAGGGAGCTAGGCAGAAAGTTAAAAGACAGGACCTCGAGGGTTGTAATCTCGGGATTACTCCCTGTGCCACGTGCCAGTGAGGCTAGAAATAGGAAGATAGAGCAGACAAACACGTGGCTAAACAGCTGGTGTAGGAGGGAGGGTTTCTGTTATCTGGACCACTGGGAGCTCTTCCGGGGCAGGTGTGACCTGTATAAGATGGACGGGTTGCATCTAAACCGGAGAGGCATAAATATCCTGGCCGCGAGGTTTGCTAGTGTCACACGGGAGGGTTTAAACTAGTATGGCAGGGGGGTGGGCACGGGAGCAATAGGTCAGAAGGTGAGAGCATTGAGGGAGAACTAGGGAATAGGGACAGTGTGGCTCTGAGGCAGCGCAGACGGGGAGAAGTTGCTGAACACAGCGGGTCTGGTGGCCTGAAGTGCATATGTTTTAATGCAAGGAGCATTACGGGTAAGGCAGATGAACTTAGAGCTTGGATTACTACTTGGAACTATGATGTTGTTGCCATTACAGAGACCTGGTTGAGGGAAGGGCAGGATTGGCAGCTAAACGTTCCAGGATTTAGATGTTTCAGGCGGGATAGAGGGGGATGTAAAAGGGGAGGCGGAGTTGCGCTACTTGTTCAGGAGAGTATCACAGCTATACAGCGAGAGGACACCTCAGAGGGCAGTGAGGCTATATGGGTAGAGATCAGGAATAAGAAGGGTGCAGTCACAATGTTGGGGGTATACTACAGGCCTCCCAACAGCCAGCGGGAGATAGAGGAGCAGATAGGTAGACAGATTTTGGAAAAGAGTAAAAACAACAGGGTTGTGGTGATGGGAGACTTCAACTTCCCCAATATTGACTGGGACTCACTTAGTGCCAGGGGCTTAGACGGGGCAGAGTTTGTAAGGAGCATCCAGGAGGGCTTCTTAAAACAATATGTAAACAGTCCAACTAGGGAAGGGGCGGTACTGGACCTGGTATTGGGGAATGAGCCCGGCCAGGTGGTAGATGTTTCAGTAGGGGAGCATTTCGGTAACAGTGACCACAATTCAGTAAGTTTTAAAGTACTGGTGGACAAGGATAAGAGTGGTCCGAGGATGAATGTGCTAAACTGGGGGAAGGCTAATTATAACAATATTAGGCGGGAACTGAAGAACATAGATTGGGGGCGGATGTTTGAGGGCAAATCAACATCTGACATGTGGGAGGCTTTCAAGTGTCAGTTGAAAGGAATACAGGACAGGCATGTTCCTGTGAGGAAGAAAGATAAATACGGCAATTTTCGGGAACCTTGGATGACGAGTGATATTGTAGGCCTCGTCAAAAAGAAAAAGGAGGCATTTGTCAGGGCTAAAAGGCTGGGAACAGACGAAGCCTGTGTGGCATATAAGGAAAGTAGGAAGGAACTTAAGCAAGGAGTCAGGAGGGCTAGAAGGGGTCATGAAAAGTCATTGGCAAATAGGGTTAAGGAAAATCCCAAGGCTTTTTACACTTACATAAAAAGCAAGAGGGTAGCCAGGGAAAGGGTTGGCCCACTGAAGGATAGGCTAGGGAATCTATGTGTGGAGCCAGAGGAAATGGGCGAGGTACTAAATGAATACTTTGCATCAGTATTCACCAAAGAGAAGGAATTGGTAGATGTTGAGTCTGGAGAAGGGGGTGTAGATAGCCTGGGTCACATTGTGATCCAAAAAGACGAGGTGTTGGGTGTCTTAAAAAATATTAAGGTAGATAAGTCCCCAGGGCCGGATGGGATCTACCCCAGAATACTGAAGGAGGCTGGAGAGGAAATTGCTGAGGCCTTGACAGAAATCTTTGGATCCTCGCTGTCTTCAGGGGATGTCCCGGAGGACTGGAGAATAGCCAATGTTGTTCCTCTGTTTAAGAAGGGTGGCAGGGATAATCCCGGGAACTACAGGCCGGTGAGCCTTACTTCAGTGGTAGGGAAATTACTGGAGAGAATTCTTCGAGACAGGATCTACTCCCATTTGGAAGCAAATGGACGTATTAGTGAGAGGCAGCACGGTTTTGTGAAGGGGAGGTCGTGTCTCACTAACTTGATAGAGTTTTTCGAGGAGGTCACTAAGATGATTGATGCAGGTAGGGCAGTAGATGTTGTCTATATGGACTTCAGTAAGGCCTTTGACAAGGTCCCTCATGGTAGACTAGTACAAAAGGTGAAGTCACACGGGATCAGGGGTGAACTGGCAAGGTGGATACAGAACTGGCTAGGCCATAGAAGGCAGAGGGTAGCAATGGAGGGATGCTTTTCTAATTGGAGGGCTGTGACCAGTGGTGTTCCACAGGGATCAGTGCTGGGACCTTTGCTCTTTGTAGTATATATAAATGATTTGGAGGAAAATGTAACTGGTCTGATTAGTAAGTTTGCAGACGACACAAAGGTTGGTGGAATTGCGGATAGCGATGAGGACTGTCTGAGGATACAGCAGGATTTAGATTGTCTGGAGACTTGGGCGGAGAGATGGCAGATGGAGTTTAACCTGGACAAATGTGAGGTAATGCATTTTGGAAGGGCTAATGCAGGTAGGGAATATACAGTGAATGGTAGAACCCTCAAGAGTATTGAAAGTCAAAGAGATCTAGGAGTACAGGTCCACAGATCACTGAAAGGGGCTACACAGGTGGAGAAGGTAGTCAAGAAGGCATACGGCATGCTTGCCTTCATTGGCCGGGGCATTGAGTATAAGAATTGGCAAGTCATGTTGCAGCTGTATAGAACCTTAGTTAGGCCACACTTGGAGTATAGTGTTCAATTCTGGTCGCCACACTACCAGAAGGATGTGGAGGCTTTAGAGAGGGTGCAGAAGAGATTTACCAGAATGTTGCCTGGTATGGAGGGCATAAGCTATGAGGAGCGATTGAATAAACTCGGTTTGTTCTCACTGGAACGAAGGAGGTTGAGGGGCGACCTGATAGAGGTATACAAAATTATGAGGGGCATAGACAGAGTGGATAGTCAGAGGCTTTTCCCCAGGGTAGAGGGGTCAATTACTAGGGGGCATAGGTTTAAGGTGAGAGGGGCAAAGTTTAGAGTAGATGTACGAGGCAAGTTTTTTACGCAGAGGGTAGTGGGTGCCTGGAACTCACTACCGGAGGAGGTAGTGGAGGCAGGGACGATAGGGACATTTAAGGGGCATCTTGACAAATATATGAATAGGATGGGAATAGAAGGATACGGACCCAGGAAGTGTAGAAGATTGTAGTTTAGTCGGGCAGTATGGTCGGCACGGGCTTGGAGGGCCGAAGGGCCTGTTCCTGTGCTGTACATTTCTTTGTTCTTTGTTCTTTGTTGTTCTTGCGACACTCGACTGTTCGTCATCATCAATAATGGTTTCAATGTCTATTTATAGAAATTATTTTATTTCATGATTATTCTTTAATTATCATTCATTAACATGCCTAACCAATATGGTAGATTCACCAGAGGAATTTCACTGATCAGCTGCTGTCTGTACAAATATTTCAACTGCTTGCTAAACCCCCAAGACTGATCCATATAAATATATAGCAGTAATTCAACTGAATAAATATCTGTGGTCTGTTTCTTCGATTCCTGATCAACTATTTTCTTTTTGCCTCCTCAGTAATTCTGCACAAAAGCATAATGTTATTCCACGGGGGCTGGGGGGGGGGGGTTCTGTTTCTGTCAAGACCATAAGACATAGGAGCAGAAGTAGGCCACTCGGCCATCGAGTCTGCTCCACCATTCAATGAGATCATGGCGGATCTGATATAATCTTCAACTCCACTTTCCCGCCTTATCTCCATAACCCATGGTTCCCTCACAGAGGCGACTGGCTTTTAATGAAATATATTATTTTGAAAATTGAGGGCTATTGGAAGAAAAATGTCAGAGAAAACGAGGAGACGCCCGAGGCTGTTGCAGCGAAACCTCAGTCAATTAATAAATAGGTTGTTGATGCAGGTAGACATGGGCAACCAGGAACCTGCTTGACGCTTAGAAATCAGGCTTTGCAGAAGCCTGGAACTCAACTTATGAGGTGCTGTGAATAGAGAGAGAAACAAATGGGGTTCAATTCTGGCCTTGGGTGATTGACTGTGAGGAGTTTTCACGTTCTCCCAGTGTCTGGGTAGGTTTCCTCCGATTGTTCCCGTTTCCTCCCACAGTCCAAAGATGTGCAGGTCCGGTGGATTGGCCATGCTAAATTGCCCCTTAGTGTCCAAAGATTTACAGATTAGATGGGGTTACGAGGATAGGACAGGTGAGTGGGCCTGGGTAGGGTGCTCTTTCAGAGGTTTGGTGCAGTCTCGATGGGCCAAATGGCCTCCTTCTCCACTGTAGGGATTCTATGACTAGATAGCATGGGAGATGTTCTAGGAAATAAATTACAGTGTTGTACAGATCACAACCATAGGTTTGTGCGTTATGACAAGTTGCTGTTGCAGTAGTTTTTGCCTCCAAGAAAACAATACTCAGCTGCTGGGTTACTTCAGCAAGTGCTTTGATTTTGTTTTAACTCTGCCCAAAATGCTCCTAACCTCTCCCTTCCCCAAATGAAAATCCTGACTCTCATTTGGAGTACAGTTCCATGAGTGCCAGCTGATCCTGCTAACTTGTCCATATGCTCATTCTTCATGTCTGTAGCAGTGAGTGACAAAGAAGAACAAAGAAAAATTACAGCACTGGAACAGGCCCTTCGGCCCTCCAAACCTGCGCTGATCCAGATCCTCTATCTAAAACTATCGCCTATTTTCTAAGGATCTGTATCCCTCTGCTCCCTGCCCATTCATGTATCTGTCTAGATACATCTTAAATGACGCTATCGTGTCCGCCTCTACCACCTCCGCCGGCAATGCGTTCCAGGCACCCACCACCCTCTGCGTAAAGAACTTTCCACGCATATCTCCCTTAAACTTTTCCCCTCTCACCTTGAACTCATGACCCCTAGTAATTGAGTCCCCCACTCTGGGAAAAAGCTTCTTGTTATCCACCCTGTCTATACCTCTCATGATTTTGTAGACCTCAATGGTGTCCCCCCTCAACCTCCGTCTTTCTAATGAAAATAATCCTAATCTACTCAACCTCTCTTCATAGCTAGTGCCCTCCATACCAGGCAACATCCTGGTGAACCTCCTCTGCACCTTCTCCAAAGCATCCACATCCTTTTGGTAATGTGGCGACCAGAACTGTACGCAATATTCCAAATGTGGCCGAACCAAAGTCTTATACAACTGTAACATGACCTGCCAACTCTTGTACTCAATACCCCTTCCGATGAAGGAAGGCATGCTGTATGCCTTCTTGACCACTCTATCGACCTGCGCACGAACCTTCAGGGTACAATGGACCTAAACACCCAGATCTCTCTGTACATCAATTTTCCCCAGGGCTTTTTTATTTACCGTATAGTTCGCTCTTGAATTGGATCTTCCAAAATACATCACCTCGCATTTGCCCGGATTGAACTCCATTTGCCATTTCTTCCCCCAACTCTCCAATCTATCTATATTCTGCTGCATTCTCTGACAGTCCCCTTCACTATCTGCTACTCCACCAATCTTAGTGTCATCTGCAAACTTGCTAATCAGATCACCTATACCTTCTTCCAGATCATTTATGTATATCACAAACAACAGTGGTCCCAGCACGGATTCCTGTGGAACACCACTGGTCACAGTTCTCCATTTTGGGAAACTCCCTTCCACTACTACTCTCTGTCTCCTGTTGCCCAGCCAGTTCTTTATCCATCTAGCTAGTACACCCTGGACCCCATGAACTTCACTTTCTCCATCAGCCTACCATGGGGAACCTTATCAAATGCCTTACTGAAGTCCATGTATATGACATCTACAGCCCTTCCCTCATCCATCAACTTTGTCACTTCCTCAAAGAATTCTATTAAGTTTGTAAGACATGACCTTCCCTGCACAAAACCATGTTGTCGATCACTGATAAGCCCATTTTCTTCCAAATGGGAATAGATTCTATCCCTCAGTATCTTCTTCAGCAGCTTCCCTACCACTGATGTCAGGCTCACGGGTCTATATTTACTTGGATTATCCCTGCTACCCTTCTTAAACAAGGGGACAACATTAGCAATTCTCCAGTCCTCCAGTACCTCACCCGTGTTCAAGGATGCTGCAAAGATATCTGTTAAGGCCCCAGCTATTTCCTCTCTCACTTCCCTCAGTAACCTGGGATAGATCCCATCCGGACCTGGGGACTTGTCCACCTTAATGCCTTTTAGAATACCCAACACATCCTCCCTCCTTATGCCGACTTGACCGAGAGTAATCAAACATCGATCCCTAACCTCAACATCCGTCATGTCCCTCTCCTCGGTGAATACCGATGCAAAGTACTCTTTAAGAATCTCACCCATTTTCTCTGATTCCACGTATAACTTTCCTCCTTTGTCCTTGAGTGGGCCAACCCTTTCTCTAGTTACCCTCTTGCTCCTTATATATGAATAAAAGGCTTTGGGATTTTCCTTAACCCTGTTTGCTAAAGATATTTCATGACCCCTTTTAGCCCTCTTGAACTCAGTCCAACCATGCATGGCATCACACAGCTGACATCAATCCTGTTCTTTATGTTCCCACAAAACAAATGATGCAGCTCGGTGGTGCTTGGTAACAATCAGGACCAGCAAACCTGAACTGACTTTTCTGCTCTGGGAATCGTCTCAGCTAACTCAGCACAAACTGGAGAATGGCAAGGTCTTGTTCTAGTGGCTCTTGACCTTAGAATTTACCCACAAGCTACTTTGGGATTAGTTATAAAGTTTGATCCTCTGTTGGTGAGGTATACTTTCCCTATGATTGTTACTGCAATATGCATTTCACACACCATCTCACTATTTCTGAACGTGTTTCCAAAAACAAAATGTCGGAAAGACCAAGGGACAGATCATCGACTTCAGGAAGAGTAGCACAACACCACCCACCCACCACCCCCACCACCCCCGTGGAGATGGTTGATAGCTTTAGGTTCCTGGGGGTCACCATCACCAACAGTCTGTCCTGGTCCACTCACATTGATGCAACAGTCAAGAAAGCCCAACAACGTCTCTACTTCCTACGGAAGCTAAAGAAATTTGGCATGTCTGCATCGACTCTCACAAACTTCTACAGATGTGCCATAGAGAGCATCCTATCCAGCTATATCACAGCTTGGTATGGCAACTGCTCGGCCCAAGATCGTAAGAAACTGTAGAGTGTGGTGAACTCAGTCCAACGCATCACACAAGCTTGCCACCTGCACATTGATTCTGCCTACAACTCCCGCTGCCTCAGGAAGGCAGGCAGCATTATCAGAGGCCCCTCCCACCAGGCTTAAACTTCTTCCAGACCCTACCATCAGGCAGAAGATACAGAAGTCTGAGGACCCACACATCCAGACATAGAAACAGCTTTTTTCCCACAGCTACATGACTCCTCAACGACTCTCCCTCGGACTGATCTGTGCCCCGTAAGAACACTATTCACGGCGCCCTGCGCTGCTCTTGCTCATGTATTTGCTTTGTTTGGCCCCTTGTTCCACACTGTAACCAATCACTGTTCGTCGATGTACTATTTGTCAATGTACTCTGTCGATTATCCTTTTTTTGTCTACTATGCACGTACTGTGTACGTTCCCTCGGCCGCAGAAAAATACTTTTCACTGTACTTCGGTACATGTGACAAAAAATCAAATCAAAGTGTGCATGCATCTGTAAAATCATGCAAATTCTACATCAGGATTACCTTTAGCCTCCACTTCACAATTCAACGATCAGAACTCCTCAGATACTGAAGTAGCCCATGCAAGGCCTGGACTACATTCAGATTTGGACTAATAAATAGCAAGTAATTTAACGCCACACAAGTACCAATGGCAATCTCCAATAAGAGAGAATCTAACCAAAACAGAAAATGCGAGATAATCTCAAAAGGTCTGACAGCAACAGTGGAAAGAGACGGAGTTAATGTTGAGGATTACTCTTTGTTAAAGAATCTAACCACTTTCCCTTGACATTCAGTGACATTATCATTCCTGAATCCACACCATCAACATCCTGGGAGCGGCAGGTAAGAGGTTGGGAATTCTGTAGTGAGCACCTGATCTGACTTCCCAAAGCCTGTCCACTAAGGGGAGGGATGGCGCAAAGGCAGCAGAATGAATGGCCTCAATATTAAAGGCAAAAATGTCCACCAGTTCCTCACACTTGCTGTTGGAGATGAGGGTGGAGGAAGCAGGGATCAGCATTTGAAGGAGATGCTTAGTTTGTACAAAATAAACAAAGTCTCCTTTGCTCTCCAAGTCCTTGGCAGTTTTGCAAGAGGACAGCAAGGGCCAGTTATGTTTGGTGTGTTCCAGAGAGATTTGACAATAGATAACTACATCAGTTTACACCAAAGCTCAAATCTGTACCCTAGGACTTGAGCCCCATACTTGGGTCACAGAAGGAAACAGGGAGGGTTCATATCGTCTACCTGGTTTGTCACTACCTCAAAGGAATAAAGGAAATTTGTCAGGCAAGATCTATGGTATCCAAGACCAGACTACAGTTTACTAGATTGTTGTTGGTGTAAAGATATTCTTCAACTTTCTTCATGCTGATGAATTTATTCTATTATTTCACACTGAATTGTAGGACTGGTTTAGCTCAGTGGGCTAGACAGCTGGCTTGCAGTGCAGAACAAGGCCAGCAGCGCGGGTTCAATTCCCGTACCAGCTTACCCGAACAGGCGCCGGAATGTGGCGACTAGGGGCTTTTCACAGTAACTTCATACTTGTGACAATAAAAGATTATTATTAGAATTGAAGACTCATAGGTCTTTACTACCTATGTCTTGAAAGATTTACCTATGTCTGATCAACTGGTACCTCCCAAATCCCAGGGAAACCGTTGCATAGTGGTATTGTCACTGGACTAGTAAACCAGAGACCCAGAGTTGCTCTGAGGATCCAGGGTTCGAATCCCACCACTGCAGAGGATGACATTTGAATTCAATAATAAAATTGGGAATTAAAAGTCTAATGATGACCATGAAAACCATTGCAGATTGTCGTAAAAACCCAGCTGGTTTCACCACTGTTCTCCTTTAGGGAAGGAAATCTGCCATCCTTACCTGGTCTGGCCTACATGTGACTCCAGACCCACAGCAATGTGGCTGACTCTTAACTGCCCCCTCAAGGGCCATTAGGGGTGGACAATAAATGCTGGCACAGCCTGCGATGCCCACATCCCATGAATAAAAAAAATAATGACTCTCTCCTGAAGTCAGTGACTCGTATATCTCCTTCCTCTCTCAGCACTCCGAGAAAAATTGCACCTAACATTAGCATTTATTTCTTTAAAGCTTCATTGAACACCTTTGATGAAGGGATGTTTGACCATCACATTTTTCCACAAGAACCACACAAATTAACACAGCACAGATCTGTTGATATAGTATAAAGATGTTCTGCAGGGATCCCCTCACCGATTTTCACTGAAGACAAGTGAAACAGGTATAAAGTTTATTGTTTGGTTACATCGTCATGCCAAAATGTAAAGAAGTAGGGTGGGTAACTGCATTGAACATTTTATCGACAAAGGAATTGTATTTTAGCACTTACGAAAGCCAAAACGTTGTCTTGCTTCTCTCACACGTTCCTCCTCCCGTTGTTGTTGGTACACTTGAAGTGAAATTGCATATCTCCAGTACTCAAGAACCTTTATAAAAGATAAAGTCACAGAACGATCAACAAGTTCAGCTGCAGCAAATCAGTCCTGCCCTGGCAACCCCCACAGTCAGCCAGTTTAATATAATAAAATAAAGTGATATATGTACCGGGGAAGATGGTGGTAAAGTGATGTCACTAAAAAGGCCCAGGCTAATATTCTGGGGACAAGGGCTCAAATCCCATGCCAGCTGCTGGTGGAATTTAAATTTCAGTAACAAAATCTAGAATTGATAGCTCGTCTCAGTAATACTGACATTCAAACAATCATCGACTTTTGTGAAAGAACCATCTGGTTCCTCTTTTCCACCCACTTTTCCATCTTGATTCTCCCTTACCACTGCCTCCACCCCCCCACCCCCACCCACACCCCGCACCCCCCACTGTTCCCTGTTCCAGGTTGTCTTTCGACACACTGCCTACCATTGTTCTACAATGAACACATTCTGATCTCCTAATGTGCCACTATCAGCGCCCTTCTTAGCCATCATCACCATTTAAATTCCCTTTATCCGCAACATCTCTGTCAATCTCTCCCCAGACTCCACCTATTGCTGGCCCACTATCCAGCCAGACTACAATTAGGCATTGGGAATAAAATGGTGACCATGCCAGCGATGCCCACATCCCGTGAAATCATTTCTTAAAAAGTAACCAAATTACAATTTTGCTCAAGAGTGTAATTTAGCACAATGGTATTTCACAGAATGACAGGAAAACCTCACTGTGAGTTTGGTCAGGTCATCCTGTATAGAGGGCCAAGCACTCTCTGGGGAAGGATAAACTATTACTAATCATGCCCACATCGCTCCCTCTCTTACAGGCACCAATTATTGATGGGATAGGTATCTAATGGTGCTGTCAATCTTCACCCAAGTGACTATTCAGATACGAGTCCAGATTGTGAGAGGTAGCAAGCAATTGGATCTTTGGGGCATCACCGAGCATGCCAGCCATTGGATAAAACAGCTGATTGCTATCCTCTGTGGTCCCCTTTAATCCCTTCAGGTGTTCGGGCAAATGTGACACCCAATCAGTAAATATGCATGAAAGAAATAATCAAACTTGAGGCCATTCCTGGCATCAATTAATTCATCACTGAGCAATGAGGCGACCTTACCTGTGGAGAAGCTCGAGTTGAAGAAAATGATAAGCAGGAGTAGATTATTTTGTAAAAATCCCCATCTTTCACACAAGGCGTGATTTTATTAAATGGGAACAAAGTCCCAGAGCGAGTGAGTTTAGCCGGGTGTTTCCCAGTGCTCGCAACACCGAGAAACACAAAGCTATAAAACGCCACTCACGTTTGATAAAGGGTCTCAGCGGGGAACGCATGGCCGAGGCCACACATAGCCCCATTTTGTGCACTGAGGAGCTCCCCTCACCAGAACTCCTCCGTGTAGCGAGAGATGAGGACGCCATTTTTAAAAGGCGCCCATTTAGGGCAGCACCGTGGCACAGTGGTTAGCACTGATGCTTCACAGCGCAAGAACCCAGCTTCGATTCTGACCTCGGGTAACTGTCTGTGTGGAGTTTGCACATTCTCCTGTACCTGCATGGGTTTCCACCGGGTGCTCCGGTTTCATCCCACAGTCCAAAGGTAGAATTTACAGTGCAGAAGGAGACAATTTGGCCCATCGAGTCTGTACCGGCCTTTGGAAAGAGCATGCTACCTAAGCCCATACTTCCACCCTATACCCACACCTCCACCCTATTCCTGTAACCCCACCTAACCTTTTTTTGGACACAAAGGGCAATTTAGCATGGCCAATCCACCTAACCTGCACATCTTTAGACTGTGGGAGGAAACCGGAGAACCCGGAGGAAACCCACGCAGACACTGGGAGAATGTGCAGACTCTGCACAGACAGTGACCCAAGCCGGGAATCGAACCTGGGACCCTGGTGCTGTGAAGCAACTGTGCTGACCACTGTGCTACCGTGCTGCCCATGTGCAGGTTTGGTGGATTGGCCATGATAAATTGCCCTTTGGGTGGAGTTGCAGGAATAGGGTGGGGGGTTGGGTCTAGGTAGTGTGGTCTTTCGAAGGGTCAGTACAGACTTGATGGGCCGAATGGCCTCCTTCTGCAGTATAGGGATTCTATGATGAAACTGAGCCGTACCTTAGATAAAAGGACACAGTGATAATGATGATCTGCTCTAGCAGTCTCCCGAGCTTCATCAGCCAGGAGGTGTGCATTGTCTTTCCAGATGCCGAAAGAAAATCTAGGTGAGAAAGAAAATAAATGTTTAAAAACAGTAAATAACCCATGCGCCACGTGCTGGTCCAAGCAAAGCAGAAGATAAAATCTCAAGGGATGACCCATTGTTGCTAAAGGCTTAAGTAAATAATAATACTGACACACCAAAGTAACCGAGGAGGCAGCTCAGAAATTAAAGGACAATAGATGTGAGTGGGAAGAGCGGAATTTTAGATAAAAGTGAAATACAGTACCTTTTTGAATGGCAATGAGAATCAACCATATTGTGTGAATGGTTTTGTGTTAGCTATTAACTAATGTTGAAGTAGCCTACACATCGGCATGTCCAATCAATGGCAGCACAGTGGTTGGCACTGCTGCCTCACAGCTCCAGGGACCTGGTATCAATTCCAGCCACGGATCACTGTCTGTGTGGAGTTTGCACTTTCTCCCCATGACTGCGTGGGTTTCCTCCGGGTGCTCTGGTTTCCTCCCACAATCCAAAGATGTGCAGGTTAGGTGGATTGGCCATGCTAAATTGCCCTTGGTGTCCAAAAGGTTAGGTCAGGTCACTGGGTTTACGAGGAGAGAATGGAGGCGTGGGCTTAAGTAGGCTGCTCATTCAAGGGCCGGTGCAGACTCGATGGGCCGAATGGCCTTCTTCTGCACTGTAAATTCTATGATTCTATGAATGCACAGCTTCATACAATGGAAAGTTAGCGACAGACGTCTGTAATGAAACTGCTTGTGCTCTGATCAAATTGAACATGAGGATTGGTGATGAAAAGAAGCCAGCAGATCCTAAGAAGGGCTGAATAAAATGCCAGCCAAGGACAGCAAGTGGAGGAGGCAATCCATAAGACCATAAGACATAGGAGCGGAAGTAAGGCCATTCGGCCCATCGAGTCCACTCCACCATTCAATCATGGCTGATTTCAACTCCATTTACCCGTTCTCTCTCCATAGCCCTTAATTCCTCGAGAAATCAAGAATTTATCAACTTCTGTCTTAAAGACACTCAACGTCCCGGCCTCCACCGCCCTCTGTGGCAATGAATTCCACAGACCCACCACTCTCTGGCTGAAGAAATTTCTCCTCATCTCTGTTACAAAGTGACTTCCTTTTATTCTAAGGCTGTGCCCCCGGGTCCTAGTCTCCCCTGCTAATGGAAACAACTTCCCTACATCCACCCTATCTAAGCCATTCATTATCTTGTAAGTTTCTATTAGATCTCCCCTCAACCTCCTAAACTCCAATGAATATAATCCCAGGATCCTCAGACGTTCATCCAGAAAGGAGAGTTACTCCATCTACAAAATGCTGAAGCAGGTTCACCCAGAAACTGGCATCTCCTTTCTTTAAGGCCATGAGAATCATGAACTCGCTTGTCAGCGACATCTTCGAGCGAATCACGGGCAAGGCATCCCCTCTGGCCCATTACAACAAGCGGGCATACCATCAGCTCCCGGTGGGTCCAGACCGCTATGCCCGGGGAACTAGCCAAACCCGCCATGTCAGAAGGGACAAAGGCGGTGACCGAGTACACCAGCTCCAAGTAAAGCCACACCACCTACTGAAAAACTCACACCAACAGATTTGGTGCACCGGGTCGCTGTGATACTAGGATTAGGCAGCACTAGGCACAGTACAGGAATGAGCAATGAGGCTAGTTTTGTAGCCTTGAAGGTTCCGTAAGGTGGAAAGATCTGAGAAAGGTAAGTTTTCAGCTGAAAGAGGAAATGACTGTGAACTGAAAGGGGGAATGTAAAAACATAAGAACATAAGAACTAGCAGCAGGAGTAGGCCATCTGGCCCCTCGAGCCTGCTCCACCATTCAATAACTTCATGGCTGACGTAAGATTTCAAACAATCTGGAAAAGGTCATTCTGAAAATTACTTTCAATTGTGAGAATAGGATGAGGTTCAAACTTGCAAAAAGCAAATTTAAGATTGTTTTGGCCCTTTGGAAGAGTTCATAAGAGTGATCAGTACATCAAATGGACTTCCAGTGAGAAGTAAAACCCTGGAATCATTTAAAAAAACAATTGGATATCTTACAGGAAACTTGGGGTCATTGCAGGAGGATGAGTTGTGACGGATTGGATAGCCCAAAATAAATATCTTTGCAGGCTGCCTGTAGGTTAGAAAAATAATCCTCTGTTCTGCAGTAAAAGAGGTCACAGAAGCAGAATTTCATTTTTAGGCTTCAATCATGGATATTAAAATAGGAGCTATAGATAGAATGAGAAGTTATGTAATTCCACCAGTGAAGTGCAGGTTAGGTGGACTGGCCATGCTAAAATTGCCCCTTAGTGTCCCACGATTAGGTGGGTTACGGGGATAGGGTGGAGTGGGCTTAGGTCGGGTGTTCTTTCAGAGGGTTGGTGTAGACTCAATGGGCCGAATGGCCTCCTTCTGCATTGTACGGATTCTATGATTTGCAATCCACGCAGCACCTTTGACACGTTATTTGTCGCATATATAAGGAGTGCAGAAATAGTTTTGCAACATTACCTCAACAATTTTCTTCTCCTTTTCTTCTCCTTATCATCTACCTTATGCAGAATCTGCTGTGTGTTCCAATGGTAAACCTGGAAAACGGGCAGGGGTTATGTAATGCAGCTGTCAGGATCACACTAACCTTTAATATTAGAGTTACCAGACAATTTTCTTGAACATTGAACAAGCATTGAAAAATCTGGGAGACTGGTTCCAATGTCAACAGAGGACATCAACTGATCGTATTAAGGTTGTGTTCTGAGGTAGGTCGATTGGCCGGCCTCGGATGTGTATTATCTGAAACACCTAGCTGTAACAACTTTCAAACTTAGGTGTGCTGTGGTCAGCAAGAAAGAATCCAACAACTAACCCCACAGATAAAAATGCTTCATTTCCTCCTCATGCTGCACAATTTTGTTAATTGTCCCTTACATCTTGCTGTAACTCTCATGATGTTGTGCCATTGTAGAATTTATTCAAAATCACCAGTTACATCTGGCCTGAGGCTTAGTGCACAAATCACATGCACCCTCTGTGGTGCTGTGCATCACTGTAAATACACAAGGGGTTAATGTAAATACATGTAGGCTAGCTAGACACTAGAGGGAGCACCAGAGACATCACACACACACTCAACCAATAGATCAGTTAGATAGGACACGACCAATGGACATTCACGATACACACAGAGGTGACACGACCACAGGAGGGCATTACACCAACCCATACATAAAGGACACCACACACATAGAACATAGAACATTACAGCGCAGTACAGGCCCTTCGGCCCTCAATGTTGCGCCGACCTGTGAAACCACTCTAAAGCCCATCTACACTATTCCCTTATCGTCCATATGTCTATCCAATGACCATTTGAATGCCCTTAGTGTTGGCGAGTCCACTACTGTTGCAGGCAGGGCATTCCACGCCCTTACTACTCTCGGAGTAAAGAACCTACCTCTGACATCTGTCATATCTATCTCCCCTCAATTTAAAGCTATGTCCCCTCGTGCTAGACATCACCATCCGAGGAAAAAGGCTCTCACTGTCCACCCTATCCAATCCTCTGATCATCTTGTATGCCTCAATTAAGTCACCTCTTAACCTCTTCTCTCTAACGAAAACAGCCTCAAGTCCCTCAGCCTTTCCTCATAAGGTCTTCCCTCCATACCAGGCAACATTCTGGTAAATCTCCTCTGCACCCTTTCCGATGCTTCCACATCCTTCCCATAATGCGGCGACCAGAATTGCACGCAATACTCCAAATGCGGCCGCACCAGAGTTTTGTACAGCTGCGAAAACTCAATCCCTCTACCAATAAAAGCTAACACACCGTACGCCTACTTAACAACCCTCTCAACCTGAGTGGCAACT
Organism: Scyliorhinus torazame; assembly: GCF_047496885.1. Taxonomy (NCBI): domain Eukaryota; kingdom Metazoa; phylum Chordata; class Chondrichthyes; order Carcharhiniformes; family Scyliorhinidae; genus Scyliorhinus; species Scyliorhinus torazame. The sequence continues at coordinate 101,767,260 of NC_092707.1, forward strand.
TTCAGGGATCTATGTACATGGACACCGAGAACTCTCTGCTCATCCACAGTGCCAAGAATCTTACCATTAGCCCAGTACTCTGTCTTCCTGTTATTTCTTCCAAAATGAATCACCTCACACTTTTCTGCATTAAACTCCACTTGCCACCTCTCAGCCCAGCGCTGCAGCTTATCTATGTCCCTCTGTAACTTGTAACATCCTTCCGCACTGTCCACAACTCCACCGACTTTAGTGTCATCTGCAAATTTACACACCCATCCTTCTACGCCCTCCTCCAGGTCATTTATAAAAATGACAAACAGCAGTGGCTCCAAAACAGATCCTTGTGGCACACCACTAGTAACTGGACTCTAGTCTGAACACTTCCCATCAACCACCACCCTTTGTCTTCTTCCAGCTAGCCAATTTCTGATCCAAACTGCTAAATCTCCCTGAATCCCATGCTTCCGTATTTTCTGCAGTAGCCTACCGTGGGGAACCTTATCAAATGCTTTACTGAAATCCATATACACCACATCAACTGCTTTGCCCTCATCCACCTGTTTGGTCACCTTCTCAAAGAACTCAATAAGGTTTGTGAGGCACGACCTACCCTTCACAAAATCGTGTTGACTATGTCTAATCAAATTATTCCTTTCCAGATGTTTATACACCCTATCTCTTATAAACCTTTCCAAGATTTTGCCCACAACAGAAGTAAGGCTCACTGGTCTATAGTTACCGGGGCTGTCTCTACTCCCCTTCTTGAACAAGGGGACAACATTTGCTATCCTCCAGTCTTCTGGCACTATTCCTGTAGACAAAGATGACGTAAAGATCAAAGCCAAAGGCTCAGCAATCTCCTCCCTAGCTTCCCAGAGAATCCTAGGATAAATCCCACCCGGTCCAGGGGACTTATCTATTTTCACACTTTCCAGAATTGCGAACACCTCCTCCTTATGAACCTCAAGCCCTTCTAGTCCAGTAGCCTGAATCTGAGGCATGATCTGCCTCTTTCCAGTGGAGACAGTCAGTGAGTAGAGACACAGGGTTGATTCAACATCACACCCACCAGGTGGATTGTAGCAGACTGGTTAGTCAATCTGAGTAGCTATAGAAGGATTGACAGTAGTGGCGAACCCGAGTAGGAGAAGTGTAAATAGTTTAATAAACGTGTTCAAGTTATCTCCACGTCTGAACTTTCCTTTGTCAAGTGCACCACAAGGAAGCCGCTTATGCTACGCCTAGAGCATAACAAGACACCCTCCGGCACAGGCGCAGGAATCCAACCTGATCTGTTTGCCTTTCAGGTGCACTAAAGTCAATTGTGGAAGCTCTATTACTGACACAGCTGATAATAGCTCCTTCTGGGATGTAAGGCATAATTTAATAAAGGCACTGTCAAACTCTATGCCACAGAAAAACATCACTTCAAACAAAAGGACTGGGAAAAAACATTTTTTAACATAATAAAAGTGCTGCCCATATTTCAGATAGCAACAGGAGACTTACACGGAGGGGAGATATTGATTGCAGTATGTATTTAATGCAAAGATCCAGATTCGGCCACACTCACAATCATTAATCCTAAATTTCCTTGGGTGAATAAATACAAATGCAATAGGCTGCCAAAGCTGACATGTAATATTCTAAATCCTGGCCAAGGTACTTGAGATTGCATGCGTTCAAATCCAGCCCAAACTGATGGGAAGAGGGGCATCTCTATTTCTATCAGAGTACAGAATAGAATGTACCTTTATTCAGCATATGGTATAAAAGTGCTACATCTGACGAAATAGGAGGCAACCATCGGTCCACATTACACTGTCTGTCACTCACCTTCCATTCATGCAAGGCTTTGGACAGTACTACTTGCTGATAATGCACATCGGCAGACTTGAGCTTCTCCCACTTCTCACGCTTTTTCTGCACGTACTGCAAAGTTAAAAAATACGATTTGCACACGGGTGTTAAATTCATGAACTCCGCCACTAAACATTTCTGCTGGAGAATGAGCACTTAAAGCCTTCTGCTCATTGCTAGATTTTAAATTCATCAATAATTTAATCTCATCTCTTTATTCCTTAGTTCAGAGATGGGGCAGTAGGGGGAGTCAGGGATGGGGGATGATGTAGGCAGCGGGGGCACTTCTAGGGAGAGGTATCTTGTCAGTCACTGGCAATGTATGCCTGACTGGCCCAATGGGAAAGCAGATTTGCACCACGAGGATGCAGATGGCAGGAGCAACCAGCCACGAGGGCCTGAGTTCCATGAGGCAAATGCTCAAATAGCTGGTCTGTGGATATTCTGTTGGCGGACTCCACTCCAACCAATTGAATCGCAGTGCCATTCCTTCTGCCCTAGAGGAGTGTCTGGCTGTGGAGAAGGTGCTACTGCTGGTGTTGCTCCATCTACAGCTGGAGTATGTGAAGTTGGCCCCCACCCCTCCCCCCGCCGTAAAGCTGCATAGGTTGCACCAGTGCCGCTCTTAAAACTGACATGGGGAAGTGCAGCTGAGGGGAAATAAGTGCTGTACAGGTGAAATGCTTTCCAGGCAGTGTGCACTCATCTGCCAAGCAGTGGTAAGACTCTGAGGGGAGTAGTCACTCATCTGACTAGGTCTGCAGCTCTTCAGTGCAGCCAATCAGCCAATCAAAGCATTGAGGGCTTGTCAGTTTCACGGAGCCAATCTCTCTAGCTGTGCTCTTACTTGCTCCTAGCTACCAGGTTGGACAGATAGCACAAGACTGTTCTGCTGTTGGCAAAGAGGGATTACAACAGGAAAATTCCTTTTCACTGTCTCTTTAATGAGTTCATTTGCTTTCCCGCCTCAGGGGTTCCCAACTTTTCCAACAATGGTCCCCGGGATGAGTGAGCCGCACATTCGGTGGCTCTCACTAGGGCGGGATTTGAGGACCTGGTTCCCCGGTTTTGCGGGACTGCGGAGCGCTGGAAAGACGACCACGGAAGTGCTGAGGAACGGGCAGAGCTGCATGGAACCGCGGGAGAGCAGAAAGCAGCGAAAACGGGAGAGGAAGGGACAAAGGCAAGGTGCAGGGGAGGCTGACCTGGGAGCAAAGATGGCGGACCTACGAACCTCGAACCCGGCGATCCAGCAAGTGCTGGGAAACATGCTGCAGGTGATAAAAAAGCAGTTTTGAATCGTTGAAGCGGGATAACTTGGACCCACTTCAGAAGGCAGTGGATCATTTGAACCAGAGATTGGATGCCCAGGACGAAAAAGTTAAGGAGCTGGGACAGGCAGTGGAGGAGCAGGCGGACGCGCAGACGATTGCTGCGCTAGAAGTCGATGGGTTGAAGGAGAGACAGAGAAGACTGCTGGACAGAGTAGAGGAGCTGGAAAATAGAGCCCGCAGACAAAATCTGAGGATCATTGGCCTCCCGGAGGGGGCTGAGGGAGCAGATGCCACAGCGTTTGTGGCTGACCTGTTGAAGCAGCTGATGGGGGCTGACGCCTTTCCGCGACCACTGGACCTGGACTGATGGTCGACTGTTTACTGCTTTAAAGGTGCCATGTGTTGTATTTTGGGGCAGCTTTTGCCTACCGGGGGGGGGGGGGGGGGTCCCTCTCTCGTATGCTCTTTTTTTTTCTTTTCTCTTTTTTCTGCTGTTGTTGGTATCTTTCGTCGTGTTCTCTGGGTGTGCTGGAGCCTTCATTGTAACATAAAGGCGGCCGGTAAGCAATGGGGATTAAAGGTGTTGGTTGGTTTTTTGGCTCCGAAAGCTAGTGACATCGAAACAAACCTGTTGGACTGGTGTAAGACTTCGTACTGTGCTCACCCCAGTCCAACGCCGGCATCTCCACATCATGTTTTTTTTTATGTCTATGGTTTTTATGTTTGTTTCGGGTGGGTGATATACGGGTACTGTGTTACTGTGTTGCTATTTTTTTAATGCTCAGAAAGGAACGTGGGTTAACACTTATCTGTGTACACAGCTGGAACTGTATTGTACCTGGACAGCCTCCCGGTGCTGTTTGATGTTTCCATCTTGTTTGATCTTTCCCATTTTAGTGAGACTGCTCCAGTAGGTCAGATCGGGGAATGGTGTGTTGATGAGTGGGAGATGAGGTCGGGGAAACAATGGGAGTGAGACAAGTGGGCCCGGACGGATGAGTCACCGGGCTACCAGATTGGCTAGTCAAGGGAGTCAGGTGGGGGTGTGAATTCAGCAGGAGAGACATTTGAAAGTGTCTGACCAGACTAGGCTAAGGAAGGGCTGGATCAGTCAGGTCTTCCACTCGGGCTTGGACTGCAGGCGGAACTGGGGGTGCTATCCACGAGTAGGGCCGTGGAACAACTTAGGAAGACAAGGGGAGTGGTGTAGGAGCATGGGGAGAAGGCCAGCAGATTGCTAGCACAGCAACTCAGGCAGAGGGAGGCAGCCAGGGAAATACGTAGAGTGGTGGACGGGTAGGGGAGCAGAGTGGAGGACCCGTTAGGACTGAATAAGGTATTTCGGGACTTTTATAGTAAGCTTTACACTTCAGAACCCCCGGAGGAGCCGAAGGAGATGAAACGGTTCCTAGACGGACTAACCTTCCCAAAAGTAGGCGGAGGACTAGTGGACGGGCTGGGGGCCCCGATTAGAGCAGAGGAGGTACTGGGGGGCCTAAAGGCCATGCAGTCGGGGAAAGCCCCGGGACCGGATGGATACCCAGTAGAGTTTTACAAAAAGTTCTCGGAGATAGTGGGACCGGTCCTGACTAGGGTTTTTAATGAGGCGAGGGACAGAGGACCCTGCCTCCGACGATGTCGCAAGCCACCATCTCGCTGATATTAAAGCGGGACAAGGACCGGGAATCCTGTGGGTCATACAGACCAATCTCCCTGATCAATGTGGACGCCAAGCTCCTGGCCAAGGTCCTGGCGATTAGAATTGAGGACTGCGAACCGGAGGTGATTGGGGAAGATCAGACAGGGTTTGTGAAAGGCAGGCAGCTGACAGCCAACTTGAGATGATTGCTTAATGTGATTATGATGCCCCTGACAGGCAAGGATGTGGAGGTAGTGGTGGCAATGGACGCTAAGAAGACCTTCGACCGGGTGGAGTGGGACTATTTGTGGGAGGTACTCAGACGGTTTGGGTTCGGGGAGGGACTGGTTAATTGGGTCAGACTATTGTACCAGGCCCCAAAAGCGAGTGCAAGGACGAACAGGATAATGTCAGATTATTTCAGACTACATCGCGGGACCAGACAGAGCTGCCCACTCTCCCCGTTGCTGTTCATGCTGGCCATAGAACCGTTGCCGATTGCGCTGAGAGCTGCAAAGGGGTGAAAGGGAATAACTTGGGGGTGGAAAGGGGGGGGGGGGGGGTGGAGTACAAGGTCTCTCTCTATGCAGATGACCTGCTCATGTACGTGTCGGACCCACTGGCCGGGATGGAAAATATACTGGAAACATTGAGGAAGTTTGGTCGGTTCTCAGGGTACAAATTAAATATGGCTAGGAGTGAGATGTTTGTAGGGCAGGCAAGGGGCCAGGAGATTAGGCTGAAGGAGCTGCCATTTAGGCTGGTTGGGGAAAGTTTCCGGTACTTGGGGATACAGGTGGCACGAGACTGGGGCAGTTACACAAGTTAAATTTGACTAGAGTGGTGGAACAAATGAAGAGCGAGTTTCGGAGATGGGATGTACTCCCGCTGTCACTTGCAGGGAGGGTGCAGAAGGTAAAGATGACAATCCTCCCTAGATTCCTGTTCATCTTCCAGTGCCTCCCGATCTTTATCCTACGGTCCTTCTTCAAAAGGACCGGCAAAATCATCATGAGCTTTGTCTGGGCGGGAAAATCCCCGCGGGTGAGGAAAGCGATGCTTGAAAGGAGCCGCAGCGAGGGGGTCTAACATTGCCGAATCTGATCAACTACTACAGGGCGGCTAACATAGCCATGATAAAGAAGTGGATGGTGGGTACGGGGTCTATCTGGGAGCGGGTGGAGGCGGCTTCGTGCAGGGACACCAGTTTGGCAGCCCTGGTCACAGCTCCCCTACCGCTTGCGCCGGCCAGGTACTCCACCAGCCCGGTAGTGGGGGCGGCCCTGCGGATTTGGAGCCAGTGGAGAAAGCATGCAGGGGAGGTGGGTGCGTTGGTCTGGGCTCCAATTTGTGGTAACCATCGATTCGCCCCCCGGGAACATGAATGGAGGGTTTCAAGGGGGTGGGGAGGGTAGGCGATATGTTCCTGGAGGGGAACTTTGCAAGTTTGAGGGAGTTGGAGGAGAAAGCTGGGCTGGAAAGGGGAAATTACTTTAGGTACTTACAGGTGCGGGGCTTTGTACGCAGACAGGTCCCATCCTTCCCACGCCTCCCGCCAATAGGGATCCAGGACAGAATAGTCTCTAGAGGAGAAGGTGGAGAGGGTAGAGTCTCGGATATTTACAAGGTGCTCATGAAGGGAGAAGAGTCCCAGACGGAGGAACTGAAACTCAAATGGGAGGAGGAGCTCGGCGGGGGATGGAGGACGGGCTGTGGGCAGAAGCCCTGAGTAGGGTAAACTCAACCGCAACATGTGTCAGGCTCAGCCTGATTCAGTTTAACCGGGCCCACATGACAGTGGCTCGGATGAGCAAACTCTTTGGGGTAGAGGACAAGTGCGCTAGATGCGCGGCTGGACCAGCGAACCACGTTCACATGTTTTGGGCATGCCCTAAGCTTAGAGGGTACTGGGAGGGATGTGGTGGCAACCATTCATCGACTTCTTCGCAGGAGAGTGAACTTCAGCGGGGGGGGGCCTCACCCCACCGCAAATTCCACCCCCAACACACTGGGAAATGTTCACCAATGTCGACACAGCAGACAGCGATCGGGGAGCAGATGAATGTGAATACCATCACCTACAAGCTCCCCTCCAAACCACACGCCATCTTGATCTGGAATTATATTCCACTTCATCGCGGTCATTGGGTCAAAATCCTTAAACTTCACTCCAAACAGCACAGTACCTATATTGTTCCACTGTGTAAGGGTCCTGTTTATTCCCCTTATTTCTCCTTTATTTTATTTTGCCATTCTTATTGCGATCCTTTGATGATTAATGGGTGCGTCTCTTTAAGACAAGCAGCTTTAGTCTTTAATTCAAGCAGAAGAATCCAGAAGCTTAAGGAAAGATCACTTGCTGATTTAAACCGGAGAAGCAGATTTTTCAGCATTTTCGGTGAGCGATGTGGTTGAGACTCGGCTTGATTGGCCGGCGGCTAATGAATTGGCCCGAAAGACTGCACTCTGCCCAGTAACAGGTGGTGATTGGATCTCATCCCACTGGTATATTTTTCAGAGTCCCACGGTTTCAGTTTTGATTCTGGGAGCATGGAGAAAAGATCCAGCTAACTCTCTCCAGAATGCTGCTATTAGTACTCTCTTTCCAGAAAGCCTGTGAGGGCTGTATTCCTGAAACTAGAGCAGCCCAAAGACAAATCACAAACTGAAAGCAAGGTTTGAAGAGAAATACTTCAGAAACTCTTCAGAAAAGCTGTGAATACTGCATTTCTAAACTACAGAGAACCTGAATAAATGGATCTACAGAGAAGACCATTACTGGCTGCAAAGACTTTAATCTGCAAGTTTACTGTGAAGGAAAGTCTGCTAAAAATCATCATCTGAAACAAAGACGCTTTTTCCTTTCACTTTATGACTTTTGCCGCTTTCCACCCTCTGTATTTGTCGATCTTGTGTGTGTGTGCGTGTATGGGGAGAGGGTAAGTTAAAGTGGGAGTTAGGAATCAGTTAAGAGGCTGCACTACAGGTCATGTAAAAACAAACTGTAATCGTGTTTAAACTTACAAACCTGGTGACTGTAATTATTGGGCAGCCAAGGGCCAAAGACTTCAGGTTTTTTAAATGAGAATTATTGGTTCATTCATTTGTGTTGTGACTCCAGAACCAGTGGGCTGGAATTGACCGTGCACTTGCCCAGGGTGTTGTTAGAAATGGATCAAGAAGGTGGAAAACCACCACATTTCCAGGGCAATTAGGGATGGGCAATAAAATATTGGCCTGGCCAGCGACGCCCACATCCTCTGAATGAATAAAAGAAAAGGAGTGAGCAGCCTCACTGATTATTCTTCTCCACAAACAATATTATCCAGACACTAACTCAGAAAAGTTCCATCCATTGTTTTAACAACGACCCACAATGACCATCTTTGTGACCTAATGAAGATTGTTAATTTAATCAGTGGGGGGAGGTGTTTGAGTCCGTGGCCATTAGAAACTGGACAAAGACACGTCTTACAGGATTTTAACCCAGGTATCAAGTGAAAGGACATTGCATGCAAACCCACCAAACCTCCTGACCCCAATGAATTTAGCATAACCACTAAGTAATCCCCAAACTGTTCTTTCCCCTCCACATTTTCCCTGCATCTTTCTCAATCATGCTATTAGATACGTCTTGGATTGACACCAGACTGAAGCAAATGTAACTACTTTAGACTCACACAGAGGTTTCTGCTAAAATTGTCAATGAGGTATTCTTTTTTTTTTTAATGTTTTTATTCTACATTTTCACATTTTCCTTCAAAATTTATACCCCACCCACAAACAGTAAACGGTAACAAATACAAAATCAATCCCCTTAACAATACCAACGATCCCATCCTCCCACCACCCCAAACAACGGCCCACCTGTCAATATATGCATCCAATAAAACAAACCCTCCCACGGTGGCAACAAAAAAACAAAGTACTGTACATGATACCCAGGAGTTGTACCCCCCCCCCCCCCCCACCACCAGTCTCCAACTCCTCCCGTCCACTGCCTCTTGTAAAACTCCTCCTCCCAACCTCAGTTCCTTGCCCCCAACTTTCCACCCCGGCTCGACCACTCAGACCCTGTTCTGCCAGGCTCCGATAGCCGCAGCCCCTCCCCCCACCTCACTCCCGTTCACTGGCCGGCTTAAACCGGCCAGTGTGGAGGCCCCCGTCCGGGTCCCATTCCCCCTTGCCCGGCCCTAGGACAGCCCAGAAATCCCCTTTTAGCACACAAACCCCGCATATCCACCTACACCCCAAAGAGCCCTCATTTCGAGTGAAAGTCCCATTACTTCCCTTGTCCAAATATATACAACATTGGCTCCTTTAGCCCATACACCCGCACGCAGTGAAACAAAAAAGAAGAAAATACAATCATGAGGTTACATCGGCACATGGCCATTTCTCAATTTCTCAGTTCTGCCACAGTCCTTCTGCCTTCACAAACTCCTCTGCTGCTTCCGCCGTTCCAAAATAAAAGTCCGTGAGCTTGTAAGTCACCCTCAGCTTCGCTGGATATACAATGCCGCACTGCACCTTGCTAATGTACAGTGCCCTCTTCACCCGGTTGAAGGCAGCCCGCCTCCTCGCCAGCTCCACCGTAAAGTCCTGGTATACACGTATACCAGCTCCAGCCCACTGCACCACCCGCTTCTGCTTGGCCCAGCTCAGGACCTTCTCCTTCACACTGTACCTACGGAAGCACAGAGTCACTACCCTTGGCGGCTCACTTGCCTTTGGTACAGGCCTCCACGACCGATGAGCCCGATCCAATTCATATCGGGAGGGATCCTCCCCCAATAGTTTTGCCAGCATCGCGGCAAAATACTCAGTCGGCTTCGGTCCTTCAGCTCCTTCGGGCAGCCCCACAATCCTCAAATTCTGTTGCCTGGATCTGTTTTCCAGGTCTTCCATTTTTCCTCGCAGATCCTTGTTAACGCCCATCACCTTCCGCATCTCCTTCCCCATCGAGGCAAGTTGATCATCGTGCTGCAATACCGTCTCCTCCACTTCCTTCAGCGCCTCCCCTTGCTCTCGCACCTCCGCCACTGCGCTCGCCACCACCTTTGTTACCGGGGAAATCGCCGGGGAGGGGGGGTAAACTCTTGGGTATCATGTACAATCGCCTCCAGAAGGGGATGGAACAAGGTCGACAAATAATGTGTGATTTTGTTCAATGTTACCGAGAAATGTGGAGCTTAAACAGCCAGTTAGAGCAGGAAATTCTGTACCAAGCCTATTTCAATACAACACTGCAAATTTTGGCACTGAGTGTCTTTGAGACAGAAATAGATAGGTTCTTGATTAATAAGGGGATCTGGGGTTATGGGGAGAAGGCAGGAGAATGGGTTAAGAACCATATCAGCAATGATTGAATGGTGGAGCAGACCCAATGGGCAGAGTGGCCTAATTCTGTTCCTATGTCTTATGGTCTTATGATGGGAAAAGTACAATTCAAACTAAATACTGTCAATAATAAGTTCATTTTCTATTGGACTAATAATTTATTTTTAAATTAGAACAGAACAGAATTTGGATGATTCTGGTTGTTGAACTTTGTACATAACTGCAATATATATGTTTGCAAAAAAACTTTTCACTTAATGAATTGTCAAACTGCGAAGTGTGGACACTGGAATATATTCAGTTTCATTTCATTCCAATTTGGTTGCGACTTCTTGTAACACATCTAATTGAAGCAGATGTTTAATTCCTTACCAGCTGCCAAGCACTCCAGGTTCCACGCAAGCGATACTTGTACCAGTGTCTTATGGCTCGCATTTCATGGTCTCTTCTGGGGTAGAGACAGACATAAGAACATAAGAAATCAAAGCAGGAATAGATTAAATGGTTCTTTGAGCCGACTCCACCATTCAATACAATTACGCTGATCTTCTGCCTCAACCCCACTTTCCCACCAGTTCCCCATATCCCTTGATTCTCCGAGAAGTCAAATATCAGTCAAAACCAGCCTTAGATACACTCAATAATATAGCATCCACAACCCTCTGGAATCTTAGGATTCCAAAGGTTTACAATCCACGGAGTTAAGAAATTCCTTCTCATCGCAATCCTAAATGATCAATTCCTACTCTGAGACTAGGCCATCTTCTGGATTATCCACCCAGGGGAAGCAATCGCTCAGTCTCTGTCAAGCTCCTTCAGAATCTTAAAACACAAACAGAAAATATTGGAAAACCTCATCAGGTCTGGCAGCACCTGTGGAAAGAGAGCTAACGTTTTGAGTCTGGATGACTCATCAGGGTAAAATTCCTTCAGAATTGGGGACTTCCACTCGCGTAATGTAGGGGAAAGAAGCACATGAATCATAGAATTCCTCCTACAGTGTAGGAGGCCATTTGGCCCATCGAGTCTGCACCGACCCTCCAAAGGATCACCCCACCCAGGCCCATGCCCCCACCCTATCCCCATAACCCCAGCTAACCTTTTTCTTGGGATACAAAGGGGCAATTTTGCATGGCCAATCCGCCTAACCTGCACATCATTGGACTGTGGGAGGAAACCGGAGCACCCGGAGGAAACACAACTGTAGACAAGGGGAGAACATAAAAACTTCAAACAAACAGTCACCCGAGACCAGAATTGACCATGGGTCTCTGGCACTGTGAGGCAGCAGTGCTAACCACTGTGCCGCCATGCCGCCCATGGCTCCCGCTAGAGTACTGTACTTTTTGTCCCTGTTTCTTAGTATCAGGTGTTTTCTTTTGAAAATTCACATAGTTAATGGAATAAGGATCCTGTATGACTGAAATGCCCAAACGTGAGGGGAAAGAAGGTGGACAGCAGAAGCTCGTTGACGGAGTTGGAGGCCTCTCAGAGTTGGTTGGCAGGTAAAATGACGGAGTCAACCTCTGGGACTCCGTCCAGTCCACTAATGGCCGAGTTGCTTTCTAGTACCTTGGCAAAGGAATTTGATAAAACACTGATGGATTGTGTCGGAGGACCTCCAGAAATCAATGGAAGAGGCCTTGGGCCCAATCTGAGCGGCTCTGGAGAAAACAAATGAAACCATGAAAGCCAATGGAGCCATATAAAAGATATGGAGGTGACTATTTCGAGCCATAGTGATCAGATTGCCTCACTGGAATCAGAGCTGTCTTCGGTGGCCAAAGCAAACAAATCGTTGAAGGTCAAGATGAATCAGTCCAGGAGGCAAAACATTTGAATTGTGGGGCTGCCTGAGGGCATGGAAGGCCCAATGCCCATGGAATACTTCACAGATATGTTTGATAACAATGCGGGTGAGGGTGGATTCACATCCCCTCCTGAATTGGACCAAACCCATCATACACTCCGGCAGGGACCTCATCCTCAGGATCTACCCCTGAGGTAATAGTGAAGTTTCATAGCTTCAAAGAGAAACAGCAGGTTCTGAGATAGGAAAAGGAGCTTTGGGACTTTAAATGGAAAGGCCATCAGATTCTACCAAGAAGGGAGAGCAGAGTTGGTGAAGAAGAGAACTGCATTCAGTAGAGTGAAGGCTGCCCTGTATAAAAGTGGACTCCAGTTCAGTGTGGTCTACCCTGTTCAACTTTAGCAAGTAACGCTCGATGGAAAGGACCATTTATTTGACGCAACTGGAGAGGGGGACTCCTTTGTTAAAAACATCAAGTTGGGCATGGTGTAATTGAGGTTTTGGGTAAGGGCATATTGAATTGTTGGGGTTTCATGTTTGTTCTCGTATTTTGTCCTTGGGTTGAATTTTTATAGTCCTTGTTTAGATTTGGAGTTTAGTTCTATGTGGGGTTCTGTCTGTCATGATAATATACAGCTCTCTCTCAGAGCACAAGGTTTGTGGGGTTTTAGTATTCTGTTGTTTGTAACCATTTTTCATAACTCTAGTCAGGACCCTCCCTGCTAACCCAAGGGTTAGCTAATGGGAGCAGTGTTGAAGGATTGGCTGCAGCTCATTAGATTGGGTTTTTTAGATAATGAACATGGTGTTTTTGCTTTGTTTACGTTTGGTAGAAGTAGATTTTAGTTGTTTGTGTTTGCCATGTCTTTATTTGTATGGGTATTTGGGTGTGGTTGTGTTCAAGGGCGATGGCATGGAGGGGATGGAGGTGGGGGTAGTTTGCTAACGATGTCTGCAGATTTTTCTTTGCTCAGTCTTTTGATTTGTTTGGTAGCCATCTTGGGTGGGCCTGCGTGCTGTCCTTTTAAGTATCTTTTGGGTAATCTCTCTTGGTAGAAATGGCTGACTCTGGACTGAGGGGGTGGGAGATAGCAGTTTGCTTGGTTAGCTGGAACCTTAGGGGGTTGAATAGCCCAGTGAAAAGGGTGGGTTAGACAGGTTTTTCATTCGGGTTTCAATAGTAGGGCCCAGGTTGCGGTAATATTAATTAATAAAATAATTCAATTTTCTGGCTCTAAGATTTTGGCCGACCCCAATGGCAGACATGTTATTGTCACTGGCTCTCTGGTAGTTATGGTTAATATCTACTCCCTGACCTGGGACGATAGTCATTTTATTAACAATCTTCTGATCTCCCACCCCAATTTAGACTTGCATCAGCTACTTTTGGGTGGGGCCCTAAACTGTTTCCTGGACCCTAGACTGGATTGCTCCAAACCCAGATGAGGAGGTAGATCCTGGGAGGATCTAGGTGATAAAGATTTTTCGTTTTTCTTGCACGTTCAATGAGGTATATTCGCGAATTGATTTTTTTGTGGTAGATAGGTCTCTCCTCCCTTCAGTGGTGGCAACAGAGTCTGCATGGAGGTTAGACACAACATTACTAGTGGATAAAAAAATTTGTGAACACATATCCACTGCCATTGAAGACTATATAATATTTAATAAAACTGAGTCACTCTCACCTTAGGCGGCCCTTTCGGGGGGAAATTATCTCCTATAAAGCGTATGTGGTGAAGACAGCGAGGGTGGAGCAGCAGAGGCTGGTGGACTCCATTCTTGAGAAAGACCACCTGTACTTACTTGACACTACCCCAGAATTGTTGCCAAGTATTGCTATTATCAACAGCGGTGATGCTCAAGGGACATGTTTTACGAATACGGGGAGAAGGCCAGTTGTCTTTTGGTTCACCAGTTTAAGCGGCAGGCGGACTCCGGGGAAATCATACAAATACTCAATTAGAGTGGTAGCCTGGTTTCCGCCCCTCCTCAGGTTAATGCGGCTTTTGAATCGTTCTATCGTGATCTTTATAGATCGAAGCCTCCGGAAGAAAGATTGGTCATGACTGACTTTTTTGACAGCTGTGGTGGTGGATAGGGCAATGGTGAGCCAAAAGGCAAGTAGCCTTCTCCCCATATTTGTAAAACATGCCCCTTCGGCGTCACAGCTGGCCTACCACTCTGCCTGATGACAATAGCTGTGTTTGTAGTGTTATGGGAGAGGAGTTTTCAGAACACCAAAATGTATCATGGTGTTCACCCAACTCCCACCTTTTAATGGATTGTTGCTTTTGAAGCACACGGCTTGTTCCCCAGGTATAGTATTACAATTATGGACACGTGGTTTTTAAAACAAAACAATGTTTATTCCATGAACTCAAATTGACCTTTTAAATAAACATTGGATCTCTTAACACCCCTTACTTCAAAGATAACCCCGAAAATAATACAACACTACCCAATCCTGCAAACTGTTCCTTTACGAACCCAAAAGACTTAACAAATCCTTCAAACAGAAGCACATTAGATTTATATTCAATACTGAGATCTTTTTACAATTCCGATTTCACCAAAGGATTAAGAGATAGTCCTTCATGGCAGAGATCACCAACAATGCAGCTCACAGCCACACCCAAGCTTTCTTCAAACTGGCTTTCTCCTTTCAAGCAGTTCACAGCAAAACAGCCAGCCACTTTTCAGCTGCTCTCTCTCAAAACTGAAACTAAAACTTCAAAATGGCCGAGCTGAAGCCCAGCTCCATCCACACTCTGACATCACTGCATTTCTTAAAGGTACATTGCTTAAACATCCATTTCTTAAAGGTACTCTCACATGACAGTAGCTTTTTCCTACTTGCCAATATCAGACTGGTAACCGACTGAATTTTAGAACACGCTCTCAGAGCAGCTGGTGCCTTAAATTCTGGATATCATCAATGATTCCTTATCCCGGGGTTTGTTGCCCTCTGCCCTCACACAGGCCTCGATCCCCTTGATTATCAAGGACAAAGACCCAACAGAGTGTGGGTCTTACTGACCTATCTCACTGTTGAACGCAGAGGTCAAGTTACTTGCCAAGGTGGTAATCTCAGAGGATCAAGCTTTGTTAAGGGTCAACAACTGTCAGCCAATATACATTGCCTGTTAAATGCGGTCCTTTTCCCCTCCTCGGTGCCCAAACCGGAGTTGATTGTTTCTCTAGATGCCGAAAAGGCATCCGATTGAGTAGAGTGGGTGTATCTGTTTGAGATTCTTGGCAGGTTCGGTTTTGACCACAAATTTATTTCCTGGAT
This sequence comes from Scyliorhinus torazame, assembly GCF_047496885.1. NCBI lineage: Eukaryota > Metazoa > Chordata > Chondrichthyes > Carcharhiniformes > Scyliorhinidae > Scyliorhinus > Scyliorhinus torazame. The sequence continues at coordinate 101,782,457 of NC_092707.1, forward strand.
AAGGCCCCCACTGCTAATGCTTGTACGAATGTCCTGCACTCTGGTTACTTTCCATTGAATAGGGGCATGAGACAGGTGTCCACTTTCTCCGCAACTGTTTGCTTTGGCAATAGAACTACTCACAATAGCGCCGAGGTCCTCTATTAAGTGGAGTGGGATAAATCGGGGAGAAGTGGAGCATTGAGTGTCCCTTTACGGGGATGACCTACTTCTCTATATTATGGACCCAGTACCCTCCATGGATAAGATGCTTATTATTTTTGGCGACTTCTCTGGTTACAAGTTGAACTTTGACAAGAGTGAATGTTTCCCAGTCAACCTCATATGTAGGACAGCCCAACTGGAGACGTTATCTTTTTGCCTTTCCAAGACTAGTTTTCGCTATTTGGGGTCCAGGTGGGCCACAATTGGGCCTCACTTCATAAATTCAATAACACTAATCTGTTGACAGTATCAAAACAGACTTACAGAGGTGGGATAAACCTACCTCTATCCTTGGTGGGTAGGGTTCAGACTATTAAAATGAACATGCTCCCGCAATTTTATTTCTCTTTCAATGTCTCCCCTTTTTACTCCCCAAATCCTTTTTTGTTAAAGTCAACAAATTAATGTTCTCCTTTATTTGGGTGGGTAAGACTCCAAGAGTCCATGGGGCTTTGCTCCAAAGAGACAGACAATTGGGGGGACCTGGCCCCACTCAATTTATTGTTTTACTATTGGGCAGCCAATATTCAGAAGATATTGTTGTGGTTCAGCGATCCTGGTTCCATATGGTGACAAATGGAAGTGAGCTCCAGCACTGCTTCTAGCCTTCATTCAATACTTACTGCATCCTTGCCTTTCTCTCGGTGAGATTTCACCGAATTCAGTGGTGGTCTCCACTCTGAGAATTTGGAAGCAGTTCAGGCAGTATTTCAGGCTCTGTTCCCTGTCTTTGCTCGTCCCCATCTGCAACAACCACCTTTTTCTGCTGGCAGGTTTGGACCCAATGTTTAAGTCTTGGGAGGGAAGGGTCTGGAGAGGTTTGGAGACCTTTTTTTTTCTAATTAAGGGGCAATTTAGCATGGCCAATCCACCTAACCTGCACATCTTTGGGTTGTGGGGGTGAAACTCACGCAGACACGGGGAGAATAATGCAAACTCCACACGGACAGTGACCCAGGGCCGGGATTCGAACCCAGGTCCTCAGCGCCGTAGGCAGCAATGCTAACCATTGTGCCACGTGCCGCCCCATAGAGGTTTGGAGACCTATTCGTGGAGGGGAGGTTTGCTAGTTTTTAAGGAACTGGCTGAGAAATTCCAACTGCCTGGTTCCAGTCTTTTCAAGTACTTTCAAATTTGCAATTTTTCACGCAAGGCTTTCCCCTCCTTTCTCTTGGCGTCACCCTCTTCCGTATTGAAGAGTATTTTGTCTTTGGCAGGTCTGACGGGGGGGACAATTTCAGGCATATATGGCCATATCCTTTCAATAGAGTCTACTCCGTTGAGTGAGGGGAGGACAAAAATGGGAGGGTGAGGTATGGAGTGAGACCCTTCACAGGGTCAACTCCACGTCTTTATGTTCTCGGCTAAGTTAGATTCAACTCAAGATTGCAGAGGACACATCTGACGAAAGCAAGGATGGGGCAGCACGGTTGCGTAGTGGTTAGCACTGCTGCCTCACGGCGCCGAGGATCCGGGTTCCATCCCAGCCCTGGGTCACTGTCCGTGTGGAATTTGCACATTCAGCCAGTGTTTGCGTGGGTCGCACCCCACAACCCAAAGATGTGTAGGGTAGGTGGATTGGCCACGCTAAATTGCCCCTTAATGGAAAAAAAATGAATTGGGTATTAAAGTTTTTTTTAAAAATAAAGTGAGGGTGAGCGGATTCTTCTCCGGGGTTAAAGATAAGTGTGAGCGTTGCTCTCAGGGGCTGGCTAACTACGCACATATGATCTGGTCCTGTCCCAAGGTGATAAGCTTTGGACCTCTTTCTTTAACACCATGTCAGAGATATGGTGTGTAGATTTGGATCCATGTCCGCTGGTGGCCATATTCAGGGTGTCGGACTCACCGGGGCTTCAGTCGGGGGTGAAGGCAGATGTCCTCATCTTTAACTCGTGGATGGCCCAGAGAAGAGTTCTGCTTGGATGGAGGTCTCCTACTCTGCCTAGTGCCTCGGCTTGGTTAGGTGGCCTCATGTCTTTTCTACATTTGGAGATGGTTAGTTGCGCCATCAGATTGCCGGTGGAGGGGTTGTACCTAAGATGGCAGCCATTGATTTCCTTTTTTAAGGAGCTAGTCACTGTCAGCTGTTAGAGGGTTTAGTTTAGTTTTTGTGGTTAAAGTTAATTAGGTGCTGTATGTGTCTTGTCTCTTTTGTCTATTGTGTATTTCAGTTTGATTGTTTCCGGTGATTTTGTTTAATATGAAAATTTTGTAATAAAAATATTTTTTTTAAAGACTCCTTCAGAATCTTTTATGTTTCAAAGAGATCACCTTTCATGCTTCTAAAATACAAAGCGAACAGACCCTGTTTATTCAGTCTCTCATCATTGGGCAAACGTCTCATCCCAAGAAACAATCCAGTGAACTTTGGCTGCACCGTATCAAAGGCAAATTTATGCCTCCTTAGATATGGAGACCAATACTGCACACAGCACTCCAAGGTGTGGTCTCACCAAAGCCCTATACAATTTACCAAGACCTCCTTGTCCTTGCACTTCAGTCCCCTTTGCAATAAAGGTTAACATGCCATTTTCATTCGTAATTGCTTGCTGTAACGACTTGCTGACTTTATGTTCTTTAGACGCGTACACCACCTCTCAGTGCATCAACATTTACAAGTTCAACCCAATTCTGTTTTTCTGATCCTATTCCCAAAGTGAATCTCATACTTATCTCATATCATGCTCCATCTGCCACCTTGTTGCCCACTCACTTAACCTTTGCAGCCTCTTGTGTCCTTCTTACACTTACATTCCCACCTACCTTTGTTTCCTCAGCCTCACAGTCTCTTTGCCCAAGTCATGAACATAGATTGTTAATAGCTGAGGCTCTAGCAGTGATCCTTGTAGTACTCCACTGTCACAGCCTGCCAATTTGAAAATGTCCATTTTATCTTTAATCTCTGTTTCCCGTTCATTAACCGATTGTCTATCTATGCTAATATATTACCCCTTACTCCATGAACCCTTATCTTGATTATTAACCTTTCTCGTAGTACCTTCATGAATTCCTTCCAGAAAATCCAAGTGCATTGTATGTGTTGACTCTCCTTTATTAACCTGTCTACTTCCAGCCTCAAAAAACTCTTCATAAATGTCTGAAACGTTTCATGTAATTGTACTGTTGGGTAAACAGTTCGAGAGATAGCCAAGCTTCTAGTCCAATGTCTTAATTGTTCCTTATGTGGCTTAGTGTCAAATTTTGTTTGATAACACTACTTTGAAAGACCTGAAAACTGTTTAACTATGTAAAATGCAAGCTATTGTGCACACAAAATTTCATTAGGGCACTGAATAATATCTGACAACGCTAACATGGCTCTCAGGTGGGGACAGAGGATGCAGGAGTTGGACAACAGTGGTCCTGGGAAGAGTGATGGAAGAAACGTAGGTGGAACAAACAAAATTGTTCCTTTACAGTCATACAATACAGAAGAGGCCCTTCGGCCCATCGAGTCTGCACTGAAAAAAACTACACTAAATCTACATTAATCCCACTTCCCAGTACTTGGCCCATAGCTTTCAATGTTATGCATGCATAGGAAATAGAAGGAGGCCATTCGGCCCTTCGAGCCTGCTCCGCCATTCATTATGATCATGGCTGATCTCAAATCCAGTACCTTGATCCCGCCTTCCCCCCCATATCCCTTCAGCCCCAAGAACTACATCTAATTCATTATTGAAATTACACAACACGACATTTCAAGTGCTCATCCACGCACCTTTTAATGTTTGCAAAGTTTCCCACCTCTATTACCCACCCAAACAGTGCATTCCAGATTCCCATCACCCTCTTGGGCCTCTTGTCTCTCACCTTAGCATTATGCCCCTTCGTTATTGACCCTTCAACTAAGGTGAACAGCTGCTTCCTACCCACCCTGTCCATACCCCTTATTTTATTTTATTTTTTAAAATATTTTTATTCAAATTTTTACATATTTTCAACAAAACCCCCCCTTACAGAAAAAAGAAAAACAAAGAACACATAAATAAACATCTTACAACTACATCACGAATTCCCCCAATATACAAACCCCCCATTAAGCAATAATAAACACAGTAGTAAACACAAAGTACACCCCCGCCCCTCCCCCTCCCCTGGGTTGCTGCTGCTGCTGACCACCTCCTAACGCTCTGCTAGAAAGTCTAGGAACGGTTGCCACCGCCTGAAGAACCCTTGCACAGACCCCTCTCAAGGCAAATTTTACCCTCTCCAATGTAATGAATCCTGCCATGTCGCTGACCCAGGCTTCCACGCCTAGGGGCCTCGCATCTTTCCACTGTAGCAGAATCCTCCGCCGGGCTACCAGGGACGCAAAGGCCAGAATACCGGCATCTTTCACCTCCTGCACTCCCGGCTCGTCCGATACCCCAAATAGTGCTAACCCCCAGCTCAGCTTAACCCGGGTGTTCACCACCTTAGACACAGTCCTCGCAACGCCCCTCCAGAACCCATCCAGCGCCAGGCACGCCCAGAATATATGGGCGTGATTTGCTGGGCTCCCCGAGCACCTCCCACACCTGCCTTCCACCCCAAAGAATCTGCTCAGTCTCGCCCCTGTAATATACGCTCTGTGAAGAACCTTAAATTGTATCAGGCTAAGCCTGGCGCAAGATGAGGAAGAATTAACCCTACCCAGGGCGTCCACCCACGTACCCTCTTCTATCTCCTGCCCAAGCTCCTCCTCCCATTTACCCTTTAGCTCCTCCACCGAGGTCTCCTCCTCCTCCTGCATCTCCTGGTAGATCGCCGAGACCTTGCCTTCTCCAACCCACACCCCCGAGAGCACCCTATCCTGGATCCAACGTACTGGAAGCAGCGGGAACTCCCTCACCTGCTGTCTTACAAACGCCCTTACCTGCATGTACCTGAAGGCATTTCCGGGGGAAGCCCGAATTTTTCCTCCAGCGCCCCAAGGTTCGCAAACGTCCCATCTATAAACAGGTCCCCCATCCTTCTAATTCCTGCCCTGTGCCAGCTCAGGAACCCTCCATTCATTCTCCCCGGGACGAACCGATGGTTCTCTCGGATCGGGGACCAAACCGAAGCCTCTACCTCACCCCTGTGGCGTCTCCACTGCCCCCAAATTTTCAAAGTCGCCGCCACCACCGGACTCGTGGTGTACCTTGTCGGCGGGAGCAGCAGAGGTGCTGTCACCAGCGCTCTCAGACTCGTGCCCACACAGGACGCCATCTCCAGCCACTTCCACGCCGCCCCCTCCCCCTCCATTACCCACTTGCGTATCATCGCCACATTGGCAGCCCAGTAGTACCCACACAGATTAGGCAACGCCAACCCTCCTCTGTCCCTACTCAGTTCCAAAAACACCCTTCTCACCCTCGGGGTCTTTTTCGCCCACACGAATCCCATGATGCTCCTGCTGACCCACTTAAAAAAGGCCTTAGGGATCAAGATGGGGAGGCACTGGAATACAAAAAGGAACCTCGGGAGCACCGTCATTTTCACCGACTGCATCCTACCCGCCAGAGAGAGTGGCAGCATATCCCACCTTTTAAACTCCTCCTCCATCTGTTCCACCAGTCACGTCAAGTTGAGCTTGTGTAGGGCCCCCCAGCTCCTGGCCACCTGAATCCCCAGGTACTGAAAACCCCTTTCCGCCCTCTTCAATGGAAGCGCGTCTATCCCCCTTCCCTGGTCCCCTGGGTGTACCACGAAGAGCTCACTCTTCCCCACGTTGAGCTTATACCCGGAAAAGTCCCCAAACTCCCTGAGGATCCGCATCACCTCCGGCATCCTCCCCCTGGGTCCGCCACATACAGTAACAGGTCATCGGCATACAGCGATACCCGGTGTTCCCTCCTCCGATTCGGGGCCACACTCGTCATCGGGGCTTCGTAAAGTAGCCTAACCCAACTAATGAACCCCTCCCCGAACCCAAACCTCCTCAACACTTCCCAAAGGTACCCCCACTCCACCCTATCGAAGGCCTTCTCCACGTCCATAGCCACCACTATCCCCGCTTCCCCCTCCACTGCAGGCATCATGATTACGTTAAGGAGCCTCTGCACATTGGTATTCAGCTGCCTTCCCTTCACAAAACCCGTCTGGTCCTCGTGAATCACCCCCAGGACACAGTCGTCAATTCTGGTAGCCAACACCTTCGCTAACAGCTTCACGTTCACATTGAGGAGTGAGATTGGCCTATACGCCCCACACTGTAATGGGTCCTTGTCCCGCTTCAAGATCAGCGAGATCAGCGCCCTGGACATCGTCGAGGGTAGGGCCCCCCACCCCACTCCCTCGCCTCATTGAAAGTCCTCACTAGTAGAGGGCTCAGCAGGTCCACGTGCTTCCGGTAAAATTAAACCGGGAACCCATCTGGCCCCGGTGCCTTCCCCGCCTGCATACTCCCCAGCCCCTCAGTCAGCTCCTCCAGCCCTACCGGCGCCCCAAGCCCAGCCACCTGCTCCTCCTCCACCCTCGAGAACCTCAGCCAATCCAAAAATCGACACACACCCCCTCCTCCGTCAGGGGCTCAGACCTATACAGCCCTTCATAAAAGTCTCTAAATACCCCTTTTATTCCCACCGCACTCCGCAGCGTGTTCCCCCCTTTATTCCTAACTCCCCCAATCTCCCTCGCTGGCTCCCACTTCCGAAGCTGGTGTGCCAACATCCGGCTAGCCTTCTCCCCGTACTCATACACCGCCCCTTGCGCTTTCCTCCACTGCACCTCTGCCTTCTTGGTGGTCAACAGGTCGAACTCGGCCTGGAGGCTTCGTCGCTCCTTGAGTAGTCCCTCCTCGGGGACCTTTGCATACCTCCTATCCACCCTTAAAATCTCCCCAACCAATCTCTCCCTCTCTCTCCTCTCCTTCCCCTCCTTGTGGGCCCTAGTGGAGATTAGGTCTCCCCTAATCACCGCCTTCAGCGACTCCCAGACCACCCCCACCTGCACCTCGCCATTATCGTTAGTCTCTAGATAGCTTTCAATGCACCCCGGATCCGCCTGCTCACCTCTTCATCCGCCAGCAAGTCCACATCCAGGCGCCACAGCGGGCGCTGGTCCCTCTCCTCCCCTACCTCCAGCTCCACCCAATGCGGGGCATGGTTTGAGATGGCTATGGCCGAATACCCTCCACCCTCGGGATTTCGGGGCATATACATTCACTAATACCACCCGCACCCCCTGCAGCTTACCACTCACCATCTGCCACCCTCAAATGCATCGATTCTTTGCGTCCAACCCCGAGTGGAAAACCTGCCCTACCCACCCCTTTCTCAGCCTAACCTGATCTGCCACCCTCAAATGCATCTCCTGGAGCATGACCACATCTGCCTTCAGTCCCTTCAGATGCGCGAACACACGGGCCCTCTTGACCGGCCCGTTCAGGCCTCTCACATTCCAAGTTATCAGCCGGATCAGGGGGCTCTCTTCTCTTCTCTTCCTACCCCCACTCGCTCCTCGAGTAGTCCCTCCTCGGGGACCTTTGCATACCTCCTATCCACCCTTAAAATCTCCCCCACCAATCTCTCCCTCTCTCTCCTCTCCTTCCCCTCCTTGTGGGCCCTAGTGGAGATTAGCTCTCCCGCACCCCCTGCAGCTTACCACTCACCATCTGCCACCCTCAAATGCATCGATTCTTTGCGTCCAACCCCGAGTGGAAAACCTGCCCTACCCACCCCTTTCTCAGCCTAACCTGATCTGCCACCCTCAAATGCATCTCCTGGAGCATGACCACATCTGCCTTCAGTCCCTTCAGATGCGCGAACACACGGGCCCTCTTGACCGGTCCGTTCAGGCCTCTCACATTCCAAGTTATGAGCCGGATCAGGGGGCTCTCTTCTCTTCTCTTCCCACCCCCACTCGCTCCTTGAGTAGTCCCTCCTCAGGGACCTTTGCATACCTCCTATCCACCCTTAAAATCTCCCCCACCAATCTCTCCCTCTCTCTCCTCTCCTTCCCCTCCTTGTGGGCCCTAGTGGAGATTAGCTCTCCCGCACCCCCTGCTGCTTACCACTCACCATCACATACCTATCTCCATTGTCTGCCATGATGTTCAGCGCATCAAACGACACCCGCTTCCCCACCAAAATCGCCACCCCTCGATTCTTTGCGTCCAACCCCGAGTGGAAAACCTGCCCTACCCACCCCTTTCTCAGCCTAACCTGATCTGCCACCCTCAAACGCATCTCCTGGAGCATAACCACATCTGCCTTCAGTCCCTTCAGATGCGCGAACACACGGGCCCTCTTGACCGGCCCGTTCAGGCCTCTCACATTCCAAGTTATCAGCCGGATCAGGGGGCTCTCTTCTCTTCTCTTCCCACCCCCACCCCCGCCGATTATCTTTCCATCAAACCGGCCACCCCCCCTCTCTGGCGCAGCTCCCTTTTGCGGCCCAATCCCAGCTCCCCCACCTCGGGCCTCCCATCTCTCTTCCCCCCCCCCCCCCCCCCCCAAACGGGGCCCCGTCTTTCCAACCACCGACGCCCACACTCTCACAAAACCCCCACTTCGAACCATTTCACCCTACCCCACCCAGCACCCAAGGAAACAGAACATCCCCCAACATCCTCGCCAGGACTCGGTGGGCCCCATCCAGCTCGGGAAGGCACCCGTGCCCATCAACGTGTTCAGCATCGTGACCACGTATGCTCCAGCATCCGACACCTCCACTCCCTCCGGGAGACCCAGAATCCACAGGTTCTTCCTCCTCGACCGATTCTCCTTGTCCTCAAACTTCTCCTGCCATTTCTTATGCAGCGCCTCGTGCGCCTCTACCTTCACCGCCAGGCCCAATATCTCGTCCTCATTCTCCGAGGCCTTCTGCCGCACCTCCCGGATCGCCGCCCCTTGGGCCTTCTGGGTTTCGACCAGCTTGTCGATCGAAGCCTTCATCGGCTCCAGCATCACTGCTTTCAATTCCATGAAGCAGAGCTTGAGAAACTCCTGCTGCTCTTGTGACTACTGGGTCCACGCTGCCTGGTCTCCACCCGCTGCCATCTTGGTTTTCCTCCCACGCACGTTTCCCTGCACCAAAATCACTTTTTTCACTGCTCCACTCCTGGTCCAATCCATACAATGCCGGGGAAATCGTACTGTCACCTTCCCACACTGGGAACTGTCGAACAAATGCCGCTGGGGCACCTAAAAAGAGCCCAAAAGTCCTTTTCTGGCGGGAGCTGCCGAACGTGCGACTTAGCTCAGCATAGCCGCAACCGGAAGTCTCCACACCCCTTATAATCTTATACACCACAATCAGGTCCCCCCTCAGCCTTCCCTGCTCTAAAGAAGGCAACCCAGGCCTATCCAGCCTTTGTACATTGCTCAAATGCTCCATCCCAGGTGACATCTTGGTGAATCTCCTCTGCAGCTTCTCCAGTGCAATCACATCTTCCTATAGTGAGGCGACCACAACTACACACAGTACTCCAGCCCTGGCCTAACCAAAGTTTTGCATAGCTCCAACATAACCTCCCTGCTCTTATAATCCATGCCACGATTGATAAAGGAATGTGTCCCAAATGCCTCTTAATTCGCCTCATAATCTCTCCTGCTGCCTTCAGGGATTTGTGGACAAGCTCCTCAAAGTCCCGCTGTTCCTCTGAGCTTCCTAGTCCTGCCATTCATTGAGTACTCCCTTCTCTTGTTACTCCTTCCAAAGTGCATCACCTCACACTTTTCAGGGCTAAATTCCATCTGCCACTGATCTGCCCATCTAACCAACCCGTTGATACCTTCCAGCAACCCAAGGCTTTCTTCCTCACTATTAAACACCCTGCTAATCTTTCTGTCTTCCACAAACTTACTTATCAATCCCCCACATTCTCATCTACATCATTTATATATATCATGAATAATAAGGGATCTAGCACTGATCCCTGTGGTACGTCACTGGACACCAGCCACCAGTCACACCAATAGCCTTCTACCACCACCCTCTGTTTCCTACCACTAAACCTGTTTTGGATCCAACTTGCCAAGTTACCCTGGATCTCATTTGTCTTTTACCTTCTTTATCAGTCCTCCATATGGGACCTTATCATAGGCATTCCTGAAATCTACATAAATTACATCAACCACACCCTCATCTCCACACCCATAACTTCCTTGAAAAATTCAATCCAATTCATTAAGCTTGACCTCACTGCGACAAAGCCACTCTGACTGTCCCTGATCAAACCTTGCCTCTCCAAGTGGAGATTAATTTTCTCCCTCAAAACTTTCTCCAATAGTTTCACAAACAATGATGTGGAACTCATTGGTCTCTAATTCCCTGGTGTATTTCTACCACCCTTCTTGAAATGTGGCACCACATTAGCTGTCCTCCAATCCTCTGGCACCTCCCCTATATCAGAGAGATATTAAAAATTTGGGTCAGAGACCTGTAATTCCCTCCCTTGCCCCCCCCCCCCCCCTCTCCACCCGCACCTGGGGATTTGTTCACTTTTAAGCCTGCCAAAACCTCCAATACCTCCACAGACTACCCCTTTGGTCCCTAATGGGACCTACTCTTTCCCTGGTTATCCTCTTCCCCTTAATATATTTATAGAATTGTGGCAATATCATGGTTGTGTTGTAATTCACCGATTGACCACTAGGAGTCTCATTAGTATATAAGTGAATGTTAGAGTCAGGTGACCGCTCAGACTGACTAGGGAGCTGGGAGAGAGGTTGCTTGTGCATGTTCATACTGTTATTCATCTGTTGTTTTGTATATATTTGACCCACAGTTAATGTTAATAAATCATTTATAGCTTTAGCTACAATTGTTCTCGTAATATAAATCAGGCCATCCGACAAGAACATTACAAGAATATCTTGGAATTCTCCCTAATCCTACCCACCAGTGCTTTTCATACTCCTTCTTTGCTCTCCTAACTGCTTTCTTAAGTTCTCCCTGAACTTTCTATACTTCACTAAGATCTCTGCTGATTGCTCTCTTTGTACCTGCTAAAAGCCTATATTTTCTTTCTTATCCAGTCCTGAATATTCATAGACATCCAAGCTTCTCTGGGTTGGCTGCTTCTCCATTTCACCCTAGCGGAACATGTTGGGCCTGTACCCTTCCCATTTCCTTTTGGAACTCCCCCCCCATTGCTCTGTTGTAAATTTTCCCAGAAGATGCTGTCCAGAGTCTACTTTGGCCAGATCCTGCTTTATTCTAATAAAATCTTCCTTCCCCCAATCCAAGACCATTTTTTGCAGACCATTTTTTTCCTTTTCCACAACAAACTTCAATTGTATTGTGTTGTGGTCGCTATCACTATAATTCTCCCAAACTGCCACCCCGAACATCTGTCCGGTTTCATTCCCCAGAATTAGATCCAGCACCCCGCAGTCCCTTGTTGGACTTTCTACATACTGGCATAAATAACTCTCCTGAATACATTTCAAGAATTCCACCCCCTTTAAACCCTTTACACTATGACTATCCTAATTAATGTTGGAGCAGTTAAAATCCCATAATAATTACCTGATTAATATTTTTACACACCTCAGTTAATTGTCTATATATCTGCTCCTCTATTGCCTGCTGACTGTTTGGGGGCGTATAATACATTTCCAGCAATGTGACTGATCTCTTTTTATTCCTAAACTCTACCCACAAAGTTCCACTTAAAAGAGAGGCCATCCAGCTTTGCCTACTCCCATGGAGCTCAACATGACTGAACTCCCTCTGTCTTGGTTCCTTTACTATGGTATAGTATGTACCTATTGTACTCACACTCTGTCCCCTCCCCCTGCCAAACTAATTTAAACTCCTACCATGAGCACTAGCAAACCCACTCGCAAAGATGTTGGTCCCAATCTGGTTCAAGTGCAGACTGTCCTGCTTGTACGTGTCCCACCTTCCCCAGAAACGGTCTCAGTGATCCAGGAATTTAAAACCCTCCCTCTTGCACCAACGCTTGAACCACACATTCATCTGCCCCATTCTCCTATTTCTGTATTCGTTAGCATGTGGCTAACGGGAGTAATCCAGAGATTACAACCATCTGAAGTGCTGATTTTTAATTTGGTGCCTAGCTCCCTGAATTCTTGATGCAAAACCTCATCCGTCATTCTACTTATATCGCTAGTATTAAGGTGTACCATGACCTCTCACTTATCACCCTCCCCCTTTAGGATGCCCTGCAGCCGTTCAGTGAAGTCCCTGACCCTGACCCCAGGGAAGCAACGTACCATCCTGGAGTCATGTCTGCGGTCGGAGAAATGCCTGTCTGTTCCCCTAACTAATGAATCCCCTCTCACTGTCACTCTTCCTTCCTCCTTTCCTGTACAGTCAGGCCACGTGCGGAGCCAGAAGCTTGGTTCTGACTGCACTCCTTGAGGAACCAGCTTCCAAAATGGAAAACCAAATTGAGAGCGGGACCCAGGGCACTCCTGCACTACCTACCTGTTTCTCTAGGACTGTCCCTTCTATCCTCCAGTCACTTGAGCTGCAGTATGACCACCTCTCTAAGCGGGCTTTCCACATAGCTCTCAGCCTCGCGGAATCGCCGAAGTGTCTCCAGCCACCACTCGAGCTCCGAAACCTGGAGCACAAGTTTCTGCAATTGGAAGCATTTCCTGCACATGTGGTAATCTAGGATGCTGGTATGGTCCATGACTTCCCATTCAGGGCAGGTCACACATTCCACTCTGCTGATCTCATCTTCCATGACTTAAACTAAACATACTTTGTCTTACTTGCTAACTTTTCAAATTACTTAGTCTTAAAAGATACACCTCTCACCTTAACTTAAGTCTCCTTGTCTAATACTACTTCGACCTAGTTATCCTTCTATTACTCATTATAATTACTTATCACTTTACTTTATTTATTTATTTATTAAAACACATTTTATTCAAACTTGTATCAAAGTAGGTTACAGCAAATAAACACCCCGGGAAACATTCTTCCCCCCCCCACGACGAACAGCTCCTCAAACACGGTCACAAACATCCCCCACCTTTTCTCAAACTCCCTTGCTGAGCCCCTGAACTCATACGTTATCTTCTCTAACGGCAGGAAGTCATACAGCTCACCCAACCATGCTGCTACCTCCGGTGGCGATGCCGACCACCACTCCAGCAAAATTTGTCGCCGTGCAATCAGAGAGGCGAAGGCCAAGACATCGGCCTGCCTCCTCTCCATGAGCTCCGGCTTCTCTGAAACCCCAAATATCACCACCAAAGGATCCGGGTCCACTCCCTCCTCCACTATGCTGGCTAAGACCGCGAACACTCCCGCCCAGAATCTTCCCAATTTTTAACAACCCCAAGACATGTGTGCATGATTCGCTGGCCCCGCCCACACCTCTCACACTCATCTGCTACCCCCTGAAAGAACCCACTCATTCTCGCCCGAGTCATATGCACCCTGTGCACCACCTTAAACTGTATCAGGCTCATCCTTGCACAAGAGGAGGTCCCGTTTACCATTCGCAGTGCCTCACTCCATACTCCCCAATTGATCTCCATTCCCAACTCCGCTTCCCATTTGTCCTTGATCTTCACCACCCGCTCGCCTTCCTGCTCCCCCAGCCACTTATATATATCCCCAATTCTTCCCTCCCCTTCCACATCCGCAAGCAGCAGTCGCTCCAGCAGGGTGCATCCCGGCAATCTAGGGAACCCCTTCCAGAACTTTTGTGCAAAGTCCCTAACCTGTAGATACCTGAACTTACTACCCCTCGGCAGCTCCACCCTCTCCCTTAGCTCCTCCAGACTGGCAAACTCTTCCTCCAAATACAAATCCCTCACCTTGACCAGCCCCACTTCCCTCCACCTCCTGTATACACTATCCATCCCCCCCCCCCCCCGGTTCAAACCCATGATTCTCGCACAGCGGCGTTAGCACCGACATCCCTTCCACCCTAAAATGCCTCCTCAGCTGATTTCATATCTTCACCATGGACTGCACTACTGGGCTCCCTGAATACCTACTCGGAGCCATTGGCAATGCTGCCATCACCATAGCCCTCAAACTAGACCCCTTACAAGATTCCTCCTCCACCCTAAACCACACTTCCCCTTCTCCTTCCCACTACTGCCGCACCTTGTCCACAGTCATCGCCCAATAATAATGAAGCAAGTTTGGCAATGCCAACCCCCCCCCCCGCTGCCTCTGCCTCTGTAGCAGGGTCCTCCCCACCCTCGGCACCTTCCCCGCCCATACAAAGTCAGAGATGATTGTGTCCACTTTCCAAAAAAAAGCCTTTGGTATAAAGATCGGGAGAGCCTGAAAGATAAACAAGAACCTCGGCAGAATATTCATTTTCACCATTTGGACCCTCCCCGCCAACGTTAAGTGCAGTGTACCCCACCTCTTAAGATCCTTCCTGGCCTCCTCCACCAGCTTCGTTAAGTTCCACTTATGGAGCCCTGTCCATTCCCTCGCTACCTGAATCCCCAAGTACCTAAACCTATCCCTCGCTACCGTAAATGCATCCCCCTAAATTAGCCTGCTGTGCCAGCTCATTCACCCGGAATACCTCGCTTTTCTCTACATTCAGCTTGTATCCCGAGAACCCTCCAAACCGTCCCAACAGGCCCATAATCCTTCCCATACTTTCCAACGGATCCAAAACATACAGCAAGAGGTCATCGGCATAGAGCGACACCCGATGCTCCCGCTGTCCCCTCATTATCCCCTGCCACTCTGCCGACCCCCTGAGAGCCATCGCCAATGGCTCCTATGGCCAGCGCAAACAGCAGCGGCGACAGCTGGCACCCCTGCCTCGTACCCCTGTCTAAGTCAAAGCTTCGTAAGCTCATATCATTCGTCCTCACCCTCGCTCTTGGCACCACATACAGCAACCGCACCCATGCCACAAATCTCGGCCCACACCCAAACCTTCGAACAAGTACCGCCACTCCACCCGATCAAATGCTTTCTCCGTGTCAATGGACACCACCACCTCCGGTACCAGAGCTCTCGACGGATTCATCACCACATTCAACAGCCGTCTTATATTACTCGTGAGCGGCCTGCCCCTCAAGAAGCCCGTTTGATCTTTTGCAACCACTCCCAGGACACAATCCTCCATCCTCCCCACCAACAACTGAACCAATACTTTCACATCCGTGTTCAATTGTGATATGGGTCTATACGACCCACATTCCACCGGATCCTTCCCTTTTTGGGGATGAGTGTGATGAGCAGTAATCACACTCCAGTGCTTCATTAAACGCCCCCAACAGATGCGGTGCCAGGTTCGCCGCAAATTTCTTATAAAATTCTGCCGGGTACCCATCCGGCCCAGGGGCATTCCCCGACCTCATACCCCTGATACTATCCAGCACCTCCCTCAACCCCAGGGGCTCCTCCAACGCCTGCCTCTTTGCTTCCTCCACCTGGAGAAATTCCAGCTCGTCCAGAAACCACCCCATGTCCCCCTCCTCTCCTCCTTGGTCTGCCTCATAAAGTCCCTGGTAATACTCTCTAAATGCCTCATTTATCTTCCCTGGCTCTGACACCACGTCCCCAGCCCCAGTCCGGATCTTCAATATTTCCCTGGACGCAGCCTGCCTCCGCAACTGGTGCGCCAGCATGCGACTCACCGTCTCCCCATACTCGTATTGCACTCCTCTTGCCCTACGCAGTTGCCCTACCGCCCTCCCCGTTGTCAGCCTGTCAAATTGCCCCTGCAACTTTTTCCTCCTCGCCAATCCCTCCATGGTGGGCACCCTCGAATTTTCCCTGTCCACCTCCAGTATCTCGCTCACTAGACGGTCATGTTCCGCCCTCCTTTCCTTATTCGCACAAACCGTAAATGAGATAATTTCTCCCCGGACCACTGCCTTCAGTGCTTCCCAAAAAATGCCCGCCGACACCTCCCCATTCTGATTGAACTCCACATAATCCCTAATCGCCAACCGCACCTTATCACAAAAACCTCCATCCGCCAACAACCCCGAGTCAAACCTCCATCCCGGCCTCTGCTCTCGACCATTACATAGTGCCAGCACCCCAGTTCCCAAGCATTGTCCACTCAGTTCACCCCCAGTTTATGCTCCTTAAAGTAGTCTTCGGCCGCTTCTGGGGTCTCAAAATAATACTCCCGGCCTCCGAACGTCACCCATAATTTCGCCGGGTAGAGCACCCCAAACCTGATCTGCCGCCGGTACAGCACCGCCTTGGCCTTGTTGAAACCTGCCTGCTGTTTTGCCAACTCGGCTCCGATGTCCTGATAAATCCGGACGTTATTTCCCTCCAAGTCGCAGCTACGCTTCTCCCTGGCCCACCGTAGAATTTTCTCTTTCTCCACAAATTTATGGAGTCTCGCGATCGCCGCCCTCAGCGGCTCCCCAGCTCTAGGCTTTTGCCTCAGAGACCTATGCGCTCGGTCCACTTCAGGTGCCTCATCTAGCACCCCTTCTGCCACCAGTCCCACCAGCATCTTTGAGACGTACCTCGTGGCACTCACACCTTCCACTCCTTCAGACAGGCCCACTATTCGCAGGTTCTTTCTTCTCGAGGTATTCTCCTGCTCCTCAACCTTTGCCCTCAGCGTTTTACAAAGGTCTCCTAGGAGCCCCACCTCCGCCTCCAGAGCCACCACACGATCGCTGTGGTCCGAGATTACTCCTTCAATCTCCCAAATCTGTGACCCCTGCACCTCCAAACACCTCTCCATCCGCTCCAAAGTACTCTTCAGGGGTGCCACAGCTTCTGCAATGGCCTTTGCATGATCCTCATGCATTTCTTTCCTCTGTTTATGGAATTCCTCCTTGATAAAAGTAATCAGTTCCTGTATCTGGGGCCTTACAGCTTGCCCCTCCCCTGCCTGCATGCTGGAAGAGACTGTCTGTGAAGCACAAGACTGTTTCAACTTTCCAGCCAAATCTCTCACTGTTTTCTGCCAGGTCCGGTGATCAGAAGACATACCATTCCAGGGGTAAACTACTCCTCTAACATTCACCTACGCCTTTTCATCAACATTCCACCCGGATCTGCGTGAAAAGAGCCCTTTTCTGTGACTTTGAACAGGAACAGCCCTTTACGTGACCAATCACTCCATGGTCACCAGCGGAAGTCATCACTTTACTTTATTATGCTGGCTCTGACTTTTACTTATCCCTAGTGCTTCTTAGTTAATTTTTTTCAAACTAGAACTGACTGCAGGACACGGTTTCCGGACTGCTTCACTGCGTTACTGACTGCAGGACACTGTTTAATATTAATATGAATTGTTGGAGTGCCACCTTTTTGGTGGCATTAAGAAGACATTTTGAGAAATATACATTTGTAAACAGCTGCTGGTTTTACTCAGTTTTCTCACCTTCCTTGAAAACACAGCTCGCTCTGCAGTATAATCTTATGAACCCCAACAAGCCTCCAGCATCTTACACAAGTAGCCATCCTTTATGTGAGAGCTTAGAAAGCAAGAATCAGGCTATTTGAGCATAAGGGGACCACAGACTAAGCTATATTACCTGATGCCCACACATGCTCACATACGTTTCAGCACCACATATTGGACAGTCGTCTTAAGTGGGACCTAACTATACCACTCTATCAGGCCAGTTAACTCAATATAGAATGAGCACAAAGCTGGGATCTATGTAACTCCTTGTTCCACCACAAGATTCATTTACTACTCAGCCATTACATACCAAATATTAAGTTCAGTTGACTAAGGAAACGTCAGTAACAATTTTTTAAAAAAACATACTCTGCTTTCTGCTCAGCTGCAGTCTCTCTCCAAAAGTTTACAGATTTGAGCAGTAGCTGCTGTCTAAAGTGATCTGTAGCCATGGCCTCCTTCTCTTTCTCCTCCAGGCAGATGGCAGTCTTCTCACGCCAGCTCCACCAATACCGCAAAAACATGGAACGAACAGAATGAATCACAGCCTGCAGAAATAGAAATATTTCTATCAATTCCCTCCCAATGATACACGAGTTTCCCTTCCTGGGATCCACATTAGCTGATATTGTTAATGGTTCTCTCGCTTAAGGGGTTCTCACCCCTCCTTCAAATCTTCTCACATTACCCCTCTCCTCAAAAAAAAAAACCCTTAACCTCTCAATCCTTGTCCCATCTCTAACTTCCCTTTAATCTGCTCTAATGTGGCCGAACATGTCAAACGCTGCTTTATAGCACTCCTGTGAAGTGTCTTGGGATGTTTTATTACATTAAAGGCTTTTCATAAGCACAAGTTTTATCAAATAGAAACTGGAGTAGCTGGAATAAAACATGGCTCCCCTCACAAACCACTTTCACAGCTACGGAGTCATTTCTGAACCTCAGTCGCTAATTGTAATCACACTGTAATGGAAATGTGGCAGCCAATTGTAGATACAAAATTCCCAAATTCAGCAATGAGATCAATGACCAAATCATCTGTTATGTTGCTGCTGGATGAGCAATAGATGTTGGTCAGGATGCTGGGAGAACTCCCCTGGCACTTCCAGTAGTGTTGTAAGCTCTTTTACTCCCACCCGAGGGGACAAATGGATCGCAGCTCAAAATTACATCCAAAAGACAGAATCTCTGACAGTGCCGCACTGCTGTGTCCACCTGGATTCGGAACCCAAGTCTATAACAGAGTGGGCTGTTCACTGAGCCAAGGCTGACAACGTAATTAGTTCAACACTTACACTCACTCATTAATCTATTTTTCTATAAATTTAGAATACCCAATTATTTTTTTTTCCCAATTATGGGGCAATTTAGCGTGGCCAATCCACCTATCCTGCACATCTTTGGGTTGTGGGGGTGAAACCCAAGCAAACACGGGGAGAATGTGCAAACTCCACACGGCCAGTGACCCAGGGCCGGGATTCGAACCCGGGTCCTCAGCGCCGTAGGCAGCAATGCTAACCACTGTGCCACCGTGCTGCCCAATCTGTTTCACTGCGGCCTCAATTAATCTATTTCCCCAGGCCAATTTGACAACTGAACAGATCCCCCGAACAGTATAATTCAGAAAGTTTATTTTGTTACCTTCACTTATGATTGACAGTTCAAAGGATGAAGGTATATTTACCAGTCTTTCGGTCATTCGATTCTCACGCTGACGATCCATCTTCTCCCACCAAGTGTAAAATGTCAGTTTCAGCACTGTCTCTCTATGAAGGCAGTAAGTTAGATCTTATAGTTTATGGTAATGAACAGTCATACAGTTTTGTTGGGTAGGTACCTGGGCAGTGTCCTTCACAAGCCATTGTGGTGAATCCATTGGAGTTCTGACTCAAATGAATTGTTTGAACACCTCAATCCTGTCATGGCTGATCTGTATCTCAACTCCTTTTACCCAACTTGGGTAATTGTCTAATTTAACACAAATTAAGCTATCTCAGTTTTGAAATTTTCAATTAACTTTTTCAATTAACTCTTTTTGGAGATAGTGTTCCAGATTTCTCCTTGCCTTGGTGAAAATAAATACTTTCCGATATTATTTCTTCTCTAATTTTAATTCCAATTTTAAAGGTATGTCCCCTTTTTCAGGACTTACCCATCATCTCCAAATACTTTCTCTTCCAAAGGCTATGGCTCCTTGCACGGTTATCATCCACTGGTACCAAGCCCTTCGGTAGCTCATCAGTGGTTATTATTTATATTTGAGCGCTAGCTGTGTCAGCAAGGATAACAAAGTTGAGATTACACCTGCCCTCACCATTATTAATTCCCAACAGGAGGCATTGGGTCATGGTCAGGTGCCCAGAATCATGATAGGGTTACCCTTGTCCTCACCTTCTTCTCCCCCTCTGCCCCCCACCACCATCACCATCACCACCACCTGGTTCCACACACAACAGATCATCCATCACCATTTCTGCCACCTCCAGTGTGATTCCACTTCAAAACACATCTTCCCCTCCCTTCCCCTCATTGTGAAAGGACCATTCCTTTCCCAAATCTCTGGTCCAATTCTATCGAACCCCCAATTCCTCCTCCCCTTATTATGGTGCCCTCCCATACAAGTGTAGGACATACAGCACCTTCCCATTTATCTCCTTCCTTCTCAACATCCCCAAAACACATCCCCCTGTTCAAATAGTGACTATCGTACTTGACTATTGTGAAGAGAGACATTAACATCTTGCACCCATCAGGACAAACATAGGAATGTCAAATTTCAGAGAGTCACTGTTATGGGCCAGGGTTTAGAGAACCCCAAAGTGTATCATGGAGTTCACCTGACCAACAGCTTTTAATAGATTGTGGTATGGGGAGCACACGGCCCACTATACAGGTGTGGTACAGCAGAAATGGAAAAGTATTTTTTAAAGCAAAACAATGTTTATTCTATGAACTCAAGTTAACCTTTTTAAAACATACAGTCAACATCTTAGCAACCATTAATTCAAATCCAACCCCCAAAGAATACAACACTAAGTGTCTATTGCCATATAATCCTTAATAACTTCACAAACAACATCCAGAAAACAAAAGAACACCTTTTAACAGAAGCACATTAGGTTTACACTCACTACTGAGTACCATAAGACCATAAGACATAGGAGCGGAAGTAAGGTCATTCGGCCCATCGAGTCCACTCCACCATTCAATCATGGCTGATTTCAACTCCATTTACCCGCTCTCTCTCCATAGCCCTTAATTCCTCGAGAAATCAAGAATTTATCAACTTCTGTCTTAAAGACACTCAACGTCCCGGCCTCCACCGCCCTCTGTGCCAATGAATTCCACAGACCCACCACTCTCTGGCTGAAGAAATTTCTCCTCATCTCTGTTCTAAAGTGACTCCCTTTTATTCTAAGGCTGTGCCCCGGGGTCCTAGTCTCCCCTGCTAATGGAAACAACTTCCCTACATCCACCCTATCTAAGCCATTCATTATCTTGTAAGTTTCTATTAGATCTCCCCTCAACCTCCTAAACTCCAATGAATATAATCCCAGGATCCTCAGACGTTCATCGTATGTTAGGCCTACCATTCCTGGGATCATCCGTGTGAATCTCCGCTGGACCCGCTCCAGTGCCAGTATGTCCTTCGTGAGGTGTGGGGCCCAAAATTGCTTACAGTATTCTAAATGGGGCCTAACTAATGCTTTATAAAGCTTCAGAAGTACATCCCTGATTTTATATTCCAAGCCTCTTGAGATGAATGACAACATTGCATTTGCTTTCTTAATTACGGACTCAACCTGCAAGTTTACCTTTAGAGAATCCTGGACTAGGACTCCCAAGTCCCTTTGCACTTCAGCATTATGAATTTTGTCACCTTTTAGAAAATAGTCCATGCCTCTATTCTTTTTTCCAAAGTGCAAGACCTCGCACTTGCCCACGTTGAATTTCATCAGCCATTTCTTGGACCACTCTCCTAAACTGTCTAAATCTTTCTGCAGCCTCCCCACCTCCTCCATACTACCTGCCCCTCCACCTATCTTTGTATCATCGGCAAACTTAGCCAGAATGCCCCCAGTCCCGTCATCTAGATCGTTAATATATAAAGAGAACAGCTGTGGCCCCAACACTGAACCCTGCGGGACACCACTCGTCACCGGTTGCCATTCCGAAAAAGAACCATTTATCCCAACTCTCTGCCTTCTGCCTGACAGCCAATCGTCAATCCATGTTAGTACCTTGCCTCGAATACCATGGGCCCTTATTTTACTCAGCAGTCTCCCGTGAGGCACCTTATCAAAGGCCTTTTGGAAGTCAAGATAGATAACATCCATTGGCTCTCCTTGGTCTAACCTATTTGTTATCTCTTCAAAGAATTCTAACAATTCTTGTAGTTACCTTTATTTAACTGTAACACCTTTACATCTGATTCTACCTTCTTTCTTTCAAATTGGAGATTGAATTCGACCATATTATGATCACTGCCTCCTATGTGCTCCCTTACTTTAAGATCTTTAATCAAGTCTGGCTCATTACATAACACTAAGTCCAGAATGGCCTGTTCCCTCGTGGGCTCCGTCACAAGCTGTTCCAAAAAGCCCTCCTGTAAACATTCAATGAATTCCCTTTCCTTGGGTCCACTGGCAGCATTATTTACCCAGTCCACCTGCATATTGAAGTCCCCCATGATCACTGTGACCTTGCCTTTCTGACATGCACTTTCTATTTCGTGGTGCATTTTGTGCCCCCGGTCCCGACCACTGTTAGGAGGCCTGTACATAACTCCCATTATGGTTTTTTTGCCTTTGTGGTTCCTCAACTCTACCCACACAGACTCCACCATCATCTGACCCTATGTCATTTAGTGCTATTGATTTAATTTCATTCCTAATTAACAAGGCAACCCCGCCCCCTCTGCCCACCTCCCTGTCTTTTCGATAGGTTGTGAATCCCTGGATGTTTAAATGCCAGTCCTGAACCCCCTGCAACCATGTCTCTGTGATGCCTACCACATCATACCTGCCAGTCACAATCTGGGCCACAAGCTGATCTACCTTGTTCCGTACACTGCGCGCATTTAAATATAGCACCTTTAATTCTCTATTGACCGTCCCTTTTTATTTTCTTAGTGTGGTGGACCTTGGTTTACTGAGCCTTTCCATACACTGTGTCATATTTTGTGGGATGGGGACTATCGTAACCTCTCCTGAGTTTTGTCTTTTCGTGCTTTTTTGTATTCCTAAGCAGCTACGCTTCCCACTGATTACTTCACCTCTTGGTTCCCTGACTTTCCCTTCCCCCCAATCTTTAGTTTAAAGTCCTATTGACCACCCTATTTATTCTTTTCGCCATAACACTGGTCCCAGCTCGGTTCAGGTGGAGACCATCCCAACGGTATAGGTCCCTCCTGTCCCAAAACTGATGCCAGTGTCCCATGAAAAGGAACCCCTCTTTCCCACACCACTCTTTCAGCCACGTGTTAACTTCCCTTATTCTTGCCTCCCTATGCCAATTTGCACGTGGCTCGGGCAGTAATCCGGAGATTATGACCCTTGAGGACCTGTTTTTAATTTGAATCCTAGCTCTTTATAATCTCTAAACAGGTCCTCTTTCCTAGACTTGCCTATGTTGTTGGTACCGACATGGACCACAACAACTGGATCCTCCCCCTCCCTCTCCAGTATCCTTTCAAGCCGGTCAGAGATGTCCCGCACCCTAGCACCGGGCAGGCAACATACCATGCGGGACTCTTTATCCTGCTCACAAAGGATACTATCTATCCCCCTGATAATAGAATCCCCTACAACTACAACTTGCCTATTTACTCCCTCCCCTTGAATGGCCGACTGAACCATGGTGCCTTGGTCAGCTGACTCATCCTTCCTGCAGCCCTGTTCGCCATCCACACAGGGAGCAAGTGCCTCATACCTGTTGGACAGAGTCAAGGGCTGAGGCTCCTGAGTTCCTGACTGCTGGTTCCCTTTACCTGCCTGACTTGCAGTCACACCCTGCTGTCCCTGGCCACTGGCAGGATTTAAACTACTTACTCTGACAGGTGTGACTGCCTCCTGAAACACAGTGTCCAGGTAAGTCTCCCCCTCCCGGATGTGCCTCAGTGTTTGAAGCTCAGACCCCAGCTCATCAACTCTGAGCCGGAGCTCTTCGAGCAGCCAACACTTACTGCAGATGTGGTCGCTGCAGCTCGCAATGGGATCTGCCAGCTCCCACATCAAGCAGCTCAAGCAATTGGATTTTTTGTACATTTATAATTCTGAATTCACCAAATGATCAAGAGATAATCTTTTCATGGCAGAGAGATCAACAGTACACCTGCTCTGTCTGGCTTCAGCTCCAACACTGAAAACGAAACTAAAACACACTCTGCAGCAAACAGCCTAAAATGAAAGTAAAAAGCTGACAGACAGCCCAGTTCCACCCACACTCTGACATCACCGCAGTAATGAGCAGCCAAACATTTCTTAAAGCAACATTCTCACGACAGTCACAAACACTTATACCACAGGAGAAAAAGGTGATTGATGGTTGGCAAGTTGGCTTTGATTGGTCGAGGCGTTGTCATGGCGAACGCATGGAGTTTCTTATTTCAGAAAACATTCAAGTTCTGTCCTACCAAGTATCTTATTTATCCTTTTTTCAATTTAGCGTACTTTATTCACTGCTCACAATCCCACCCTCTATCTGTTGAGGAGTCCAAATGCAGTCTTGGTGAACCATTTTGTAAGACACGTCCAGCCAGCCCCAAAACTTGACGCAGAGCTTCCGGTTGCTTGTCATTTTAATTCTCCATTCCACTATAACCTTCGCTTCGAACACTGTGACAACAAAGTGCAGCGTACGCATGAGGTACAGGCAACCATCCAATCTTAACATTAAGTTGAATAATTTCAGATCACATTTGCTGTCCCCCATTCCCTTTACCTTTTTTTGATTTTTCTCTCGTCATAGAATCATAGAATTTACAGTGCAGAAGGAGGCCATTCGGCCCATCGAACCTGCACCGGCCCTTGAAATGAGCACCCTACCCAAGCCCATGCCTCCAACCTATCCCCTTAACCCAGTAACCTCACCTCACCTTTTTGAACACTAAGAGCAATTTAGCATGGCCAATCCACCTAACCTGCACATCTTTGGACTGTGAAAGAAAACCGGAACACCCGGAGGAAACCCACGCAGACATGGGGAGAACGTGCAGACTCCACACAGACAGTGACCCAAACCGGGAATCGAACCTGGGACCCTGGAGCTGTGAAAGAAACTGTGTTAACCACTGTGCTACCGTGCTGCCCCGTGTTTTGTTCTTATGTGTATTTTGGGCAGCTATTGTTTGTGATTATTTTGCCTTCCCCATTTACAACTCCTCAAGATCCATCTTTTATTTCTATAATTGCTGCGTTACCATCTCCTTTTGCCTTGCAAAATCATCCCTTTTGCCAATTGATCTCTCCTGCTTTCCAACCTCTCACAGACCTTTGTGTTAGTTTTCTCCATCTCACCCCATAAAGTGCTTTAAAGTGCTTTAAAACTCTCACATCCTTAACTTTTCCCAATTCTGATGAAAGATCGTCGATTTGAAACATTAACTCGATTTCTCTCACCACAGATACAGCCAGAGCTGTTGAATATTTCTAGAATTTTACATTTTTATTTAAGAACAGGAAAGCCAGGGCAGCACGGTGGCGCAGTGGTTAGCATTGCTGCCTCACGGTGCCAAGGTCACAGGTTCGATCCCGGCTCTGGGTCGCCGTCCGTGTGGAGATGCACATTCTCCCCGTGTTTGCATGGGTTTCGCCCCCACAATCCAAAGATGTGCAGGTTAGGTGGATTGGCCACACTAAATTACCCCTTAATTGGAAAAAATGAATTGGGTACTCAAATTTTTTTTAAAAAAGAACAGGAAAGTCCCAAATTGATCCCCAGTCTGTGCCAAGCGAGCTGATTTCAGTCCAGGTGAAGAACATAGAACATACAGTGCAGAAGGAGGCCTTTCGGCCCATCGAGTCTGCACCAACTCACTTAAGCCCTCACTTCCACCCTATCCCCGTAACCCAATAACCCCTCCTGACCTTTTTGGACACTAAGGGCAATTTAGCATGGCCAATGCACCTAACCTGCACATCTTTGGACTGTGGGCTTAAACCGGAGATCCCGGAGGAATCCCACGCAGACACGGGGAGAACGTGCAGACTCCGCACAGACCCAGCAGCGAATCAAACCTGGGACCCTGGTGCTGTGAAGCCACAGTGCTACCCACTGTGCTACCGTGCTTCCCTAAAGGTTGAGACATTATTGATTTTACTGTATTAAGAGCTGAAGATCACCAGAGATTTCACCATCCCTTCCCCTCCCACTCCCCACCAATGAAATATTAGTGGGGACATCCGATGAAGGGCTGACCAAGCTCAGCCGTGATGTCCCTACAGTCAAATTACTTTCCAGTTTACAAAAAACAGCTACATGGGCCTCACAGAACTTGGTACATTCAGGATTGCAGGAGGCAAATAGGATAAAAAGCCTCTAGAAAGAACTTGGACAGTACCTGTGAAACTCCCATGCAGTCTCTTTCATCTTATCCAAGCATTTCTTTTCACTGACAAATATTTTCCACTTCTTTAGATATAAAGGCAATATCGTCCGACTGTAAAGAGCATTAGCCTTCTTATCCTGAATCTGAAAATAAGTCCAAACAAATGCATTAAACAGGGAAGAAGCTCTGTCTCCAATTAAGAGGTAAATTTCTGTGCTGCGTTCCTCTTTGGGATACATGGCCCATGACCACCACCACCCCTCCCCCTGCCCCACAAAAAACTAGACCATATGGCCATGAATTCCTTGCAGTACCTACTTTTTCTTTTCCAAAGGAAGTGGTGCCCACCCCAAGGAGACACAGATTCAGCTCTTGACTGAAGCAATTCAGTGAATCAGGGCCCACAACACCAGACCTGTCCCAGAGGATCAGTATTCTTTCGGAAAAGAACCATCACCTGACATCTGACCAAGATCTGGCCTTATATGATTTAGAAGTGGGATTCCCAGTCCTCCCTTAACTATTTAATTGGAACAAACTATTAATTTGAACAGAAACGATCCTTCATTATCTTCAAAACCTCAATCAGATCACCCTTTAGTCTAAGCTTCGCTCTAGTATAGAATGCCAAGTCTTTTAGCCTATCTTTTATCCAGTGAGGAGACTGGGCCTATAATCTCTTGAGTTTAGAAGGATAAGAGACGATCTCATTGAAGCATACAAAATTTTTATTGGGAACGACAGGGTAGGTGCAGGAAGGATGTTTCAACTAACTGATGGTCGACACGAGGCAACCTCCTCGGAGGTGAACCTTTAAGTTCTCTACTCCAGAGGGGTGTGGAGGCTCAGTCATTGAGCATATTCAAGACAGAGATCGATAGATTTCCAGATGGTAAAGATATCGCGTGATATGGGATAGTGAGAGAAAATGTTTTTGAGAGCGATCATCAGCTATGATCTAGTTAAATGGTGGAGTCTACTCGGGGAGCCAAATGACCTATTCTTGCTCGATTTTCTATGGTACAATCTTGCCAGTCAAGGTGCTTTATAATCACTGGTGCTTCCAAAGACTCAATATCACTCACCATGTGAGAAGCCCAAAACTGGACATGGTATTCCTGACCAAGGTCTTGTACTAGGACATATAGTCTGCCTCATCTTGTTTTCAACTGTTCCATGGGTGTACCTCAACATTCTATTTGCTCCAGCTATCGTTTCACAGCACTACTCATGAGCCTTCAGTAATGGAGGCTCTAGAATGCCCAGATTCCTTTGTTTCCTACATTTTCAAAAGGCTTTTCCCTGAGGGGTGTAGGAATATGGAAGCCAGGACAACCAGCATTCAAAGACGACAAGTCATTCATCAAGTTGCATGTCATAATGAGGCAGAGCAACAGCAGAAAAGGAAGGAAATTCTACATTCCGAATCCCACTACTGCATGCAACATCCAGATCCATGTGCCCAAAGATATATGGGTCAAAAATGATCCTGCTCAGCCACATGAAGACCCATGGCAGAAACCCATGACCCCGAGTAGGCACCATTCTTAAAGCAAGGGACAGCCAAGTAATAATAATCGTTATTAGTGTCACAAGTATGCTTACATTAACACTGCATTGAAGTTACTGTGAAAATCCCCTATTCGCCACACTGTGGCATCTGTTCGGGTAAAGACAACGACGTTTCGTATTTGGCCCACCAACATGCATAAGATTGCACTTGTCCAAGTTATACATCAATTGCCAATTTAAGCACAACCTCCAAACAGATAAAGATCTGCCTGAAGCAAAAGGGGTTAATCTACACTGCTATCACTCACACAGATCGTAATGTCTTTTCCAAATTTACAGATTGAGCCCCCAATACTAACGTCCATGCTTATAAGAACCAGCCATATAAATACTGTGGCTACAGGTCAGAGGCTGGGAGTTCTGTGGCAAATAGCATGCCCCCTGACTCTCCAAAGCCTGGCCACCATCTACAAGGCACAAGTCAGGAGTGTGATGGAATATTCTCCACATGTTTGGGTGAGTGCAACTTGAGCAACACTCAAGAAGCTCAACATCATCCAAATAAAAAGCAGCCCACATGGACAGCAACACCCACATCCAAAGAACAAATTAATTTTTTTAAATCTTGATTGGCACCCATTCCACCACCTTCAACATTCCCTCCCTCCATCACCAATGCATAGTGGAGGTAGTGTGTACCATCTACAAGATGTCCTGCACATCTCACCAAGGCTCCTTTGATAGCACCTTCCAAACCCACAACCTATACAAAGAAATGTACAGCACAGGAACAGGCCCTTCGGCCCTCCAAGCCCGTGCCGACCATACTGCCCGACTAAACTACAATCTTCTACACTTCCTGGGTCCGTATCCTTCTATTCCCATCCTATTCATATATTTGTCAAGATGCCCCTTAAATGTCCCTATCGTCCCTGCTTCCACTACCTCCTCCGGTAGTGAGTTCCAGGCACCCACTACCCTCTGCGTAAAAAAACTTGCCTCGTACATCTACTCTAAACCTTGCCCCTCTCACCTTAAACCTATGCCCCCTAGTAATTGACCCCTCTACCCTGGGGAAAAGCCTCTGACTAAGAACAAAGTGGGCAGATATTTGGGAACATTGTCTCCTACAATCTCCCCTCCAAGCCAAACATCATCCAGATTTAGAACTATATCGCCGTTCTTTCATCGTCGCTGGATCAAAATCCTGGAATTCCCTCCCTAACAGCATTGTAGATGTATGTACATCACGTGGACTGCAGTAGTTCAAGGTGGCACATCATCACCACGTTTGCAAAGGCAATTAGGGATGGGTATTAAATGCTGGCCTAGCCAGCAAGGCCCACATCCCATGAAATGATCATTTAAAATGCTTTTTAAAACTAGTAAAGAGCAACATTTCCTGAGGGACACCACTGGTACCTAGTCTGCAAATCCAGCTATACCTACTTTGTGCCTACATCCCTCCAGCCAGATGTCAATCTAACCCAATATTACCACTAATACCAGAGAAAAGCCTCTTGTGTGGAACATCATCAAAAGGTTTTGGAAAATCCAAGTTGGCAATATCTTCTGGGCTTCACTCATCCATCAACTTCGGAACACCTTTAAATTTAGAATTGTAAAACATGACCCTTTTTACGATGCCATGTGGATGTCACAATATGTTCCTCTTGAAACAATCATTCATATATTGCATCTCTGAGGATTCTCTCAAGCATTTTTTTCTATTACTGATATTAACGAGTCTACAGTTACCTGGTTCCGTCTTATAACCTTTTTTCAAAATAGGTTTGTGACATTTCAAACGAGTTGTGACATTTCATATCATACGTCACACAAGATGAAATCAAAACATGCATCTACAAGAATTTACAGCAACTTAGTTTTGGTTATTTTACATAGGATGTGTCTTCTCGATATGTGGAGCTCATCATTCAGGGTGTGTTAGCTACGGTCATAAGGTAATTGAGCATGACACAAAGATACCGTAAGAAAAAAAATGCAGTTGAGGGGGGTGCCCCGGTTTGGGAGAACCCACCACCCCAACAGTTGGCCTTTACGGTTGTACGGCCTGCCCTACAGTGGGAGCGTTCAGCCAGGACGGACAGCCAGTGGGTGTGTACACAACACACCTCTCAGTAAAAGGTCGCAATGGCCTCCTTAATCTCATCCGGCGTTGCGACTTGTTTGCGTTCCTATCCCTCACCCAAGTTAATCCTCTCGTGGATGCCTGCTTTCTCAGCTGCTGAGCCAGCAGGCGGCTGGCCTTGTCTCCATGTTCATAAAAGGTCCCCCGTGTCTTGTCGGAGCTGGTGCAGTGCTTTCCCAGTGGAGAGCAGGAGAAAGCCCATTTGTAGCTTTTTCCTCTCCGCCAGTAATTTCACGGTCGGGACCGTGAAGTACCACCGCTACACCTCCAGTATGGAGTCGTTTAGCTGTTGCCTAGCTGCCAACTGCTTCCTATCTACAGGACGTACAGTAGTCCTGTATGCAATAATCTCCCCCCTTATCACCGCTTTCAGTGAGACCTCCACATTCTGGTTGCAGGCACACAGAATGCCTTGTCGGCGAGGAGGGCTCTGTCCAACTGCTATCGCTGGAAGCATGATTTTCCCCACTACAAAGAAGTCGATCCTAGTGTGGACACTGTGGACCTGGGAGAAGGAGGAGAACTCCTTCTCCTTTGGGTGTGCGAGCCTCCATGGGTCCACTGCACCCGCCCCGGTCCCGTAACACGACTGGTTTGTCTGTCCCACCCAGCTCTTTCTTACCCACAGGTCTCTTGAAGGAAGATTCGGGGAGGCTGTGACATAGTGGTATTGTCACTGGACTAATAAACCAGAGGCCCAGGGTAATGTTCTGGGTACCTGGGTTCGAATCCCACCATGGCAATTGGTGGAATTTGAATTCAATAAAAATCTGGAATTTAAAGTCTAATATTGACCATGAAACCATTGTCGATTGTCATGTAAACAAGTAAATTCACAAGTTCAAGACATTAATTTCCTGCTCCTCCACAGGGATCACCATTTATTATTGCAGACAACAATCTTCTAGAAATCACTGGACTGACAAGATTGCCCCCTTTTATGTGATACTATCGCTGTTGAAAGCCCTGAAAAAATTGTTAAGTAGGTGTAACTGTGTTTATAGCTAAGCTGGGACTTCTGAACAACCTCTCTGACCCTGGAAATCAAATTTTATATTTGTGTAATGTCAAATCTTTCCATGATGATAAAAACTTCCATAATTTTAGAAAAACTTATGATATTTTAGCTTTTAATGCGTACATTGCATTCTTTATTTTGCTCTGCAAAATTTATAAAAGGGGTCATATAATCAGTGCATTTTACCTCCTAGTTTGCTGTAAGAATTCTTCAATGTGTAACTGAATTAAAGATTAATACCATGAAAAGAGGCCTTGAAGGTAAAGGTACTGGGTGATTCTTAAAATACATTTGATTTCTACATGCGTCACTTTGCCGATCATGACGTGGCTGCCATTGTTACTCAGGTTACGTACAAAGTACAGTCACACCTCAGTTCCAATATTGCTAGTTATTAAACAACAATAAAATAATCCGACTTCCGGTGGCGGTGATGCACTGCTAAGCCGCACGTTTCGGCAGCTCCCGTTCTAACGGATTTTGGGCTCTTTTCGGGAGCCCCAACGGAAATTTTTTCAGACCAAACCCAGTGTGGGGTGACGAAGGAAGGAGTTCCCCCCGGGTGTGCATGGAAAGGATCGGTGGTAGTGGCCAGATTGCGAAGGATCCTTTGGAGCAGCGGCAGAGAAGAGAAGGAAGAAGCAAGATGGCGACGGATGGAGCCCAGACGACATGGGGCCCGGACCAGCAGGAATTCCTCCGACGGTGTGTGGAGGAATTAAAGAAGGAGGTGCTGGCGCCGATGTTATTGGTAATCGAAGGGCTAAAAGAAACACAAAAGGCCCAGGCGATAGAGCTCCGTGGGGTGAAGGCAAAGGCATCCGAAAACGAGGATGAGATTCTGGGCCTAGCGGTAAAAATGGAGACGCACGAGGCGCTACATAAGAGGTGTATCGAAAGGCTCGAAGTCCTGGAGAACAGCTCGAGGAGAAAGAACCTCCGGATTCTGGGTCTCCCCGAAGGAGTGGAGGGAGCTGACGTTGGGGCTTATGTGAGCACGATGCTTCATTCGCTAATGGGAGCTGAGGCCCCCTCAGGCCCCCTGGAGGTGGAAGGGGCTCACCGGGTCCGTGTGAGGAGACCAAAGGCTGGAGAACCACCAAGGGCGATAGTTGTGAGATTTCACCGCTTCACCGACAGAGAGGCTGTTTTGAGCTGGGCCAAGAAGGTACGGAGTAGCAGGTGGGAGAATGCGGTGATACGAGTGTATCAGGACTGGAGCGCGGAGGTGGCGAGAAGGAGGGCGAGCTTTAATCGGGCCAAGGCGGAGCTTCACAAGAAGAAAATAAAGTTTGGGATGCTGCAGCCGGCGCGATTGTGGGTCATGCACCAAGGCAAACATTACTACTTTGAAACGTCGGATGAGGCATGGACCTTCATCCAAGAAGAGAAACTGGACCAGAACTGAGGGACTGATGCTGTGGAGGAGACGACGATGTCGATGTATAGAAATGTAAATTGGGGAATGGGAGGTTCACAGTATCGAGACGATAGACGGGGTTTTTTCTCCTCTTGACGGGGGGGACACTGAGAAATGTGGGCTCCGGTGGAAAAAGGGACTGAGGGGGGGGGATGGGGAATGGGGGAGCTGCGCCATAGGGGGCGGGGCTGATCCAGGAAAGCACAGGTTTTTTCCCACGCTAGGGAGATGATGGCGGGAAGATAGGCGCAAGAAGGATGAGAGTTCCACACACGGGGGGGGGGGGGTCAAAGAGAGAGCGGGGGGAAGCCGGGGTCAGTTGGAGTCAGCTGACTTTCGGAAGCATCATGGGGGGAGTAACCAAGCTAGATGGGGATCTGGCGGGGGCGGGGGGGGGGGGGGTGTCAACTGGGTTGCTGCTGCTGGGAGCGAGAGGGAGCTGGCAAGGGAAGAGGTGGTCGGGACGGGAGGGCGCCGCCTGGGGGACGGGTGGGTGCGCGGGACCCGGACGGGGAACTGGCCTAGAATAGGGGATGGCTAATTGGCGGGGGGGTGGGGGTGGGGGCGGGCGGCCCCCAATCCGGCAGATCACGTGGAATGTGAGAGGCCTAAATGGGCCGATTAAGAGGGCCTGAGTCTTCGCACACTTAAAAGGACTGAAGGCAGATGTGGTCATGCTTCAGGAGACGCATCTGAAGGTGGGCGGATCAGGTTAGGTTAAGGAAAGGATGGGTGGAACAGGTGTTCCACTCAGGGTTGGATGCAAAAAAATAGAGGGGTGGCGATATTGGTGGGGAAACGGGTGTCGTTCGAGGCTAGGAATATAGTGGTCGACAACGGGGGTAGATATGTGATGGTGAGTGGTAGATTGCAGGGAAAGGAGGTCGTGCTGGTAAATGTATATGCCTCGAACTGGGATGACGTGGGATTTATGAAGCGGATGCTGGGACGTATCCCGGACCTGGAGGTGGGAAGCCTGGTAATGGGGGGGGATTTCAATACTGTGCTGGATCCAGGGTTAGATAGATCTAGATCCAGGACCGGAAGAAGGCCGGCAGCGGCCAAGGTGCTTAGGGGTTCATGGAGCAAATGGGGGGAGTGGATCCGTGGAGATTTGCTAGGCCGTTGGCCAAAGAGTTCTCCTTTTTCTCCCATGTCCATAAGGTATACTCCCGAATAGATTTCTTTGTTTTGAGCAGGGCACTGATTTCGAAGGTGGCAGGAACGGAGTATTCGGCCTTAGCTGTTTCAGACCATGCCCCGCACTGGGTGGATCTGGAACTAGGAGAGGAGAGGGAACAGCGCCCACTCTGGCGACTGAATGTGGGACTATTGGCGGATGAGGGGGTCTGTGGAAGGGTGCGGGGATGTATTGAGAGGTACCTGGAGGCCAATGACGACGGTGAGATCCAGGTGGGGGTAGTATAGGAAGCGCTGAAGGCGGTGGTTAGGGGAGAGTTGATCTCCATTAGGGCTTATAAGGAGAAAAAAAGAGGGCAAAGAAAGGGAGAGATTAGTGGGGGAGATTTTGAGGGTGGATAAAAGATATGCAGAGGCCCCGGACGAAGGACTATATAGAGAGAGGCGAAGACTTCAGACGGAGTTTGACCTGCTGACCACAGGGAAGGCAGAAGCACAGTGGAGGAAGGCACAGGGGATGAGATACGAATATGGGGAAAAGGCGAGCCGGCTGCTGGCCCACCAGCTTCGCAAGAGGATAGCGGCGAGGGAAATTGGGGGAGTCAGGGATGAAACGGGAACTACGGAGCGGAGAGCAGGGAAGGTAAATGAGGTGTTTAAGACCTTTTATGAGAGGTTATATAGGTCCCAACCCCCGGAGGGAAAAGAGGGGATGCAGCAGTTTCTGGACCAACTAAGGGTCCCGAGGGTGGAGGAGCAGGAGGTGGCAGGTCTGGGGGCGCCAATTGAGGTGGATGAGGTGACTAAAGGGCTGGGGAACATGCAGGCAGGGAAGGCCCCGGGACCAGACGGGTTCCCGGTGGAATTTTACAGGAAATATGTGGACTTGTTGGCCCCGCTGCTGGCGAGAACCTTTAACGAGGCCAGAGAAGGGGGGACTCTACCCCCGACAATGTCGGAGGCGACGATATCACTAATCCTGAAGCGGGATAAAGATCCGCTGCAATGCGGGTCATACAGGCCTATCTCGCTCCTGAATGTAGACGCCAAGTTGCTGGCAAAAGTGCTGGCGATGAGGATCGAGGATTGTGTCCCGGGGGTGGTGCATGAAGACCAGACAGGGTTTGTAAAAGTGAGACAACTGAATGTCAACGTGCGACGGCTGTTGGGGGTGATAATGAAGCCCCCAGCGGAGGGGGAGGCAGAGATAGTGGTAGCGATGGATGCAGAGAAGGCATTCGATAGGGTAGAGTGGGAGTATCTATGGGAGGTGTTGACGAGGTTTGGGTTCGGGGAGGGGTTTGTCAGTTGGGTCAAACTCCTATATGGAGCCCCAGTGACAAGTGTAGTCACAAATCGGCAAAGATCGGAGTATTTTCGGTTACATAGGGGAACAAGGCAGGGGTGTCCCCTGTCCCCATTACTGTTCGCGTTGGCAATTGAACCACTGGCCATAGCGTTGAGAGACTCTAAGAAATGGAGGGGGGTGGTTAGAGGGGGAGAGGAACATCGAGTGTCACTCTACGCAGATGACCTACTGCTATATGTGGCGGATCCTGTAGAGGGGATGACAGAGGTTCTGCAGATATTGAGGGAGTTTGGAGATTTTTCCGGGATATAGGCTAAATATGGGGAAGAGTGAGCTTTTCGTAGTACACCCTGGGGATCAGGGAAGAGGGATAGACGCCCTGCCGCTAAGGAGAGTGGAAAGGAGCTTCCGATATTTGGGGATTCAGGTAGCCAAGAGCTGGGGAACTCTACACAAACTCAATCTGACGCGGCAGGTGGAGCAGATGGAGGAGGATTTCAAGAGGTGGGATATGCTGCCGCTCTCACTGGCGGGCAGAGCGCAGGCGGTAAATATGATGGTCCTCCCAAGGTTTCTTTTTGTGTTTCAATGTCTCCCCATTCTGATCACTCAGGCCTTTTTCAAGAAAATAGACAGGAGTGTTATGAGTTTCGTGTGGGCAGGGAAGACCCCGAGGGTAAGGAGGGGGTTCCTGCAGCGCAGCAGGGACAGAGGGGGACTGGCGTTGCCGAATTTGGACGACTACTACTGGGCCGTCAATGTGGCGATGGTTTGTAAGTGGATGAGGGAGGGAGAGGGGGCGGCGTGGAAGAGGCTGGAGATGGCGTCCTGTAAAGGAACGAGCCTAAAGGCGCTGGTGATGGCGCCGCTGCCGCTTTCCCCGAAAAGGTATACCACAAACCCAGTGGTGGTGGCAACCTTAAGGATCTGTGGCAATGGAGGCGACACAGGGGGGTGACGGGTGCCTCGGTGTGGTCCCCGATCAGGAAAAACCATAGGTTTGTCCCAGGAAGGATGGACGGAGGGTTCCAGAGCTGGCATCGGGCAGGAATTAGGAGATTGAGAGACTTGTTTATTGATGGGGAGTTTGCAAGCCTGGGAGTGCTGGAGGAAAAGTATGAGTTGCCCCCGGGGAATATCTTCAGATATATGCAAGCGAGGGCGTTTACGAGGCAACAGGTGAGGGAAATTCCGCTGCTCCCGACACAGGGGATCCAGGATAGAGTGATTTTGGGGGTATGGGTCGGGGAGGGCAAAGTGACCGAAATATACCAGGAGATGAGAGAGGAGGGGGAGGCGCTGGTAGAGGAGCTGAAAGGAAAATGGGAAGAAGAGCTGGGGGAGGAGATTGAGGAGGGGCTGTGGGCTGATGCCCTGAGTAGGGTAAATTCCTCTTCCTCGTGTGCCAGGCTTAGCCTGATACAATTCAAGGTTCTACACAGAGCACACATGATGGGAGCAAGACTGAGCAGGTTCTTCGGAGTGGAGGACAGGTGCGGGAGGTGCGTGGGAAGCCCGGCGAACCACACACGTATGTTCTGGTCGTGTCCGGCACTGGATGAGTACTGGAGGGGAGTGGCAAAAGTGTTTTCAAAGGTGGTGAAGGTCCGGGTCAAGCCAGGCTGGGGGTTAGCTATATTTGGGGTAGTGGAAGAGCCGGGAGTGCAGGAGGCGAAAGAGGCCGATATTCTGGCCTTTGCGTCCCTGGTAGCCCGGCGAAGGATCTTACTTATGTGGAAGGAAGCGAAACCCCCCGGCGTGGAGGCCTGGATAAACGATATGGCAGGGTTCATAAAACTGGAAAGAATGAAGTTTGCGTTGAGAGGATCGGCTCAGCGGTTCTCCAGGCGGTGGCAACCGTTCCTTGACTATCTCGCGGAACGTTAAGGGAAAATAGATAGTCAGCAGCAGCAGCCCAGAGGGGGGGGGGGGGGGAGCACTATTTTTTGTTACTTTGTTAGTTCACTATTTTATTTAAATAATGTTACTTATTAGCTATTGTGTTATTTTTTATGTTGATTTGTAAAGTGGAAAAATTGTGTTTGAAAACTTTAATAGAATATATATATTTTTTTAAAACAATAAAATAATCCTGAACTGTTCAGGATGTCTGATCACCAACTTAATCAAGTAATTAGAGACCTCAGGAGTAATTTAATGAATCAGAATTGCAATGTAGATCAAGACACACATTAATATGTGTAATTCAGTAGGGACTCTCTTACAGACCGAAAATTAATTATTTTTCACAAGAGTTCCTAGTTACTTTCCAAGTTTGTCCGCATAGTTGGGGACCCACTGGGCATAGTGGGAGAAAAGCCCCAGGCATCGTTAGAGTACCTTGAGGCTGTGGAGAAGGGGAAGTTCTGTGAGGGGGCGCATGCGGTCGGGGTCGGGCCCTAGGACTCAGTTTTCCACGACATAGCCGAGGAAAACGCATTTCTCCTGGTTGTAGGTCAAGTTAACGAGCTGGGCAGTGTGGAGAAATTTCTTGAGGTTAGCGTTGTGGTCCTGCTGATCATGGCCGCAGATGGTGACATTATCTAAGTACAGGTGTGTATCCCGCAGCCCGTACTGGTCCACCATTTGGTCCATCGCTCGCTGGAAGACCGAGTCCCCATTGGTGACGCCGAAGGGAACCCGGAGAAAGTGGGAGAGGCGGCCAGCTGCCTCAAAGGCAGTGTACTGGCAGTCCTCTGGGCAGATAGGGAGCTGGTGGTACGCGGACTTCAGGTCCACGGTGGAGAAGACCCGGTACTGCGCAATCTGATTGACCATGTCAGATATGCGGGGAAGGGGGTACGTATCGAGCTGCGTGTACCGGTTAATGGTCTGACTGTAGTCGATGACCATCCGGTGCTTCTCCCCAGTCTTGGCGACCTCCACCTGAGCTCTCCAGGGGCTGTTACTGGCCTCTATTATCCCGTCTCTCAGGAGTCGCTGAACCTCCGACTTGATGAAGGTCATGTCCCGAGCACTGTATCGTCTGCTCGTAGTGGCAACGGGCTTACAGTCTGGGGTGTGTTATGGGTCCGGGTTTACAGAACCCCAAAGTTCATGGAGTTCAACCGACCCACAACTTTTAATAGATTGTAGTGTGGGAAGCACACGGCGTGCTCTCCAGGTGTGATACAGCAATTATGGACAAATGGTTTTTAAAACAAAACAATGTTTATTCTATGAACTCAAGTTAACCCTTTTAAAACAAACATTGAATGTCTTAACACCCATTACTTCAAAGATAACCCCAAAAGACTACAACACTAAATAATCCTTCAAACTGTTCCTTTAAACATCCAAAAGACTTCAAACCTTCAAAAATAAGAACACATTAGATTACATTCAATATATTTATAGTCTTTGGATTGCAGACATCAGCAGACCAGCTCTGTGTTTCTTCCTGCAGCTCTCAGCAAAACACACAGACACTCCCAGCTGCCTTCTGAAACTGAAACTCAAGAAAGCAGAAGTGAGCTCAGCTCCCTCCACCCTCTGACATCACTTCAGTAATATGATCAGCTCAATTTCTTAAAGGTACATTGCTTAAACATCCATTTCTTAAAGGTACTCTCACATGACACCTCCCACCAAGAAAAAAAATACCCCATCAACTTCAAGATGGTTTCATTTTTCACCTTTGCACCATCAATTAAGAAATGCACACAGTAAAAACACTTCACAGGTTCAAAAAAAAAAACAACACACGCAAACAGGTATAATAATATAGTCCATTTTTTTTGTTTTTTCATTCTTCTTCCTCCAACCTTCTCGACTGACAGTCTCCTTTCTATACCCTACCGACAATACTACTTGATGAACTTCTGCCCACTTTTCATCCGCCTGCAGATGTACAGGTCTCCATTTTCTCATCAAGACATCACTTTTATGGTAATAACACTCTGGTATACACTCAGATTCCTCTTCCATATATGTTTTCTGATATATCTGTTTTATTTCTAGATCTTTCTGTTGGAACTCCGACAATTTTTCTGAACTAAAAATATCCGCCTCATCCTCCACCTGTTCTTGTTCTTTTTCAACCATCTGATCAAAAATCGTTTCTGATAATTGCACTTCAACTTCATCTTCACTTTTTGACTTCGCCTCTTGTCTTAACCTGTGACTTTGCGACCTTGTTACTACACAATCCAGAAAAATCCCAGGATATTCGTCCTTCAACACTTCAGTTGTCTGATTTTCCACTGGCTTATCAACCACAGTAGGCATCACTCCCACCTGCAATCCAGCTATATCATTACCCAAGATAAACTGTATTCCTGGACAAGATAGTTTACCTATTACTCCTACTACCACTTCACCACTCTTCACTGGACTTTCCAACCTTACCTTCTATAATGGAATGCTACTCCTCTCACCCTGAATTCCACATATCACCACCTTTTCTTGCAACATTCTTCCCAAACTACATAATTCCTCATCTCTTACCATTAAAGATTGACTAGCCCCTGTATCTCTCAAAATTGTGACTTCTTTACCTGCTCCTCCTGATACACATGAGTAAACTTTACCCACACAAGTAAATTCTTTAAAGACATCTGGCACCTTCTTATGAATTACTTCTTGAACAGGCTGTACAATCTTTTGCACCTCCTTTGCTTCCCTTGGGCTTTCCTTTACCACTCTAACAAACCCCACTGTCTTATCCTGTTTTACCACATCAGCCTTCCCAGTGCTTTTCTTCAACCACCAACACTGTGATTTTACATGGCCTAGTTTATTACAGTGAAAACATTTGAAACTTTTCAACTCTTTTCCACCCTCCTGGATTTATTTTTTAATCTGAGGTACACTCTCTTTATCGTCTCCCATCAGATCACCTTTACCTTTACCACGTGAGTATTTCTCATGTCCCCAGTTTATATCCCTCACCGGCTGAAACTAATGTCGGAAACCAAGCTTTGATTTATATGAACTAATTCATAATCATCTGCCATTTCTGCTGCTAATCTCGCAGTTTTAATCCTCTGCTCTTCCACATGAGTTCTCACTACATCAAGAATTGAATTTTTAAACTCCTCCAAAAGTATAATTTCTCTCAGAGCTTCATACGTTTGGTCTATTTTCAAAGCTCTTATCAAAATTACTCTATTTGAGCCTTTCACACTCCATGTATGTTTGACCAAATTCTTTCCTTAAATTTCTAAACCTTTGTCTGTAAGCTTCAGGCACTAGCTCACATGCACCCAAGATGGATTTTTTCACCTCCTCATACATTCCAGATACCTCCTCCTGTAGTGATGCAAACACTTCACTAGCTCTACGTACCAGCTTTGTTTGATTCAGTAATACCCACATGTCCTGTGGCCATTTCATTTGTTTAGCTACCGTCTCAAATGAAATGAAAAAGGCTTCTACCTCTTTCTCGTCAAACCTTGGCAATGCTTGGACATATTTATATAGATCCCCACGTCTTCGACTATGATGCTCTGTCTCACTATCCTCACCAATCTCATCCAACTGTATGTTTCCCTTTGCGTCTGCCAATTTTAACTGATTTTTATGTTTCATTGCCATTTTATGAAGTTCAAACTCTCCCTCTTTTTCCCTTTCCTCTCTATCTCTATCTTTGTTTCTTTCTTCTCTCTCCTTTTCTTTTTCTCTCATTGCATATTCAAGCTGCTTTAATTCTTTTTCATGTTCAAATTGCTTAATCTGCAACTGGAGCTTTGCCATTTCTAATGAGTCAGAATGTATCTCAGGCAAAATTAAATGCTCAGCTACTGCGGTAAGTACCTCATCTTTTCGCATTTTGCCAGGCAATGTTAACTGCAATGCTTTTGCCAAATCTAAGTCTGCTTTTAGTCTCTGTCCGTAAGGTATTGCATGTTACCGTGTCCACCCCCAAAAACTCCTGAGCCTCTGAAAGAGCCATTGTCCACAACACACTCCCCACTTAAACCAAAATACCACACCTGTAAGGCAACCACAATATGCTCACCCCTCACTGTCTTTAAGTTCATCAAGCCAATCCAATTGATAGACTTTTATCCCCCTCGAGCCCCCAATTGTTATGGGTCCGGGTTTACTGAACCCCAAAATGTTTCATGGAGTTCAACCGACCCACAACTTTGAATAGATTGTGGTGTGGGAAGCACACGGCGTACTCTCCAGGTGTGATACAGCGAGGCCGAGACTGGTCTAGGGTGATGGAGGCGGCCACTGGACGGTGGGTTGGCTTCGGACAGTGGGCGGGCCGAGAGCAGCAGAGGCCAGCTGACGGACGGCGAGCCGGAGTTCCAGGAGGCGGCGGTGGACTTCTAAAATGGCGTCGGAGTTGCGGTGGTGGGCTTCAAAAATGGCAGCGAAGATGCAGCGGTGGACTTCAAAAATGGCGTCGAAGATGGCGGACCCCGCGGGTCGCACATGGCGGGTGGTGTCAAAGATGGCGGCCCCCGCATCCCCAACGGTGCCGCGTGGTTGGAGGCATAGGCACCCACGCCACTGAAGGCCACCTCCAGCGATTCAGCAAGCTGCACCGTTTCCCGGAGATCGAGTGTCTCCCTCCCTAGCAGGTGCTGACGAACGCAGTGTGAGTCAATGCCGGCAACATAAGCGTCCCAGATCCGAAGTTCGGTGTGCTTAGCAGCCGACACCGCCTCGCAGTTGCAGGCCCCGCCGAGCACCCGCAAAACGTGCAGAAATTCTGCCAGCGACTCTCCAGGGCACTGACGCCGTGTGGCAAGTAGGTGCCTGGTGAACAGTCCATTAACCCGCCTCACATACCGTCCTTTCAAGAGAATAATGGCTTCATCAAACGAGGCCACGTCCCAGAAGATGAGAAAAATCTGCGGGCTCACCCGGGCGATGAGGACTCGCAGCTTGTGTTCCTTGGAGACGGCGACGGCGGCAGAATTGCTGAAGGATTCGAGACAGCGAAGCCAGTGTGCGAACAACACATCGGCGTCAGCTGATTGGGGGTCAACCTGCAGGAGGTCCGATTTGAGACCTGGATCCATGTTAAACAGTTCTTTGATTTAATGTAAGTCAATTAAATTGATATGCCATCGATCAAAACGGAGAATGCAGAGTGAATTAACTATGGCTTTAATTGACTTACAACAGAACTGGCAGCGTGCCCCAGAATGAGGCAATATGAAAGGTCGGCAGCCTATATACCCAGGCCCTAGGGGGAGGAGCCACGGGCAGAGCCAAAACCGTATAACATGTGGCAATATTGTACAACACGTAATACTGTGGCAGCACAATACAACATAGTGGTTTCACCACAAGCACACGACTCACTCTACAGGTATGGTACAGCAGGGAGGTCAATGGGACGGCGGGGGAAGCCGGGGTCAGCAGGCGTCAGCTGACTTACGGGAGTGACATGGGGGGAGCAAAAAAGCTAGACAGGGGTCTAGCGGGGGGGAGGGAAGGGGGGGAAGTGGGGGGGGGGGGGGGGGGAAGGGTTGCTGCTGCACTGGCCGAAAGGGAATGGGACACAGAACAGGTGGTCGGGACGGGGGTCCCCCCTCTGGGGGACTGGAGGGTGAGGGAGGCGTGGACACGGGACTGGCCCAGAAAAGGAGATGGCTAGTCGGCGGGGCGTGGGGGGGGGTGAGAGCCCCTCCAATCCGGCTGATAACGTGGAATGTGAGGGGCCTGAATGGGCCGGTGAAGAGGGCTCGAGTGTTCGCGCACTTAAAGGGACTGAAGGCGGACGTGGCCATGCTCCAAGAGACACATCTGAAGGTGGCGGACCAGGTCAGGTTAAGAAAGGGATGGGTAGGACAGGTATTCCACTCGGGACTGGACGCGAAGAATAGAGGGGTGGCAATATTGGTGGGAAAGCGGGTGTCATTTGAGGCCAAGACTATTGTAGCGGACAATGGAGGGCGATATGTAATGGTGAGCGGTAGGCTGCAAGGGACGTGGGTGGTGTTGGTAAACGTATACGCCCCGAACTGGGATGATGCAGGATTCATGAAGCGCATGTTGGGGCGCATTCCGGACCTGGAGATAGGAGGCCTGATAATGGGAGGGGACTTCAATACAGTGTTGGACCAGCACTGGACCGCACCAAATCAAGGACTGGAAAGAGGCCGGCGGCGGCCAAGGTACTTAGGGGGTTTATGGATCAGATGGGGGGAGTGGACCCATGGCGGTTTGCAAGGCCGCAGGCCTGGGAATTTTCTTTCTTCTCCCATGTACACAAAGCCTACTCCCGGATAGATTTCTTTGTTCTGGGTAGGGCGCTCATCCCGAGGGTGGAGGGGACGGAGTATTCGGCTATAGCCATTTCGGACCATGCCCCGCATTGGGTGGAACTGGAGCTGGGAGAGGAGAGGGACCAACGCCCGTTGTGGCGGCTGGATGAGGGACTGCTGGCGGACGAGGTGGTGTGTGGGAAGGTGAGGGGGTGTATCGAAAGGTACTTGGAGGCCAACGACAACGGGGAGGTGCGGTTGAGGGTGGTATGGGAGACGTTGAAGGCGGTGCTCAGGGGAGAGCTAATTTCCATTAGGGCTCATAGGGAGAAGACAGAGGGTATGGAAAGGGAGAGGTTAGTGGGGGAGATTTTGAGAGTGGACAGGAGATATGCAGAGGCCCCGGAGGAAAGATTACTTGGGGAAAGATGACGGCTCCAGACGGAGTTTGACCTGTTGACCACAGGGAAGGCGGAGGCACAGTGGAGGAAAGCGCAGGGGGCGACCTACGAGTATGGAGAAAAGGCTAGTCGGATGCTGGCACACCAGCTCCGTAAGAGGAGGGCAGCGAGAGAAATAGGGGGAGTCAAAGATGGAAGGGGAGCCAAGGTTCGGAGTGCGACGAAAATAAACGAGGTATTCAAGGCCTTTTATGAAGAGCTAAATAGATCCCAGCCCCCAGCGGGGGAAGAGGGGGTGAGACGATTCCTAGATCAGCTGAGATTCCCGAGGGTGGAGGAGCAAGAGGTGGCTGGTTTGGGGGCATCAATTGGGTTGGAGGAGCTGAGCAAGGGTTTGGGGAGCATGCAGGCGGGGAAGGCCCCGGGACCGGACGGATTCCCGGTGGAGTTCTACAGGAAGTACGCAGACCTGTTGGCCCCGCTACTGGTGAGGACCTTTAATGAGGCAAGAGAGGAGGGGACCCTGCCCCCGACAATTTCTTTGATCCTAAAGCGGGACAAGGACCCACTGCAATGTGGATCATACAGGCCGATTTCGCTCCTTAATGTGGATGCGAAGTTGCTGGCAAAAGTGCTGGCCACGAGGATCGAGGACTGTGTCCCGGTGGTAATCCACGAGGACCAGACGGGATTTGTAAAGGGCAGGCAACTAAACACCAATGTGCGGCGGCTCTTAAACGTGATAATGATGCCATCGGAGGAGGGAGAGGCGGAGAT
The DNA here is from genome assembly GCF_047496885.1 of Scyliorhinus torazame. Classification (NCBI taxonomy): domain Eukaryota; kingdom Metazoa; phylum Chordata; class Chondrichthyes; order Carcharhiniformes; family Scyliorhinidae; genus Scyliorhinus; species Scyliorhinus torazame. The sequence goes on from NC_092707.1 coordinate 101,826,366, forward strand.
AGTGGCAGCTATGGACGCGGAGAAGGCCTTTGACCGAGTAGAGTGGGAGTACCTCTGGGAGGTGCTGCGTAGGTTTGGATTCGGGGGAGGGTTTATCAGTTGGGTTAAGCTCCTTTACAGAGCCCCGATGGCAAGTGTAGTGACGAACCGGCGGAGGTTGGAGTACTTTCGACTGTACCGAAGGACGAGGCAGGGGTGCCCCCTGTCCCCCCTGATGTTCGTATTGGCGATCGAACCATTGGCCATGTCATTGAGGGAGTCTAATAAATGGAGGGGGGTGGTCCGAGGGGGAGAAGAGCATCGGGTGTCGCTATATGCGGATGACCTGTTGCTGTACGTGGCGGATCCAATGGAGGGGATGGTGGAGGTCATGCAGACTCTAAGGGAGTTTGGGGAGTTTTCGGGCTATAAGCTCAATGTAGGGAAGAGTGAGCTCTTTGTATTACAGGCGGGGGACCAAGAAAGAGGGATAGGGGGCCTACCGCTGAGGAGGGCGGAGGGGAGCTTTCGGTATCTGGGGATCCAGATAGCCAGGAGTTGGGGGACCCTACATAAACTGAATCTGACGAGGTTGGTGGAGCAAATGGAGGAGGATTTCAAAAGATGGGACATGTTACCGCTCTCGCTGGCGGGTAGAGTGCAGTCGGTCAAAATGGTGGTCCTTCTGAGGTTTCTGTTTGTGTTTCAGTGCCTTCCCATCGTGATCACTAAGGCCTTTTTTAAGAGAGTAGGCAGGAGTATTATGGGGTTTGTGTGGGCGAATAAGACCCCGAGAGTAAGGAGAGGGTTCCTGGAACGCAGTAGGGACCGAGGAGGGTTGGCGCTGCCAAACCTGGGGAGCTACTACTGGGCAGCAAATGTGGCGATGATCCGCAAGTGGGTTATGGAGGGAGAGGGGGCGGCATGGAAGAGGATGGAGATGGCGTCCTGTAAAGGAACGAGCCTGGGGGCGTTGGTGACGGCACCGCTGCCGCTCTCGCCGACAAAGTATACCACGAGCCTGGTGGTGGCGGCAACGCTAAGCATCTGGGGCCAGTGGAGACGGCACCGGGGTGCAATGGGAGCATCGGTGTGGGCCTCGATCAGGGGTAACCACCGGTTTGTCCCGGGGAAGATGGACGGGGGGTTCCAGAGCTGGCATCGGGCGGGGATTGGAAGAATGGGGGACCTGTTCATCGACGGGACGTTTGCGAGCCTAGGGGCACTGGAGTAGAAGTTAGAGTTACCCCCGGGAAATGCCTTTAGATATATGCAGGTGAGGGCTTTTGTGAGGCGACAGGTGAGGGAATTCCCGTTGCTCCCGGCACAAGAAGTTCAAGATAGGGTGATCTCGGGTGTATGGGTCGGGGAGGGCAAGGTGTCGGAAATACACCAGGCGTTGAAAGAAGAGGGGGAAGCGCTGGCAGAAGAGTTGAAGGGTGAATGGGAGGAGGAGCTGGGGGAGGAGATCGAGGAAGGTCTGTGGGCTGATGCCCTAGGTAGGGTTATTTCCTCCTCCTCATGTGCCAGGCTCAGCCTGATACAATTTAAGGTGGTCCACAGAGCGCACTTGACGGGGGCGAGGTTGAGTAGGTTCTTTGGAGTAGAGGACAGATGTGGAAGGTGCTCAGGGAGCCCGGCGAACCATGTCCATATGTTTTGGTCATGCCCGGCACTGGAGGGGTTTTGGAGAGGAGTGGCGGGAGCAATATCTCAGGTGGTGAAAGTCCGGGTCAAGCCAAGCTGGGGGCTAGCAATATTTGGAGTAGTGGACGAACCAGGAGTACAGGAGGCGAAAGAGGCCGGCATTCTGGCCTTTGCGTCCCTAGTAGCCCGGCAAAGGATCTTGCTAATGTGGAAGGAGGCGAAGCCCCCCAGCCTGGAGGCCTGGATAAATGATATGGCTGGGTTCATAAAGTTGGAGAGGATTAAGTTTGCCTTGAGAGGGTCTGCGCAGGGGTTCTACAGGCGGTGGTAACCGTTCCTAGACTATCTCGCGGAGCGTTAGAGGAAGGTCGGTCAGCAGCAGCAACCTTGGGGGGTGGGGGTGGAGGGGACGTCCTGGGAGGGGGGGGGGGGGAAGGGGGGACTGCCTGGGAGGGTGGATGTGCAAGAGATAACATGAAGGGTTGGGGAAACTGGCACGTACGGGTGAGGGCCAGTGTACAAAGCTGTGTAAATATATCATTTTGCCATGTATATATCTTGCTCTGCGCGATTTCTCGTTTTTTTTTTGTTACGGGGGGGGGTGGGTTATTGTTTGTAAGGGAGAAAAATTGTGTTAAAAAACTTTAATAAATATATATATTTTTTAAAAGGTATGGTACAGCAGAAATGGACCAGTATTTTTAAAACAAAACAATGTTTATTCTATGAACTCAACTTAACCTTTTTAAAACAAATAGTGAATATCTTAGCAACCATTAATTTAAAGATAACCCCCAAAGAATACAACACTAAGTAATCCTTTAAGCTGTCCTTTTAATATCCAAAAGACTTAACGAATCCTTAAACAGGTTCACATTCACTACTGAGAACATTTATAATTCTGAATTCACCAAATGATGCAGTCTTTGTTTAACTTCAGCTGCAGCTCAGTGGAAACCCCAGACCACCCAAGCTTTTCTCAAAGTGAAACTAAAAAGCAGAACCAGAGCTCAGCTCCACCCACACTCTGACATCACAGCAGTAACATGAGCAGCTAACCATTCCTTAAAGCGACATTCTCATGACACTTGTAAGAAAGGTACGGCAATCATCATGGATGATTTTAATAAGCTCATCGTCTGGAAGAATCAAATTGGCAAGGGTAGCCTGGAGGCAGAGTTCATTGCATGTATTAGAGATTGTTTCTTGGAACCGTATCATAGAATCTACCGTGCAGAATGAGGCCATTCGGCCCATCGAGTCTGCACCGGCCCCTGGAAAGAGCACCCCATGTAATCCCACATCTCCACCCTATCCCTGTAACCCGGTAACCCCACCCAACCTTTTTGGACACTAAAGGCAATTTAGCATGGCCAATCCACCTAACCTGCACGTCTTTGGACTGTGGCACAAGTATACTGGGCAGGAAGACTAAAAGGTAGGACAACTGATGAGCTGTGGCAGTTGTTTAAGGAGATACTCAATTCCTCACAGCTAAAATATATCCCTGTGAGGCCAAAAGATGGTAAGAGAGGTTAAAAAAAAAAAAACATCCATGGCTAAACAAGAAGGTCAAGGGCATTATAAAGACAAAAAAATAAGGTATATCATATTGCAAAGGCCAGTGGCAGGCTGCAAGATTGGGAAACTTTAAAACATAATCAAAGGGATAATAAAAAAGTAATAAAAAGACCCAAGATAAATTATGAAAGAAAACCAGCACAAAATATCAAAAAGCTTTTATAAGTAAATAAAAGGGAAGCTAAAATGAATGTTGATCACTTGGAAGATGAAGCCGGAGAGTTATTAGTGGGGAACACATAAATGGCAAAGATGCTAAATCAATACTTTACCTCAGTTTTTACGGTGGAGAACACTAGTACCATTCCTATGGGAACGGGCAATTCAGACGTAGTAGAAAAGGATGAAGTTAGAATAATCAACATCAATAGGGAAACGGTACTCAATAAACTATAGGGATTGAGTGCAGACAAGCCCCCCCGCCGGGCTTGATGGCCTACATCCTGGGGTGTTAAAGAAAGTAGCAGTAGAGATAGTGGATCCATTGGTTATAATATTCCAAAACTTCCTGGACATGGGAAAGGTTCCAATGGATTGGAAAAATGCTGATGGCGCACCCTTACTCAAAAAGGGAGAGAGGCAGAATGTGGGAAATTACAGACAAGTTATTTTAACATCTGTTGTTGGGAAAATGTTAGAATCAATTATCAAGGAAGTAATATCAGGACATTTGGAAAGTCAAAACGCTATCCATCAGAGTCAGCATTGTTTTATGAAGGGTAAATCATGTATGACTAATTTGCTAGAGTTCTTCGAAGATGTAACAAGCAAAATGGATAATGAGGATCCTGTAGATGTAGTATATCTGGTCTTCTGGGAAGTGTTTGATAAGGTGCCGCACAGAAGGTTAATTCACAAGGTTAGATCACATGGAATTAGGTGTAATTTATTAGCTTGAATAAAAGACTGGCTGACGGACAGAAGACAAAAAGTCGGGATAAATGGATACATTTTTCTGGATGGTAAGATGTGCCAGATATCGGTCCTTGGACCCCAGCTATTTACAATCTATATAAACAACTTGGATACAGGGATAGAAGGTTTTTAGCCAAATTTGCAGATGAATCTAAAATAGGTGGCACAGTAAGTTTCAATTCGGAAATAAGAACCTTACAAATGGATAGAGATAGGTGAAGAGAGTGGGCCAAAATGTGGCAGATTGAGTTTAATATGGATCAGTGGGAGGTCATGCAATTTGGTTTGAAAAATTGGGATGGTAACTTATTATCTAAATGGTGAGAGACTTTGGGGTGCTCCATTTCAAAGGAATCTGGGGACCCTTGTTCATGAGTCACAGAAAACTAGCATGCAAGTACAGCAGGTAATAAAGAAAGCAAATGGAATGTTGGAAATTATAGCTAAAGGAATAGAGTGTAAAGGTAAGGAAATGTTTGTTGCAACTGTACTAGGCAATGGTGAGACCACAGCTGGAGTATTGTGCACACAGTTTGGTCCCCTTATTTGAGTAAAGATGTAGTGGCATTGGAGGCAGTTCAGAGGAGGTTCACTAGGTGGATTCCAGAGGTGAGGGTTTATCGTATGAAGAGAGATTGAACAGTTTAGGCCTATGCTCTCTGGAGTTTAGAAGAATGAGGGGAAATCAAATTGAGGTACACAAGAGGATAACGTAGATGTGGAGCGGATGCGTCCTCTTGGGGGCATTCTAGAATGAGAGGCCTTAGTCTGAGGAGAAGAAGTAGCAAATTTAAAACAGAGTTGAGGAGAAACAACTTCTCCCAAAGAGTTATGAATCTGTGGAATTGGGCAGCGTGGTGAGGCAGCAGTGGGTTAGCCCTGCTGCCTCACGGCGCCGAGGTCGCAGGTTCGATCCCAGCTCTGGGTCATTGCATTCTCCCCATGTTTGCGTGGGTTTCGCCCTCACAACCCAAAAGATGTGCAGGCTCGGTGGATTGGCCACGCTAATTTGGAAAAAATGAATTGGGTACTCTTTAAAAAAAATGTTAAATAAATCTGTGGCATTCACTACACCAGACAGTGGATGCTGGGTCAGTGAGTAAATATTTTTTGTTGTTTTTGATATTTTTATTCAAATTTGTAACATATTTTCGCTCCCCCCCCCACCCCACCCACCACATTTACAGAAATAAGAAAAAACAAAGACCACATAAATAAACATCTTATAGCTATGTCACGTATTCCCCCAATATACAAGCCCCCCATTAAACGATAATAAACACAGTAGTAAACACAAAGAACCCCCCCCCCCCGCCCTGGGTTGCTGCTGCTGCTGACCACCTCCTAACACTCCGCTAGAAAGTCTAGGAACGGTTGCCACCGCCTGAAGAACCCTTGCACAGATCCTCTTAAAGGCAAATTTTACCCTCTCCAATTTAATGAATCCTGCCATGTCACTGATCCAGGCTTCCACGCTTGGGGGCCTCGCATCCTTCCACTGTAGCAGAATCCTCCACCGGTCTACCAGGGACGCAAAGGCCAGAATACCGGCCTCTTTCGTTTCCTGCACTCCCGGCTCGTCCGATACCCCAAATAGTGCGAGCCCCCAACTCGGCTTAACCCGGGTGTTTACCACCTTAGACACCGTCCTCGCAACGCCCCTCCAGATCCCATCCTGCGCTGGGCATGCCCAGAACATGTGGGCATGATTTATTGGGCTCCCCGAACATCTCACACACCTGTCCTCCACTCCCAAAACCCGACTCAGCCTTGCCCTCGTCATGTACGCCCTGTGCAGAACCTGAGATTGTATCAGGCTAAGCCTGGCGCAAGAGGAGGAAGAATTTACCCTACCCAGGGCGTCCGCCCACGTACCCTCATCTATTTCCTCCCATTTACCTTTCAGCTCCTCCACCGAAGCCTCCTCCTCCTCCTGCATCTCCTGGTAGATCGCCGAGACCTTGCCTTCTCCAACCCACACCCCCGAGAGTACCCTATCCTGGATCCTACGTGCTGGCAGCAGCAGAAATTCCCTCACCTGCCGTCTTACAAACGCCCTTACCTGCATGTACCTGAAGGCATTTTCAGGGGGGAGCCCGAATTTTTCCTCCACGCCCCAAGGCTCGCAAACTTCCCATCTATAAACAGGTCCCCCATCCTTCTAATACCTGCCCTGTGTCAGCTCAGGAACGCCCCATCCATTCTCCCCGGGACAAACCGATGGTTCTCTCGGATCGGGGACCACACCAAAGCCTCTGCCTCCCCCCTGTGGCGTCTCCACTGCCCCCAAATTTTGAGGGTCGCCGCCACCACTGGACTCGTGGTGTACCTTGTCGGCGGGAGCAGCAGTGGTGCTGTCACCAGCGCTCTCAGACTCGTGCCCACACAGGACTCCATCTCCAGCCTCTTCCACGCCGCCCCCTCACCCTCCAATGCGTATCATCGCCATTGGCAGCCCAGTAGTACCCACGCAGATTAGGCAACGCTAGCCCTCCTCTGTCCCTGCTCCGTTCCAGAAACACCCTTCTCACCCTCGGGGTCTTTTTCGACCATACAAACCCTATGATGCTCCTGCTAACCCGCTTAAAAAAGGCGTTAGAGATCAGGATGGGGAGGCACTGGAATATAAAAAGGAACCTCGGGAGCACCGTCATCTTCACCGACTGTACCGTACCCGCCAGGGAGAGTGGCAGCATATCCCACCTTTTAAACTCCTCCTCCATCTGCTCCACCAGCCTCGTCAAGTTGAGCTTGTGTAGGGCCCCCCAGCTCCTGGCCACCTGGATCCCTAGGTACCGAAAACTCCTTTCCGCCCTCTTCAGTGGAAGCTCGTCTATCCCCCTTCCCTGGTCCCCTGGGTGTATCACGAATAGATCACTCTTCCCCACGTTGAGTTTATACCCGGAAAAGTCTCCAAACTCCCTGAGGATCTGCATCACCTCTAGCATCCCCCCCACCGGGTCCGCCACATACAGTAACAGGTCATCTGCATACAGTGATACTCGGTGTGTCGCCCCCCCCCCCACACACACACGCACACACACACACACACCAGCCCCCTCCAGTTTCTGGACTCCCTCAAAGCCATCGCCAAAGGTTCAATTGCCAACGCAAATAAACAGGGGGGATAGTGGGGGTACCCTGTCTCGTCCACCGGTACTGCCGAACGTATTCCAACCTCCTCTGATTTGTGGCCACACTCGCCACCGGGGCTTCGTACAGTAACCTAACCCAACTAACGAACCTCTCCCCGAACCTCCTCAACACTTTCCACAGGTACCCCCACTCCACCCTATCGAAGGCCTTCCGCATCCATAGCCGCCACTATCTCCGCTTCCCCCTCCACTGCAGGCATCATGATTACATTTAGGAGCCTCCGCATATTGGTGTTTAGCTGCCTTCCCTTCACGAAACCCGTCTGGTCCTCGTGGATCACCCCCGGAACACGGTCCTCAATTCTGGTAGCCAACACCTTCGCTAACAGCTTTGCATCCACGTTGAGGAGCAAGATTGGCCTATACGACCCCCCCCCCCCCCCCTCACCCGCCTCATTGAAAGTCCTCACTAGTAGTGGGCCCAACAGGTCCATACACTTCCTGTAAAATTCCACCGGGAACCCATCTGGCCCCGGTGCCTTCCCCGCCTGCATACTCCCCAGCCCCTCAGTCAGCTCCTCCAGCCCTACCGGTGCCCCAAGCCCCGCCACCTGCCCCTCCTCTACCCTCGGGAAACTCAGCCTGTCCAGAAAACGACGCATCCCCCCTCCTCCGTCGGGGGCTCAGACCTATACAGCCCCTCATAGGAGTCTCTAAATACCCCATTTATTCCCACCGCACTCCGAACCATCTTCTCCCCTTTATCCCGAACTCCCCCAATCTCCCTCGCCGCCTCCCGCTTCCGCAGCTGGTATGCCAGCATCCAGCTAGCCTTCTCCCCGTATTCATACACCACCCCTTGTGCCTTACTCCACTGCACCTCCGCCTTCTTGGTAGTCAACAGGTCGAACTCGGCCTGGAGGCTTCGTCGCTCCTTGAGTAGTCCCTCCTCGAGGACCTCTGCATACCTCCTATCCACCCTTAAAATCTCCCCCACCAATCTCTCCCTCTCTCTCCTCTCCTCCCCCTCCTTGTGGGCCCTAGTGGAGATTAGCTCTCCCCTAATCACCACCTTCAGCGCCTCCCAGACCACCACTACCTGCACCTCCCTATTATCATTCACCTCTAGGTATCTTTCAATGCACCCCCGGATCCACCCGTTCACCTCCTCATCCGCCAGCAAACCCACCTCCAGGCGCCACAGCGGGCGCTGGTCCCTCTCCTCCCCTAGCTCGAGCTCCACTCAGTGCGGGGCATGGTCTGAGATGACTATGGCTGAATACTCCGTGTCCTCCACCCTCGGGATCAGCGCCCTGTTCAAAATGAAGAAGTCAATGCGGGTGTAGGCTTTATGGACGTGGGAAAAGAAGGAGAATTCCCTGGCCCCCGGCCTAGCAAACCTCCATGGGTCCACTCCTCCCATCTGGTCCATAAACCCCCTCAACACCTTGGCCGCTGCAGGCCTCTTACCCGTCCTGGATCTAGAGCTGTCCAATGCAGGATCCAATACCGTATTAAAGTCCCCCCTCATTATCAAGCTCCCTGCCTCCAGGTCCGGAATCCGGCCCAACATGCGCCACATAAATCCGGCATCGTCCCAATTCGGAGCATACACATTCACCAAGACAACCCGCACCCCCTGCAGCTTACTGCTCACCATCACGTCCCTACCTTCATTGTCTGCCACGATGCTCAGCGCCTCAAACGACACCCGCTTCCCCACCAAAATCGCCACACCTCGATTCTTTGCGTCCAACCCAGAGTGGAAAACCTGCCCTACCCACCCCTTTCTCAGCCTAACCTGGTCAGCTACCCTCAAATGCGTCTCCTGGAGCATGACCACATCTGCCTTCAGTCCCTTCAGATGCGCGAACACACGGGCCCTCTTTACCGGCCCGTTCAGGCCTCTCACATTCCAAGTTATCAGCCGGATAAGGGAGCTGCTGCTGCCACCACCCCCCCCCCGGCCGATTAGCCATCTCCCTTTCTAGGCCAGCCGCGTGCCCGCGCCTCCCGCACTCTCCGTTCCCCCCAGCAGCAGACCCCCACCCCGACTCTCCCTTCAGGCTCCAGCTCCCCTTCGGCCAATGCAGCAGCAACCCAGTTCCCCCCACCCTACCCCCCCAGCTAGGTCTCCCCCAGTTGCGTTGCTCCCCCATAGCACTCCCGTAAGTCAGCTGACTCCTGCTGACCCACGGCCGCTCCCGTCACTCCATCGACCCCCCCAGTGTGAGAATCTCCCCCCCCCCCCCTCCTCCTGTCCATCAGCGGGCGCTCCTCTCCAGCACCACCCCTCCCCCTGGCCCTGCCCCCTTCCTTCCCTAGCGCGGGAAAAAAAAAAAACGCGCTTTCCACCAAGCCGGCCTCGCACCCTCAGGCGCAGCTCCCTTTCGTGGCCTGATCCGAGCTCCCCCACCTTGGGCCTCCCCTCTCCCCTCCCCCCCCAATGGGGCCCCCCTCTTCCAACCACCGACGCCCACACTCTCACCAAACCCCCACTACGAACCATTTCACCTTACCCCACCCAGCACCCAAAAAAAAAAAGTACCAAACAGAACAGAACATCCCCCCAAAACACAACAATCACACCAATCCCCTCTCGGCATCCCCTCGCAACCGACCCTCAATCCGAGTCCAACTTTCCGGCCTGGATAAAGGTCCAAGCCTTCTCCGGCGTCTCAAAGTAGTGGTGGTGGTCTTTGAAAGTGACCCACAGTCGCGCCGGCTGCAACATTCAAAATTTCACCCCCTTCCGATGCAGAGCCGTCTTAGCCTGATTGTACCCAGCCCTCTTCTTGGCCACCTCCGCGCTCCAGTCCTGGTATATCCGGACCTCTGCATTCCCCCACCTGCTGCTCCGCTCCTTCTTTGCCCACCTTAAGACACACTCCCTGTCCACGAAGCGGTGGAACCGTACCAGCAACGCCCGCAGCGGCTCGTTGGGCTTGGGCCTCCTCGCCAGGACTCGGTGGGCCCCCTCCAGCTCCAAGGGCCCCGGGAAGGCGCCCGCGCCCATCAACGTGTTCAGCATCGTGACCACGTATGCTCCAACATCCGACCCCTCCACTCCCTCCGGGAGACCCAGAATCTGCAGGTTCTTCCTCCTCGACCGGTTCTCCATGTCCTCGAACTTCTCCTGCCATTTCTTATGCATCGCCTCGTGCGCCTCTACCTTCACCGCCAAGCCCTAGATCTCGTCCTCGTTCTCAAAGGCCTTTTGCCGCACCTCCCGGATCGCCGCCCCCGGGCCTTCTGGGTCTCGAACAGCTTGTCTATCGAAGCCTTCATCGGCTCCAACAGCTCTGCCTTCAATTCCGTGAAGCTGCGCTGGAGAAATGCCAACTGTTTCTGCGACCACTGCGCCCATGCTGCCTGGTCTCCACCCGCCGCCATCTTGATTTTCCTCCCTCTCACTTTTCGCTGCTCCAAAACTACTTTTTTCACCGCTCCACTCCTGGTCCAATCCATAGTGCCGGGGAAATATTATTATCGCCTTCCCACACTGGGAACTGTCGAACAAATGCCGCTGGGGGGCCTAAAAAGAGCCCAAAAGTCCGTTTCTGTCGGGGGCTGCCGAACGTGCGACTTAGCTCCGCATAGCCGCAACCGGAAGTCTCCGACAGTGTGTAAATTTAAGGAGTTAGACAGATTTTTAATTGGTAATGGGTTAAAGGGTTATGGAGAATGGGCAGGGTGGTGGAGTTAAGGCCAGAATGAGATCAGTCATGATCGAATTGGCGGAACAGACCCAATGGGCCAACTGGCCTAATTTTGCTCCTATATCTTATGACTTATGAGCAAGGTTGGATAGGGTGGCATGGTAGCACAGTGGTGAGCATGGTTGCTTCACAACTCCAGGGACCCGGGATCGATTCCCGGGTTGGGTCACTGTCTATGCAGAGTCTGCATGTTCTCCCCGTGTCTGTGTGGGTTTCCTCAAGGTGCTCCGGTTTCTTCCCACAGTTCAAAGATGTGCGGTTTAGCTCGATTGTTCACGCAGTGACCAATTACCCCGTAGTGTCCAAAAGCTGGGGTTGCTGGTTTCCAGGGATAGAGTGGAGGTGTGGGCTTAGGTAGGGTGCTCTTTCAGGGGCCGGTGTAGACTCGATGGGCCGAATGGCCTCCTTCTGCACTGTAAATTCTATGACTACGACTAAGGTGTGCAGAGGAGCAGGGCAAATTCTAGGGAGCATAGTGAGGGGCAGAAGCATACTGATACTAAGGGAGACATTTTGTTAAATTGCTTTTCAGTTCTTTAAACTGTCATTTCAAAACAATTGAAACTCTTGTCTGTTTTAGCAGCAAGGCATATTTTAAGTGTGAAACTAAAATGTTAAACTTTCCCTGAGGCACTTCAAAACTGAAAATTTAACAACCTGAAATTTTGCAGACGCAAGTCTTTGATTGAACTTGCCTTATTCTGATCTAAAGGCTAAGTTCCCATAACTTGCAGTCCATCAACCCACAGAACCACTGGAATTTCTGTAGAGATTTACTCCAACATTCTTGTCCTGGATCACATTCCTCACCTGAGACCACTTTCTCCTTTGAATGCGCTTTATCCAGCAAAGCAGAGACTTGCTCAGCAATACCTTCCTATAACCGAAAGATACATTGATTTCAGTTAAGTCAGTAACATGAAGCACAATTGAAGTGTTGGGTTCGATCGGCATTTTGATGGCAATAAACTAGAATTAACTGAAGTGGCATTGCTTCTAACATTGGTTTACTTCCATATAAAACAGAAAACTTGTTCTGGACTTTTCCATTAACCAAACTGCGCTGTGCAGTTGACTTAACTTATTAATATTCTAACTGTCACAAAGCTGCACCATTTAATTACAGTGCTTCCAGGCTGCTTTGTGCATGCTGCATTTGTATTGCAGGGAGAGATTGCGATGTATTACCCTGTTCAACCGTGAACACAGCTGGCAATTGGAAACAGTGGGCATTTCCCAAGGACTCACAGCATCTATAATGGCTCAGGAAGGTCTCATGGTAAATGGCAGCAAAACCACTCTATCAGACAGGCCTGATTCAATTAGTGTTCGATCAGAAAGGGATACAAGAACATACAAAAGCTGACAGACCAGGCAACAATCAACTGGTCCATCTCCAAAAGCAAAATACTGCAGATGCTGGAAATCTGAAATAAAAATTAAAAACCCTGCAAATACCCTGTTTCTCTCCACAGCTGAAACCAGAGATGTTGGGTTAACGTTTCATGTCAATGCCCTTTTATCAGAACTTGAAACATGAACTCTCTTCTCTCTCCACAAATGCTGCCAGGCATGCTGAGTATTTCCTGCAATTGTTTATATAATTGGCTCATTTAGCTTCTCCATCTTGTGCATCACGGAACAGGCACTCCCCATCCATCATTTACTGTCCTGGAAGAGGCCAAATGTCAGATTCCACAAACAGATGAATTATGGGGGAAAATTGGACTATTTCTGAGACCCTTTGGCAACCAAACCCAGTCCAAGAGATCACTGTGACCCTGATTAATGTTATGCATCTTGTACAAGGTGAACGCCAACCCCGCCAGAAACAGGTTTCAAATACTCATGCCAGGCAGCTTCTGTGGAGAGAGAAATAATTAACATTTCTTTATTAAAATAATTTTATTAAGACATTTATATGAACAGTAAATCCAAACCAACACAAGAGCAAGAAAAAACAGGAACCTCGCAATAACTAACCAACATTCCAACCCCCCTGCCATTCCCCTCCTCCCACCCTGCCTTCCCCATTTTAACCCCTTAATTCCCACCCCTCCCACTGCAAACACCTCAATTCTCCTTGAAGAAGTCAATGAATGGCTTCCATCTCCGGGCTAACCCATCAACCTACCATCTTAAGACGAACTTGATTTTCTCCAATCTTAGGAACTCTGCCATGTCACTCATCCACACCCCCAGTTTCGGTGGGCAAAGGCCAGAACATCGGCCTCTCTCGCCCCCCCTGGACTCCCGGGTGTTCTGACATTTCAAACATCGCCACATCTGGACTCGGGACAACTTTCATCCGCAGCACCTTGGACATTACATCCACGGACTCCTGCCAGATCCCCTTCAGTTTTGGACATGTTCAAAATATGTGAACAGAGTTCACGGGCCTCCCCGTGCATCGCCTCACACCTGTCCTCAACCTTCTCAAAAAACCTGCTCATCCTATCCACCGTCATGTGCGCCCTATAGAACATAGAACAGTACAGCACAGTACAGGCCCTTCGGCCCACGATGTTTCACCGACCACTTATCCTAATCTAAGATCAACCTAACCTACACCCCTTCAATTTACTGCTGTCCATGAGCCTGTCCAAGAGTCACTTAAATGTCCCTAATGACTCCGACTCCACCACCTCCGCTGGCAGTGCATTCCACACACCCATCACTCTGTGTAAAGAACCAAACTCTGACATCTCCCCTATACCTTCCTCCAACCACCTAAAATTATGTCCCCTCGTGACAGCCATTTTCGCCCTGGGGAAAGGTCTCTGGCTATCCAGTCTATCCATGCCTCTCATCACCTTGTACACTTCTATCAAGTCACCTCTCTTCCTTCACTCCAGTGAGAAAAGCCTCAACCTATCTTCATTAGACATGCCCTCCAGTCCAGGCAGCATCCTGGTAAATCTCCTCTGCACCCTCTCCAAAGCATCCACATCCTTCCTATAATAAGGCGACCAGAATTGGCCACAATATTCCAAGTGTATTCTAACCACACTTTTTAATGAAAGCCAAAACACCATACTCCTTCTTAACAACCCTATCAACGTGGGTGGCAACATTGAGGGATCTATGTACATGGACCCCAAGATCCCTCTGTTCCTCCACATTTCCAACAATCCTGCCTTTTACCCTCTATTCAGCATTCAAATTCGACCTTCCGAAATGAATCACTTCACATTTACCTAGGTTGAACTCCATCTACCACTTCTCAGCCCAGCTCTGCATCCTGTCAATGTCCTGTTATAACCTGCAACAGCCTTCGACACTATCTACAACTCCACCAACCTTCGTGTCATCGGCAAACTTACTAACCCACCCTTCCACTTCCTCATCCAAGTCATTTATAAAAACCACAAAGAGCAGAGGTCCCAGAACTACCTTAAACTGGATCAGGCTGAGCCTCATGCACGACGAGGGTGCATTCACCCTCCTCAGAAACTCCTCCCACAACCCTGCCTCCATTTCCACCCCACCCCCCTAGTTCCTCCTCCCATTTCCGCTTAACAACTTATCCTGTAGTCCCGAAGGAGGCAAATCAGGAAAGGGTGGCACCTGCTTCCTCACAGAGTCCCGTACCTGTAAGTATCGGAATCCGTTCCCACTAGACAGCTCATATTCCTCCTCAAAGTCCTCTAAACCCGTAAAGCTGCCTCCCACAAACAGGTCCGCAAACCGTTCGATCCCTGTCTGCGCCCCCGAAACCTCGCGTCCAAACCCTCGGTTCAAATCTGTGATTGTCGAAAATCGGTGCACACACTGAGGCACCTTACCACCTAAGAATCTGCCGCCACTGTCCCCACACCCACAAGGCCGCCGCCACCACCACAGGGCTTGTGGACTACTTGGCCGGCGAGAACGGCAGAGGCATCGTCAACAATGCCCTGCACCCCCACGCCAACCCCTTCTCCACTACCCATTTCCTCACCATAGCAATGTTTGCTGTCCAATAATAATTCATTATGTTTGGCAAAGCCAACTCGCTACCCCCCTCGCCCCTGTTCCAACAGCACCTCATTAACCCCTGGGGTTTTCCCCACCCAAACAAACCCCAAGATCAAAGTATTGACTTTCTTAAGGAATGATTTTGGGATGAAGATCTGGAAGTTCTGAAAGACAAATAAGAGCCTCGGCAGCACCGTCATTTCACTTTCTGCACCCACCCCGCCAGCGACAGTGGCAGCACATCCCACCTCTTAAAATCCCCCCAACTGTGCCAGATTCAACTTGTGCAGCTGTTCCCATCCCCGCGCCACCTGGATACCCAAATATCTGAAGCTTGTCCCCACCACCTTGAATGGCAGATCACCCAACATCCTCTCCTTCCCCCTGGCCTCGATCGGGAAGATCTCACTCTTCCCCATGTTTAGCTTATATCTGGAAAACAGGCAAACTCCTCCAGAATACTCAAAACTCCCCAGATACCTCCCAGTGGATCCGAGATATAAAAGCAACAGGTCGTCCGCATATAGCGAGACCCTGTGCTCAACGCCCCCCACACAATCCCTCTATTGCCAAGGCAAAAAAAACAACGGGCTAAGCGGGCACCCCTGCCTTGTCCAACGGTGCAGCCCGAAGTACCCTGAGCTCATCTGATTCGTCCGCACGCTTGCTATCGGCGTCCTATACACCAATCGGACCCAGTCCACAAACCCCTGCCCGAACCCGAACCGTCCTAACACTTCCCACAAGTACTCCCATTCCACCTGATCAAAAGCCTTCTCTGTATCCATTGTTACTGCCACCTCCATGTCTTGCCCCTCCAGGGGCATCATTATCACGTTTAGTTGTCTCCGAAAATTCGCTGACAGCTGACTCCCTTTTACAAACCCCACCTGATCGTTCCCTATCGCCTCAGCACACAGTCCTCAATTTGTGAGGAAAGGATCTTTGCCCGAAACTTGGCGGCCACATTTAAAGCGATATTGGCAATAGGACCCACACTGCTCTGGATCTTTATCCTTCTTTAGTATTCGGCATATGGACCCCTGCAATAATGTAGGGGGGGAGCTCCCCCTTTTCCCTCACCTCATTATATGCCCTCAATAGCAGGGGCCCCAGGTCCCCCCCAAAGTCTTATAAAATTCTACAGGAAGCCCATCTGGGCCCGGGGCCTTCCCTGCCTACATCACCCCCATGCCCTCCATCACCTCCACCACTCCAATGGGGGCCCCCAGCCCCTTCACCAGGTCCTCCTCCACCTTGGGGAACTCCAATCCATCCAGGAACGGCGCATTACACCCACCCCCTGGCCAGGGGCTGAGATTCGTAGAGTCTCCTATAAAACTCCTCAAATACCCCATTCACCCCCACCGAGTCCAGTACCACTCTTCCCCTCCTGATCTCCCTTGTGCCTCCTGTTTACTGAGTTGGTTGGCCAGCATCCTACTTGCCTTCTCCCCATACTCATACACTGCCCCTCTGGTCCTCCGCAACTGCCCAACTGCTTTCCCAGTGGACGTCAAACCGAACGTCTTTTCTTGCTGTGCCACAGCAACCACACCTTTGTCAGCAGCCAACCCCCTCCACCAAACAATCCCATCCCCCTCTACTACTAAGCTAACCACCTGACAACCCCCCCCACTGTGCTCCTGTTAACTGGCCCGCCCACCTAGCCTGGGCGCCCCCACCCAAGGCGTCTGAGCCTCCTCCCCCGCACTGATTCCCCTTGCCCCCGCTCACATACCTCCATAACACAAACAACAATGGAACAGGAAAAAAGGTGCATTCACCCTCAATGCTCCCCAAACATCCCGCCACCAAACTCAACAAAACATCTCAAAGGGGAAAAGTTCTCCAACAACCAACAAACAAAAAGCAAAAAACAGAGAAAAAACAAACATCTCCTCACACCTCCACCAAAGTTCAGTTTCCTACTTCTCCTGCCAGTCCATTGTCTCTTTAAAAACTCCATTGCCTCCTCATGCGTCCCGAAATAATGTTCTCGGCCATTATAAGTCACCCAAAGGCAGGCCGGGCACAACATCCCGAACTTCATCCCCTTCTTAAAAAAGGCAGCCTTCACCGCTTGAACCCGGCTCTCCTCTTCGCCAGGTCCGCACCCAGGTCCTGGTACACCAAGACTTCATTGCCTTCTCAGGTGCACCTCCTCGTCTGCCTAGCCAGCGTCCGCTCCCTCAATGCCTTCAGGCATCCCCACGATCCTTAGGTTTTGTCTCCGGGAGCGATTCCCCTTCTCCTTTAGCCGCTTCTAGGTCTCCCGCATCATTCCAATCTCGGCCGCCAACGTGGTAAGCTGCTCCTCATGCTCTCCCACCGTCTCCTCCAATTTCCGAATGACCTGGCCCTGGGACTCCAGCCTCTGTTCCACCGACTAATTCCCGCTTTTAGTGGTTCCTTCATAGATTATATCATAGAATTTACAGTGCAGAAGGAGGCCATTCGGCCCATCGCGTCTGCACCGGCTCTTGGAAAGAGCACCCTACCCAAGGTCAACACCTCCACCCTACCCCCATAACCCAGTAACCTCACACAACACTAAGGGCAATTTTGGACACTAAGGGCAATTTATCATGGCCAATCCACCTAACCTGCACATCTTTGGATTGTGGGAGGAAACCGGAGCACCCGGAGGAAACCCACGCACACACGGGGAGGATGTGTAGACTCCACACAGACAGTGACCCAAGCCAGAATTGAACCTGGGACCCTGGAGCTGTGAAGCAATTGTGCTATCCACAATGCTACCGTGCTGCCCCAAGCCCGTTCCTGGGTTTTCCTCCTCTGCAAGCGGAACTTATCATTTAAGTCCGCCAGCTGCTGCGTTAACCACTGGGCAGGCAGAGCTGACCCTCCGCCATCTTGACATGTGGCGCACAAAGAATCTCTTGCTCCAACTGCTCCCTTCTTCTCGACCCACTTCTGATCCGTGGATCCTTCCACCAGCACCAGCAGTGGAGTTTAACTTTCCTCAGCCACTCCTGCACCTTTTTCCACCTAAACATCCCCCAGCAAATGGGGAAAAGGACTGAAAAAACCACCTCGAGCAGGAGCTGCCAAATGTGCGGCCACTCACTCCATGGCCACCACCAGAAGTCAACAATTAACATTTCAATCAATGACCTTTCATTATTGGGCTTTTCACACATAAAAGGTCACTGATCAGAAGCATGAACTCGGTTTCTCTCACCACAGGTGACCTGCTGAGTATTTCCAGCACTCTGTTCTACTTCAGATTTTCAGCATCTGGAATATTTTAGTTTTGTAGACAAAAACAGCAAATTAGCACGAGCAGACAGTTTGTTTCATTAGCCACAGCCTCCCAGTTAACTGACGTCTCTGTTGCCATTGGATGGTCAGGCTGAACCCACCGCTTCTTGGCGTTGGTGATGTCTTCAGGCTCTTGAACACCATTTGAGTTACATTGTCTGGTTGCTGTCAATTTAGAAGCCATCATCAGTACAATGCAATCGTGCAATGACAGGTCTATTACTCAGCAGCATTCTCAACCTGAACAGATACAGGTTGGTAGATAGATAAGCAGACGCAAGTCTTTGACATTTATAAATGAGACTGACAGTTTTCCCAGACTTGACTGTGTAGATTTCTAAGCCAGATCTCTGTGGAACATCAAGAGAGTCAAGGCAAGGCAAGTGGGGTAGATAAGAGTACATATGCTTGAGAACATAAGAGTGCATTTCCACCTTTTCAAGACCTCTTATTATCTTTTCAGTTGAGAAACTAAAGGGTTAACCCAGCCACAGAGGATAAGCATACCTGAAATGGTTTTGGGCTTGTCCAGTCAGTTCCTGATGTTCAAACTCCTCATGCTGTTCCAAACATGAATTCCACTGATACCAGCACCTTCGCAGCATCTATCAAAACAGCAGAAAGTTAGGAAGCAGGAATACAGGCTCAGGTCCCAGTGCGGCTGTATTTATGGAACGGCACAGTTAAATGGGTCCAGGTGACATGATAGGGAATTAGTCACAAACACATTTGTCAGCCAGTTTTATTTGCAAATGTACTTTCCATAGTTTTCTCGCCACTGGGCTCTGTGCATCACCACAGAATAAACTCACTTTACTTGGGAGAAAGTTAATAGTTTGGTTTGTAGCTTTAATGATAGATGCAATGAAGGTCAACGATTTCTCTTTCCAAAGAAGCTTTTGTGTTTCTGTCTCTCTCCTTGGAATAGGTGGTAATGTTACTAGACTAGCAATCCAGAGGCCCAGGCTTATTGGTCACAGCCAGTGGAATTTAAATTCAATTCATAAATCAAGAAATAAAAAGCTAGCCTCAGTAATGGTGACTACAAAGCTATCATTAGATTGTTGCAAACAACAAAAAAATAGGAATGGACCACGAATGCTGATCATAATGCCTGCATCCCATGGAAGAATTTTTAAAAAGGTTGTCTTGAGACCATATAACCTTACATCCAGGAATTGAACTGTTGGAGGTCAATGGAGGTCAAGGGACAGACTGCTTTCAAACCTGAACTTCAAATAAAAGGAAACATTTCAACTACTAAACTTATACCTTCTCTATCTCAAATTAAGCAAAGCCGATTACAGGTCAAAGCAGGTCATATCGCTCTTCAGAGAGACGGAGCGTGAGAGAGAGAGCGTGAGAGAGAGAGCGTGAGAGAGAGAGCGTGAGAGAGAGAGCGTGAGAGAGAGAGCGCGAGAGAGAGAGCGCGAGAGAGAGAGCGCGAGAGAGAGAGCGCGAGAGAGAGAGCGCGAGAGAGAGAGCGCGAGGGAGAGAGCGCGAGGGAGAGAGCGCGAGGGAGAGCGCGAGGGAGAGCGCGAGGGAGAGCGCGAGGGAGAGCGCGAGGGAGAGCGCGAGGGAGAGCGCGAGGGAGAGCGCGAGGGAGAGCGCGAGGGAGAGCGCGAGGGAGAGCGCGAGGGAGAGCGCGAGGGAGAGCGCGAGGGAGAGCGCGAGGGAGAGCGCGAGGGAGAGCGCGAGGGAGAGCGCGAGGGAGAGCGCGAGGGAGAGCGCGAGGGGGAGCGCGAGGGAGAGCGCGAGGGAGAGCGCGAGGGAGAGCGCGAGGGAGAGCGCGAGGGAGAGAGCGAGGGAGAGAGCGAGGGAGAGAGCGAGGGAGAGAGCGAGGGAGAGAGCGAGGGAGAGAGCGAGGGAGAGAGCGAGGGAGAGAGCGAGGGAGAGAGCGGGGGAGAGAGCGAGGGAGAGAGCGAGCGAAAGAGAGCGCTAGAGAGAGAGAGGGCGAGAGAGAGAGAGGGCGAGAGAGAGACAACGTGAGAGAGAGAGCACAAGAGAGAGAGAGAGAGCGCGAGAGAGAGAGAGCGCGAGAGAGAGAGAGCGCGAGAGAGAGAGAGCGCGAGAGAGAGAGAGCGCGAGAGAGAGAGAGCGCGAGAGAGAGAGAGCGCGAGAGAGAGAGAGCGCGAGAGAGAGAGAGCGCGAGAGAGAGAGAGCGCGAGAGAGAGAGAGCGCGAGAGAGAGAGAGAGAGCGAGAGAGAGAGAGCGCGAGAGAGAGCGCGAGAGAGAGAGAGCGCGAGAGAGAGAGAGCGCGAGGGAGAGCGCGAGGGAGAGCGCGAGGGAGCGCGCGAGGGAGCGCGAGGGAGCGCGAGGGAGCGCGAGGGAGCGCGAGGGAGCGCGAGGGAGCGCGAGGGAGAGCGCGAGGGAGAGCGCGAGGGAGAGCGCGAGGGAGAGCGCGAGGGAGAGCGCGAGGGAGAGCGCGAGGGAGAGCGCGAGGGAGAGCGCGAGGGAGAGCGCGAGGGAGAGCGCGGGGAATTGCGCGAGGGAGAGCACGAGGGAGAGCGCGAGGGAGAGCGCGAGGGAGAGCGCGAGGGAGAGCGCGAGGGAGAGCGCGTGAGAAACAGAGAGCGCGTGAGAAACAGAGAGCGCGTGAGAAACAGAGAGCGCGTGAGAAACAGAGAGCGCGTGAGAAACAGAGAGCGCGAGAAACAGAGAGAGAACGAGAGAGAGAAAGAGCGAGAGAGAGAAAGAGCGAGAGAGAGACAACGTGAGCGAGCGCGCGAGAGAGCGCGCGAGAGAGAGAGCGCGCACAAGTGAGAGCGCGAGAGAGAGAGAGCGCGAGAGAGAGAGAGCGCAAGAGAGAGCGCGAGGGAGAGCGCGAGGGAGGGCGAGAGGGAGGGCGAGAGGGAGGGCGAGAGGGAGGGCGAGAGGGAGGGCGAGAGGGAGGGCGAGAGGGAGGGCGAGAGGGAGGGCGAGAGGGAGGGCGAGAGGGAGGGCGAGAGGGAGGGCGAGAGGGAGGGCGAGAGGGAGGGCGAGAGGGAGGGCGAGAGGGAGGGCGAGAGGGAGGGCGCGAGGGAGGGCGCGAGGGAGGGCGCGAGGGAGGGCGCGAGGGAGGGCGCGAGGGAGGGCGCGAGGGAGGGCGCGAGGGAGGGCGCGAGGGAGGGCGCGAGGGAGGGCGCGAGGGAGGGCGCGAGGGAGGGCGCGAGGGAGGGCGCGTGGGAGGGCGCGAGGGAGGGCGCGAGGGAGGGCGCGAGGGAGGGCGCGAGGGAGGGCGCGAGGGAGGGCGCGAGGGAGGGCGCGAGGGAGGGCGCGAGGGAGGGCGCGAGGGAGGGCGCGAGGAAGGGCGCGAGGGAGGGCGCGAGGGAGGGCGCGAGGGAGGGCGCGAGGGAGGGCGCGAGGGAGGGCGCGAGGGAGGGCGCGAGGGAGAGCGCGAGGGAGAGCGCGAGGGAGAGCGCGAGGGAGAGCGCGAGAGAGAACGCGAGGGAGAACGCGAGGGAGAACGCGAGGGAGAGCGCGAGGGAGAGCGCGAGGGAGAGGGCGAGGGAGAGGGCGAGGGAGAGGGCGAGGGAGAGGGCGAGGGAGAGGGCGAGGGAGAGGGCGAGGGAGAGGGCGAGGGAGAGGGCGAGGGCGAGGGCGAGGGCGAGGGCGAGGGAGAGGGAGAGGGAGAGGGAGAGGGCGAGGGCGAGGGCGAGAGAGAGTGCGAGAGAGAGTGCGAGAGAGAGCGCGAGAGAGAGCGCGAGAGAGAGCGCGAGAGAGCGCGCGAGGGAGAGCGCGAGGGAGAGCGTGAGGGAGAGCGCGTGAGAAACAGAGAGCGCGAGAAACAGAGAGCGCGAGAAACAGAGAGCGCGAGAAACAGAGAGAGAGAGAACGCGAGGGACAGAGGGCGAGAGAGAAAGAGCGAGAGATACGTGAGAGAGCGCGCGAGAGGGGGAGCGAGAGTGCGAGAGAGAGAGCGCGAGCGAGAGAGAGAGCGCGAGAAAGAGTGAGAGCGCGAGAAAGAGTGAGAGCGCGAGAAAGAGTGAGAGCGCGAGAAAGAGTGAGAGCGCGAGAAAGAGTGAGAGCGCGAGAAAGTAAGAGAGATCGTGAGAAAAAGCAGGAGAGAGAGAGAGCGCGCGGGAGAAAGAAAGGCGAGCGAGAGAGAGAGAGCGCGAGAGAGAGAGAGCGCGTGAGAGAGAGAGCGCGTGAGAGAGAGCTTACGAGAGAGAGCGCGAGAGAGAGAGCGCGAGAGCGCGGGGGAGACAGAGAGCGCGAGAGAGAATGAGCACGCGAGAGAGAATGAGCACGAGAGAGAGAGGGCACGAGAGAGAGAGAGAGAGAGAGCACGGGAGGGAGAGAGAGCCCAAGAGAGAGAGTGCGAGAGAGGGAGAGCCCGAGAGATGGAGCCTGAGAGAGAGAGCGAGAGACAGAGTGCGAGAGAGAGAGTGCGAGAGGGAGAGCGCGAGAAGGAGAGCGCAAGAGCGAGAGCGAAAGCACGAGAGAGAAAGCACGAGAGAGAAAACACGAGATAGAGAGAGAGAGCGAGTGAGAGCGCGAGTGAGAGCGCGAGAGAGAGCGCGAGTGCGCAAGAGAGAGAGAGCGCGAGAGAGAGAGAGAGAGAGAGCGAGAGAGAGAGAGAGAGAGAGAGCGCGAGAGAGAGAGAGAGCGCGAGAGAGAAAGAGAGCGCGAAAGAGAGAGAGAGCAGGAGAGAGAGCGTGAGAGAGAGAGCGTGAGAGAGAGAGCGTGGGAGAGAGAGCGTGGGAGAGAGAGCGTGGGAGAGAGAGCGTGGGAGAGAGAGCGTGGGAGAGAGAGCGTGGGAGAGAGAGCGTGGGAGAGAGAGCGTGAGAGAGAGAGCGTGAGAGAGAGAGAGCGTGAGAGAGAGAGAGCGTGAGAGAGAGAGCATGAGAGAGAGCGCGAGAGAGAGCGCGAGAGAGAGAGCGAGAGAGAGAGCGAGAGAGAGCGCGAGAGAGAGCGCGAGAGAGAGCGCGAGAGAGAGCGCGAGAGAGAGAGCGCGAGAGAGAGAGCGCGAGAGAGAGAGCGCGAGAGAGAGAGCGCGAGAGAGAGAGCGCGAGAGAGAGAGCGCGAGAGAGAGAGCGCGAGAGAGAGAGCGCGAGAGAGAGAGCGCGAGAGAGAGAGCGCGAGAGAGAGAGCGCGAGAGAGAGAGCGCGAGAGAGAGAGCGCGAGAGAGAGAGCGCGAGAGAGAGAGCGCGAGAGGGAGAGCGCGAGGGAGAGAGCGCGAGGGAGAGAGCGCGAGGGAGAGAGCGCGAGGGAGAGAGCGCGAGGGAGAGAGAGAGAGCGAGAGCGCGAGAGAGAAATCATTCATATTTCATTAAAATTATATTAGACAATAATAAACATTGCATAAATTATAACTGTATCTGTCAAGCGAAGTTAACCATTTAGTAAGTTCAGGATTTCCTGGATACTCAAGAGATGAGTGTCTGGAAAGCTCAATGAGACCACAAATGTTCCAGCTGAGCAACCAACAGGTCAACAAGGCTACCAGCAGCTCAAGCTTGGAAGACTATCCAGAATGCATTTCATAATGTCTGAGAGAAACCTCATTCTTTTATCCTCACCTGTCATTTTTGCAGAGGCTGATCTTCCTCTGTAATTAGCAATTTGCCTTGTCTTAACTCATTGTATTCAATGGTACTGATAATGAAAATAGCTATTGCACATATTTACAACATTTGCTATTTACATATTACTTATATGGCCATCAAAACAAAGTGACATTTAATTAGGATTGCCAAAGCTGCACGTCACAGTCACTCTTCAGTTGCATCACTCTGCCACTAGAGTGTGATGAATGTAAGAAATTGTCATAATTTATATTTTTAGCAGTAATGTTATGAAAGCCTGGGTTAAGATGCACATAGACAGTATGACTGCCCATGCGGTGATTAAGGTGTCATACAAGAGGTAATCATTGATTTGCAGATAAAGTGTTCTGCTAATAAATCTTGAGAACTATTTACTTGTTTACAGATAGTTAACTAATGGAATATTGTTCAGGTTTGAAAGACTCCCGAGTGTCAATAATGTATGAGGGGCATTGTGTTTGGTCATGGCTAAACAAGTCGAGAGACATTTTGTAAGAAGAGACAAAAGAATGCCTTACGTTTTGCGTACAAATGATGTAGTTAATGGGAGAAGCCAGGTCAATCTGAAGAGTCAGTAGGTCATAGAACTGTAATCTGAACAGATGTTTCAATTTGGTCCTTAAAAGGTTCTCCATCCAAAGACTCTGGACAACGAAAAGCAAGCTGAAACCTGGTTGATAACTTCATTCACCAGTGGTATTTGAAATATATTGATTTGCTTAATTAGAATAGAGTGGTATTTGAAATATATTGATTTGTTTAATTGGAATATAGTGGCAGGTTTAGGAAGTACGTTAAGGTTTTCTCTTTTATTTAAGAATTGTTCTAACTGTTAACTGTAAAGCTATTTATTTGTTACTAATGTGGTTAATTATGTGATTAAATTAAATTTGCTTCAACTTAAATGATACCTATTGGTCAGTGTTATCACTCTTGTGGATCAGTAACATTTCCTCACAGTTTTACAAATTGAAAACAGTTGAGTTCTCATTCGGGATCCAAACAAGAGAGAGTCTCAAGGTACAGAATCTGCAGATCCTGCAGCAAACCAACACTTAAAGCATCACCAATGCACCGAAGGAAAGGTGCTTGATCCTGGCATACTGGTAGTAATAGCATGGAGACTCACTGTACAAGGAATGGGACAATTATTATTTGAGTATTCCATACACCTTCATATTATTGTGTACATTCCACTGCTGCAGATTACTTATTTCTCAAAAATACTCTCCAGTCTCTCCTGAAGGCTAGCTGAACTACGTCTCCACAATCACAGTAGCCCTCAACCAAGTTGCTATTTCTCATGTGACAACAGCTGCCAGTGGGCAACAAGACTGTGAAAGACACCCATCCATGCAAGATTCTGGTTCAGAAATACACATGCATTTCTGTGCAAGAGTCATTGAATGGCAATCAGGGATGGGAGCTGGCTGACTGATTCCACTTGCACATCCAAAGTACAATGAATCCAATCAGAGCATTTTCAACTTTCCCAAGGTGGGATTAGTTAACGCAGCAACTCCTGGAATCAAACTTGAAACATCCGATGGTATCCAGCCTTTAACATACACACCACATGTTAGCTCCAAGATACAGACACTAATCATATATACAAAGGCTTCCTTGAAGAAAGAGCCATGCGCAGGCAGGTGGCATCCGAACTGCTGTCTGTTGGAGCCGCAGCATTACTAACAACAGTGGTTGCGTTCGTGGTCCTTTTCCAAAATTCTATAATTTTGGAACTGTTCCTGCAGATTAGAAGGTAGCAAATGTCACCTCACTATTTAAGGGATGGTGGGAGAGAGAAAACAGGGAACTGCAGATCTGTCAGCCTGATACCAGCAGTAGGGAAAATGCTAAAGTCTATGTGAGAACTGAATACTTGGAAAATAGTGGTAGGATTGGGCAGATCTCGACATGGATTTATGAAAGGGAAATCCTGTTTGACAAAACTGTTAAGAGCCTTTTGAGGATGTAAATAGTCACATAGATAAGTGAGAACTAGTGGATGTGGAGCACCTGGATTTTTTGAAGGCTTTAAATAAAGTCCCACACAAGAGGTTAAGTAAAATTAGGACACATGGGATTGGGGTAATATACTGATATGGATTGAAAATTGGTTAACATAAACATAAGAACATAAGAACTAGGAGCAGGAGTAGGCCATCCTACCCCTCGAGCCTGCTCCACCATTCAATGAGATCATGGCTGATATTTTGTGGGCTCAGCTCCATTTTCCGGCCCGAACACCATAACCCTTAATCCCTTTATTCTTCAAAAAAACTATCTATCTTTATCTTAAAAACATTTAATGAGGGAGCCTCAACTGCTTCACTGGGCAAGGAATTCCATAGATTCACAACCCTTTGGGTGAAGAAGTTCATCCTAAACTCAGTCCTAAATATACTTCCCCTTATTTTGAGGCTATGCCCCCTAGTTCTGCTTTCACCGCCAGTGGAAACATCTGTCCTATCTATTCCCTTCATAATTTTATATGTTTCTATAAGATCCCCCCTCATCCTTCTAAATTCCAACGAGTACAGTCCCAGTCTACTCAACCTCTCCTTGTAATCCAACCCCTTCAGCTCTGGGATTAACCTAGTGAATCTCCTCTGCACACCCTCCAGTGCCAGTACGTCCTTTCTCAAGTAAGAGAGAACGCAGAGAGTAGGAATAAATGGATAATTTTCAGATTGATAAGCTACTAGAAGGTTCAGTACTTGGGCCCCAGATATTCACAATCTTTGTCAATGACTGGGATGTTGGGCCCAAATGCATTAAATATTTAATTCAAGGCATTTTCATAGAAACAAACAAAAGCAGAAGGAAAATCATACAACATTATAAAAAACAAGCAACCACAAATGCCGATTCAGGGGAACCATAGATTTGAGTCAGGGAAGCGGGATGGAAATTTTTGGAGATGGGAGAAGAAAGGAATTAGGACACTAAACGATTTGTTTCTTGGGGGTCGTTTTGTGGGATTGAAGGAGCTGGAAGCGAAGTATGGGCTGGAGCAGGGGGAAATGTTTAGATACATGCAGGTTCAAGTCTTTGCCAGAAAGGAGACACAGAGCTTCCCAGCAGAGCCGGCTTCCACATTGCTGGAGGAGGTGCTGACGACAGGGGGACTGGAGAAGGGGGTAGTATCGGCGGTTTACGGGGATATTTCGGAGGAGAAGAAGGCGCCACTAGAAGGGATCAAGGCAAAATGGGAGGAAGAGTTGGGAGAGGGTATGGAGGAGGGGTTCTGGTGTGAGGTGCTCCGGAGGGTGAACGCCTCCACCTCGTGTGCGAGGTTGGGGCTGATACAGCTGAAGGTGGTGTATAGAGCTCACCTTATAAGGACGAGGATGAGCCTGCTCTTTGAGGGGGTTTGAAGATGTGTGTGAACATTGCGGGGGGGTGCCGCAAACCACGTTCATATGTTTTGGTCCTGTCCAAAGTTGGAGTATTACTGGAAGGAGCTTTTTAGAGTAATCTCTAAAGTGGTGCACGTGAAACTGGACCCGGGCCCTCGGGAGGCCATATTCGAGGTGTCGGACCAGCCGGGGTTGGAAACGGGCGTGGAGGCAGATGTTGTAGCCTTCGACTCGTTGATCGCCCAAAGGCAGATCCTGATAGGGTGGAGATCAACCTCTCCATCCGGTGCCCTAGCGTGGCGGGGGGACCTGCTGAAATTCTTGACGCTTGAAAAGGTCAAATTTGAACTGAGGGGAAGGATGGAGGGGTTCTACAATTCATGGGCGTTATTCATTATGCACTTTCGAGAATTGGATCACATCGAACATGGGGGGGTTGGGGTCTGGGGAGGGTTGAGGGGAGGGGGACTGTATGTGTTAATGGTGACTATGGATGACTCTTGATTCCTTTTTGTCATTTGTTTATGTTAACATGCGGGCTAATGTCTGGGGTTTGGTGGGAGGATGGGATCGTTGTTATTGACATGGGGATTGACATTACATTCATCACTGATTATTGTTTATTGTTGGTTGTCAATTTGGGAGAAAATGTGAAAGAGGAGAATAAAAAATATATATATTTTTAAAAACAGCACCCACTCCCCCCCACCCGGTTGTTCCCCACTATCGCCCAATTCTCCCATCCTGCCTTCCCTATTTTAGCCCCCTTACCCCCTCGCTGACCCCTCAATCCTCCTTAAATAAGTCAATGAACAGCTTCCACCTCCGAGTGAACCCATCAACTGACCCCCCTCAGGATGAACTTTACCTTCGCCAGCCTCAGGAATTCTGCCAGATCACTCACCTGCTGCTTTCAGCGGCTCCAAGTCCCTCCATCCAAGTAAAATCCGTCTCTGGGCTATCAGGGAGGCAACAACCAAGACACTGGCCTCTCTCGTCCCCTGGACTCCCAAGTCTTCCGACACCCCAAATATCACTACCTCTGGACTTGGGGCCACCTTCACCCCAAACACCTCGAACATTACATCCGCAAACCCCTGCCAGAACCACTTCGGATAAGCCCAAAACATATGGACGTGGTTCGTGGGCCTCCCTGCGCACTGCCCACACCCATCCTCTACCCCCTCAAAAACCTACTCACACTTGCGACCGTCATATGTGCTCAATGAATTACTTTAAACTGAATGAGGCTTAGCCTCGCACACGACGACAACGCATTCACCCTCAGCAGGGCCTCAGCCCACGTCCTAGCCTCCACTTCCTCTCAAAGCTCCTCCGCCCATTTATACTTTATATCCCCCTCCCAATCTATGAGGTCCTTGTAGACCTTGGACACCTTCCCCTCCCCCATCTCCTCCTTCAACAGTACCTTATCCTGCAACCCTAGCAGCAGTACCCCAGGAAAAGACGACACCTCTCTCCTCACAAAATCCCGCACCTGCAGATACCTAAAACCATTCTCCATAGGCAGCTCATATTCTTCCTCCAGGTACACCAGTTTTACAAATCTGCCCCCAATAAACAGATCACCGAATCGCTCAATCCCTTGTGCCCCCACCCCCGAAACCTCGCATCCAGTCCTCCCTTTGCAAACCTATGATCAGCCATACCACTTTTGGGGCCAGCCCGTGTCACGCGACCCTTCATGTTAAGGAATGGGTTAAGAGTCATTCCAATTAGATGTCTCATTGATGTTAAGTATCCAATAATTGACACTGATATGTCAAGAGGCTGCAGGTGGTCTTTGTGGGCATGTGATGTGGTGATTGAGTTTGGTACAGAGCTGTGTTCAAGGAGAATAAACATGTTTGCAAAAAGTAGCAGAATTCTTGAATCTTTACTCAACAGTAGCTGAAAGCTGACACTTCAGGCCCACCCTTGGATGACCACCGTCATCGATCCTTTTCCAACTGCGCCACATCAACTATGCCCTTGTCAGCAACCCTCTCCCCCACTCTTAAATGAAACATCAACCCCATCTCCCTCCCCTGCACCTACCTCCTGACAACCCCCCACTGCATTCCCGTTAACTAGCCCGCCCAGCTAATACTTCTAAGTTTCATGGTGACACAAAACTAGGCGGGAAACTGAGTTGTGAGAAAGACAAAACCACAGTACACTGGCGATTTTGAGAGCCTGCACTAGCTGTGCACGGGATTGATGGCATGGGCGGAAAATCGCGCAACAATCGGGAAATGTGATTCTCACCGGAGAGAATTGCCGGCAACTCAAAAATGAGTTGCTCATTTTAACAGATTTCCATAATTTTAAATGTAATTAGCAGGCCCCCCACTACATGAACACCCCCTCCCCCCACTAAATGACCCGATGTGAAGCAATCAAGGGATCCCTCTGGGGGCGCAGTATAGCCCCTGAGGAGGAGAGAGGCATGCCCAGGCAGTGCACAGATTTGCACTGCGCCAATGTGTCAGTGCCAACCTGTGCTGGGGGAGGGCCTTCGGTGGAGACCCATGGGGGTAGGTGGTTCATTGATGTGAGATGGGGGGTGAGGACGAAGATAGGACACGGGGGGGGGGGCGGAATATTTGGAATTTGTGATGGGGGCTGGGGGCCATTAGGCTTCAGTGCTGATCGGGGCGACCCAATTTCTGTGGAACCCGGGAGCCGGCTCCGAGGCCCTGCCCTGCCAGAGTGGTGGCATAAACCATGTCTACTCATTTTGTTTCTTCAGAGAGGCTCAATATTTTGAAAGAAAATTGGTCTTTGCAACTGGAGAGTTACACATCAGTCTTTAGTCTGAGCCTGACAAATGGGCAAATTCTGGTAAGATTCCGTCCACAGTCACAGGGTAAGGGGCAGGCCATTTATGACGGAACGGAGGAGGAATTTCTTCAATCAGAGAGTGATTAATCTTTGGAATTTGCAATCACTGATGGCAGTAGAGGCTCAATCATTAAGCATGACCAAGACAGGGATTGATAGATTTCTAAAGATGAAAAGTATCAAGGGCTACAGGGATAGTGCAGGGTGTGTGCACGTGTGCTCGTCTGCATGTGTGCGTGACTGATTTAATTAAAATGAAAACAGAATGTCTACAGAGTTGAAAACATCAAGGTGTGAAAAGCCAGCATTTGAAGTGAATAGGGCCAAGTTGGATGCTCTGCCGGTAAATAAAACATGGGTTGAAATTTGCATTCGGTGATAGGTAAGGGTTTGGATTTCAGTTATTAACTTTCAGGTGGTAATAAAAGGTTTCACAACTTGGGAAAGGTCATGAGAAACCTAGGAATGGGTGATTTGACCCGAGGGAAATAGAGAGAGAAATTGAAAGATTTTAATATTGTGAAGACAGTTAAGTTCAGTGAGATATTGCGAAGAGTGTTTTTAAAGATGAAAGAGGAAAAACATATTAATGAAAAGGTTGGGACCTATGTTCAGGGAAGCGACCAGATAAGACTCTGCAGTGTGCTCTGTATTGGGTCAGAGCTGTGAAAAGAAGCAAAGTGAAGCATCCTGCAGCCACCCAGAAGAGTGCCTGTTGCCTTCAGGAAGCAGGGTTTTGTTCTTTTTCCCCCCCCCATTTTTTTCTCTTTTTTAAAATAAATTTAGAATACCCAATTATTTTTTTTCCAATTAAGGGGCAATTTAGGGTGGCCAATCCACCTTACTTGCATATTTTTGGGTTGTGGGGGCGAAGCCCATGCAGACACGGGGAGAATACGCAAACTCCACGTGGACAGTCACCCGGGACTGGGATCGAACCCGGGTCCTCATCGTTGTCGGCATCAGTGCTAACCACTGTGCCACTGAGCCGCCCTAGGGTTTTGTTCTGAAGCTTCTGGAATTCTCCGCAGCAGAAAGAGAAGCCCTGTGACATATCTTCCCCAAAGCAACAACAGTGGTCTTGTGATATTACTAAAATCTTTAAGATTAAATATATGTCGGGACTGCTGCCGAAAGGGATGCTTATTTGTGAGTTGAACCAAGTAGAAATCTTTTTGAGGAGAATGTGCTGAAAGACTAATTTTAACTGTGTAAATGTGAACATGTGTGTTAAGTTTTCTTTTGTTAATAAACGTTATAATTTACTCTGTAAAATCTTCAAAAATGTAATTGGAAAATGTAACTTCTGACTTCAGCACGCATATCTTCTTGTTGTAAAGATGTGCAGGTTAGGTGGATTGGCCATGCTTAATTGCCTCTTAGTGCCCAAATATATGTAGATTAGGTTACAGGGATATGGCGGGGAGTGGGCCTAGGTTGAGTGCTCTTTCGGAGGGTCGGTGCAGACCTAATGGGCCAAATGGCATCCTTTTGCATTGTAAGGATTCCATGATTCTATGAAAGTACAAATTGAAATTGGTTGTGATAGCTTGCCAAGTTTCCCTTTGGGATTTGGTTAGCACAGCAATTACCACCTGCCACATCATAAAGCAGGAAGATCAGCTAATTGAAGGGTGGGGCAGACTTAAGGGGTCGAATGGCTTTCTCCTGATTCTATATCCCTAACAAATGGTTTGCTCCTGTTAGGTATGCACGTGAATCGGTACATGAAAATGGTAGTAATTCAACTGAACAAAACACCGGCAACATTAGACAGAGAACAACGGTCAGTTGGAAGTGAGGAATAAAGCTCTACTTAATTGAATGGTCCAAAGGTTGTTGCAAATCGACCTGAGAACTCCAGTAATGAGTTAAAAATTCAGCAAAATACCTAGAATTAAATCTAGCTTTTACATGCCCTGCATCTTAAGGTACATAATGAAAATGAGAACTGACAGGGCGGCATGTGGCACAGTGGTTAGCACTGGGACTGCGGCGCTGAGGACCCGGGTTCGAATCCCGGCCCTGGGTCACTGTCCGTGCGGAGTTTGCATATTCTCCCCATGTCTACGTGGGTTTCACCCCCACAACCCAAAAAGATGTGCAGGTTAGGTGGATTGGCCACGCTAAATTGCCCCTTAATTGGAAAAAAAATAAAAATAATTGGATACTCTAAATTTATTTTAGAAAAAAAGAAAACAAAAAGAAAAAAAGAAAATGAGAACTGACTGAAGATGAGATAGACTTGTTATGTTGCATTTTCTTGTTACGGATGGGTGATGCAAAAGGAAGGTATTTTGTTTCAAACAGCATAATTACAGAGCAACTGAAATCTGCCTACACTGCTCAGGGCGGCATAGTAGCACAGTGGTTAGCATTGTTGCTTCACAGCACCAAGGTTTCAGTTCAATTCCCAACTTGGGTCACTGTCTGCGCGGAGTCTGCACGTGATCCCCGTGTCTGCGTGGTTTCCTCCGGATGCTCCGATTTCCTCTCCCAAGTCCCAAAAGATGTGCTTGTTAGGTGAATTGGACATTCTGAATTCTCCCTCAGTGTACCGGAACAGGTGCTGGAGTGTGGCATTAGGGGATTTCACAGTACTTCATTGAAGTGTTAAGTAAGCCTACTTGTGACAATAAAGATTATTATTATAGCTGCTACACAAATGTCAAGAAAACGGTTTTTGTATATTTGTGATTGATACACAACTACAAGGGCATGGTTACCAGTATGGACTACCTCCTGCGTGTCAATACCTGATATAATTTACACTGGATAATATTACTGTACTACCAGTACATGACACCATTATGTGGTGAGGCTCCTCCAAGACATTTGCCTTGCTGAAAGAACTACTCTGGGTGGCACGGTAGCACAATGGTTAGCACCGTTGCTTCACAACTCTAGGGTCCCAGATTCGATTCCCGGCTTGGGTCACTGTCTGTGCGGAGTCTGCACGTTCTCCCCGTGTCTGCGTGGGTTTCCTCTGGGTGCTCCGGTTTCCTCCCACAGTCGAAAGATGTGCAGTTAAGGTGAATTGGCCATGCTAAATTGCCCTGAGTGTTCAAATAAGGTTAGGTGGGGTTACTGCGTTACGGGGATAGTGTGGAAGTGTGGGTTAGGTAGGGTGCTCTTTCCAAGGGCCGGTGAAGTCTCCTTGGGCGAAATGGCCTTCTTTTGCACTGTAAATTCTATGATTCTAATCCACTTCCTAACTTATCCTGGATTGCTTAGTGGCAGGATCTGCATTTGGCGAGATACCATGTATGAATGGACTACTGCCAGGG
This sequence comes from Scyliorhinus torazame, assembly GCF_047496885.1. Classification (NCBI taxonomy): domain Eukaryota; kingdom Metazoa; phylum Chordata; class Chondrichthyes; order Carcharhiniformes; family Scyliorhinidae; genus Scyliorhinus; species Scyliorhinus torazame. The sequence continues at coordinate 101,859,565 of NC_092707.1, forward strand.
CCAGGCATGGGCATCACAGGAGCCAGTATGCCAAAGCGTGGCATTAAACAGGAGCCCTACTGCACAGGACACAAATGAGGACTTTTATTGAGCAGTTGAGAAAAGGTTGATGGGAATGTACTCTAAATACTTAATGCATTGACAGGCCTGCCAGAAAGCCTGTGGTCATTATCAAGGCGCATGGAGGAGTCCGGCTCCAAATAGCGCAGGGCCAGTGGAACTTGAAAACTATCCCATAGGCATGGGAGTGGTGGCCAACTACACAAGAGAATTTCTCGATCAATTCACAATGCAGCTGCATAGTTTAGCTTACTGCCATGTAGGTTCAAACTGTTTGTCACCATGGCTGTGGACACCAGTTATCAGTGAAGCTTGCAGGGTGTCCCCCAATAGATTGGCAGGATTGCTGAGACACTGCCTTGGGAAGTGGCTGGCATCATGGAGTACAAACTTGCCCATCACTCGCAGGATGACAACATTCCGTCCCCCTGCCCACTCACCAACACTGCCAATCCACTGGTGGCCTTGTTCTGGCCTGTCAGCCAACTAGACCAGACTTCTGCTGCCCATGCAGTTGAATCTGGACCTCGTGGGCCCAGAGCTGTTCAAGGTCATCCTCCAATGGCATCTATAGTCTTCTCCACCGGCAAGCAGCAGCCTTCAACCAGCCATGCTGCGGCTACTAGGGTCGCAGTGTGGTGGAGCACTACAACAGGTAACAGCACAGAGAAAAGACACACCAGTGGAATGCACAGGAGTAATTAGTTTACTTTTGTGTGCAATATGGCATGGTTTATTTACAAACCTGTTTTGGAATCTTTATTTCAATCTATGTTTACATTATGGCCAATCGGATGCTATGATGGTCAGTGACAGTGTGACAGAGCGACTGCAAGATGTGGGATTGCTGGTGAACAGGGAATTGAAGTTGTATTTACAGGGATGGCAGTTCGATGAGTTGATCACAGATAGCCCGGTCAGAAAGGGGCTGTGAACATTGCCCCCTCATTTTCTTTTTTTTTTTAAATTTAGAGTGCCCGATTCAATTTTTCCAATTAAGGGGCAATTTAGCGTGGCCAATCCACCTACCCTGCATATCTTTTGGGTTGTGGGGGCGAAACCCACGCAAACACGGGGAGAATGTGCAAACTCCACACGGACAGTGACCCAGAGCCGGGATCGAACCTGGGACCTTGGCACCGTGAGGTAGCAGTGCTAACCACTGTGCCACCGTGCTGCCCCACCCCCTCATTTTCTCATTCCTTTCCTCCACAGCTGGAGACGATGTAGCTGGTGGCAAGAATGAACACATTATGGTGGGGACCAGCAGACCCCCATGAATTTCAATACGCACTCTCCCAAGTACTGTAAGGCTCCTCCAGAACTATTACTTCAACATCCAATAATCAGGGCAGCACAGTGGCGCAGTGGTAGCACTGCAGTCTCACGGCACCGAGGTCCCAGATTCAATCCCGGCTCTGGGTCACTGTCCATGTGGAGTTTGCACATTCTCCCCATGTTTGCGTGGGTTTCGGCCCCACAACCCAAAGATGTGCATGGTAGGTAGATTAACATGCTAAATTGCCCCTTAATTGGAAAAAATGAATTGGGTACTCTAAATTTATTTTTTTAAATACCCAATAATCTGGTTGCATTTCATGCACGCTGCCGACTTGTGCATCAATTAGGTACCAGAGCAACGAGTGGTGCCATGAGCAGATAGTCCTCATTATCCAGTAATCACCCCCTGGATTGTACAGATTCAAATGCAGTTGGTACAAGTGGACAGTGGCAGAATGAGGCATCATGACTGCTACCATAGACCTGCCTATAAGTTGCAAACAGGTGCACACCAGCTGGATGTAGAGGGAGTGGGATCCCTTCCAGTTGTGGTACATGTCAGTATTCACAAGGGCCAACCACAAAGTAATCTGTGAGCACTTAATAATGCTCTGCATCCTGGGGAAGCCTGCAATCCTCACAAAGCAATGCACCCACTGACCTGCTTCTCTCTGGCAAGGCAGAATGAATAATAATCAGCTCTCTTAAAACAGAGTCTCATTGATCTCCTTTATGCAACAACGGATGGCAAACTGGGAGACTATGCAAAACTCACCCCCTCCAGCCTGAAAGGGGTCAGACAAGTTCATCATCGTGGTTAACTCACAGCCACTGCCAATGTCATCCTGGCCCTGGAGGCACCAGCTGGGGCTGCAGCAAACAACAAATTTCAGGTAGCACATACTTTGTGAAGTAGAGACTGCCCGATACAGCTCCACGCTGAGGTTCAGGGAGGAGAATTGCTCTCTGGACACATATGGCCTCATGCGGAGAGATCTTCCCCCCTCCTCTGTTCCCTCTTCCATAAGTTTGCTCTTCCCTGTGCCACCTCTGCTCATTCACCACGTTGTGCTATAGAATCAATCAGTACAGCAACAAATAGCTGTTTGTTTGTATTGGTGGCAGCCGTTAGAATTACACACAGCACTTCTGGATGAAAGAATAGAATAATTGAGTTCCCACCTCAATCTCTGTCCAGCAACTCCTGGCAGACAGTGGGTGTGTGGAGGACATCAGATGATCAAAATTTCTAAAACTTTTGCTGGACTCTGCCATCATGCCCTCAAAATGTCAAGCTGTCATTCGGCTCTATTGCTTTCTTACTTCTTCACATTTATTTAGCCACAATGATCACCCTCAGGAATCCCATAGACCTCACCAACTGTTGTGAGACTTGAGGGGCAGCTTTCCTTGATAACATTAAAGAACAAAGAAAATTACAGCACAGGAACAGGCACTTCAGCCCTCCAAGCCTGCACCGACCATGCTGCCCATCTGAACTAAAAACCCCTACCCTACATTTCCGGGGACCATATCCCACTATTCCCATCCTACTCGTGTATTTGTCAAGACGCCCCTTAAAAGTCACAATTGTATCTGCTTCCACTATCTCCCCCGGCAGCGAGTTCCAGGCTCCCACCACCCTCCATGTAAAAAAACTGGCTTTGTTCAACTCCTTTAAACCATGCCCCTCGCACCTTAAACCTATGCCCTCTAGTAATTGACTCTTCCACCCTAGGAAAAAGCTTCTGACTATCCTCTCCGTCCATGCCCATCATAATCTTGTAGACTTCTAACAGGTCACCCCTCAAACTCTGTCATTCCAGTGAGAACAAACCAAGTTTCTCCAATCTCTCCTCATAGCTAATGCCCTCCATACCAGGCAACATCCTGGTAAATCTTTTCTGTACCCTCTCCAAAGCCTCCACATCCTTCTGGTAGAGGCAGCCAGAATTGAACACTATATTCCAAGTGCAGCCGAACTAAAGTTCTATAAAGCTGCAACATGACATGCCAATTTTTAAACTCAATGCCCCGGCCGATGAAGGCAAGCATGCCTTATGCCTTCTTGATTACCTTCTCCACTTGCATTGCCACTTTCAGTGACCTGTGTACCTGTACATCCAGATCCCCCTGCCTATCAATACTCTTAAGGGTTCTGCCCTTTACTGTATATTTCCCATCTGTATTAGACCTTCCAAAATGAATTACCTCACATTGTCTGGATTAAACTCCATCTGCCATCTCTCCGCCCAAGTCTCCAACCGATCTACATCCTCTCCTACCGATCTATATCCATATTAAATGGGTGAAGAAGTGTCCCTGACTTTATATCATTTGTGGAAGGAGGTCTGATGGACCCAATGACCTCTCACATTGATCAAAACGTTATTGCCCTATGTACTCAGACTTATTGCAGAAGAAACTCTTACCCAAATATGGGACTGTTGGTGTGCAAGATTATTCAGCATCTGTTTTAGTCGAATGCTCTTCACGTTGAACCTCAGAGTGGTAATGCCCGATTGCTGTTAAAAGAGAATAATTCCTTTAAATAACATCACAGGACAACTACACCTACCAATGGCTCTGAATGGCACAGCTTCATTCCTCCTGGTGAGGAAGATTCATAAACTATTTTCATGAGGTGTGATGGAAGGGGGCTTAAACATGCTGCTTCACACACAGAATCAGACTGTAGATCCTTACTGATCTTCAAGAAGGAACCTCTGCCAAAACAAATCACTGTGCAGACAGAAGGAGATGTGTTGCTCAATGGTTCAACAGCAAATTTACTTCTGAACTCAGGTAATATAAACAAGAGGGGTTCAATTCCCTGTCATGGCTGAACGAGTTGATTTGTATGGAGTTAAAATTGAACTCAACACTTCTAGGTAATGGAGTTCCCATCTCAATCTCTGCCCAACAACACCTGCTAGATAGTGGATGTGTGGAGGACATTAAATGACCACAGGATGACCAGACAAAGTGGGCATTATTTTCGGAAAGGGGAATTAAGTTTGGCAAATTTATTTCAGCTTTTGAGGACATAACTAGCAGGCTGGATAAAGGGAGTCCAGTAGATGTAGTATACTTGGATTTCTAAAAGACAGCTGATTAGGTGCCATACAAAAGATATGGACTCATGGACTGAATAGAGGGTTGGTTAACAGACAGGAAGCAAAGTGTCAAGGGGCAAGGAGAATTTTCAAATTGTGACTAATGAACTGCCACAGGGATTGTCCTAGAGCCTCAGCTATATTAGTATCTTAGGCGAAGAGAATGAAAGCAATGTATCTAAGTTTGCTGACAATACAAAGTTAGGTGAAGACGTAAGCTGTGAGGAGGACAAAGAGACTGCAAAGAGATGCAGGTGTGTTAAGTGAATGGGCATCAAGGTGGCAGATGGAGTATAATGTAGAGAAGTGTGAAGTTATTCACTTTGGTCATAGGAACAGAAATATCTTTTTAAAGGCACGAAACTTTTAAACATTGATGGTCAAAGACGACTTGGGTGCACACGTACAAGAACACACGGTTAGCATGCAGGTACAAAAAGCAATTAGGAAGGTAAATGCATGTTAGCCTTTAGCGCAAGGGGACTGGAGTACAAGAATAAGGACGTTTTGAAACAACTGCACAGATCTTTGGTGACTACAGAGATTACATCGCAAGTACAGTGCACACAGTTTTGCTTTCCAGATTTTAAAAAGATACACTTGCCTTGCAAGCAGCAGAATGAAGATCCATTAGATTTATTTGTGGGTAGGCGGCACGGTGGGGCAGTGGTTAGCACTGCTGCTCATGGCGCCAAGGACCCGGGTTCGATCCCAGCCTCGGATCACTGTCCATGTGAAGTTTGCGCACTCTCCCCGTGACTGCATGGGTCTCAGCCCCACAACCCAAAAAGGTGTGCAGGGTAGGGGAATTGGTCATGCTAAATTCCCCTTAATTGGAAAAAAAAAAGAATTGGGTACTCTTAATTTTATTTTTATAAAAATATTTGTTTGTGGGTGTGGTGGTTATTCTTGGATAAGAGGCTGAATAAATTGGGGATATACTCTCTGGAGTTTAGAAAACTGAGAGGTGATCTTTGTGAAACATACAGGACTCAGAAGGAGTTTGACATGGTAGATATTGAGAGGTTGTTTTCTCTGACTGGGGAATCTGAAACATTCAGGACTGAGAGGAGGATAAATGCCTTCACTCAGAGGGTTCTGAATCTCTGAAATTGTCTATCTCAGAGGACTGGGGTTGATCCACCAATTAATCATTTAAGGCTGAGATAGAAAGATTTTTGGTCTCCGAGTGAATTGGGGGGAGATATGGAGAGTGACAGGGAAAGCAGAGGTCAAGCTGAAGAACAGCCACAATTGTCTTGAACGACAGAGCACGCTTGAGAGATAATATGATTTACTCCTGTCCCTATTTCTTATGTTTTTATTTTCTTATGAGCCGAGGTTGACCTTGCTTACGATGCATTCCACAAATGGTTTACTGAAACTGTCAAAGACGGGAAGCTTGAGAGGGAACGGTGGAGCAAGGTACTGCACCCAGAATTTATATGTAACTTTGAGGTTGGAGAGGGAAGCAGTGTTGCAGTAACTATACCATTTATTAGGAACAAAACAACAGCAGCAGTCATTTCAACCACTGAAACCTGTTCTGCCATTCAATTAGATCATGGCTGATCTATATCTTAATTCCATCTGCCTGTTTTGGCTTTGTAACCCTTTAATACTCTTGCCGAACAAAAATCTAACAATTGCAACTTTGAAAATTTTAATTACCTCCCTCGGCCCCCACCATCACTGCCGCAGTCTCAACATCTTTTTAAAGGAGAGTTCCAAATTTTCACCATCCTCCATGGCATGCACTTTCTCAACATCACCTCTGAACAGCCTCGCTCAAAATTTTAATGTTATGCCCCTTTTTCGGTACTCCTCCCATAAGGAAAATAGTATCTATTGACCCTATAGAATGCTTAATCATATTAAACACCTCAATTAAACTACCCTTGAATCTTCTATACTCAAGGAATAACAAGCCTATACTGCCTGTCCTCATAATTTAATTCCAATGCAACTGGGCTGTGGAGGGGTTAAACAGTCTAGAGCTCCACATTACTGAATATCAAAATGAGTTGCTGATAACTGAGACACTAACTCACTCACTGAATAAAACAAGCACGTACTTATAGAGCAGGCCAAAGTCAGTAGCAATGTAGTACTAGATTTAACGTGTGTATGTGCTGATGCCTTACCAGCAAGTGGTGGCAGTAATGGTCTTGTGCCAATTTGCAGAGCTTGGCCTTTTCAGCACGAAGGGAAACATCTGGATCGAAGTTAAGGCATTCACAGCTGACATGCAAATTTGGTTAACATCTAGTGCCTCAAAGATGAGCAGACAACACACAAGGGAGACAAAAACAGAAATGGACAGAAATCAGAAAGCAAAATAAACAAATGCCAAGATAGAAAGTGATTAAAAGTATTTACTAAATCCTGATAGCCATGTGCCTCGTTTATCAGTACTTAGCAATATTTTTTGGCCTCATCAAATGGCACTGTTACAGTTCCTAGCATTACAGTTCCGAGAATGAAACCAACATCTCACTGGAGTAATGGAATCCCAGTTATACTACCAGCTGTGCCTCTCTCCCCTTGCTCAGTTCAGCTGATCCAAAATTGTTATGATGACAGTCAACTCCTCGCTGAAAAACCTTTTGATTCAACTGAAAAAGCATCTTTTATTTCAAAATAGTTGTAATTATGCACAGCCTATCGGAAGCCATAGCAGCACGAGTCCAAAACTTCTTGAGATGGGCTCACTCCCACTTCCCAGAACCTGATCTAATGGTTGCAGGACATCCTTCTGGGAGAGGGTGAACAGCCAGAGGTTGTGGTCCATATTGGTACCAATGACATAGATACAAAGAGGGATGAAGTATGGAAAGCAGATTTTAGGGAGGAAATTAAAAAGCGAGACCTTAAGAGCAGCGATCTCAGGATAACTCCCACAATCTTGTGAGCATATGAATAGGAGTAATCGATTGAATGGATGGATGGATAATTGGTATAGCAGGGACGGCATCAGATTTCTGAGGCATTGCGACATGTTCTGGGGCAGGTGAGACCTGTACAAGTAGGCTGAGTACCATAACAGGATTGGGATTAATATCCTAAAAGGGGAGTTTGCTAGCGCTGCTGGAGAGGGTTTAGACTAGCTTGTGGGGGGGGGGGGGGGGGGGGAGGAGACCCGGTGGGGGGGGGTAGCTCAAATTAGAAGGAAGTAAAGCGAGTAACGGAAAGTATAAAAGTAGCAAGAGAAACTAGAAGGCAGGCAAACAAAGGCAAGCAGTAACTAGGCTTAGAATGCAGAACGTCAACAAGATAACATTAAGGCCACTCTACCCAAATGCACACAGCATTTGCAACAAGGTAGATGATTTAAAGGCACAAATTGAGGTAAATGGGTATGATCTAACTGCCATTACAGGGAAATGGCTGCAGGTTGACCAAGACTGAAATAATCAAAGATATTCAACATTTAGGAAGGACAGACAAAAAGGAAAAGGAGGTGGAGTTGCGTTGATAATAAGGGATGGGATCAGTATGTTAGTAAGGGAGGATCATAGATCAGAAGAACAAAATGTGTAATCTGTTTGGGTGGAGCTAAAAAAAACAGCAAAGGACAGCAAAAGACATTATTCGGAGTTGTTTATACACCACCTAATAGTAATGTGGGGCATGATGCAAATAAGGAGATTAGAGCATATAGTGTCGGTGTAATGTCACCATAGTCCCAGGTGACCATAGGCTGCTTTCCCCTTTGAGGAGAGAGAGCTCACTGGTGCTGATTTAACCCGAAGATCACCACATCTCAGGGGAGGGGCAAGATTGAGAAGGCAGGCCTTCATGAATAACCTCAGCCAGTACGAGAATTGAACCTGCTGGCCTCACTCTGTATCACAAACCAGCTGTTTAGCGAACTGAGCTAAAGCAGCCCCCAGCATATAGTGCGGGTAAAACAGTAATCATGGGTGACTTCAATCTGCATATAGACATGATAAACCTAATGAAAAGTAATCCTGTGGAGGTCGTGTTTCTGGAGTGTGTTAAGGATGGTTGTCTAGAGCAATATGTTGAACCAACTAGAGAACAGACTATTTTAGATCTGGTATTAAGTAAGGAAGTTCAATCTGAAACCAGGAGCGAAATTCTCCATCCCGCCCCGCCACATTTCTGCCCCGACCCGCCGGCGGGATGCTCCGTTACACCGGCCGGTCAATGGGGTTTCCCATTGTGGGGCAGCCCCACGCCGTCGGGAAACCCCCGGGCGCCGGCAAAACGGAGACTCCCGCCGGCGGAGAATGACGCCCCAGGGTGTTAAAGTTGAATGAAGGAAATTATGAAGATATGAGGGGAAAACTGGCTGAGGTGAATTGGGAAATTAAAAGGTCTGACTGTACATAGGAAAGTCTTTAAAGAACTATTGCATAGTTTACAGAACCTACACATTCCTTCAAGGCACTAAAACCCAAAATGAAATGTCAGTCAACCGTGGCTAACAAACAAAAGTTAAAGATTGTATAAATTTAAAGAAAAAGGCTTATGAAGCTGCCAGAAAAAAGTGCCAGCAAACCTGAGGATTGGGAAGGTTTTAGAATACAGCAAAGGAGGACCGAGAAACTGTTAAAGAAAAGGAAAATGTAACATTAACGTAAACTATCAAAAAAACATAAAAATGAAATGTAAAAGCTTCTACAGGTACGGAAAAAGGAAACATTTGGCGAAGACAAATGTGTGTCCATTACAGGCAGAGTTAGGAAGATTTATAATGGGGAATAGAGAAATGGCAGAGAAGCTCAATGGTTACTTTGTGTCTGTCTTCACTGAAGAAGATCTTCAAGAATTAGAGGGAATTGAAGGATTCATATTTAAGCAAAATGTCACCCCACAATTAAGAAAGTGCGTGAGAGAGAAAAGAGCGAACCACTGACCAGTTAGCCAGGCATCAGTAGTAGAGGAAATACTAGAATCTATTCTAAAGGATGTGATAAATGGACACTTGGATAACAGTGATCAGTTAGGCATAGTCAACATGGATTTACAAATGGGAACTCATGTTTGACAAACCTGTTGGGGTTTTTTGAGGATGTTACTAACAGAATTGATTTGGTTTTTTTTGTATAAATTTAGAATACCCAATTCATTTTTTCCAATTAAGGGGCAATTTAGCATGGCCAATCCACCTACCCTGCACATCTTTGGGTTGTGGGGGCGAATCCCACGCAAACACAGGGAGGATGTGCAAACTCCAAACGGACAGTGACCCAGGGCCGGGATCGAACCTGGGACCTCGGCGCTGTGAGGCAGCAGTACTAACCACTGCGCCACCGTGCTGCCCCTAACAGAATTGATAAAGGGGAGTCAGCGGACATAGTACACTTGGATTTTCAGAAAGCTTTTGATAAAGCCCCCACAGGAGGTTGTTAGCAAAATTAAAGAACATGGGATACACTGAGAAATTTCGAGAGCCATCTTAAAAGGCTCCAGATTGAAGATTGGTTAAAAGGCAGAAAACAGAGTTTGAATAAATGTGTTATTCTCCTATTGGCAGGCTATGAGTAGGGGGGTGCCACAAGAATTAGTACTGGGGCCACAGCTGTTCACAATATATAACAAGGATCTGGACGTGGGGACCACATGCAATGTTTTCAAGTTCACAGATGACACAAAGTTAGATGAGGTTTGGTTTGAGGAAGATGCAAAACGGCTTCAATTTGGACAGACTTAGTGAGTGTGCAAAGACAACACAGATGGAATAAAATGCGGAAAAATGTGAGGTTATCCACTTTGGTAGGAGGAACAGATGTGCAGGATATTTCTTATATAAGAGATTAGAAAGTGTAAATGCACAAAGAAGCCTGGGTGTCCGTGTCCATGTCAATAAATCATTGAAAGCCAACATTCAGATGCAGCACGCAATTAGGAGGCTAATGGTACGTTAGCCTTTATTGCAAGAGGATTTGTGTAAAGGAGTAGCAAAGTCTTGCTTCAACTGTGTAGAACCTTGGTTAGCCCGCACCTGGAGAACTGTGCAGTTTTGGTCCCCTTACCTACTCATAGAGGGAGTTCAATAAAAGTTCACCAGACTGGCAGAACTGTCCTATAAAGAGAGATTGGGGAATCTGGGTCTGTATTCTCTTAAGAGTTTCAAAGAATGAGAAGTGATTCTCACTGAAACCTACAAAATACTTAAAGGATAGACAGGGTAGATCCAGGAAAGAAATTTCCTCTAATTGGGGAGTCTAGAATCAGGGGACACTCTTGCAAAATAAGGGGGAAGTCACTGAAGACGAGAATGAGAAATAAATTTTACTCAGAATTGTTAATCTTTAAATTCTCTACCCAGAGAGCTGTGGATTCTCAATCATTGAGTATATTTAAAGCAGAGATTAAAATATCAATGACATAACAGGATATGAGATAGTGTGGGTAAAAGGCATTGAAGTGGATGATCGGTCATAATCATATTGGACTAACACAGAAAATTGCAATTTTTGGCGAACTCCAGAATCCATCACAAGCATCTTCATGAATTAAGACACTGCAGTGCTTTATGTACTTTCCCCAGTTTAAAAAATGCAGAAATAAATGAATTTGGGGAGGGTGGGCTATATATAAAGAACAGCAACAGCCAATTTGTTTGTAATCTTGTGGTTTCTAACACCCCCTCTCTTTGTGGCCACCTCTCTGCTGTAGAGCACAAACTCAAAGCCTCAATCAGCCTCTCCTCTACACAATGACTGAGCTGATGGGCATTCTGCCACATTATCTGTTTTGATTACAATTGCAGATTTCCTTTTGCTGCTAAGGTTACATAGAATTTACAATGCAGAAGGAGGCCATTCGGCCCATCGAGTCTGCACCAGCTCTTGGAAAGAGCACCCTTCCCAAGGTCCACACCTCCACCCTATCCCCATAACCCAGTAACCCAACCCAACACGAAGGGCAATTTTGGACACTATGGGCAATTTAGCATGGCCAATCCACCTAACCCGCACATCTTTGGACTGTGGGTGGAAACCGGAGCACCCGGAGGAAACCCACGCACACACGGGGAGGATGTGCAGACTCCGCACAGACAGTGACCCAAGCCGGAATCGAACCTGGGACTCTGGAGCTGTGAAGCATTTGTGCTGTCCACAATGCTACCGTGCTGCCCGTTGATTTATTCCTTACTGTTATAGAGTGTTCTGATTATGCATCTTATTTAAATCCATTGTTGAAGTCATCAGTAAGTGCAATGACGTCATTAGTTGTTGTTGTTACCTTTGAATATTCATATTTAACATATCTAATTCTATTCTGTTACCGTTATTTCGATGTTTCACTAGTTGCTCCCGTTTTTGAGTCCATACTGAATTTTAAACTTCACTATTTTATATATATATTAAAGAAGATTAACTTTCAAAACATTTTGACTACCTTTTTGTGTTCAAGTTACCACCCCTTTTTGGCGTTGAGAAGAAAATATTTGAGTTTCAGCAAGTTCAACACAAAGTTATGCTAAGTTTACCAATGGAAGGCAAGTCAACAGCACCATGACTGTGTTTGCGTCTATCAGTGAGTTTGTGGAAGAGACCAAAGACTGGACTGAATACATGGAAAGGTTGGAACATATTTTCTTGGAAAATGGGATCGCAAATGAGGCTAAAATGTGCTCAATTCTGCAACTGGACCTACCCTCTATCATGTGTCTGCTGATGTGCAACAGCCTACCCATGTTAAACGTTGTCCCGCACCAGGCATCTACCTGGAGGAAACCAGCACACCCCACACACATACAAACCCTGCGGTGATTGGTAAGACAGGATCGTGAGATTTGGACGTCCCTTGATTCGGACCGGCATATAGATGGTGAAGTTTGATTCAGTCGTCTCACTCTTACAATTGGAACAGGAGAGCATTTTGGCAGCATTCGTCATGACTGAGCAGCCCTCTCAGGACCCACTCTGCTCACCCTGCATAGGGAAAGGTCTAGAAAAAGTGCCCTAAATATAGTGTGTTCCATCCCCAACCTGGTGGGAAAACCACTTCCAACAGGCTCATCTATCTACAGTGAGAAAACTAAGGTTAAACTCAATTTCAGAACCTGGAATGTACAAACCCTCAATGGATAATGAGCCAAACAATCAACCAGAACAGAGAACTACCCTTGTTGCCCGTGAACTCAGGTGCTTCAACATTGACATCGCTGCTCTGCAAGAGATCTGAAGAGTAGGCAAAGGGCAGCAGAGGGAAGAGGCCGGCGGTTACACCTTCTTCTGGAGAGGATCAGCCCAAAACGCCAACAAGAACAAACTCGTCAATCTGAGTTGCCTGTCAGAGCTCCCTGCCGGAGCGCCTCACGACACTCCATCTATAACTTGCCAAGAACCAGGAGGCAATCATCATGAGTGCCTACGCTCCAACCCTCGGGCGGCACGGTAGCACAGCACTGTTGCTTCACAGCTCCAGGGTCCCAGGTTCGATTCCCGGCTTCGGTTACTGTCTGTGCAGAGTCTGCACGTTCTCCCCGTGTCTGCCTGGGTTTCTTCCGGGTGCTCCGGTTTTCTCCCACAGTCCAAAGATGTGCAGGTTAGGTGGATTGGCAATGCTAAATTGCCCTTAGTGTCCAGAAAGGTGAGGTTACTGGGTTAAAGTGGAGGAGTGGGGGGGTGCTCTTTCCAAGAGCCGGCATGGGCTGAATGGCCTCCTTCTGCACAATAAATTCTATGATTCGATGCAGAGTCCAAAGAAGGCTTCTACTCCAGCGTGGACAGCTCATTCTCCAACATTTCTAAGGAAGATAAGATCACACACCTTGGGGACTTCAATGCCAGGATTGGAAAGGACTCCCAAATCAATAACGGAACCATCGGAAAGGAGTCGGAAATTGCAACTTCAACGGGTTCTCCTGCTCGCCAAATGTGCGGAATCCCAGCTTTTCATCACTAATACACTGTTCGGCCAAAAAGTCAAGTTAAAGACTTCCTGGAGACATCCATGATCAAAGCACTGGCACATGATCGACTTTGTCATCATTTGATCCCGGGACCAAATAAATGCCCCATCAACAAAGTGATGACCCATGCAGATGACTGCTGGACAGACCACCGGCTCATCCGTTCCTTTTATGCCCAAAAGCACTAGAAGCAGCGCAAGGTGAGGAAAAAGCTCAGAAAAAAAGATCAACGTTGAGCAGCTTCAAGAACCAAGCATGCTGGTGAACTTCCAACGATGTCTTCTCCAAAATCTCCAAAGTGTCTATCTTATTGGAGTGGAGGAAAACTGGAAATATCTGAAGACAGACATCATCTCAAGTCATGAAGAAACCATCGGCTATAAGAGGAAACACCAAGACTGGTTTGACGAAAACGGCCACATCATCCAAGACCTCATAGACAAGAAGAAAGCTCTCCGCGCCTGGCAAAAAGATATAACCAGCAAAACAAAGGAGAGCTCATCAATTAGCCAAGGCGGAGGTACAAAGAACACCAAGGAAAATCCAAAGAGGTGCAGGTTACAGCTATGAGGAGAGGTTGAATAAATTTGGTTTGTTCTCACTGGAACAACGAAGGTTGAGGGGCGACCTGATAGAGGTCTACAAAATTATGAGGGGCATAGACAGAGTAGATAGTCAGAGGCTTTTTCCCAGGGTAGAGGGGTCAATTACTAGGGGGCATAGGTTTAAGGTGCGAGGGGCAAGGTTTAGTGGAGATGTACGAGGCAAGTTTTTTACACAGAGGGTATTGGTGCCTGGAACTTGCTGCCGGAGGAGGTGGTGGAAGCAGGGACAATAGTGACATTTAAGGGCATCTTGACAAATACATGAATAGGATCGGAATAGAGGGATACAGACCCCAGAAGTATAGAAGATTTTAGTTTAGACGGGCAGCATGGTCGGCGCAGGCTTGGAGGACTGAAGGGCCTGTTCCTGTGCTGTAATTCTCTTTGTTAGGTGGATTGGCCATGCTAAATTGCCCCTTCATATCCAAAGGTTGGGTGGGGTTACAGGAATGAGACAGGGGAGTGGGCTGAGGTAGGGTGCTCTTTCAGAGGGTCAGTGCAGACTCAATGGGCCAATGGCCTCCTTCTGCATTGTAGGGATTCTAAATTAAGAACCAATAGTGGACTGAGAAAGCGAAGGAGCTGCAATTCCTCGCTGACAAGCAGGGCACCCGGGGCTTCTTCAGTGGCACTAAGATAATATATGCACCCAATCCCTAGGCCTCAAACCAATGCGGAATTAGGACAAAACCCTCTTGATAAAACATCGGCCTTCGATGGAGAGAACATTTCAAAGAACTCCTAAACTGTGCTATAACCATAGATGAGGATGTGTTTGAGGAAATACCCCAAACTCCACATCAAAGATGATCTTGGTCTCCCAACAAGCATGAATAAAGTCAAAGCCGCCATTAAGCACATGAAGAATGGAAAAGCCGCAGGAGTAGACAGGATCCCAGGAGAGATTTTTTAAATTGAAGGAGAAAACCAGTCTGGCTTCTGGCAAAACCGTGGAAGAGACATGATTTTCACTGCTCCACAACTTCAAGAGAAATGCCAGGCAAAACATCAACCAATCTACATGGCCTTCATCGATCTGATCAAGGCTTTTGCCTCAGTCAATTGGGAAGTGCTATGTAAGACCCCGTCAAAGGCCTGCTATCCAGAGAAATTCATCAACTTTTTTCAACTCCTCCATGACAAGATGTCAGCGACAGTCCTCACCAATGAAAGACAGAAATCTTAACGGTCAAGACTGGATTCAAGCAGGGATGGGTCTATCTTCATCGCCATCATCCTTCACCTTGTCACGACCAAGCTTCCCAGTGGAGTGGACATTGTTTACAGTGTGGATGGAAAACCTTTCAACCTCAACCGGTTGAAATCCAAGAAGAAAATGACATTGACATCGCTCGTTGAGCTTCAGTATCATCAGAGTTGACAGAGGCACCGGAGGTACTGACTGTGCAGACCTCAACACAGTCGCAAAGCTCCTGAAAAGCTGACGTATAATTAAGACATTAGTGACATCGTATTTCTGTCGAAGCGGGATTAAAATTTAAGGAGGGTGCTATAGAGTGTTATTATTAAGCATTTATTTAAATCCATTGCTGTGTCTACAGTTAAGTTCTGTGATGTCATTAGTTGTTATTACTAGTGTATATTTATTGAAACATGCTGCTGTGCAGAGACCTGGGTGTGCTAGTGCATGAGTCGAAAACTGTTGGTTTACAGGTGCAACAGGTGATTAAGAAGGCAAATGGAATTTTGTCCTTCATTGCTAGAGGGATGGAGTTTAAGACTAGGGAGGTCATGCTGCAATTGTATAAGGTGTTAGTGAGGCCACACCTGGAGTATTGTGTTCAGTTTTGGTCTCCTTACTTGAGAAAGGATGTTATGGCACTGGAGGGTGTGCAGAGGAGATTCACTAGGTTAATCCCAGATCTGAAGGGGTTGGATTACGAGGAGAGGTTGAGTAGACTGGGACAATACTCGTTGGAATTTAGAAGGATGAGGGGGATCTTATAGAAACATATAAAATTATGATGGGAATAGAGAGGATAGATGCAGGCAGGTTGTTTCCTCTGGCAGGTGAAAGCAGAACTAGGGTGCATAGCCTAAAAATAAGGGGAAGTAGATTTAGGACTGAGTTTAGGAGGAACTTCTTCACCCAAAGGGTTGTGAATCTATGGAATTCCTTGCCCAGTGAAGCAGTAGCGGCTCCTTCATTAAATGTTTTTAAGATAAAGATAGATAGTTTTTTGAAGAATAAAGGGATTAAGGGTTCATAGAATTTACAGTGCAGAAGGAGGCCATTCGGCCCATCGAGTCAGCACCGGCTCTTGGAAAGAGCACCCTACCCAAGGTCAACACCTCCACCCCATCCCCATAACCCAGTAACCCCACCCAACACTAAGATCAATGTTGGACACGAAGGGGCAATTTATCACTGCCAATCCACCTAACCTGCACATCTTTGGACTGTGGGAGGAAACCGGAGCACCCGGAGGAAACCCACGCACACACGGGGAGGGTGTGCAGACTCCGCACAGACAGTGACCCAAGCCGGAATCGAACCTGGGACCCTGGAGCTGTGAAGCAATTGTGCTATCCACAATGCTACCGTGCTGCCCCCTTCATCGATCTGATAAAGGCTTTTGCATCAGTCAATTGGGAAGTGCTATGTAAGACCCCGTCAAACGCCTGCTATCCAGAGAAATTCATCAACTTTTTTCAACTCCTCCATGACAAGATGTCAGCGACAGTCCTCACCAATGAAAGACAGAAATCTTAACGGTTATGGTGTTCGGGCCGGAAGGTGGAGCTGAGTCCACAAAAGATCAGCCATGATCTCATTGAATGGCGGAGCAGGCTCGAGGGGCCAGATGGCCTACTCCTGCTCCCAGTTCTTATGTTCGTATTTAACTGCCATTAGTTCTATTCTGTTGCCGTTATTTCGATGTTTAACTAGCTGCTCCAGTCTTGGAGTCCATACTGTATTTTAAACTTCCATTGAAGAAGATTAACTTTCACAATGCATTTAGACTACCTTTTGTGGTCAAGCTACCACATATATTAATGTATATTTTAAACACTTTCAGCCATTCAGAATGATCCCACAGACCTGATCAACAAGTGAATGGCTTAACTTGTCCCTAGTAATGCACAAACACAGAAGAGTTTCAAATCTGTGGGTTTCAGGGTGAAAGGATACAGTAATTCCAGTGGGTAAATACCCTCCGCAGAGTGCTCCTCCTGCCCAAATCACAGATGTGACTCTCATGTGCATGGATGCTTTTTCGAAGACGCCAGTTCGAATTCCACGATGAAAAGTACTTCTGCAAAGCAGAACTTTTATAAACCTGTTCAGCCAATCCTGTATGGCAGAGAGTGACAAACCGACGAGAATGCAAGTGAGCAAAAACAAAAATAACAAGCAAATATAAAACCAAAAACATATAATTAAACTTAAACACCAGAACTCAACCCCCTAACAGCTGATGGTGTCTAGATACTTAAAAAAGAAAATCAATGGTTGCCACCTCAGGTAGACCTTCCCCACCAACCCCTGAGGGTGTATTTGATTTTCTCAGTGTAGGAATAATATTAAATCGCCCAACCAGATTGAAGCATTGGGCGCAATAGGAGACCTCCAACTAAGCAATATTTACCTCCAGGCTATCGGTGAGGCAAAGGCGACAACGTTCGCCTCTGCACCAGACTGAAACGCCGGTGAATCCAAAACCCTAGACATGACTACCAATGGACATGGATTTAAATCCACCTAGAGTATCTCCAATATAATGCCAAGAAAGGACGCCCAGAAACTGTCGAGTTTGGAGCAAGACCAAAACATATGCATATGGTTATCTGGAGCAAGCAAACAGCGATCACATCTAATAATAATATTTATTAGTGTAAGAAGTAGGCTTACATTACACTGCAATAAAGTTACTATGAAAATCCCCTGGTCTCCACACTACGGCTCCTGTTCGGGTACACGGAGAGAGAATTCAGATGTCCAATTCACCCAACAAGCACGTCTTTCGGGACTTGTGGGAGGAAAAAACCCACGCATCCTCGCCTTGGTCAAGTGTGTCCTGTATAACACCTTGAACTGAATCAGGCTCAACCGGGTACATGAGGACATGGAGCTGACGTTGTAAAGGGCCTCCCACCAAGCCTCACTAGTATGTATAGGACCCAGCTCACTTTCCCATCTCGCCCTCATCCTATGAAGTGGGGCAGGATCCGATGAGAGAATATGGCCATATAGGTCCGAAACAGACCCCTCACTAGGCTGAACCAAGGATATAAACCTCTTCATCAAGGAAGAAGGTGACGCAAAGGCAAAGGGAGGGCAAGCCTTACGAGAAAAGTCACATACTTGAAAATAACAAAAATGCTAGAATTGGGTAGCTGAAATTTGTCAGCCAGCTCTCTAAAGCTGGCAAACCTCCTCTCTACAAATAGATCCATAAAATTCTCAAGTCCCTTTGCTTTCCTAGATTTAAATGTTGGATCCAATCCAGAAGGTAAGTAAAGGTGATTGTTACAAATAGGGGCTAGGGAAGGCAGAGAAAGGAGCTTAAAGTTCAGCTGAAACTTTCCAAATCCCAAGAGAGGAGAACACCACTGGGTTTGAGGAAAATCTAGCAGGAGAAAAGGGCAATGGTACAGTAATTATGGCAAGGAGAACAGTAGTGCAGGACCAAGCCTCCATTCGGCCCCAAACAGAATTGGGGTCACTAATCCAGAACAAAATGTTTTGTGTGTTAGCAACCCAGGAATAAAATAATAAATTTGGGAGAGCCAGGCCCCCTGCCTGTCCGTCCCTTTGGAGCAAGCACTATGGATTCTGAGATTCTTACCCGCCCAATTAAAAACAGATATCAATTTGTTAACCTTAATAAAAAAAAGAATTTGGGCATAAATTTGGGGGACATTGAAAGAAAAATAGAAACCTCGGGAGCACATTCATTTTAATTGTTTGGATCCTACCCGCCAGAGACAGAGGAAGGTTGTTCAACCTCTGTAGATCCGCTTTAACATTATTGATCAGGCTACAGAAGTTTAACTTATGAAGTGAGGCCCAATTGTGGACCACCCTATAATAACTCATAAGGAAGCAGTCAGCAACGAAGGTGAATTTATGTACATATTTACAATAGTCTGCGTAATGCAGCATCTCACTCCCAGTGCAATCCCATCGAGGAGGATTTGTTACACCAGACCTCGAGTTAGGCCTGCTTTTATATCTTGCTCATAAGAGCCCCAGGTGGTTGGCCTCCAGCCCCGACCTAAAGAGCGTGTACTCCACGAGTCCCACAGGGAGATCGATGGTTGTTTCTCCATGATCCTCATGGAGTTATGACACACCTGGACCCAAAATAGGGAAACTTGTATTAGAAAGGCAGAAAGCTAATGAGCCTAATTGATCTCGCCTACCAAGGTAGGTTAACCGGAAAACCTTCCCACTTGCCTTGATTTAATTAACAGCCAGGCAAGGAGCCAAAGGTATTAAGTGTCTTCATTATGTTGTCTATGGAGGGAGTTAGGTTCATAATATACAGAAGTAAGTCATCTGCATAAAGCGATACCTATGCTCCACCCCATCAAGACAAATACCCCTCCATTGAAAAGAGGCCCTCAACAGAATAGAGAGAGGTTCTATTGCGAAGGCAAACAAAAGTGAGTAAAAAGGGTAGCCCTATCTAATGCCCCTATTTAAAGGGAAGTAATCTGAGTGTAGAGAGTTTGTGTGAACGCTGTCCGTAGGGGCATTATATAACAAGCGAATCTAAGAGGCAAATTTATGGCCGAGTCCAAATCTCCCTTTAATCTCAATAAATATTCTCATTCAACACTATCAAATGCTGTTTCAGAGTCAAGAGATACTATCACCTCAGGCTTGGGTGAGGGAAGGGCGAAAGAATTACATTTAAAAGGCAACCTATATTGGCCAATAATTGTCGGCCTTTTACAAAGCCTGCTTGATCCTTCGAAATTATACTTGGGAGGTAAGCCTCCAACAGGAGCGCCAGAACCTCAACAAGCAGTTTAATGTCCATATTTAAAAGTGAGATGGGTCGCTACTCAGCTGCGTCCCTGTCCTCCTTAAGGAGCAAGGAAATAGAGGCTTGAGTGAGGGTTGGAGGCAATGAACCCCGGGATAGGGAGTCACTGAACATATGCAATGACAAGGTACGAGCTGTTCCGAGAACTACTTGTAAAACTCGACCAGGAAGCTACCTGGTCCCAGGGCCTTGCGGGACTGCATCAGCCCAATACATTTTAAACTCTCATCAGGGCAAAACGGGAGTCTAACTACTCACAGCCCATGTCCACCTCAACAGTTGGGATGGACAGACCATCCACAAAATCAAGCATAGTCAATTTATCTGCATGGGGCTCGGATTTATACAGGTCGCAGTAAAAGGATTTAAAAGCTGCATTGACCTGGAGAGGGGCGGAAACGAGATTGCCACCTGAACTGAGTATCCAAGGTGTCTCGGGGAGGCCGCCTGTCATTTGAGTTGGTGAGCCAGAAGATGACTTGCCTTCTATCCGTACTCATAAAAGTACCCCTGAAGCGCTTTAACTGTCTTGTCAGTGGACAGCAGCTTGAACTGGGTCTGTAATTTTTTCCTGTTCGCCAATAGCCCTGGAGTAGGATGAAGTGAATGTTGGTGATCCACCTGCAAGATGGAATCCACCAGCCTCTACTGCTCCAACTTCATTGTCCTCAGCATGTACGCTCTATAAGAAATAATTTCCCCCCTTAAGGACAGCCGTAAGAGCCTCCCATTGCACGGAGGGCGAGATTGAGTCGGATAGCATGGTAGCATAGTGGTTAGCACCGTTGCTTCACAGCTCCAAGATCCCAGGTTCGATTCCCGGCTGGGTCACTGTCTGTGCGGAGTCTGCACGTTCTCCCAGTGTCTGCGTGGCTTTCCTCCGGGTGCTCCAGTTTCCTCCCACAGTCCAAAGATGTACGGGTTAGGTGGATTGGTCATGCTAAATTGCCTTTAATGTCCAAAAAGGTTAAGTGGGGGTTACTGGGTTACGGGGATAGGGTAGATATGTGGGCTTGAGTAGAGTGCTCTTTGTGAGGGCCGGTGCAGACTCGATGGGCTGAATAGCCTCCTTCTGCACTGTAAACTCTATGACTAATTTAATTTAATATAATCATCTATGGAAGTAGACAAACGCTCACAATTGTTTTTAACTGCCAGCAGAGTATAATATCTAATCTCCATGGTGGGCGTTGGATGGGGCCAGACTCCAGCAATAAACCACCAAAATATGGGGTGTGGTCAGAAATAACAATTGCCGAGTACTCAGCTGCAACTACCGAAGGGAGGAGAACCCTATCCAAAATAAAACAATGTGGGAATATGCATGATGGACATGTGAAAAAAGAAACATTCCTGTCATTCGGTTGCAAAAAGTGCCAGGGCTCTACCCCACCCCTATCTGTGCCATAAAAAGAGGACAAAGCCCTGGCCATCCCAGATGAGACAGAGATTTAGGTTTGGAACGATCCAATTTAGGATCCAAAACACAGTCTCCTAAAATTAGCTGGTGCGAGTCAAAGTTGGGGGGAGAGTTGATAATATTTGTGTCATCCCAATTAGGGGCATAAACATTGATCATGACAACTGGGGTGTTCGACAGGGAGCCATAAACAATAAGGAGAAGAGGGAGGACAACTGAACTCTCATCGATTAAAATTGCCATACCCCTGTCATTGACACTGGAGTGAAAAACCTGCCCAACCCAACCTTTGCGTAGCCTTGTCTGATCCTTAAAACAGCATCAGAGTTTAACAGTCAACATCGGGAACAATAGACTGACATAAAAAACAAATAGCAAAGATCCCTCAAATCTAACCAAAGAGCAAACCCAAAAGATGTTAAAAAAATGAAGCACCCATCCATAGAGCCACAAAACCGACTTGAGGTTTTGAACGAAGGAGTCTGCATCTCCCCACATGTCAAAAAGGTGGCCTTTTCCCCCAAACATCACTCAAAGGCGAGCTGGATAGACCATCCCTAACTTGACTCTATTCTTGGTACAAGACGGCTTTCACTCGTTAAAATCTGCTCTTCTTTTTGCTAGATCCTCACTTATATTTTGGTACAGCCTAATGGAGTGGCCTTCCCACTTGAGATCATGATGTTCCCTTGCCCATCGAAGAACCTGTTCCCTTCTCTTTAAAACTACAAAATCATACGATCACCACACAAGGTGGCTCTCCATATCAAGGCTTCAGTCGTAGTGAGCGATGGGCCCAGTCTAATTCTGGGGGGGGGGGGGGGGGGGGGGGGATGTAAATACACCCTCATCCACCATCTTGTATAACATGACCGAGAAATATTCAGTGGTGTTGCGGCCTTCAGTCCCCTCCAGTAGCCCCGCAATATTCTCCATGTCATTCAGTTGGGACTTTACTAATTTGTCAACTTCAACCATCGAGGTGATCCGATCACTGTGAGCCGATAATGCCGTCTCCATCTCCAACGCTCTTAATTGTAGCTCAATGTGCTTCGACTATCTTACTTTGTGTTATCAAGAGCCAAATGAATGGGGACCAAGGCCTCTTCAATTGATCTTTTAAGATCCACCGACAAGTTCTGTCCATGTTTATCTAGCTCGCTTGTCAAAATGCTGGTGAGAGCCTCGGTCGTTAGTGGAATAGTCAGAGAGGAAGAAGCCACCCCCGCCATCTTACCTCCAGATCCCAGAGAGGCTTCAGAATCAGTCGACTGATTTCAGTTCGAATTCTTCTTGGCTTTATCTGTCCTGGGCATCTCAGAAAAGGGAAAACTGTATCCCATTAAATTACCAGAATTCCTGAGAAATAAAAGGTCCATGGCATCAGGAAAAAGGGCAAAAGGATCAGCTTTCCAGCGGGAGCCACCTCGTGTACATCTTCTCCTCACATCACACCACCGGAAGTCCAAACTGCATCAGTGCCTCTAACATAGGCTTTCCTTCTTCCTCAACTGATGTTCCCCCATCATCGCGGTTGACTGGGCCCCTGACTGTCCGTCCAATTTTCTGCATTACTGCTCTCACCCCTTCCCCTCCGTCTCAGAACATTGACAGGTTTCTTTGTATCCATCGGATTCAATCATTATCACATTTTAAAGGCCACAAGCCGATCACCCCCCTCAATCTTCCATAATCAAGGAAATGCATGTGTCTGCAAGCTGTCCTCAGAATTCAGCACTCTCAGCCCCTGCCCTATTCTAGTGGATCTGTGTTGCACCCTTCCGTGGCAACCTGTGCTTCGTATACAAAAGGAACTTTTACCCTGCCGCACGCATTAATTTGCTGACGTGGGAGGGTAAGAATTTGCTGACCTGTAAGAGCTCTGTGCTGACATAATCCATTACTCAGCGCCACAGTGAACGGAATGATTCTCTGTGTGCTGTTTTATCTTAAGCCAAGTTTCAGGCTTTATTACAGACTGTCCATTTTAGCCACTGCAACATGCCTACCTCAGCACTGTTGAGATCCTTATCCATGTCACCTCTATACTCGAGTATTCTTAACACAGTCCTGCTATCTTCTACAAACTCCAACCAGTGCAACACACGGGTAAATCCAAATCATGTTTGGACACATGCCTCATTTTAGGAAGGATGTGGAAGCTTTGGAAAAGGTGCAAAGGTGATTTACCAGGATGTTGCCTGGAATGGAGAGTAGGTCTTACGAGGAATTGGTTGAGGGTGCTAGGCCTTTTCTCATTAGAACGGAGAAGGATGAGGGGCGACTTGATAGAGGTTTATAAGATGATCAGGGGAATAGATAGAGTAGAGAGTCAGAGACTTTTTCCCTGGGTGGAACAAACCATTACAAGGGGACATAAATTTAAGGTGAATGGTGGAAGATATAGGGGGGATGTCAGAGGTAGGTTCTTTACCCAGAGAGTAGTGGGGGCATGGAATGCACTGCCTGTGGAAGTAGTTGAGTCGGAAACATTAGGGACCTTCAAGCAGTTATTGGATAGGTACATGGATTACGGTAAAATGATATAGTGTAGATTTATTTGTTCTTTTTTTTAAAAATATATTTTATTTAAGTTTTCAAACACAATTTTTCCACTTTACAAATCAACATAAGAGATAACACAATAACTAAGAAGTAACATTATTTAAAGAAAATAGTGAACTAGCAAATTAACAAGAAATTCCCTCACCTGTTGTCTCGTAAACGCCCTCACTTACATATATCTAAAGATAGTCCCCGGGGGCAACTCATACTTTTCCTCCAGCGCTCCCAGGCTCGCAAACTCCCCGTCAATAAACAAGTCTCTCAATCTCCTAATTCCTGCCCGATGCCAGCTCTGGAACCCTCCGTCCATCCTTCCTGGGACAAACCTATGGTTATTCCTGATCGGGGACCACACCGAGGCATCCTTCACCCCACTATGTCGCCTCAATTGCCTCCAGATCCTTAAGGTTGCCACCACCAGTGGGTTGGTGGTATACCTTTTCGAGGAAAGCGGTAGCGGCGCCGTCACCAGCGCCTTTAGGCTCGTTCCTTGATAGGACGCCATCTCCAGCCTCTTCCACGCCGCCCCCTCTCCCTCCCTCATCCACTTGCAAACCATCGCCACATTGGCGGCCCAGTAATAGTCGTCCAGATTCGGCAACGCCAGTCCCCCTCTGTCCCTGCTGCGCTGCAGGACCCCCTCCTTACCCTCGGGGTCTTCCCTGCCCACACGAAACTCATAACACTCCTGTCTATTTTCTTGAAAAAGGCCTGAGTGATCAAAATGGGGAGACATTGAAACACAAAAAGAGACCTTGGGAGGACCATCATCTTTACCGCCTGCACTCTGCCCGCCAGTGAGAGCGGCAGCATATCCCACCTCTTGAAATTCTCCTCTATCTGCTCCAGCAGCGGTGTCAGATTGAGTTTGTGTAGAGTTCCCCAGCTCTTGGCTACCTGAATCCCCAAATATCGGAAGCTCCTTTCCACTATCCTTAACGGCAGGGCGTCTATCCCTCTTCCCTGATCCCCGGGGTGTACTACGAAAAGCTCACTCTTCCCCATATTAAGCCTATATCCCGAGAAATCTCCAAACTCCTTCAATATCTGCATAACCTCTGTCATCCCCTTCACAGGATCCGCCACATACAGCAGTAGGTCATCGGCGTAGAGTGACACTCGATGTTCCTCTCCCCCTCGAACCACCCCCCTCCATTTCTTAGAGTCTCTCAACGCTATGGCCAGTGGTTCAATTGCCAACGCGAACAGTAATGGGGACAGGGAACACCCCTGCCTTGTTCCCCTATGTAACCGAAAATACTCCGATCTTTGCCGATTTGTGACTACACTTGCCACTGGGGCCCCATATAGGAGTTTGACCCAACTGACAAACCCCTCCCCGAACCCAAACCTCCTCAACACCTCCCATAAATACTCCCACTCTACCCTATCGAATGCCTTCTCTGCATCCATCGCAACCACTATCTCTGCCTCCCCCTCCGCTGGGGGCATCATTATCACCCCCAACAACCGTCGCACGTTGACATTCAATTGTCTCCCCTTTACAAATCCTGTCTGGTCTTCATGCACCACCCCCGGGACACAATCCTCGATCCTCGTCGCCAGCACTTTTGCCAGCAACTTGGCGTCTACATTCAGGAGCGAGATAGGCCTATATGACCCGCATTGCAACGGATCTTTATCCCGCTTCAGGATTAGTGATATTGTCGCCTCCGACATTGTTGGGGGTAGAGTCCCCCCTTCTCTGGCCTCATTAAAGGTTCTCGCCAGCAGCGGGGCCAACAAGTCCACATATTTCCTGTAAAATTCCACCGGGAACCCGTCTGGCCCCGGGGCCTTCCCTGCCTGCATGTTCCCCAGCCCTTTCGTCACCTCATCCACCCCAATTGGCGCCCCCAGACCTGCCACCTCCTGCTCCTCCAACCTCGGGAACCTTAGTTGGTCCAGAAACGGTTGCATCCCCTCTTTTCCCTCCGGGGGTTTGGACCTATATAGCCTCTCATAAATGGTCTTAAACACCTCATTTACCTTCCCTGCACTCCGCACCGTAGTTCCCGTTTCATCTCGAACTCCCCCTATTCCCCTCGCCGCTATCCTCTTACGAAGCTGGTGGGCCAGCAGCCAGCTCGCCTTTTCCCCATATTCGTATCTCATCCCCTGTGCCTCTGCCTTCCCTGCGGTCAGCAGGTCAAACTCCGTCTGAAGTCTTCGCCTCTCTCTATATAGTCCTTCGTCCGGGGCCTCCGCATATCTTTTATCCACACTCAAAATCTCCCCCACTAATCTCTCCCTTTCTTTGCCCTCTTTTTTTCTCCTTGTAAGCCCTAATGGAGATCAACTCTCCCCTAACCACCGCCTTCAGCGCTTCCCATACTACCCCCACCTGGATCTCACCGTCATCATTGGCCTCCAGGTACCTCTCAATACATCCCCGCACCCTTCCACAGACCCCCTCATCTGCCAATAGTCCCACATCCAGTCGCCAGAGTGGGTGCTGTTCCCTCTCCTCTCCTAGTTCCAGATCCACCCAGTGCGGGGCATGGTCTGAAACGGCTAAGGCCGAATACGCCGTTCCTGCCACCTTTGAAATCAGTGCCCTGCTCAAAACAAAGAAATCTATTCGGGAGTATACCTTATGGACATAGGAGAAAAAGGAGAACTCTTTGGCCAGCAGCCTAACAAATCTCCATGGATCCACTTCCCCCATTTGCTCCATGAACCCCCTAAGCACCTTGGCCGCTGCCGGCCTTCTTCCGGTCCTGGATCTAGACCGATCTAACCCTGGATCCAGCACAGTATTGAAATCCCCCCCATCACCAGGCTTCCCACCTCCAGGTCCGGGATACGTCCCAGCATCCGCTTCATAAATCCCGCGTCGTCCCAGTTGGGGGCATATACATTTACCAGCACAACCTCCTTTCCCTGCAATCTACCACTCACCATCACATATCTACCATCGTTGTCCGCCACTATATTCCTGGCCTCGAACGACACCCGTTTCCCCACCAATATCGCCACCCCTCTATTTTTCGCGTCCAACCCTGAGTGGAACACCTGTCCCACCCATCCTTTCCTTAACCTGACCTGATCCGCCACCTTCAGATGAGTTTTCTGAAGCATGACCACGTCTGCCTTCAGTCCTTTTAAGTGCGCAAACACTCGGGCCCTCTTAATCGGCCCATTTAGGCCTCTCACATTCCACGTGACCAGCCGGATTAGGCCCCCCCCAACCCCCCCCCCCCCGCCCCGCCGACTAGCCATCCCCTATTCTAGGCCAGTCCCCCGTCCAGGTCCCGCGCACCCACCCGTCCCCCAGGCGGCGCACTCCCGTCCCGACCACCTCTTCCCTTGCCCGCTCCCTCTCGCTCCCAGCAGCAGCAACCCAGTTGACCCCCCCCCCCCCGCTAGATCCCCATCTAGCATGGTTACTCCCCCCATGATGCTTCCGAAAGTCAGCTGACTGCAACTGACCCCAGCTTCCCACGCTCTCTCCTTGACCCCCCCGTATGTGGAACTCTCATCCTTCCTGCGCCTATCTTCCCGCCATCATCTCCCTAGCGCGGGAAAAAACCCGCGCTTTCCTGTATCGGACCCGCCCCCCATGGCACAGCTCCCCCATTCCCCATCCCCCCCCTCAGTCCCTTTTTCCACCGGCGCCCACATTTCTCAGTGTCCCCCGTCAAGAAGAGAAAACACCCCGTCTATCGTCCCGATACTGTGAACCTCCCATTCCCCAATTTACATTTCTGTACATCGACATCAACGTCTCCCCCACAGCATCAGTCCCTCAGTTCTGGTCCAATTTCTCTTCTTGGATGAAGGTCCATGCCTCATCCGACGTTTCAAAGTAGTAATGTTTGCCTTGGTGCGTGACCCACAATCGCGCCGACTGCAGCATCCCAAACTTTATTTTCTTCTTGTGAAGCACCGTCTTGGCCCGTTTAAAGCTCGCCCTCCTTCTTGCCACCTCCGCGCTCCAGTCCTGATACACTCGTATCACCGCATTCTCCCACCTGCTACTCCGTACCTTCTTGGCCCAGCTCAAAACTGCCTCTCTGTCGGTGAAGCGGTGAAATCTCACCACTATCGCCCTTGGTGGTTCTCCAGCCTTCGGTCTCCTCACAAGGACCCGGTGAGCCCCTTCCACCTCCAGTAGGCCCGAGGGGGCCTCAGCTCCCATTAGCGAATGGAGCATCGTGCTCACATAAGCCCCAACGTCAGCTCCCTCCACTCCCTCGGGGAGACCCAGAATCCAGAGGTTCTTTCTCCTCGAGCTGTTCTCCAGGACTTCGAGCCTTTCGATACACCTCTTATGTAGCGCCTCGTGCGTCTCCATTTTTACCGCTAGGCTCAGAATCTCATCCTCGTTCTCAGATGCCTTCGCCTTCACCCCACGGAGCTCTATCGCCTGGGCCTTTTGCGTTTCTTTTAGCCCTTCGATTGCCAATAACATCGGCGCCAGCACCTCCTTCTTTAATTCCTCCACACACCGTCGGAGGAATTCCTGCTGGTCCGGGCCCCATGTCGTCTGGGCTCCATCCGTCGCCATCTTGCTTCTTCCTTCTCTTCTCTGCCGCTGCTCCAAAGGATCCTTCGCAATCTGGCCACTACCACCGATCCTTTCCATGCACACCCAGGGGGGACTCCTTCCTTCGTCACTCCACACTGGGTTTGGTCAAAAAAAAATTCAGTTGGGGCTCCCAAAAAGAGCCCAAAAGTCCATTAGAACGGGAGCTGCCGAAACATGCGGCTTAGCAGTGCATCGCCACCACCGGAAGTCCATTTATTTGTTCTTAAGGGCAGCACGGTAGCATTGTGGATCGCACAATTGCTTCACAGCTCCAGGGTCCCAGGTTCGATTCCGGCTTGGGTCACTGTCTGTGCGGAGTCTGCACATCCTCCCAGTGTCTGCGTGGGTTTCCTCCGGGTGCTCCGGTTTCCTCCCACAGTCCAAAGATGTGCAGGGTAGGTGGATTGGCCATGATAAATTGCCCTTAGTGTCCAAAATTGCCCTTAGTGTTGGGTGGAGGTGTTGACTTTGGGTAAGGTGCTCTTTCCAAGAGCCGGTGCAGACTCAATGAGCCGATTGGCCTCCTTCTGCACTGTAAATTCAATGATAATCTATGATTAATCTAGGACAAAGGTTCGGCACAACATCGTGGGCCGAAGGGCCTGTTCTGTGCTGTATTTTGCTGTGTTCTATGTTCTATGTCCGCCCAGTCTCCCCCACAACACTAATTTAAAATCCTCATCTTCAAATCAATTCCTCTATAATATCTTTATAACACATCCTTTAGCATCTATACTCCCTGCTTCCAAACACCGAAAAAAGATCTGTTTTTATGCCTCTGATCTCTCATACATCCTATGCCACCTGTCACCCCACCACCGAGGTCTGTATCTTCAGGTGCCTTGATCAGATTCTCTGGATTTCCCTCACTTAAAATCCAGCTTTCTTGTCCTCACCTGAAGTTTGCATTCATGTGCCTTATAAAAAGACGAAATGAGACAGACTGACCAAGTCTCACTATAAATGATGAGCACTGGTCGGCCCTGGAATTTAGTCACAGACAGATTTCATCTCTGAACAGTTAACGGTGACACCTCAAAAAGCTAAGGTTCAGGAAACCAAGCAGCGCTTGGGTTTCAAGCCTCCATCCCAGAAACTTACTGTATTGGCATTTCTTATCCCGGCAAACCTGGACATATACCAGCCAAGCCAGCAGAGATCGTCGCAGACAATGGCGCTTGTATATTTGCTGTGCTTGGGCATCCCTCTCCTGCTCCTGCTGCAATAGATGCAACAATGCATTCCACTGAAGCCATGCCTGCATTCAAAGCAGAAAGAACACCAGTTAATTGGTACAGCTCACAAAATACAGCAATAGAGTCTTCCAGCATTCATCTTCTACCCAATTGCAACTGGCACATGTATCACAGCGTTCATCTTTAAGAAAGTTTCTACAATATGTAGAAATAAGTAGTGCAAATCAGAAACAAGTCAGCATCCGACAAATAGGTTTAGTTTCATGTTTTGAGTCTCACTCAGAACCATCTTGAGCATATGGGTAGCACGGTGGTCAGCAATGCTGCCTCACAGCGCCAGGGATCTGGGTTCAATTCTCGCCTTCGGTGACTGTCTGTTAAGAGTTTGCATATTCTCCTCATGTCCGTGTGGGTTTCCCCGGGAGCTCAGATTTCCTCCCACAATCCAAAGATGTGCAGGTTAAGTGGATTGGCCATGCTAAATTGCCCCTTAGTGTCCAAAGATGTGCAGGCTTGGATAGGGAGTGGGCTTGGGAGGAGTGCTTCTTCAGAGGGTCGGTGCAGACCCGATGGACCAATTAGCCTCCTTCTGCACTGTAGGGATTCTATATTTCCCAGGCAATGACTGAAAATGAGCTAACCACAGGCAGAACAGCAGTAGGTGCATTAGCTTCAGCAGACCAGATTTGGAAAGTAGAAAAGCCAAGGTTCCTGGGCACTTTCCTGCTGGAAAGCCAATGTGTTGACGCCAGCATTGGACTTGGCTTTCATGTCCTTGCCAAATACTACATCTGCAGGAAGTGTAACTAATGGCAGCTCCTCACAGACCGCGTGGTTCGTTGGAGTGGAGGTTGGATGCACTTAGGAGCATGCAAGTGGCAGAAAGCGTCATAGATAGGAGTTATAGAAACGTGGTCACACCCAAGGTACAGGCAGACAGATGGGTGACCACTAGAAAGGGCAGGAATCAGTGCAGAATTCCCCTGTGGCTGTCCCCCTCTCGAACAAGTATACCATTTTGGATACTGTTGGGGGGATAGCCTATCAGAGGAAAACAACAGCAGCTAGAACCGTGGAACCACAACTGGCTCTGTTGCTCAGCAGAGGAGGGCAAAGTGCAGGAGAGCAATAGTTATAGGGGACTCTATAGTAAGGAGCACAGATAGGCGCTTCTGTGGATGTGAAAGAGACTCCAGGATGATATGTTGCCTCTCTGGTGCCAGGGTCAAGGATGTCTCTGAACAAACACAGGACATCCTGAAGGGAGAGGGTGAACAGCCAGAGGTGATAGTACACTAGGTACTAACGCTATAAGCAGGAAGAGCAATGAGGTCCTGCAGAAGGAATTCAGGGAGTTAGGCAGTAAGCTAAAAAGCAGGACCTCTAGGGTTGTAATCTCAGGATTACTCCCTGTGCCACATGCCAGTGAGGCTAGAAATAGGAGGATAGTGCAGCTAAAGACGTGGCTAAACTGGCGGTGTAGGAGGGAGAGTTTCAGATTTCTGGGCCATTGGGATCTCTTCCGGGGCAGGTGGCACCTGTACAAGAAGGACGGGGTGCAGCTAAACTGGGGGTATACCAATATCCTGGCTGGGAGGTTTGCTCGAGTCACTCGGGAGGATTTAAACTAATATGGCAGGGGGGTGTAATAACTGAAGGGGAAATAGAGAACAACAACATCACCCGGTTGGCTCAAACGCAGTAGTCTGAAGTGTATTTGTTTCAACGGCAGAAGTCTAGCAGGTAAGGCAGATGAACTTCGAGCACTGATTAGTACTTGGAACTATGATGATGGTTAAAGAAAGGGCAGGGTTGGCAGCTGAATGTTGGAGGATATAGATGCTTCAGGAGAGATAGAGGGGGAGGTAAAAGGGGTGGGGAATAGCTTTACTTGTTAAGGAAAATATTATAGCCGTACTGCGGGAGGACACCTCGGAGGGTTCATACAATGAGGCAATCTGGGTAGAGCTCAGGAACAGGAAGGGGGGAATCACAATGTTGGGGGTTTATTACAGCTCCCCCTCCCCCCATCAGCGAGAGTTGAGAGAGATTTTGGACAGGTGCAAGGTGTATCCAGGAAGGCTTCTTGGTGCAATATGTAGATAGTCCAACCAGGGAAGGGACAGTACTGGACCTGGTATTGAGGAATGAGGTGTTTGAGGTTTCAGTGGGGGAACATTTTGGGAATAGCGACCACAATGCCGTACATTTTAAGATACCTTTGGATAGAGATGAGGGTAACCCTCGGGTTAACTGGGGAAAGGCAAATGACGATAACATTAGACAGGGATTGAAGAATTTGGATTGGGTGCAGCTGTTGGAGGATAAATCAACATCGGACATGTGGGAGTCTTTCAAGTGACAGTTGATTAGGATTCAGGAAAGTCACATTCCTGAGAGAACAAAGGAAAAGTATGGGAAGTTTAGGGAGCCTTGGATAACGAGGAGTATTGTGAACCTCGTCAAAAAGAAAAAGAAGGCTTTTGTACGGTCTAGAAGAGTGGGGACAGACGAAACACTTGAGGAGTACAAAGAAAGTAGGAAGGTACTTAAGCGGGAAATTAGGAGGGCTAGGAGGGGTCATGAAAAGACCTTGGCAAGTAGGATTAAGGTGAATCCCAAAGCTTTTTATTCATATGTAAAAAGCAAGAGGGTGGCCAGGGAAAGGATTGGACCACTTTGAGACAGTGGGGGGAATCTATGTGTTGAGCCAGAGGAAATGGGTGAGGTACTAAATGAGTACTTTGCATCAGTGTTCACCAAAGAAAAGGACTTTGTGGAAGATGATTCTTGGGTAGGGTGTGGGATAGTCTGGGTCATGTTGGCATCAAAAAAGGAAGAGGTATTGGTGTTTTAAAAGACATTATGGTAGATAGGTCACCTGGGCCAGATGGGATTTACCCCAGAATACAGAGGGAAGCAAGGGAGGAAATTGCTGGGGCCTTGACTGACATCTTTGTATCTTCATTGGCTACAGGTGAGATCCCAGAGGACTGGAGAATAACTAATGTGGTACCGCTGTTCAAGAAAGGTAGCAGGGATAATCCAGGAAACTATAGGCTGGTGAGCCTCACATCAGTTGTAGGTAAATTATTGGAGAGAATGCTCAGGGACAGGAATAATATCATTTGGATTCATTAGCGATAGCATGGTTTTGTGAACGGGTGGTCGTGCCACAGTAACTTGATCAAGTTTTTTGAGGAGGTGACAAAGATGATTGATGAGGGGAGGGTGGTGGATGTTCTTTATATGGACTTCAGTAAAGCCTTTGACAAGATCCCTCATGGCAGACTGGTATAAAAGGTGAAGTCACACGGGATCAGAGGTGAGGTGGCAAGATGTATACAGAACTGGCTCGGTCACAGAAGGCAGAGGGTAGCTGTAGAAGGGTGTTTTTCTGAATGGGAGGTTGTGACATGTGGTGTTCCACAGGGATCTCTGCTGGGCCTCTGTGTTTGTAATATACATAAACGATTTGTAGGAAAATATAGCTGGACTGATTAGTAAGTTCGCGGATGACATCAAGGTTGGTGGAGTTAGGATAGTGTTGAGGATTGTCAGAGGATACAGCAGGACATAGATAGGTTGGTGACTTGGGCAGAGAAATGGCAGTTTAATCTGGACAAATAGGCCACCAAATAGTAACATTATGGTGGGGCAGGCAATAAACAAAGAAATAACTTATGCATGTAGAAATGGTACAGCAGTTATCATGGGGGATTTTAATCTACATGTCGATTGGTTTAACCAGGTCGGTCAAGGCAGCCTTGAGGAGGAGTTCATAGAATGTATCCGCGATAGTTTCCCAGAACAGTATGTAATGGAACCTACGAGGGAACAAGCGGTCCTAGATCTGGTCCTGTGTAATGAGACAGGATTGAGTAATGATCTCATAGTTAGGGATCCTCTCGGAAGGAGCGATCATAATATGGTGGAATTTAAAATACAGATGGAGGATGAGAAGGTAAAATCAAGCACTAGTGTTTTGTGCTTAAACAAAGGAGATTACAATAGGATGAGAGAAGAACTAGCTAAGGTAGACTGGGAGCAAAGACTTTATGGTGAAACAGTTGAGGAACAGTGGAGAACCTTCCAAGCGATTTTTCACAGTGCTCAGCAAAGGTTTATACCAACAAAAAGGAAGGACGGTAGAAAGAGGGAAAATCCACCGTGGATATCTAAGGAAATAAGGGAGAGTATCAAATTGAAGGAAAAAGCATACAAAGTGGCAAAGCTTAGTGGGAGACTAGAGGACTGGGAAATTTTTAGGGGGCAACAGAAAGCTACTAAAAAAGCTATAAAGAAGAGTAAGATAGATTATGAGAGTAAACTTGCTCAGAATATAAAAACAGACAGTACAAGATTCTACAAATATATAAAACAAAAAAGAGTGGCTAAGGTAAATATTGGTCCTTTAGAGGATGAGAAGGAAGATTTAATAATGGGAGATGAGGAAATGGCTGAGGAACTGAACAGGTTTATTGGGTCGGTCTTCACAGTGGAAGACACAAATAACATGCCAGTGACTGATGGAAATCAGGCTATGACAGCTGATGACCTTGAGATGATTGTTATCACTAAGGAAGTGGTGATGGGCAAGCTAATGGGACAAAAGGTAGACAAGTCTCCTGGCCCTGATGGATTGCATCCCAGAGTGCTAAAATAGATGGCTAGGGAAATTGCAAATGCACTCGTGATAATTTACCAAAATTCACTAGACTCTGGGGTGGTCCCGGCGGATTGGAAATTAGCAAACGTGACACCACTGTTTAAAAAAGGAGGTAGGCAGATAGCGGGTAATTATAGGCCAGTTAGCTTAACTTTGGTAGTAGGGAAGATGCTGGAATCTATCATCAAGGAAGAAATAGCGAGGCATCTGGATGGAAATTGTCCTATTGGGCAGATGCAGCACGGGTTCATAAAGGGCAGGTCATGCCTAACTAATTTAGTGGAATTTTTTGAGGGCATTACCAGTGCGGTAGATAACGGGGAGCCAATGGATGTGGTATATCTGGATTTCCAGAAAGCTTTTGACAAGGTGCCACACAAAAGATTGCTGCATAAGATAAAGATGCATGGCATTAAGGGTAAAGCAGTAGCATGGCTAGAGGATTGGTTAATTAATAGAAAGTAAAGAGTGGGGATTAATGGGTGTTTCTCTAGTTGGCAATCAGTAGCTAGTGGTGTCCCTCAGGGTTCAGTGTTGGGCCCACAATTGTTCACAATTTACATAGATGATTTGGAGTTGGGGACCAAGTGCAATGTGTCCAAGTTTGCAGACGACACTAAGATGAGTGGTAAAGCAAAAAGTGCAGAGGATACCGGAAGTCTGCAGAGGGATTTGGATAGGTTAAGTGAATGGGCTAGGGTCTGGTAGATGGAATACAATG
Source organism: Scyliorhinus torazame (assembly GCF_047496885.1). NCBI lineage: Eukaryota > Metazoa > Chordata > Chondrichthyes > Carcharhiniformes > Scyliorhinidae > Scyliorhinus > Scyliorhinus torazame. The sequence goes on from NC_092707.1 coordinate 101,894,639, forward strand.
TTGACAAATGTGAGGTTATCTATTTTGGTCGGAATAATAGCAAAAGGGATTATTATTTAAATGATAAAATATTAAAACATGCCACGATGCAGAGAGACCTGGGTGTGCTAGTGCATGAGTCGCAAAAAGTTGGTTTACAGGTGCAACAGGTGATTAAGAAGGTAAATGGAATTTTGTCCTTCATTGCTAGAGGGATGGAGTTTAAGACTAGGGAGGTTATGCTACAATTGTATAAGGTTTTAGTGAGGCCACATCTGGAGTATTGTGTTCAGTTTTGGTCTCCTTACCTGAGAAAGGACCTACTGGCGCAGGAGGGTGTGCAGAGGAAATTCACTAGGTTAATGCCAGAGCTGAAGGGGTTGGATTACAAGGAGAGGTTGAGTAGACTGGGACTGTACTCGTTGGAATTTAGAAGGATGCGGGGGGGGGGGGGGAGGGATCTTATAGAAACGTATAAAATTATGAAGGGAACAAATAGGATAGATGCGGGCAGGTTGTTTCCACTGGCAGGTAAAAGCAGAACTAGGGGGCATAGCCTCAAAATAAGGGGAAGTAGATTTAGGACTGAGCTTAGGAGGAACTTCTTCACCCAAAGGGTTGTGAATCTATGGAATTCCTTGCCCAGTGAAGCAGTGGAGGCTCCTTCATTAAATGTTTTTAAGATAAAGATAGATCGTTTTTTGAATAAAGGGATTAAGGGTTATGGTGTTTGGGCCAGAAAGTGGAGCTGAGTCCAAAAAAGATCAGCCATGATCTCATTGAATGGCGGAGCAGGCTCGAGGGTCCAGATGGACTACTCCTGCTCCCAGTTCTTATGTTCTTATGTTCTTAAATGTGAGATAATGCATTTTGGTAGGTCTAACATCGAGGGGAAATATACAGTAAATGGCAAAACTCTTAAGAATTTAGAAAGTCAGAGAGATCTGGGCGTGCAGGTCCACAGATCTTTAAAGTGGCAACACAAGTGGACAAGGTAGTCAAGAAAGCATACGGAATGCTTGCCTTCATTGGATGGGGCACTGAGTAATGGGCATTACAGTGGCACAGTTGCTTCCCAGTGCCTGGGTCCCAGGTTCGATTCCCGGCTTGGGTCACTGTCTGTGTGGAGTCTGCACGTTCTCTGTGTCTGCATGGGTTTCCTCCGGGTGCTCCGGTTTCTTCCCACAGGTCCCGAAAGACGTGCTGTTCGGTGAATTGGACATTCTGAATTCTCCCTCTGTGTACCCGAACAGGCGTCGGAATGTGGCAACCAGGGGCTTTTCACAGTAACTTATTTGCAGTGTTAATGTAAGCCTGCTTGTGACAATAATAAAGATTATTATTATTAAAAACTGGCAAGTCATGCTGCAGTTGTATAGAATCTTGGTATGGCCACACTTGGAATATTGCGCACAATTCTGGTCCCACACTACCAGAAGGATGTGGAGGCTTTGGAGAGGGTGCAGAGGAATTTTACCAGGGTGTTGCCTGGACTGGAAGGTGTTAACTATGTGGAGAGGCTGAATAGACTCAGACTGTTTTCATTAGAATGACGGCGGTTGAGGGGCGACCTGATAGAGGTCTACAAGATTATGAGGGTCATGGATAGGGTGGATGGGCAGGCATTCTTTCCCAGGGTGGAGGGGTCAGTCACATGGGGCGATAGATTTAAGGTCCGTGGGCCAAAGTTTCGAGGAGATGTGCGAGGCAGGTTTTTTTACACAGAGGATGGTGAGTGCCTGGAACGCACTGCCGGGGAGGTTGTGGAAGCAGGTACATTAACAGCATTCAAAAGGCATTTCGACAAATACATGAATAGGATGAGTATAGAGGGATACGGCACTAGGAAGTGCTGAGGGTTTTGGCCAAGGGTTGTATCATAACTGGTAGAGGCTTGGAGGGCTGAAGGGCCTATTCCTGTGCTGTGTTGTTCTTTGCTCTATAAAGATAGCCGATCCTGCCTTTATTAAAGGTTCTGGAATGTTCTATCTCACTGTGCCCAGATTGTTTGACTGGTTTTGTCACCGTTCAGCTAAGTTGTTCAGTGGGGCTGCAGAACTATAGATAACAGATTCCAGTCAGTTAAATACAGACACACACGAACATGCCTGCCACCTGCTGGATGAACACAGATCAGCTTTAGCTTTGAGAGCAGGGAGCAGTACAGCTCATTCAGGCACATGAACACAAGTCATGAAAATTGAGGAAGAATCAGGAATAAATAAATAAATCAATCTTGAGACACAGCCTATTCACTGTTGAAATCAATGATTTTTTTTTAACGTAGCTATCACAAAACAAACATGTGAATGGCACATGTCCTTAAAGGCTCGATTCCATTGTACTGTTTTTCACCTGACCAACTCTCTGCCTTCCTCCTTCTGCCGGCTGAAAAGCCAGACCTTCTCATCCAAATCATTGATATATATAATGTGAATTGCCAGGGCCCAAGCACTGATCCCTGCGGTATCTCACTAGTCACCATCTGCCACTCCAAAAAAAGATCCATTTATTCCTGTTTCCGGACTACTAAACAATTCTCAATCCATGCCAAATATTATCCTCTATCCCATGTTCTTTAATTTTGCACACTAACTTCTTAAGTGGGACTTCATAAAAAACTTTCTAAAAATCCAAACACATCGCATCCACGTTTCTCACTTATCTATTCTATTATTTGTGTCTGCTGAGTTTTTCCAGCATTTTCTGCTTTATTTCAGATTTTCAGCATCCACAGTATTCTGCTTTAATTATTGTGCAGGTCCAGAGCATCTGTGCACCCGCTATTACCTTGACAAGTTTCCATCATTTCTGGTCTGCTAGATTTTGTGACTGCAGTGCCAGAAGGGCATTGGTGAAATTGCCATTAGATTAAATACGGTGCTTTAAGGGGTTAGACCGAAAGGCCTTCCTAGCTGGAAAATGTAGCTTAGAGAATTAAAGCAGGCTGAAACAGAGTGCTTCAGACAACAAACTTTAGCTGAAAGATTGAAGGAATATTCACACCTATTCTTTTTTTTTTTAAATACAAATTCTTTATTTAAAAAAAATCACATTAAACAAAAACAAACGCTAAATTGTTTGAACTAATTTAAACAAATGGTGACAATGTACAGGCTTCGAAAACTGCCCAAGCGAGGACAGTTTCAAAACCACCGTACATCCTGCACGCAGGCTTTTGCATTCAGTTGCCGCACAAGGATTACAAAAAGAAATACACCCGTCCTTTGTGGAGCGAAGCACAAAAGAACTGTTCCTCTGTCAAATTCAAATGAGGGTTCGTTGGACACACCGGGAACACATTTCTTAGCAAAAGGAAGAAATCCTAAATAGGAACTACGCATATTGATGAGTTTCGGAGCTGGCTGTTGGCGAACAGGAGTGTTACCGTAGTGTCACAAAGGGTCAGGCACTGGAGATAATGAATGGCGGTTTGGCGTCAGAGAGGAGGCGGGGGGGGTTAAAGAGCTGAGTTGTAAAGCCATTATTTTGTTTCCTCAGCTCAGGCTAAGAAGAAGGGTGCCCCCAGACTGATGGGCAAGTGGTGTACAACAAAATGAAGGCGGACAGTGCCATGGAACGGAGCCCTTATCACTCCCGGTGCAAAGAGAGAGGAGAGCTGGGGAGCCTGCACCTGGCCAAACTTGCCACAAACTTGTCCAGGCAGCGGGCGACCAAGGGGGGGGTCATCCGACCCGACTGTCTGCCCCTCTACCGTGGCTACATTTGCAGCTGGGTGTCCCTGGAGAGGGAGCACGGGGTGTCCACTGGCACCACTGAGGCCTTCTGTGCTCGCTAGGCGCCCCGGTGACTGGGGTGCCTCAATCACATTTTGGTTTGGGTTTTAAGTTTCATTTGTGATTGTTTTTTTGTTCAAGACAGGATCTTTAAGAGGCTGCCCCTTTTAATTTGTCCCTCCGTCTACATAATTTAGTTCATTTGGTTTATTCACATCTATTCAAGGAAAGGGTTTTTTTTAACGTAAGCCCAGCATTGAAGACAACAGAATATTCCATAGAATCCCTACAGTGCAAAACGAGGCTATTGGGCCCATTGAGTCTGCACCGACCCTCCGAAAGAGCATTCCACCTAGGCCCACTCCCCCACCCTGTCCCCGTAACCCCACGCATTGATCATGGCCAATCCACCTAAATCTTTGGACTGTGGGAGAAAACATAAGAACTAGGATCAGGATTAGGCAATTCAGCCCCTTGAGCCCACTCCACCATTCAATACAATCATGGCTGATCTCACCTCAGCCACAACTCCACTTTCCTGCCTGTTCTCCATAACCCTTCAACCCATTACTAATTAAAAATCTGTCCATCCTTTCCTTAAATTTACTCAAAAGTCCCAGCATCCACCGTATTCAGGGGTAGTGAATTCCACACATTCATGACCTTTTGAGAGAAGTAATTGATCCTCATCTGTTTTAAATCTGCTACCCCTTATCCTGGGACGGCACAGTAGCACAGTGTTAGCACTGTTGCTTCACAGCACCAGGGTCCCAGGTTTGATTCCCAGCTTGAGTCGCTGTCTGTGCGGAGTCTGCACATTTTCCCCGTCTGTGTGGGTTTCCTCCGGGTGCTCCGGTTTCCTCCCATAAGTCCCGAAAGATGTACTGTTACAAAATTTGGACATTCTGAATTCTCCCTGTGTACCCGAAGAGGCGCCGGAATGTGGCGACTAGGGGATTTTCACAGTAACTTCATTGCAGTGTTAATGTAAGCCTACTTGTGACAATAAAGATTATTATTATTGTAAAACTATGACTTGTTGTTCTAGATTGCCCCACAAGAGGAAGCATCCGCTCTACATCTACTTTGTCAATACCTTTTATCATCTTATAAACCTCAATTAGACCTCCTAGAATCCGATCACCCAGAGGAAACTCACACAGACATGGGGAGAAAGTGCAAACGCCACACAGTCACCCATGGCTGGAATCAAAACCAGGTCGCTGGCATTGTGAAGCAGCAGTGCTAACAATTGTGCTACCGTGCACAGTGGGAGAGGGGTTAGTCAGTCTAGCTGACCAAACTATTGTGGAACCTCTGGATGGGGAAGAAGTCAGACACTTCACCTTTCCCCTTGCTGTGAATATACAGGCCCATCGGAGGAAGGAGGCATATGGGCTGAAGCGCAAATACAGATTGTTTTCCCCCCCCTAAAATTGACTTTTGAATACAACGTTCCAGGCCTCATAAAAAAGCACCACATTCACTACAATCCTCTGCAAAACACTGAATTCACCAGGTAGCCATTTTGTTCATTCAATTTACTTTGCTTCGTTATCCCGGAGCAATGCATTGGTATTTTACAACAAAAGAAAACTGCCCTGATGACTCAGTAAATGGTCTGTACAATTCAGAATAAGAGACTCCCTTAATGTGAAATGCAGCTGGGTTCCTACCAATGGCATCACCAGCTGCAGATGGGGACATATTCACGCAAAGTCATCGTTCCTGATTATCACCCCATGCCTCCTGGCAGTGAAGTGCTTATGAGTGGGACAACACCCGAAGATGGAGCAAGAATCAGCCATGATGTCCTCTGTGGTTCTCATGCTGACACCCACTCTCAAGGCCGTATGGCCGCTGGCTGGTGCCCTTGGAACTGGACTTTTAAAGGGTTGGTTAGAAGAGGGAAATATGAAAATGAACAGACAATGAATATTTTACGAGTTCCACAATGTTATGTAATTCTTTCTTTCGAGGATTGTCAACATTGCAAATATGGATACAAAAAGGCAGATATAGTGAGAATATTCACCAAAGTGGACACGTACAACAACAGAAAGCCAACATTTCCTGAATGCTTTGGTGTGGAAATCATTGTGACACGTGCAAAATCTACCATCATACATACCTTGTGCTGCAAGGTTTCTGCCCAATGCTGCATTGCTAAATCGTCCATTTTGCGATTTCTTTCCTTCCTGTCCAACTGTTCAGTCCAAATGGACCACACAGTCCTATCAAGAAACATTGCTGGTTAATATGGTAAGTTCCACCATTAACACTTTACTAACACCGGGCTGAGCAGCTTTTACCGACTATAATATATAACAGTGAAGAAAGCATAGAGAATAGGATCTAGTGAAAATACAAAGAGACCTGGGACAGTCTGTATTGATAGAGAACTTAAAATTATCCAGTAATAGCCTGTGATATAACCCTAATAGTGATGGACAAGGGATTTGTAGATTTAATTCTGCACTGTTTTATAAATGCAATGAAAAATAGAGCACTGGACATTCAGAGTAAGAAATGAGGCCAAATGTTGACCTGAAGGTAAGAAACTACCATCCATGCTTTCGTTCCCTTCAAACTCAATGCTACCAAAAGCTCTCTTGACCAACCTCCCACCTTCCACCATATATGACCTTGAGCCCATCCAAAATTCTGTTAGAATTATCGCATCATTCATCTCAAAATGAAACTATTCACCTAATAGGTCTGCGCCAGATTTATCGTAGAGCATTCTACTTCCCTTGCATATGATGCGCCTTGCGTCTCAACTTTCGGTTGGGCTCATTGCAGCCCTCAAGACTCAATGATGAGTTTGGCAGCTTTAGATTTTGTCCATTCTCCCTTTCTCCTCCATCTTAACCATCCCCCTCACTTTGTTTTTAAAATATCCGCACCCCCTCCTCCGGCCATGCTAATTGTTTGTTCTTAAAGTTGCTACGTATTCTTGCAATTTCCACAGCTCTAACACAGTCTCCCTCCTTTCAGTTCCGCAAAGTGTCATAGGGCTCAAAACGTTAACTCTGTTTCTCCAATAGGTGCTAGCAGACCAGCTGAGTTTTTCCAGCATCCTCTGTTCTTGTTTTCAGATTCCAGCATCCATATTATTTTGCTTATTCCCCTGCAATTTCTGGATAATTTTAGTTCTCTTACCTAGTAACAGCAGTAACACAAATTTATCAAGACGTAATAGGATGCGATTTGCCCAGCAGCACGTAGAAATCTGCCTCCCAACAGCAGGAACCAGTATTCAAAAGGCCAATGAGATGCGTTTTTCCCAGTGACAAGATTAGCAGACATGGAGGTGTGAATCAGGTGTGAATCACATTTAGTAGAAACAAGGGAGGCCGTGGTGCAGTGGTATTTTCACTGGACTAGTAATCCAGAGACCCAGGGAAATGCTCTGGGGACCGGATTTGAATCCCACCAGGGCAGATGATGGAATCTGAATTCAATAAAAATCTGGAATTCAAAGTCTAATGACGACCATGCAACCAGTGTCAATTGTCGTTAAAAACCCATCTGGTTCACTAATGTTCTTTAGGGAAGGAAATCTGTCATCCTTATCTGGTCTGGCCTACATGTGACTCCTGACTCTTACTCTTAAATGCCCTCAGGGATGGGCAATAAATGCTGGCTCAGCCACCGATGCCCACATCCCATGAACGAATAAAGAAAGAAAAAGCTTACCTGGACGATTGGGAGATCAATGAGTACATACATGCTCATTTCTAGAATCAAGGAACTTGATAGAGGCTGACAGCCAAATATACAGAATGTAGAATCAAAGGGGAGAATTGCCAGCACCCTCAGAAGAAGGCAGGCCAATTTACATCCAGCAGCCTGGAGACCATTTTACCTCTAGCCGCCTGGGAGCCAGTTTTATATCCAGCAACTGAGAGCACTAGTTTTAGATCTAGCAGCCTCTGAGTCTTTGAGTCAAGGCTGTGCAAAAACTTTTATAAAGGCAGTTTAAATATCTTCTTTGGACCAGGACAAGATGTTCATCGAGACTTGATAATCATCCCTGTATTGTGCGGTATATATAAGGTGGTTTTGACTTTTTGATTTGGATGTTGTTTGGGGAAACGGGAAGCCTTTTTAAAAATTATTTTTATTAAGATCCACAACCAAGATCAAAAAGATAACCAAAAGGTAACAAACAGGAGGTCACATCGTACCTCAATGAGTAACCGACAACCGTGCCGCACCCTCCCTTCCATAACACCCCCCCCCCCGCCCCCCCCCCCCTCCCACCCTCTCTGCCTCCACTTTTTCTTGTTAACCCCAGTTTACCCTCCCCCCATCCCTGCTGACTTAACTGTCCTGGAAGAAGTCAATGAACGGTTTCCATCTCCTGGTAAACCCTTCCATAGACTCCCTTAAGGCAAATTACATTTTCTCCAATCTAAGGAATTCCACGAGTTTGCTCACCCATACCCCCGGTTTCGGAGGCTCCGAGTCCTTCCGCCCCAACAAGGTCTGTCTCCGGGCTACTAGAGAGGCAAAAGCCAGAATATCAGCCTCTTTCACCCCCTCAACTCCCGGGTCTTCTGACACTCCAAACACTGCCAATTCTGGACTCAGAACCACCTTCACCCTCAGCAGCTCTGACATCACGTCAGCAAACCCCTGCCAAAATCCCTGCAACTTCAGGCAGGCCCAAAACATGTGAACATGATTCGTGGAACCCCTGCACACCGCCCACACCTATCTTCCACCCCCTCAAAGAACCTACTCATTCTGGCCACCGTCATATGCGCCCTATGTACTACCTTAAATAGAATTAGACTCAGCCTGGTTCACGAAGAGGACCTATTCACCCTCCTCAAAGCTTCCTCCCATAGCCCAGCCTCCAGCTCACTGCCCAGTTCCTCCTCCCACTTTCGCTACTGCTATCGGGGTGCCCTCCCAGTCCATCAATTCCTTATATAACTCTGACATCCTGTCCTCTCCAAACTCTGTTTTCGACAGCACCCCGGGGGCGGCAGATCAGGAAAGAACGGCACATGTTTTCTCATGTAGTTCCGCACCTGTAAGTATCAAAACCCATTTCTGTTGGGCAACTCATACTCCTCTACCAGTCCTTCCAAGCTCAGGAAGCTGCCCCCAACATGAATAAATCCCCAAACCACTCGATCCCCGCCCATTGCCAACCCTGAAACCCCCCGTCCAGTTCCCCCGGAGCAAACCTATGATTCCTGCAGATAGGAGTCCAAACCGAGGCCCCTTCGACCCTCAAGACTTGTCACCACTGTCCGTACACCCTCAGGGCCGCCACTGCTGCTGGACTTGTGGAGTACCTTACCGGCGAGAACGGCAGAGGCGCCTTCAAGAACGCTCCCAAACTAGTACACTTACACGAGGCTGCTTCCATCCGCTCCCATACCGACCCCTCCCCCACTACCCACTTCCTTACCATGGCTATAATCACCACCCAATAATAACTCATTAAATTTGGCACAGACACCCCCCCAAACCCCACCCCTGCCCCTGCTCCAACAGCGCCTTCTTTACCCGAGGGGCATTCCTCACCCACATAAATCTCAATATCAGTGAGTTAACCTTCTTGAAAAAGGCCTTGGAGATAAAAATCGGGAGGTTCTGGAATACAAACAAAAACTTCGGGAACACAGTCATCTTTACGGACTGCACCCGCCCTGCCAATAATAATGGAAGCAGATCCTATCTTTCAAATTCACCCCTCATTTGCTCCACCAACCGAGCCAGATTCAACTTGTGTAATTGTTTCCACCCCCAGCCTAGATACCTAAAACTCGCCCCCACTACCTTAAACGGCAGTTCGCCCAGCCTCTTTTCCTGGATCGGGAAGACCTCACTGTTTCCCATGTTTAATTTGCACCGCGGAAACCGGCTGAATTCCACCAAAATGTCCATAATACCCCCGATGCTTTCCAGTGGGTCCGATATATACAACCACAGGTCGTCCACACATTGGGACACCCTACGCTACAGACACACACCAGGGGTGTGGTCGAGCGGTGCTTCGGCCTCCTCAAGATGCGCTTCAAGTGCCTGGACCGCTCTAGAGGGGCCCCCCAGTACGAGGCTGAGAGGGTCGTCCGCATCGTGGTGGCCTGCTGCATCCTCCACATTATAGCACAGAGAGGGACGATGTGCTGGAGGAGGAGAATGAGGAGGAAGGGCAGGCCTCGTCCGACGAGGCGAATGCGGGGGAGGGGGACGATGAGCGGGACATGTGGCCCGGGCAGGCACAGAAGGCCGCACAACGCCATCGCCAGGGCTAGCGTGCACGCGACACCCTCATCGCCTCATGTTTCACCGACTGGGCGGGTTTGCTGGCCAGGGGCACGGACACCACCATCCCAGACCCACACCCCCTCACCTCCCACATCACCAAACTGTCCGCATGCACACTCACTCCATGACACATACTTGCGACGCTTCGAGCTGGGGCACTGGGTTGGCAGTGACAAGGGTCTGGTCCAGGGGATGGAGGATGATGACAACCCGCTCTGCAATGAGCTCTGGTTCTCCACATCGTATGGTAAAGTCTGACTCATGCCCACAGTCGCAGCTCCCACCTGGGTGATCCCTTCATGCGAGCTGGCCAGTCCATCACACGGTCCCATCGAATCCCTGGAGTGGGGCTGCAAGGGACGGTCCACTCATGGGGCCTGCACCCTCCACACCCCTGGCCGTTACTGACCAGCCCACCCCCAGACCGAGCACCGAGGCAGATTTCAACGGTGTGAACATGTGTTTATTGGGGAGAAATATATACAGTTTGTGCCCTAACTTCTATGGCTGAACTGTACTCTACACCCATGCCAACTAACTGGTGTCTAACTTTCTGGCCTTACGGGCTCTAACGCTACGCCTAGGTGGTTCCCCAGGTGGTACAGCAGGACTGGAGGTGGCCTGCTGTGACTCCTGCCCCGCGACAACGGTCCCCGTCGGCCCACATCTCCTGGGGCCTGGATAGCACACACCCGCCCCCCCCGTCACCTGGCGCTGCCAGTCCTGGAGGCCCGCTCTGGTCTGGGCCAGGGTCTGCTCATTCGCGGCCATGAAGCACAGGGAGTGGACCATCTCTGTCTGGGACTGCGCCACGTCACACTGCGACTGTGCCACCACCCTGAGGGTCTGTGCCACATCAGCCAGTGACTGGGCCACCTCCCTCTAGGACTGGGCCACCCTGCTAGGTGTCTGTGCCACGCCGGCCAGCGCCTGAGCAATGCAGCCGATGTTCTCAGCCATGACCTGCTGTGACTGGGCCACCCTGAGGAGTGCCACTGCAATGTTCAGGTGGCTCAGGCACATGGCTGCCTGTGAGAGGGCAGCCCTGTCCTGGGCCTCTGCCCCCACCTGCAGAGAATGCTCCAGGCCTTGGACACTCAGACCCATATCCGACACCGTCGCCCCCCCATTGCCTCCACCACGGACGCCACCAGTGCTGTGTCGGCCTGGGTGGCATGCATGACCGGCACCACCTCGTGCACGCGAATGGACTCCCCCACATGCCTGCAGGTGCAGGATGCCCACCGTCATCCCCTCCTGTAGTCCCTGGGTCTCTGACTGCATCTCCACTGTGGCTGGGACTGGATGTTCCAGGAGCCCAGGACCCGTCTGGAAGGCAGCTGCTTTCTGGGGCTGGCCTGCCTTCCAACCGTCCGGGCCCTCAGCTGCTCCTACCTCCACCTGCTGTACCTGATGCGATGTGTGGTGCGCACCAGATAGTGTCCCAGGAGCCTCTTCACTAGTGCCAACCGAGGTGGTAGTCTCCGAGATGGTGGAGGGTGTTGGAGACAGCTGTGACGGAAAGTCCGTGCCCTCCTCCGACCCGAACTCCGGGGTGTCTTGAGTCTCGGTCGGGGGGGCTGGTGTTCGGGCTGCTCTCCCCGTCAGTGCTCAACCGACTGGGGGGCACCGGCTCTGGCACTGGCTGCGGGCGGGGGACTCCGGATGGACCCGCCCCATCTCAGGCAGGTCCTGCAAGACACAAGACGACATGTACGATTAGGGTGCTAGTGCCAGGGGCACAGCGCTGTCGACTCACCCTGACCGCCGAGGAGGTCGTGCAGTTTCTTCCTGCACTGGATGCCAACGGACGATGCTGCCCACGGCGCGGACCACGTCAGCCACCTGCGCCTAGGCTCGGCGAACGCCGGCGCCTGGCAGCCTTCCTCCCGGGCCGGGGTGTTAAGTAATGGGTTAAGAGACATTCCAATTAGTTGTCTCATTTATGTTAAGTATCCAACAATTGACACGGATATGTAAAGAGGCTTCAGATGGCCTTTGTGTCAGGTGATGTGATGTTAGAGTTTTGTGCAGAGTCTGTTGCAGTAAATTAAAGGTGTTTGTAGAAAAGGAGCAGAACCTTTGACTCTTTATACAACAGCAGCTACACATATAACAAATGGTAGGAGAGGATGGTTGCTGTGCAAATGTGAAGGGTTGAAAGATACAACTTTTCCAGACCAAACCAAGGAGTGAGTGAGAAGAAAAATAACCAAAGATATATGGCTGAACCTAGGATAAAGATGGCTGGATATGACTACCCCCACTTATTTTCTGAAAGGGGATCGTACGACCAATGGAGAAGTGCAGTAGTTATGTGGACTAAGGTAACTGCCTTGAGAAAGAGAAAACAAGGTATGGCATTGGCTCTTTCTCTACCTTATGACAGTAAAATCCGGAGCAAAGTGTTTTCTGAGCTGGAATTGGAAGAGGTAGACTCAGAAGAAGGTCTGCAGACTCTATTACGTTATATGGATAAGATTCATAAGAAGGATGACTTCTTAAGTGCGTATGAAGCATGGTCGGATTTTGATTGGTTCAGGGAAATCGAGGTTCTCTCCATTGAAGACTATATAATGGAATTTGGCAGACTGGAGTTTAGTTTGCGGATAAGGATACCTTATTCGATCAGATGACAGAAGCTTTAAAAAAGATACTGGGGAAACATTTGATTCCGATGGCTCTGATGGCCCAAATAGGTCAGCCTGCAATAAAGCAGAATATGGAGGATACACTACTAACAGGATGGCAAAATTGGACGGCTACAAACAGGTTCCAAGACTATAGAAGGAGATCGGGACCCGGAATTTATGAAGACAGAAACCCAGGTCGAACCTACAATAGGAAGATGAACCCCAGAAATGCACGGGGCATGGTAAATCGATGTTTTCGATGTGACTCTCAATACCATTACGCTTTCAACTGTCCAACACGTTATAATAGAGTGTTTGATGCGTCACATGACACGGAATAGTCAGAAGAGGAAAAAGATAGTGACCAGAAAGAAGGCATTGTCCTATTAACAAGCAGTTTTACGCCGGTAATGAGGGTGTTGGTTGCAGAATCCTTCAATTGTGCTGTATTGGACAGTGGCTGCACATCTACTGTGTGTGGAATTGACTGGTTAAAATGTTACCTGGACTCCTTGAATGCTGAAAATCGTAACAAGGTTAAGGAATTTGAAAGTTCCACAAGTTTCAGGTTTGGGGATGATAGTACTCTGAAGTCACTGAAAAGAGTGGTGATCCCTTGCAATATTCCTGGAGTGAATCATTTCATTAGCACGGATGTTGTGTTAAGTGAGATACTTTTACTTCTGAGCAGACCATCAATGAAGAAAGCACACATGAAACCGGATAGGAACAGGATAAGGCAACAGTTTTTGGAAAGACGGTGGACTTACAATTTACACAGTCGGGACACTATTGTATTCCATTACTGACAAATAATATTTCAAGTAGAGTGGTTAACGATGTGTTAACGGCAGTTAAAAATGGGACTTTAGCTGATAAAAAGCTTGTTGTATTAAAACTGCATAGGCAATTTGCGCATCCATCTCCTCGGAGGCTGAAACATTTATTAAAGGATGCAGGGTTAAGGGATGAAGACTATACTAAGCTAATAGAACAGATTAGTGATCACTGTGAAGTTCGTAGGAAGTACAGAAGGACACCAGTACGACCGATAGTAACCCTACCTTTGGCCAGGGGTTTTAACGGCATTGTGGCCATGGATCTTAAGATCTGGAATAAAGCCAATTATATATTTATTTTGCATTTTGTAGATTTAGCAACCAGATTTAGTCAATCAATGATTGTACAAAGTAAAGAAAAGAGTAATTCTGGTTCAAATTGTGGAAAAATGGATAAGGATAGGAATGGGCCCACTGGCAAAATTCCTTATGGACAATGGGGAGAATTTGCTCGTGATGAGTTTCGGGATGTGTGTGAAAACGTGAGTATCACAGTTCTGGATATGGCTGCAGAAAGCTCATTTAGTAATGATGTGTGTTAAAGAAATCATGCAGTAATAGATGACATGCTCCGGAAAATTTTGGCAGATAGACCAAACTGCAAGCTAAATTCAGCTCTAGCATGGGCGGTACATGCAAAGAGTTCATTGCAGATGGTTGGGGGCTATAGTCTCTCTCAATTAGTGTTTGGTAGAAATCCTAAAATTCCGTCCATTTTGGATGACCAGCCTCCAGCTTGGGAAGGGACTACAATTAGCTCTGCCTTTGCTGAGCATTTAAATGCATTACGTCACAGTAGAAAAGCTTTTTTGGAAGCAGAAGTCTCGGAAAGAATTCGCAGCGCTTTGAGGCATAATGTACGGCCATCAAATACCGTTTTTCAGCAAGGAGACATAGTATACAATAAGAGAGACAATTTTAATGAATGGAAAGACCCAGAGAAGATAATAGGCATAAATGGCAAAACAATTATTTTGCAACATGGTAATCCAACTGTTAGGGTACATTCATCAAGGATAATGGGTACAGATTACAAATTTTCAAATTTAGACAGAGCAGACAGACATGACGAGGAATCAGGGTCATCTGGTACGCACATGTTACAGAACTATGAGGGCAAGTTAACTGATATAGACAGGGTTTCTGTAGAGGAACACAACACTTCTGATGATTTAGAACAGGCCATTTTTCCAAAAGGACAACTGCCAAAAGTTGGTAATAAAGTGCCTGAAGGGTCTAGTCAATGGCAGGATGCAACTGTTATTAGTAGAGCAGGAAAAGCCACTGGAAAGTATAAACATTGGTTGAATGTACAGCATTCAGGGGAGAGAGTCAAGACAATGGATTGGGAACACGAAGTTCAAAAATGGAGGGCACAGAAATGCAGTGCCAGTTCAGATAGTACATCGGATAGTGAACAGGTCCGCAGGAAAAGGTTGAGAGCTATTGAAAGGACATCCCACAGCAGAAGAGAAAGACCAAGCAGTAGCAGTACAGTACGAGATACCAGGCGGGAGAGGGGACGTAGTTTATCAAGGTCTCGGAACATGTGTAAGACTACAAATGCGAATAGGAGTAGAAGCCCACATGCACATGAGAATTTGGTGGCTTCTAATAAGTTAGATGAAAAAGTTATCAAAGATGCCAAACAGCAAGAACTGCATAGTTGGAGTGAATTTGGGGTATACACGGAAGTACCGGATAGGGGACAAGAGCTCTATCCCACAGATGGATACACGGAAAAGGTTCTTCCGGGTGGAACTTAGAAGGCAAAGGCCAGGCTTGTGGCGAGGGGATTTGAAGAAAACTTAGAAGATCAGGATTTAAGGGTAGATTCACCTACGGCAGAAAAGGTTATTTTAAAGATCTTCTTGACTCTATTATCCACAAAGGCATGGGAATGCAAATCTATAGATATGAAAGCTGCCTTCTTGCAGGGGGATCAGCTCTAGAGAAACATTTTTCTCCGTCCTCCTAAAGAGGCAGCTAACACAGGAGGAGTACTCTGGAAGTTGAACAAATGTGCATATGGATTAAATGATGCGTCTGGAGTCTGGTATTTTTCGGCAAGGTCCGTTTTGTTAAAGTTAGGCTGTTGCCAGTTGAAAGCAGGTCCGGCAATGTTTTACTGGCACTAAAAAGGAAATCTTTCTGGCATCTTTATAATGCATGTCAATGATTTTTTGTGGGGTGGGACTAGTGATTTCGAAGTTATTGTAATCTCTGGTTTGAGGAAAGAATTCAGGGTTGGAAGTCAGGCTTCCAGTGCATTTAAATATATTGGACTGGAAATCGGACAGACTAAGTTAGGGGCAACTTTACGTCAGCAATCTTATTTGGAAAGCACCAGCCCAATAGCAATTAGCCGTGGCCGGGTTTCACAAAAAGACGCAATGGTTTCAAAGATGGAAAAAGAGCAACTGCGAAGTTTAATTGGGCAACTGAATTGGTAGACAGACTAGACCGGATGTGAGTTTTGATGTCTTACAGTGGAGTACAAAAATGAATGATCCCAAAGTGGAAGACATAATAAGGGTAAATAAAGCGTTGGTCAAGCTAAAAATGCAGGAGTGTGTTTTGAGGTTCTCGGTTTTAGGTGACCTTAGGCACTTGAAACTTATAGTTTATAGTGATGCATCCGATGCAAATTTATGTGATGGGGTTTCAAGCGCAGGAGGTTTTATAATTTTCCTTTTGGGGAACAATGGTAAATGTTGCCCTCTTGTGTGGGAAACAAAGAAAATAAGGAGAGTGGTCAAAAGCACTTTGGCTGCTGAGACGTTAAGCCTTGTAGAGGCAGTGGATATGATCTTTTATATATCTCAGATATTGACAGAAATTTTGGGATTAGGGGATTTGGGTAACATACCTGTTGAATGTCACATTGACAATAAATTCCTGTGGGAAAAGTGTGCACTCTACAAAAAGTGTCAATGAAAAAAGGTTAAGGATAGACATCGCAGGTTTGAAGCAGATGTTGGACAGAGGGAAGATAGCAAAAATTAAATGGGTTGACAGTAGCTATCAATTGTCAGACTGTTTTACAAAAAGAGGGGCTAGCTCACAGAAACTTTTGGATATTGTTAATGAAGGGCGCCTGTTTCTGTGAGTGTTTTTTTTTCTTCCAAAAATGAAAAAAAGAAGGGAGGAAATTGTGTGTGTTTTTGAGTTTCTTGTAATTTTGTTTTCACCTAATTATTTTTTTCTCCAAGGAAGGCCAGCCATGCCTACACCTCATGAAAGAAGTTTTTTTTTTAACTCCTCCAACCTGACAACTGTCCGATAACTCAGCATTCCTCAAATTCTGCCCTCCTGTGCAAGCCCTACTTTCTACCTCCGACCAGGGACAGCTGCCTTGGTCCTTGATTCTCAAATTCCCTAAGCCTCTCCACCCCGCGCTCCTTAAAACCCATTTTTTTGGACCAAACTTAAATTTGCTGTCCTACATTCTCGTTCTTATGTCTCAACACTCTTTTTGTGGAACACCTTAGACTGTGATGTGATGCTCAAGTTGCTATAGAAATACAAGTTATTATTGAGGACATTTGGGAGCCAGTGAACGGAACAGAATTAGAGATGCAGTCGGGAATGACAAAAAAAAGTCTCTGTCTAAACAAAGCTGCTGGACTGATAAAGTGCAAATCAGTTAAGATGGAAAAGAACTAACTTTGATTAATCAGGCAGAACACTGACAATATATAAACTATTACGCTGGTTACATACAGAGCCTTCTGCCAAGTGCAAAAGTGCTGTATGTGAGTTATAATTTGGATATAAAACTTGCTTGTACAGATGAATCCAGCCACTGATGTTTCTGACCTGGCACTTGTGTCCACTAATGCATTTGACTCTTGCGATATCTGGCCTGGTTTCAGTGGTGCTGACAAAGTGCTCAAAGTAAATTCCTCTGGTTGTTCACCATTGACATCCCCCATTTAAATGAACACAAAGTCTGATTGAAATATGTCCCAAGAGTCCAAAACGTGAGGTGGATTGTCCATGCTAAATTTCCCCTTAGTGTCCAAAAGGTTAGGTGGGGTTACGGGGATAGGGTGGGGGCGTGGGCATGGGTACGATGCTCTTTCAGAGGGTTGGTGCAGACTCGATGGGCTAAATGGTCTCCTCCTGCACTGTAGTGATTCTATGATTCTATAATGTAACAGTCAGTGGTTTGCACTTACTGAAGAGTTGATTTTACATGGAACTCATCCGCTTCAGCCAACATCATATACTTGGTTTTCCGTAGGTCTACATACAAGGACCAATGAATCCAGATCTTCCGCATCATCTGTGAATGAGCTGAAGGAAACAGAAAGGAACATCGGTGCATAAATTCAAATTTAACCAGGGTAGTTGCAGACTGCTGGCAGTAAAACTATGTTTATGACATACAAACATATGAACATATAAATTAGGAGGAGTAGGCCACACGGCCCGTCAAGCCTGCTCCGCCATTCAGAAGATCACGGCTGATTTGATTTGTAGCATAAACCCACATTCCTGCTGACCTCTGATAACCTTTTACCCCCTTGTTCATCAAAAATCTATCATCTCTGCCTTAAGAATATTCAAAAATTCTGCTTCCACTGCCTTTTGAGGAAGAGTGCAAGTGACTCACAACCCTCAGAGGAAACATTTCTTCACATCTCGGTCATAAATGGATCACCCCTGATTTTTAAACAGTGACCACTAGTTCTAGATTCACCAACAAGAGGAAATGTCTGCTCCACATCCACTCTGTCAATGCCCCTCAGGACCTTAAAAGTTTTGATCAAATTGCCTCTTACTCAGGGCAGCACGGTGGCGCAGTGGGTAGCACTGCAGCCTCAAGGCACCGAGGTCCCAGGTACGATCCCGGCTCTGGGTCACTGTCCGTGTGGAGTTTGCACATTCTCCCCATGTTTGCGTGGGTTTTGCCCCCACAACCCAAAAGATGTGCAGGGTAGGTGGATTGGCCACACTAGATTGCCCCTTAATTGGAAAAATGAATTGGGTATTCTAAATTTTAAAAAGTAAATTAAATTAAAAATTGCCCCTTACTCTTAGGTCGAGTGGATCTCTCCAACCTTTCCTCAGAAGACAACCCGTTCATTCCAGGTAAACCTTCTTTGAACTGTTTCTAATGCATTTACATCTGCCCTTAAATAAGGAGACCGAACTGGGCACAATGCTCCAGATGTAGTCTCAGCAATGCCCTGTACAACTAAAGCATAACCTCCCTACTTTTGTAATCAATTCCCTCACAATAAATGATAACATTGCTTTACTAATTGCTTGCTGCAATTGTATACTTTTGTGCTTCATGCACTAGGACACCCAGACCCAGCAGCACCTCAGCGCTCTGCAATCGTTAGCGTCAATATTCATACAGCACGGAAGAGGCCCTTCGGCCCATCTGGATTGCACTGACAAAACTACACTAAATCTACACTACTTTCCAGCACTTGGCCCAAAGCCTTGAACATTATGACATTTCAAGTACTCATCCACACACTTTTTAAAGGTTGTGAGGTTTCCCACCTCCAGTACCCTCCCAGGTAGTGCATTCCAGGCTCCCACACCCTCTGGGTGAAAAAGGCAATATAGAAAAAGGTTTTTCTCAAATTCCCTCTGCTCCTCACCTTAAAATTATGGCCCCTCATTATTGACTCTTCAACTAAGGGGAACAGCTGCTTCCTATCCACCTTGTCCATACCTCTCAACCTTTTACGCTTCAACCAAGTCTCTCCCCAAGCTTCTCTGTGCTAAAGAAAACAACCCAGGCCCATCTAGCTTCTCTATTTAGAAAGAACAAGTGGCATACATTTCTGGTGGTACCCGATGACTACGGATCGAGCAGGTGACCCCAAGTTAGGTTAATTTGTTCTGTGGCCAGGAAACATAATTCAAAACAAACTCACTGACAGAGGTCACAGGAAGGCCTGTTGGGGGACTAGAACTCTGGAAAAGTGGACTGCTGAAGCACAATTTGACATCAAAGCACGTAAGGAGGCATGAGGGCAGATGATCCGAAGAGTAGTCAAAAGAGGCAGTTTTTGAGGAGGAAAGTGACATTTGAGAGGTCGAGGGAGGGAATTCCAGAACCTACACATTGTGGAAATAATTAAAACTGGCAGATCTCAAGACCCAGAATTAAAGGGGCGTGGCGATCTTCAAGATTGTGTGGCTGTATGAAATTACAGGAGTTCGGGGTGGGGGAACTGTGGAGCAATTTAAAACAACATAATATTCAAAATAATAATATAGGGTGGCATGTAGCGCAGTGGTTAGCACTGGGACTGCAGCGCTGAGGACCCGGGTTCGAATCCCGGCCCTGGGTCACTGTCCGTGTGGAGTTTGCACATTCTCCCCATGTGTGTGTGGGTTTTGCCCCCATAACCCAATGATGTGGATTGGCCACACTAAATTGCCCCTTAATTGGAAAAAAATAATAATTGGGTACTCTTTAAAAAGAAAAAATGTTTAATAATAATATTTCCTACAACTTGGGCTTGTATCTAGAGTAAATATGGGGAAACTGTTCTTCCACTGATAGGACATTTGGCACAGCGAGGACCCAGAGAAAAACCAAAGGGCAGATGAAGATATTTTTTTAAACATAACAGATGATGTGATATAAAATATGAGCCTAAACAAGTGGTGGAAGCAAATTCAATAGCAACTACCAAAAGGGAATTGGAAAAAAAAGTTGGATGTAGTTTTTTTTAAAAGTCGCCATAGACCCAGATGATCATAGGCTGCTTTCCCCTTTTGAGTGGGAGAGCTGACCGGTGGTGCTTTAACCTGAGAATCACCACACCTCAGGTGAAGGGCAAGGTTGAGAAGGCAAGACCTTCGTGAATAACTTCAGCCGGTACGGGAATTGAACCAAGGCTGTTGGCCTTGCTCTCCATCACAAACCAGTTGTCTAGCCAACGGAGTTAAACTGGCCCCCAGATCTATATTGGATATATATTTGAAAAGGCAATATTTGCATAGATACAAGGGAAGGGGAGGGTGGTGGAATGAATTAAATAGTTATTTCAGAGAGCTAGCACAGATGTAATGGGTTGAATGACTCCTTCTGTGCTCTGGGATTCTAGGAACACTGCATGTGGTGTTGGAAATTGCTTCACCCACCCCCCTTCCTACACTGTAGGTGACTTCACACACAAGTCAGACTGCAAGAAGTTTGACTTAGGAAGAATTTCAAAATTACTTTGCTCAATAAAACCAACTGTGTGCTAAGTCTGAGAATGTGTGCTTTTGTTCAAAGCTTCTGTACAAAATGAGCCACAGCAAAATGGCAATTGACATATTTTATCCCACCGTCAAACTTCTCCTCCAAACTAACAAGTTACTGTTGCGAATGCAAATAAAGTTTAATCCCCTCTCAAAAAACTTGAATTAAACAACAATGGTACAGGTATTTTGAGTCCCCTAAGTCTACTTTACATGTCAATGGTCTATACATTTTAATCATTTCATATTTGGTAAATTAAAAAAAAAAGAACAAAAATGTAGATTGGATCTTCTAAGTTAAAAATCTAAATTGTTGATCCCACAAATGGTTAAATAATTGCTCTGTCCGCTCACTATAATAATCTGTGTCCCCTCACCAAAGACACCCACTAGATGTCACCAGAGCACTTTATAAACCAGTTTCCAGTCTAAAAAGAATGGGAGAAGTTGGAAACGCACAGGGTCCTGTTCGCATCTCTGAAAAGGGGAAATAAAGTGTTTTTCTCATTTGCCAAATATTAAAGATTAAAAATATTTTATTTTTATAAATGTTAAATATTTATAACAAAAACTATATTATCTGTCAAACATGTCTCCCAGAACTCATACACAAGTAATTACAGATCAATTGTGATCTCAAACAATGAAGCTCATTGTTTCCCACAATATAGAGCAACAGAAAAAACAACATATTCACAATATTTGCCACTGTTTACACAGAGATAGCTTCTTTCTCACATACACAGAAGAATTCTACTTGCTTCAGAGGCTAGGAATCCTATGGCGACTAACACAAATAAGTGAAACTCGGTCATTATAATAAACTAATACATGTTTAAAAAGTAGTGTAAGAAAAGTGAAGTTAGTATAAGAGAGGTAAGTCAATAGTATTCTAATTTGGGGCGGCACGGTGGCACAGTGGTTAGCACTGCTGCCTCATGACGTCAATGTTCCAGGTAAAAGAATTAATTGGGTACTTTAAATTTTTTTGTTTTAAAAAAGGAACAAATAAGGGAATTAAGGGTAGACATGGCAGGAGAGCTTGCACCCGTAATATGCACCTTCTGAGCTATGTGGCAAATCATGGAAGCTTTGGTGACCACATGTGCAGGAAGTATGTCCAACTGCAACTACTGGCTAACCGCATTTCGGAGCCAAGTCGAGGATAGCATGTTCAGAGAGGTGGTCATACCGCAGGTGAAGATTGAACAGGTAGACAGGGCATAGGTGACCGCCATACAGGTAGTGCAGGGGTCCCCTGTGGCCATCCCTCTTTCAAACAGATATACCATTTTAGATATTGTTGGAGGAGATGACTGTGTAAGGGGAAGCAGTAGCAGCCAACTTCATGGTACCATGGGTGGGTCTGTTGCACAAGAGGGGAGGAGGAAGAATATCAGGGCCATAGTGGTAGGGGATTCAATTATAATGGGAACAGACAGGCGTTTCTGCGACCGCAAAAGAGGTCCAGGATGGTATGTTGTCTCCCTGGTGCCAGGGTCAGGGATGTCACTGAATGGCTGCATGGCATACTGATGGGGGAGGGCAAACAGAACAGATATTGTGGTACACATTGGTACCAACGATATAGGTAGAAAATGTGAGGTCTTGCAAGCGGAATTTAGGGAGCCAGGAAGTAGTTCACAAAAACAGGGTGGCGCAGTGGTTAACGCTGCTGCCTCACAGCGCCGAGGACCGGGTTCAATCCCGGCTCTGGGTCACTGTCCGTGTGGAGTTTGCACATTCTCCCCATGTTTGCGTAGGTTTCGCCTTCACAACCCAAAGATGTGCAAGGTAGGTGGATTGGCCACGCTAAATTGCCCCTTAATTGGAAAAAAATTAATTGAGCACTCAACATTTTTTTAAAAAGATATGATTTGGCCAGAGTGGACTGGGAGAAGGTAAATCCGTGATAGAACAGTGGATGCAGTCAAGAAAAAATAGGGAGAGTAAAGAGCCAACATGTTTCAATCATGAAAAAGGGTGGGACCAACAAATCCAGTGAGCCCTGGATATCGAGGGATATGCAGCATTGGGTTAGGAGAAAAAGAAAGGCTTATGGCAGATATTGAGGGCTCAAAACAGCAGAAGCCCTAGAGGTGTATAGAATGGGCAAGTGGGAACTCAAAAAGGAAATCAGGAGAACAAAAAGGGGACACTTCTGTTGCTAATTCATCTGTTTGCATGTCAATGGTCCTAATCACATGGCCAACAGGATGCTTGGAGTGAAATGACCAATATTTAACTTTCTGCAGTGCGTTTATTTCGTACCTACCAAGCTAACACAGCAAGTGTGTTATTCAATGCATTTCCAGCAGCAGGATAGAATTTGTGTTCGGTTAACAGCAGAATGGGTCAACTGGGACAACAACCTTTGGATATTTGTATTTAATTGCACTTCCCGCCTAAAGATGTTGGACCATTTAAGCGTAAGTAAAGACAAATGTCATTAACCCAACATTATTTTGACAACAAATCATTAGTCGGCTGTGAGCATAGAGCAGTGCCGAAACTTCCTTTATTGTTCACTCACTGGTTACTACAAGCACACAGCACCAAGATCTCCAGAGGTTATTTGATCTTGGGACTTGGTAGATTAGAAATGCTGGTCAGGTTCAGTTCAGAAGAAACCAGTGCTATCTTGCATCTGAAAATGGAGGTTAATCAAGATTAACTCATTAATTGTGAGCATCTCCATCTCTTACCGTGTGAAACTGCCATCCTGTATTTTGCTTTCTTCCTTTGCTGTTGAAGGATGTACGTCTGCCAGGCTCTCCATGTTTGATTATATTTAGAATACCTGTTACGAGCAGGAATGTGACATTACAGAAACGAATAGATCTTCATTCTGATGCATTTCACATCAACCTCTCTTGCGACCATTCTCACTTCTCATCTAAATATCAGTCTGACTCATTCTGCAGCACATTTCCAGGTGGTGACTGAATTTTGCTACCTTGTAAGGTCAATATCCATAATGAACACGGATCTGGTGGCTATTCCAATGCGGCGTGGGGAGGGGGGGGCAAACTAAAAACAAATCCTATACTTTTCCAAAATCCCCAACACTTTCCAAAAACCATGGCTGAGTTCCCTCAAAACCTCCTTCCCTGACCTGGGAGAGAGTGGTTCACGTGACGTACCACTTCTGCTGTGCCTGGCATGGTGCTGGCTAACTCAGCTTAAAATGGAGAATGAAACCTGGAATGGTTATTTGCTATGTCACGCTTTCATTACTTTAGTCATTCAACCATTTAATTCTGTACTTTAGAAAAGAACACTGTTGCCTTAGCAAGCTATTGTCAGACATCAAATACCAACTTATGCATGAAAGTGAAATGTCATGAAATGAAAATACTGCTGTGTGGCCCCCAAATCATTTAGATCAATCAATCTACATGCATGCATTTTAATCACCAGTTCACTTTGTCAGTTAGATGGTCGAAAGCCAATCAAGGGAATTTTTAAAAATTCATTCATGGGATATGGGTGTCGCTGGCTAGGTCAGCATTTATTGTCCATCTTTAATTACCCTTGAAAGGTGGTAGTGAGCCGCCTTCTTGAACCGCTGCAGTCCATATGGTGTAGGTACACCCACAGTGCTGTTAGGAAGGTAGTTGCAGGATTTTGACCCAGTGACAATGAAGGAACAGCGATATATTCCCAAGTCTGGAAGGTGTGCAGGTTGGAGGGGAAGTTCCACGTGTTGGCTGCCCTTGTCCCTCAAGATGGTAGCGGTCATGGGTTTGGAATAATAATAATCTTTATTGTCACAAGTAGGCTTACATTAACACTGCAGTGAAGTTACTATGAAAATCTCCGAGTCGCCACGCTGCAGCACCTGTTTGGGTACACGGAGGGAGAATTCAGAATGTCCAATTCACCTATCAGCACGTCTTTTGGGACTTGTGGGAGGAAACTAGACCATCCGGAGTAAACCCAAGCAGACACGGGGAGAACGTGCAGACTCCGCACAGACAGTGACCCAAGCCAAAGATGGTGTTTGAGAAGTCTTGGGGAGTTCCTGCATGGCATCTTGTAGATGATACATACTACTGCTACTATGCGGTGCATCGACGATCGAGGTAGCGAATGTTTGTGGATGGGTTGCCAATCAAGCGGGCTGTTCTGTCTGGACGTTGTCGAGCTTCTGGAGTGTTGTTGGGGCTGCACTCATGAAGCAAGTGGAGAGTCGATAGTGGACAGGCTTTGGGAAGTCAGGGTGAGACGTATGCACTGCAGGATTCCTCACCTTTGACCTGCTCTTGTAGCCACATATTTATATGGCTGGTCCAGTTCAGTTCCTGGTCAACAGTACCCCCCAGGGTGTTGGTAGCAGGCTGCACCACAGCGGTAATAAACTTATATTTTTTTTAAAATCTTTTTATTGGCATTTCTCATATTTATAAACAGTTGTATATATACACATCACATTTTTCTCGCCTGCGCTAATTTCCTTTATTATACAGAGGTTTAGTTTGTCCTTCGTTTAACTGACCCTATGTGTCTTTCATTGTCCTCTGGATCGGTCTATGGTTCCCCCCCCCCCCCCCCCCCCACCCCCCGGCTTCGGCTGTGCTTTTCTTTTATTTTCCGGACAGAGTGGTTTCCCTGCCTTCCTTCCGCCTCCGCCGTCTCCCCCCCCCCCCCCCCCCCCCCCGGGCTGCACGATCTTTTGGTAACTCATCTATCTTGGTGTTTTAGTAATAAATTTTTAAAATTACAATTCTTATTAGGTTACTCCTCGTTGTTGGCCTCGAACAGGTTTTGGAACAGGCCGACAAATTGCCCCCAAGTATCCAGGAAGCCTTCCTCTGACCCTCGGGTGGCGTACTTGATCTTCTCCAGGTGGAGAATTCCGAAAGGTCAGCGAGCCAGTCTGCAGCTGTGGGTGGTGCTGCCGAATGCCAGCCGAGCAGGATTCTCCGGCGTGCGATTAGGGAAGCGAAAGCAAGGGCGTTGGCCCCCTTCCCCATGTGTAACTCTGGCCACTATTGGGCATGGCTTCACCCTCGCCCCCACAACCTTGGACAATGCCTCGGAGAAGGCTGTCCAGAACCCAGCAAGCTTGGGACAAGCCCAAAACATGTGGGTGTGGTTGGCCGGGCCCCTCTGGCACCGCTCACATTTGTCCTCCACCTCCGGGAAGAACCTGCTCATTCAAGTTCTGGTCAGGTGTGCTCTGTGCACCACTTTGAGCTGCATTAGGCTTAGCCTTGCGCAGGAGGAGGTGGAACTCACCCTGCTCAGTGCTTCGCTCCAGAGTCCCCATCCTACCTCTGTCCCCAGTTCGTCCTCCCATTTTTGTCTGGTCTCGTCCAGTGGAGTCCGGGCTCTGTCCAGTAGCTGTCCATATATTTTCCCACATAGCACCCCCCTTCTCGTTGCTTGTGCCTATCAGGTTCTCTAGTAGTGAGCTTTCTAGGGCCCCAGGGTACCCCACTGTCTCTTTGTGGAGGAAGTGTTTTATTTGGAGGTGTCTCATTTCCTGTCCTTTTGCTAGCCTCAACTTCCTCGTCAGTTCGTCTAGTGTCGCCAGTCTGTGCCCTACATACAAGTCCCCGACCATCAATGTGCCCCCGTCCCGCCTCCATCTTTTGAAGGTGGTATCTAGCATGACTGGGAGGAATCTGTGATTGCCGCAGACGGGGGCCATGGGGGCCATTTTAGTTATCCCGAAGTGTTGTCTGAGCTGGGTCCATGTTCTCAGCGTGGCCGCTACCACTGGGCTTGTTGTGTATCTTGTTGAGGGGGATGGGAGTGCTGCTGTAGCCAGGGCCCGGAGGATCGCTCCTTTACAGGATGCCTCCTCCATTTGTACCCAATCTGTGTCAGGTTCTTGTACCCATCCCCTCACTCTTTCTGCCGTTGCTGCCCAGTGGTAGTATTGTAGGTTTGGTAAGGCCAAGCCCCCTTTGATTTTCCTTCTTTGCAGTGTCTGTTTTGGGATTCTCGGGTTCTTACCCCACCCCCCCACACAAACGCTATGATTAGACTGTCTACGTTTTGGAAAAAGGCCTTGGGGATGAAGATCGGAATGGATCTAAACAGGAAGAGGAACCTTGGCAGTACGTTCATCTTGATCGCTGCACTCTCCCCGCCAGGGAGAGTGGGAGTGAGCCCCACCTTTGAAGGTCTCTTCTTACTTCCTCCACCAGGCTGGTCAGGTTCCACTTGTGGATCTGTGTCCAGTCTCTGGCTATCTGGATCCCCAGGTAGCGGAATCTGTCTGGGCTGTTTTGAACGGGAGCCCCTCCAGCTCTCTCCCTCCCCCGTTTGGGTTCATTGGGAATGCCTCGCTTTTGCCCAGGTTAAGTTTGTAGCCCGAGAAGGTTCCAAACTCTTTCAGCATTTGCAGTATTGCTTTCAGTCCCTCCTGTGGCTTCGAGACATAGAGGAGCAGGTCATCTGCATAGAGTGAGACTCTGTGCTCTCTGTCTCTTCTCTGGATTCCCTTCCAGCTTTTCGCGTCCCGCAGGGCTATCGCCAGGGGTTCGATGGCTAGCACGAACAAGAGTGGGGACAGGGGGCAGCTCTGTCTTGTTCCTCTCTGCAGCCCTGGAAGTATTTAGAGCTGGTGGTATTAGTTCGGACGCTCGCTTTGGGAGCGTTGTACAAGAGCCTCACCCAGGTGGTGAACCCCGCTCCTAGCCCAAACCGTTCCAGTACCCCGAGGAGGTATTTCCATTCGACTCTGTCGAAGGCCTTTTCTGCGTCCAGGGAGACGATCACCTCTGGTGTTCTCTCCCCAGAGGGGGTCATTATTACGTTCAGCAGCCGCCTGATGTTCGCTGTGAGCTGCCTACCCTTGACAAAGCTGGTTTGGTCCTCTGCGACCACCTCTGGTACACAGCCCTCCAGCCTTTTGGCCAGGACCTTTGCGAGTATTTTCGCATCCACGTTCAGCAGTGAAATGGGTCTGTATGATTCGCATTCCGTCAGGTCTTTACCTTTTTTGGGTATCAGTGAAATTGTGGCCTGCGCTAGCGTTGGGGGCAGGGTGCCCCTTGCCAGTGAGTCTGCGAACATGTCCCTTAGGTGTGGGGCCAGGACTGGTGCAAATTTTTTGTAGAAGTCCGCTGGGAACCCATCGGGTCCCGGTGCCTTCCCCGCCTGCATGGAGCTGATGCTCTCCATGATTTCTCCCAGGTCTATTGGTGGTTCCAGCTCCACCCGTCTGTCTTCCCCCACAACTGGTAGTTCCAGTCCGTCTAGGAACAGTTTCATCCCCGCGACGCCGTTGGGGGGCTCGGAGGTGTACAGTCCCCGGTAGAAGGTCTCAAATGCCCAATTGACCTCATTTGGTTCTGTTATCAGTCTGCCTCTGCTATCCTTTACCTGCGCTATTTCCCTCGTGGCTGCCTGCTTTCTCAGTTGGTGAGCCAATAGGCGGCCAGCCTTGTCTCCGTGTTCGTAGAAGGTCCCCCGTGTCTGACGGAGTTGGTACACTGCTTTCCTATTGGACAGCTGGTTAAAGTCCATTTGCAGCTTTTTCCTCTCCGCCAGCAGCCCTACGGTCGGGGCCTCGGAGTATTTTCTGTCGACTTCCAGGATGGAGTCCACCAGTTGTTGCCTGGCCACCCTCTCTTCCCTATCTCTGCTTGCCTTGTAGGCTATGATCTCTCCTCTAATCACGGCCTTTAGTGCCTCCCAGAACGTGGAGGGTGAGACCTCCCCGTCTTGGTTGTTACTCACGTAGTCGCCTATGGCCCTTGATGTTTTCTGACAGAAGGCCTTGTCGGCCAGGAGGTCCGTGTCCAGCCTCCATGTGGGGCGCTGGGCACGGCCTGTCTCCAATCTCACATCCATATAGTGTGGAGAGTGGTCAGAGATAACGATCGCGGAGTACTCCGTTCCAGTGATCCCTGGAAGCACCAATTTCCCCACTGCAAAGAAGTCGATACGGGTGTACACCTTGTGTACTTGTGAGAAGTATGAAAATTCCTTCTCTCCCGGTGCAGGAACCTCCATGGGTCCACTGCCCCCATATGCTCCATAAATGCTCCTAGTTCCCTAGCCATGCCAGTCTTTTTCCCTGCTCTGGGGTTTGATCGGTCGGTCAGTGTGTCCTGTACACAGTTGAAGTCGCCCCCCCATGATCAGTCGGTGTGTGTCAAGGTCGGGGATTTCTGCCATGGTCTTCCTTATGAATTCTGTGTCGTCCCAGTTGGGAGCGTACACATTTGCCAGTACGACCGGTGCCCCTTCCAGGACACCGCTGACCATGACGTACCGTCCCCCTGGGTCCGTAACTGTCTTGGTTTCCGTAAACCTCGTCCTCTTACTCATTTTTTAAAAAATATATATATTTATTAAAGTTTTTTTAACACAATTTTTCTCCCTTACAAACAATAACGCCCCCCCCCTGCCTCGTAACAAAAAAACGAGAAATCGCGCAGAGCAAGATATATACATGGCAAAATGATATATTTACACAGCTTTGCACACTGGCCCTCACCCGTACGTGCCAGTTTCCCCACCCCTTCATGCTATCTCTTGCTCATCCACCCTCCCAGGCAGTCCCCCCCCCCCCCCCCTCCCTCCCAGGACGTCCCCTCCACCCACCTCCCCCCCCCCAACCCCCCCCCCAGGACGTCCCCTCCACCCACCTCCCCCCCCCCCCCCCCCCCAGGACGTCCCCTCCACCCACCTCCTCCCTCTCCTCCTCCCCCCCCCCCCAGGGTTGCTGCTGCTGCTGACCGACCCTCCGCTAAAGCTCCGCAAGATAGTCTAGGAACGGTTGCCACCACCTGTAGAACCCCTGCGCAGACCCTCTCAAGGCGAACTTAATCCTCTCCAACTTTATGAACCCAGCCATATCATTTATCCAGGCCTCCAGGCTGGGGGGCTTCGCCTCCTTCCACATGAGCAAGATCCTTCGCCGGGCTACTAGGGACGCAAAGGCCAGAATGCCGGCCTCTTTCGCCTCCTGCACTCCCGGTTCGTCCACTACTCCAAATATAGCTAGCCCCCAGCTTGGTTTGACCTGGACTTTCACCACCTGAGATATTGCTCTTCCATGCCGCCCCCTCTCCCTCCATAACCCACTTGCGGATCATCGCCACATTTGCTGCCCGGTAGTAGCTCCCCAGGTTTGGCAGCGCCAACCCTCCTCGGTCCCTACTGCGTTCCAGGAACCCTCTCCTTACTCTCGGGGTCTTATTCGCCCACACAAACCCCATAATACTCCTGCCTACTCTCTTAAAAAACGCCTTAGTGATCACGATGGGAAGGCACGGAAACACAAACAGAAACCTCGGAAGGACCACCATTTTGACCGACTGCACTCTACCTGCCAGCGAGAGCGGTAACATGTCCCATCTTTTGAAATCCTCCTCCATTTGCTCCACCAACCTCGTCAGATTCAGTTTATGTAGGGTCCCCCAACTCCTGGCTATCTGGATCCCCAGATACCGAAAGCTCCCCTCCGCCCTCCTCAGCGGTAGGTCCCCTATCCCTCTTTCTTGGTCCCCCGCCTGTAATACAAAGAGCTCACTCTTCCCTACATTGAGCTTATAGCCCGAAAACTCCCCAAACTCCCTTAGAGTCTGCATGACCTCCACCATCCCCTCCATTGGATCCGCCACGTACAGCAACAGGTCATCCGCATATAGCGACACCCGATGCTCTTCTCCCCCTCGGACCACCCCCCTCCATTTATTAGACTCCCTCAATGAAATGGCCAATGGTTCGATCGCCAATGCGAACAACAGGGGGTACAGGTGGCACCCCTGCCTCGTCCCTCGGTACAGTCGAAAGTACTCCGACCTCCGCCGGTTCGTCACTACACTCGCCATCGGGGCTCTGTCAAGGAGCTTAACCCAATTGATAAACCCTACCCCGAACCCAAACCTACGCAGCACCTCCCAGAGGTACTCCCATTCTACTCGGTCAAAGGCCTTCTCCGCGTCCATAGCTGCCACTATCTCCGCCTCTCCCTCCTCCGATGGCATCATTATCACGTTTAAGAGCCGCCGCACACTGGTGTTTAGTTGCCTGCCCTTTACAAATCCCGTCTGGTCCTCGTGGATTACCCCCGGGACACAGTCCTCGATCCTCGTGGCCAGCACTTTTGCCAGCAACTTTGCATCCACATTAAGGAGCGAAATCGGCCTGTATGATCCACATTGCAGTGGGTCCTTGTCCCGCTTTAGGATCAAAGAAATTGTCGCTTCCGACATTGTCGGGGTCAGGGTCCCCTCCTCTCTTGCCTCATTAAAGGTCCTCACCAGTAGCGGGGCCAACAGGTCTGCGTACTTCCTGTAGAACTCCACCGGGAATCAGTCTGGTCTTCCCCGCCTTCCCCGCCTGCATGCTCCCCAAACCCTTGCTCAGCTCCTCCAACCCAATTGGTGCCCCCAAACCAGCCACCTCTTGCTCCTCCACCCTCGGGAATCTCAGCTGATCTAGGAATCGTCTCATCCCCTCTTCCCCCGCTGGGGGCTGGGATCTGTACAGCTCTTCATAAAAGGCCTTGAATACCTCGTTTATTTTCGTCGCACTCCGAACCGTGGCTCCCCTTCCATCTTTGACTCCCCCTATTTCCCTCGCTGCCATCCTCTTACGGAGCTGGTGTGCCAGCATCCGACTAGCCTTTTCCCCATACTCGTAGGTCGCCCCCTGCGCTTTCCTCCACTGTGCCTCCGCCTTCCCTGTGGTCAACAGGTCAAACTCCGTCTGGAGCCGTCGTCTTTCCCCAAGTAATCTTTCCTCCGGAGCCTCTGCGTATCTCCTGTCCGCTCTCAAAATCTCCCCCACTAACCTCTCCCTTTCCATACCCTCTGTCTTCTCCCTATGAGCCCTAATGGAAATTAGCTCTCCCCTGATCACCTCCCATACCACCCCCACCCACACCTCCCCGTTGTCGTTGGCCTCCAAGTACCTTTCGATACACCCCCTCACCTTCCCACACACCACCTCGTCCGCCAGAAGTCCCACATCCAGCCGTCACAACGGGCGTTGGTCCCTCTCCTCTCCCAGCTCCAGTTCCACCCAGTGCGGGGCATGGTCCGAAACGGCTATAGCCGAATACTCCGTCCCCTCCACCCTCGGGATGAGCGCCCTACCCAGAACAAAGAAATCTATCCAGGAGTAGGCTTTGTGTACATGGGAGAAGAAAGAAAATTCCCTGGCCTGCGGCCTTTCAAACCGCCATGGGTCCACTCCCCCCATCTGATCCATAAACCCCCTAAGTACCTCGCCGCCACCGGCCTCTTTCCAGTCCTTGATTTGGAGCGGTCCAGTGCTGGATCCAACACTGTATTGAAGTCCCCTCCTATTATCAGGCCTCCTATCTCCAGGTCCGGAATGCGCCCCAACATGCGCTTCATGAATCCTGCATCATCCCAGTTCGGGGCGTATACTTTTACCAACACCACCCATGTCCCTTGCAGCCTACCGCTAACCATTACATATCGCCCTCCATTGTCCGCTGCAATAGTCTCGGCCTCAAATGACACCCGCTTTCCCACCAATATTGCCACCCCTCTATTCTTCGCATCCAGTCCCGAATGGAATACCTGTCCTACCCATCCCTTTCTTAACCTGACCTGGTCCGCCACCTTCAGATGTGTCTCTTGGAGCATGGCCACGTCCGCCTTCAGTCCCTTTGAGTGTGCGAACACTCGAGCCCTCTTCACCGGCCCATTCAGGCCCCTCACATTCCACGTTATCAGCAGGATTGGAGGGGCTCTCACCCCCACCACGCCCCGCCGACTAGCCATCTCCTTTTCTGGGCCAGTCCCGTGTCCACGCCTCCCTCACCCTCCAGTCCCCCAGAGGGGGGACCCCCGTCCCGACCACCTCTTCGGTGTCCCATTCCCTTTCGGCCAGTGCAGCAGCAACCCTTCCCCCCCCCCCCCCCCCCCGCTAGACACCTGTCTAGCTTTTTTGCTCCCCCCCCATGTCACTCCCGTAGGTCAGCTGACGCCTGCTGACCCCGGCTTCCCCCGCCGTCCCATTGACCTCCCCGCGTGGGAGTCTCCAAATCCATATGCATTCCTTTGTTCCCCTTCCCGCCTTTCCAAAGTCCGCTCTGCCCCCTCTGGTGCAGCTCCTGTCGGCCTTGTCTCTCTCCCCCAGCCCATGTAACATTTCCTGCGCGTGATTGACCCCCTATATACAGCAACCATCACACATCAAACCCCAAAACATCCCCCCCCCCCACCCTCACAAACCCTCAGTTAGAGTCCAACTTTTCGGCTTGTATAAATGTCCACGCCTCTTCAGGCGTTTCAAAGTAATAGTGTTGGCCCTTGTATGTGACCCACAGTCGCGCTGGCTGCAGCATTCCGAATTTCACTTCTTTCCGGTACAACGCCGCTTTGGCCCGGTTGAAACCTGCTCTCCGCTTTGCAACCTCCGTGCTCCAGTCCGGGTATATTCGGATCTCTGCATTGTCCCACTTATTGCTCCGCTCCTTCTTGGCCCATCTCAGGACCCGCTCTCTGTCCGTGAACCGGTGGAACCTCACCACCATCGCCCTTGGCGGCTCATTTGCCTGGGGCTTCTTCGCCAGCACCCGATGTGCCCCGTCCAACTCCAGCGGCCTCGAAGGGGCCTTCGTGCCCATCATCGCCTCGAGCATCGTGCTCACGTATGCCCCGGCATCAGCCCCCTCCACTCCCTCAGGGAGACCCAGGATTCGCAGATTCTTTCTCCTCGACCTGTTCTCCAGGTCTTCGAGTCTTCCCGCCCACCTCTTGTGTAGCGCCTCGTTCTGCTCCACTCTCACCGCCAGGCCCACGAGCTCGTCCTCGTTCTGACTGACTCTTTTCTGTACCTCCTGGATCTTAGCTTCGTGGGCCTTCTGGGGGATCCCGAGTCCTTCAATTGCCGAAAGCATAGGCGCCAACATCTCCTTGCGCATTTCCTCGCGCTGCTCCTCGAAGCAGCGCTTGATGAACTCCTGCAGCTCCCCTTTGTCCCTGGCCGCCGCCATTTTGTTTTCTTTCCCTCGCTTCTCCCGTTGCTCCAGTGCCGCTCCTTTGGCCGTTACACTTCTGGTCCGTTTCATAGAAGTTGGAGGGGGGCCTCTCTCTTCCCTTCCCCACGGGCTGCGTCAAATTAAAGTTCCGTTGGGGCTCCTCTAACGAGCCCGAAAGTCCGTGGTAGCGGGAGCTGCCGAATCGTGCGGTTTAGCTCCGCATAGCCGTAACCGGAAGTCGAGAGGGAATCCTTTTGGCAGTGTTCGCTTCACCTGTCTGCCCCAAAAAGTCTATGGAAACTCTGAAAAAGGTCTGAGAGTCAGTTCCAGACGGGAGCTGCCGAATGCGCGACCTACTCCTCCATGGCCTCCACCGGAAGCCTCGTCCCTGCTTCTTCAATGGCCTTGGTAGATCTTTTCACAGTTGTTCCCTCTGCTGCTAGAATTCACCTTTAGAGTCAAGTCAGATTGCAGCTTTAAGCTTGCCCTTCCCCCGCCTGCATGCTGGAAGAGGCCTTTGTCTATTGCTGCAGCTCAAGCCAAATCTTTTACTGTTTCTGCCGGGTCTGGTAGCCAAAAGACATAACATTCCTGGGGGACACTGTCAGGGGAATGCTGCAGTCTTCTTCCCACACTGGGAAATGTCAAACAAATGCCGTGGGGGCCCTGTAAAAGAGCCCAAAAGTCCGTTCCAAGCGGGAGCTGCCGAATATGCGACCTAGCTCTGCATAGCCGCACCCGGAAGTCGTCCTCTTACTAATTAATATTGCTACTCCCCTAACCCTCGTCCCGTAGCTTGAGTGGTATGTCTGTCCCACCCAGGCCTTCCTTACCAGCCGTCGGTCCTTCTCCCTCAGGTGCGTCTCTTGTAGGTAGATTATGTCTGCTTTCAGGCTTCTTAGGTGGGTGAAGACTCTGGATCTTATGACCGGGCCGTTGAGTCCCCTTACGTTCCAGGTAGCAATCCTGGTGGGGTTCTTCTGACCCCCCCAGTCCTGCGGGGCCACCCATACTTACCTGGTGGATGTGTCCCTGCCCTCCGGGGTTTCCCTTTGTTAGGGGGCCGTACAAAATGGCCGCGGTCACCGCTCGACCATGAGGTCGGGCCCCAGGGTTTCCTTTTGTCCAGCAGGCACCCACCATGGCCGCCAGCTGGGTGTACGCCACGTGGCTGCGCCCCTGCACTCCAGGGTCTCCCTTCATCCTGAAGCCCTCCTGAGTGGCTGTTTGTGGCACCATCTTGGTTCCTCGCCCTGCTCCATGCCTGCCGAGGCCTGTGTTCGTGTTGATTATCTACCTCACCCTTCCCTTTGCTTCTCTTTTGTTCTGCGCTCTCCCCCAGACTCATCTCCCCCCCCCCAGTCCCTGTTCCTTTGTCCCCCCCCTGTGTTCTTCCCCCCCCTTCAGCCCTGCCCCCCTCTCTTTGCGCCAGGCGCTCCCTCTCCCCTGAGAAGCGTGCCGCAGCCCTCCTTTCTTCCTGCTCTCCCGTGTTAGCCCTCCTCGCTAGCACGGTGGCCCCCCCTCCCAGCACTTGCCCTGTTCTGGTCCTGTTTTACCTTCCTTTTGCTAGCCCTTGTCTCGCCCTCCTGTCCGCCTTTTTCACCCTCATTCACCTTGCTTCGCTCCCCCCCATTGCATTGAGAGGTGGAACGAGCCCGGGAACGAGTCAGCACAGTCCCGCACAGTGCACCAAACACGTGTGTACAGTCCGTGATCGTATTGTCTCTGTTTGCGGTCTGCCTGCTGCTCTTTGTTCCGATTCTTCCTTTCTTTTCCATCCCCGTCGCTTTCATGATGGCCGTTGTGGCTGTCCCTCCCCCAGTTTGCTTCCTCTAACGAACTCCTCTGCTGCCGCTGGGGTGTTAAAAAACAGCTCCTTCCCCTCAAATGTTACCCAGAGTTTGGTCGGGAATAACATCCCAAATTTAACATTACTTTTGTAGAGTGCTGATTTGGCCCTGTTGGATTCAGCCCTTCTCTTGGCCAGGTCTGCCCCAATGTCCTGGTACACCCTTATGGTCTTCCCTTCCCACATGCTTGCTTTCGTCTGCCAGGCCCACTTTAGGATTTTTTCCCTGTCTTGGAACCTGTGCAGCTTCACAATAATCGCTCTGGGCTGCTCCCCGGCTTTGGGCCTGGGTCGGAGCGACCTGTGCGCCCTGTCGATTTCTGGGGGGGGGTTGGAAACTTCTCCCTTCCCACTAGCTTGCCCAACATTTGGGTGACGTAGCCTGTTGGATTTCTGCCCTCCATCGCCTCTGGCAGACCCACTATTTTAACATTCTGCTGTCTGGACCTATTTTCCTGGTCCTCCACTTTCCCTCTTAGGCTCCCCTGGGTCATTACCAGCCTTTTCACCTCGGTTTCCTGAGTTAGCATCCTGTCGCTCTGGTCCGAGGCAGCCCTCTCCAACTCCTGAACAGTTTTCTCCTGCACCTCCACCTTCCTTTCCAGGCCATTGATGGTTCGCTGCATTTTTTCTGTTGTCTCCGCCAGCATCGCCTTCATCATTGTGTGGAGCTCCGACCTCAGTGCACGCTTCTTCATTCCTCCCCGTGCGGGGGGGGGGGGGGGGGGGGGGGGGGGATGGTCGCCGCGTCCTGTTCCTGCTCAGCTCGCCAGCTTTTCCGCTTCCTGATTCGCCTGAACCTCCGCCTCGCCCCGTGGGGTCGTCTGGCTGCATGGCCGCAGCTGCTGCTTTTACCCTTCACTGCTGTTCCTTCTTACATCTCGCCGTCCCCTCAATTTATTATTTGGAGGCATATCTCGGTCTGTGTCTTCCTTTTAAAAACAATTTTTTTTTTAATAAAAAGGGATTTTCTTTTTGGGGGGGGGGGGGGGGGGGGGGAGTTTTTTTTCCCCCTTTAAAAAAGTTTTTCTTTTTTTTTTTTAATTTGCAGGAGAGGAACAAGGAAGGTTGAATTTAAAAATTCTTATTTTGTCCTTGTGATCCTCTCCGTGCTCCGACTTTCAGGCCATTTCTGAGCGATCACCACTCCTCCTCCACGTGCAGCTCACCGGGACCAGTCTCTCCTTTTTTTTCCTCTCCCTCTCCAGCTCCGTGGATCGGAGCTTTGGTGCCTGGGCAGGGCCGAATTCGCGGGGCCCAAGGAATTTTTTTTTAAAATTCCCCGTGAAAACCCCCCCAAAAAAGCCGTGATTTTGTGGCTGTGCGGGAGCGTCTTTGCTGCGGCCGCTCGGTTCGCGATCGCCATCGGAAGTCCAGCGGTAATAAACCTAACTTTTAAAATAATGTACAGTATACTACACAAAATACATGAGGAAAATGATATTACTTAAAGAATCAGGTACATCAAGTCAGATGATCTCAGGCTCTGCGACTCTCCTCATTAGCCAAGATTCTTGTTCACTATACAGAAATTCCTCTGAGAGTGCATACACTTTTTGGGGTTTTTTTTTGTATTTTTTAAAATAAATTTAGAGTACCCACTTCTTTTCTTTCCAATTAAGGGGCAATTTACCATGGCCAATTCACCTGCTAGGCACATCTTTGGGTTGTGGGGGTCAGACCCACACAGACACCCTGCAGCCCTGGGAGTGCATAAACATGTGATTTCATAGAGTTCCTACATTACAGGAGACTCCAATTTGGCTTATCGATTCTTCATTGACCCTCTGAAAGCACACCGACCTAGGCCCACACCCCCGCTCCATCCACATAACCCCACCTAACCTACACATCTTTGGACAGTAAGGGGCAATTTAGTATAGCCAAGCTACCCAACCTGCACATCTTTTGACTGTGGGAGGAAACCAGAGCATCCAGAGGAAACCCATGCAAACAAGGGGAGAACTTGCAAACTCCATACAGACAGTATACAGAATATGGTCCTGGCGCTGTGAGGCAGCAATGTCAATCTGGGCAGCACAGTGGCGCAGTGGGTTAGCCCTGTTGCCTCACGGCACCGAGTTCCCAGGTTCGATCCCAGCTCTGGGTCACTGTCCGTGTGGAGTTTGCACATTCTCCCCATGTTTGCGTGGGTTTCGCCCCCACAACTCAAAGATATGCAGTCTAGGTGGATTGGCCACGCTAAATTACCCCTTAATTGGAAACAAAATGAATTAGGTACTCTAAATTTATATATTTTTAAAAAATTTTAAAGCAATGTCACTCTGTGCCATGGACAGAAAGACAGGACTGGCAATATCATTGATATTTTTCTGCTATTTGGGGGGAGGTGTTTAAGGAACATTTAGCACTTGAGAGACCATGTCCTAACCAGGGTGGAGGAAGAGAATAAAAAACAGCTACCTGTAGTGGCAGTCCGCTCTGACCATCAGTTTCCATTCTATCCGCACACTCCACCATTGTTCCTTCCATTCATCAAATGCTTTGCTCACCAATGCATGACAGTAGTGGGATCTGGCAAAGGGAAATACAGGCAGTTTGAAAAGGTAGTATCTTTTAATGGCTGGTGGAAGTTTCATTCCAAAAAAGTTTATTAAGAGTTAAGTGGCTTTATTAAAGCCCTGTAAAAGAGTAACTCTTATCCTGACTCTTATATGTCAATTCCCTTACAAAACAACATTGACATACCATTTGCCTTCTTAATGCTTTTCACAATTGCTTTGCCCTGGAAGCAAACCCATCTTTTATTTTATTTTCTAAATTTAGAGTACACCATTATTTTTTTTTCCAATTAAAGGGCAATTTAGCGTGACCAATCCACCTAACCTGCACATCTTTGGGTTGTGGGGGTGAAACCCACGCAGACATGGGGAGAATGTGCAAACTCCACACGGACAGTGACTCAGGGCCGGGATTTGAACCCGGGTCCTAACCACCGCGCCATATGCTGCCCCAGTCTTTTATTTGTATCTTTATTGTAATTGTTAATTTGCATTGCTCCTTCTAATGACTGGTGAATGTACGCATATAGATCTCTTTGCTCCTTCACTCTAATCACACTCTTATTTTTCAAAAATTACGTGACTTCCTTAACTCTCCAATTAAAATGCATCAAATCTGTGTTGACTTATTTTTCATTATTTTCAGTTTCTTGTTGTCTCAATAGCCACACAATTCCATGGCCAAAAATCACCATGGAAGCAAATTAACTTTATCTGCTCTTCTAGTGATAATACTGAGCCTGTACCTCATCCAACCAGCAAATTCGTGAACACCTGATTAACACCAATGCAAAGCCAATTCTGGATTTGCAGAGAGGACACAAGCGAGGCTGGCTACAACATTACTAAACCCCAGTCTAAATGTTGTGACACCGTACTAACATCCAGCTACACAATGAATTTCAAATTCAGCATTTCATCTGGCCTGATCTTTAAAAACAAATTTAATTTAAAAACACTGGTTGGTGCAACATTGGCTCAAGCCCCACATGTGTAACGAGGTGAACCATTCAGCCACTGGTATAAAGTGGAGTCAAGGGTGGAATGGGACATTGATGCAGTCATCACAACTCTTGCCTGCACCAAGTTTCACAGCAGTAGAATGTTAGCCTGGAAGCAGCTCATTTGCCTTAATGGATATGGAAGGGAGAAAAATACTTCAAAAAGTCATGAATTTTCCAGTGGCTCAGATGGTTGCTCAGATGTAACTAAGCCACGCTGGGTAATCCGGGATTTGACCTGTGATCTATGTTGAGTTGTTGATTTCAGCTCAGGCAGTAGCTGACAAATGACAACAGGGTCCAGTAACCCTGGACGAGGGAGTGGCTCCAGCAACAGTTCCAAAACTGATTACTAACACCTCCGGCAAACCCCTCCACAGAACCCCTCAAGGCAAACTTTATTTTTTCTAACCTGAGAAACTCTGCCAGGTCACTCAATAAGATACAGTTTCTAACACAGCATCAATTCAGAATGAGGGTCTCTGCATGCAAACTAACATTCTGCACCCATCTTCAAAAACCATGGAAGAAAACTAAATGGTACCT
Organism: Scyliorhinus torazame; assembly: GCF_047496885.1. Lineage (NCBI taxonomy): Eukaryota > Metazoa > Chordata > Chondrichthyes > Carcharhiniformes > Scyliorhinidae > Scyliorhinus > Scyliorhinus torazame. Next base: position 101,934,182 of record NC_092707.1, read on the forward strand.
CACCTAGCTTTGGATGGAAGGATTCTCCCAAATGTCTTCCATATCCACAAATGCAGAAACTTCCTTGCAAAGTGCCTGGATTAATGAGACAGTGTTACCAATCGATGCAGTTTCCTTAAAAGCTCAGGAACGTTAAATTCTTCAAGTAAAAATATTTGGACAAAATATAGATCTTGGTTGACCCAACTTGAAATAACGTGAAGCATTAGCTAAATATCTGTACATGATGCTGGGATACCAATTTATGAGGTTTCACCCTTAATGAAAGCACTGCAATGTCTTCCAATTCCCCATCTTAGGCCAGGGAGGAAGTGAAATTCAAATCCCTTGGCACATTTCTATTGTACCATTCTTTAAAGACAACAAAGCTCAATCTGTTTGAGACAAGCTCATCACAGTCTACTGGACACTTAACTTGCTGATGATAGAAATTTAAGTGGAAATATAAGATGTAAGGAGCGCAGAGAAAGGCTGCAAAGAGATAGAGACAGGTTAAATGAGTAGGCACCAAAACGGAGTATTATGTGGGGAATGTGTGGGTTTTCACTTTAATCCTAAAACTAGAATATTTTTCATAGGCGTGAAACATTGGTGTTCTGGGAGATTTGGGTGTGTTCGCACAAGGGGCACGGTCAGCATACAGGTACAGCAAGCAATTAGGAAGGCAAATGGAGGGCAGCACGTTGGCGCAGTGGTTAGCACTGCTGCCTCACGGCACCGAGGTCCGGGGTTCAGGCCTGGCCCCGGGCCAGTGTGGAATTTACACATTCTCCCCGTGTCTGCATGGGTCTCACCCCACAACCCAAAAGGATGTGCAGGATGGGTGAATTGGCCACGTTAAATTGCCTATTAATTGAAAAAAAAGAAGTTGATACTCTAAATTTAAAAGAAGAAGGCAAATGGCATGTTGGCTTTTACTGCAAGGGGATTAGAGTACTGGAATAAATAAGTCTTGCTACAATTGCATATGGCTTTGGTAAGGCCTGTTAGGAAGTCGGGAAATGGCCACAGTGAATTGGAGATAAAAACAAAATACAGACATACAAACATACATAGAAAATAGAAGCAGGGGGAGGCCATTTGGCCCTTCGTGCCTGCTCCCGCCATTCATTACGATCATGGCAAATAACAGACAATTAACAAGACGAGCAGACGTCCAGAGGAATAATGAGATGTGATTTGCATAGTAACAAGATTAGCAGGCATCTAGAGACATGGTGGTGCTAATGGCCATATCAGAAACATTATTTACCAGAAATCAGTGGGGCTATACAAATGATAAGTTCGAAAGGCAAGAGATGTAGAAGGTTGAATCCATAGGGTGAAAAATCAAAGAGACTGAACAGTGTAACTGCTGGCATCCACATTAGTAAGCAGGCTAGGTCTCCACCCAATGTTTAGAACCACGGCAGATTGCAGATATTCTCCCCTGAAAAACACAGGTTTGTGCCTTTGCTAAACCAGGAAGAGATGTTTTCCCAGATTAGGTCACCAAGTGGTATTGTGGGGTAACTATTAACTGGATTTGACCTATAAGGGTCATTAAAATTGGATGTTGTTTGGGAAAATGGTGTCTCAGTGAGTTCAGGGAACATGGGTATATTTCGGGAACAAGAGGTAGCTTAAGCTAAAACGGTGTGTTTAGTTATTCATATATTTAAGTGTCATAAAGTATATTAGACTTTTGCTGTGTGTTTTTTCTTTTACTTCAATAAATATTCTCTATAAATTGTTCACACAACGACTGGACTGGCTCCTCATTGGGTGTACATTGTTCCAAACAAATATATACCACTAAGAAACATTGTTTCAAGTTATCCTTCAGTTTTTGAGACACACTCACAGGTAACATCAGTGGGATGATGTTAACAGACCATATCTGGAACAGTAGGTGCAAATTTGGTCTCCATATTTAAGGAATGGTAAGCTTGCATTGGAGGCAGCACAACAAAGATCAACGAGATTGGTTTCATGGAATAATGGGGTGAAAGGGTTGTCCTATGATGAGAGACTGAGTAAATTGGGCTTCTAGTCTCTGAAGCTTAGAAAAATGGGAGGTGATTTCATTGAAACATACAAGATTCTGAAATGGTTTGATGGGAAGACACGGAGGGAGTTTTAACTGGCTGGGGAATTGAAAACGCAGGAACACAGTCTCAAGAGATGGAGTTTGATGTAGGACTGAAATTAGGTAAAATGTCTTCATTCAAAGGATTCTGAATTCTCTTCCCTATCATTGAATATATTTAAGGCTGTGTGGCAGAACAGACGTGACCGGCCATATGGTTCCTACCATGTTCTTAAGATCCATCAGATGTTTACAGCCAGTGTGAGTACACCCCATTAACTATGTGCCACGACACACATATACAAAGTTGGGACTTTTCCACCTAATTACATTGCATAGCATGGAAATTTATAACCTGATACTTGATCATTCAGGGTGGTCTGCACTTAGGTCTAAAATTCTAGCTCTGCCGTATTGAGCAAGATTGATGCACAACATTTGAAATTTGATGGCAAAATTTTAGAATTTGAACAAGTCAGTGCTTCTTGAAACCTTGAACTCCCAGCGCAATAACAACTATGTTTTATACTTGAAACTTATTGCATAGAATGGATGTTATACAACAAAGCAAATCACAGGGACTTTCGGTCATATTTTAACATGGATCTATGAAATGTAGGAACTGATTCCCTATTCTTCAATATATGTGTCAGAAAATCTGTGTAACCAGATAGTTGGCCCTTTTATTAAAGTCCTGCGCAATCAGAATTTAGAGAGAGAGGCTCTTTAGGCTAATGCATTTCAGCCAGTGCAATCGTGTCCAGTTTGTAAATGATAGAGCTTTGTGTAGGATACAGTCGATTTTTTCTCAGAAATCTGTACATTGGTTATGGTTAAAATTCAAATTCTGATTATTGCATAGATCAACAAAATTACATCATAACACAAGATCATTCGGCTAGAGCTCCAGCATTTAGGCCCAATCTAATTTTGTTTTCAACTCTCTGCTTTCCCAAACACGCCCCTTCTTCAAGTGTTTATCTAATCCCTCAAAGATAGCATTAGCAACATGAGATAATGTACTCATGCCTCCTTGTCACTAATTCAACCAACTGAAAGGAAATAATATTCCATCATTTACCTTTCAAACCTCCTGGAATCTCTTCCCATTCCTGGAAATTCAGTGAACTGGTGATCCAAACATGCTTTTATAACGGAGTGTCAAAGCATGTGCTCTAAACATGACCTGGCTGATTTATATCCACTTGACATTAAGATTGGAGCAAAATATTTTATCTGGACTATGTGTAACAAAATCACAACTCATTTACAATTTCAATACAGTTTGCAGAAAATCTGCTGCTATGGTCAGCAATTGGATGTAGCAGGAAAATTAGAATATCTCTCCCTTCGTATAATTGAGAAAACTAGGTGAAGAGCTAATAGGAACATGGGTCACCAGCCAAGCTGAAAAGAATAAATAAGATCATCAGTGTTAAAATCCTGTGGGCTTCGGGAGGAAAGGTAAACAGAGAACAATAAGGAGTCCAAAAGTTCCGAGGCCCCAGAAAAGGACAAGTAGGACTTGCAATGGGTCTTCAATTCAATTGTGACAGTGTAGAGAGAAGAAATGTTTAAAAAATTGTTTACTGGAGGTTCTCCATTACGATTGGAAGTATTTTTCCAGACAGTAGACACTAAAGACATCAGGGGATATGGAGAGTGAGCAGGGAGTATGGCATTGAGATAGAGGATCAGCCACGGTCATATTGAATGGCAGGCTCGGTGGGTCAAATGTCCTACTCCTGCTCCTATTTACTAGGTTTCCATGTATTTTCATAAAGGCAAAAAGATGGTCTTTTGAATGCCTCCAGTCATATTTGAATAGCTGGCTTTTTTCAAATTTGCTTGCATAAACTATGTTTTGGATAAAATATTGGACCTCAAAGATGGAACAGCAGTCTTTCAGTATTCACTAACTGCAAACATTACCTGATACGAAGTTCCTTCAATCGCCCGCCTCTGTTCCAGGTATAATTCACTCGGTAAGGAATCAAGCTCTTTTTGACACAATGTACATTAGTCCCACTGTGCTTTATAGAATGTCCCTGAAATATACTTTTGGGAAGCTGGGTATTCAATGGAGGGTGCACCCTCATAGCACTGGGGGAACAAAGGAGAGAGTAGTGTTAATCTTACAGAAACATGAGTAACTTCACAACTAATCTCCAGAAGAATAGCAGTCAACATAAAACCGAACCAATCATTTTAGTTATTTCTCAGCCAAAATCACCTACAGGCAATGAATCGCTTCAAGTTTCTGTCAAAAATGTTTACCAACAGGGTAAATGACCTCAGGTCACATATTTTTAAACATTCTTTCATGGGTGTGGCCTTTGCTGACAAGACCAATATTTGTTACCCATTCCTTCTTGAACCACAACAGTCCTTGTAGCCATTTGGTACAAATGAGCGGCTTGCTAGGCCATTTCAGAAGTCAGTTAACAGAAACCACAAAGCTATGGGTCTGGAGCCACATGTAGGCCAGAAGAGGACATTAGTGAACCAGATGAGTTTTAACAATAATTGATGATGGGCATCAGCACTCAGGCAAGCCTTCAATTCAAAGTTTTTATCAATTAACTGAATTTATTGCATCTCAATTCCACCAGCTGCTGTGGTGGGATTCAAAACAGTGTCCCCAAGGCATTAGTTTGGGCCTCTGGACCACTCATCCTGTAACATTACCACTGGGTCATGATCGCCCTTTGCTGGTTCACACCTATACAAGTAAAAATACAACAGCAAAATTCAGGGGTGGGGTTGGTGGTGCCATTGATTATACACTGTCCTTTTCCTCTGATCATAATCTACGTTTAACTGCCTGAAAACCTTCTCTATTGTTTCCAAAGAAACATCAGAGCAGGAATAGGGCATTCAGCCTATCAATCCTGTTCTGAGGAAACCTATGCACTCACCCAGTGGAAATCCATGCAGATACGGGTAGAACGTGCAAACTCCACACAGATAGTCATCAAAGACCGGAATCGACACTGGGTCCCTGGCACTGAGACAGCAGTGCTAACCACTGTGCCACCCTCTCAAGAGTACAAGAGTTGAATCACAAAATCTTGATTCGCTCCATATCCTTCAATAGGAAAATCAAAGTTGGATTTCTTTCGATCCTTAATAGATAGCACTTTGGGCTTTCAGTAACACGAATGGATGCTCAGGTACTTCTGTTAGCAGAATACATCCAAGTAAACCTCAAATCGCTATCACACAATGGATACATTTGTCTCATTATAACGCAAATTACATTCACCAGAAAGTAGTCAAACATTCCCAAGTCTTTGAAATTGCTGTCTACGATAACAGCAAAATTCCAGGCTGTGTGGATGAGATCAAAGACTTGGCTGCGAACTCTACCTGTTAATGAAAGCTATTCCCTGTACCCCCGTTCAAAACCAGACAAGGTGCTCAGCAATTGGCAAGTGAACATTAATGACAAATAAGTTTATCGTCAAAGATCCAATGGCAACCCTCAGATATCTGTTTGAAACAAAGCAAATAAATTATTCCTCCGCTGCAACACCACAGAACTAAGTGAAAGTGCATCCCAGGAGCCAAGAAACAGCAGAGTTCAGGTGCTGTTCCCAGCTCAATCCTCCAAGGGAAGTCAAATAGCCTCAGACAATCCAGTTTGAGATCAGAGAATCCATTTCCCCATCCATAGCCACCACACTACATTTTATACAGTATTAAGGACCTGGATGACAGACCTTTTCCCTAGATTTCAGCAAACATCAACACAACTGATAGACCAGGAGTCACAAGAACACAGACCATAACACAGGAGATCTAGATTTTAAAGACCGGCAAACCAGAATAGGCCAGTAGCCATCTCAAGTTGCATGCTAAACAGTCACCAACCTACTACTCAAACATCAACACTGATAGCTAAATTGCACACTGATTGAGGGAACAGATCACACAAAAATGTCCAAACAAAAAAAGTCAACTCATGCATCTCACCTGTGCCATACAGATATGGTGCACTCTCACACACCATCAACTTAACATCATTTCCTGAGAGAACTGGGGTGGGGGAAGAGTAATTCCTAGGCCCAACGAGTGGGGATGTTCACTGACGATTGTACAATGGAGAATTTCACATTTTCCCACATTATACTCAATTTGGCAGAACTCTGCCCACTCATTTAGCCTGTATCCATTTGTTGCCTCCTTATGTCCTCTTCACAATTTTCTTTCCTACCAATCTTTGGGTCATCAGCAAATTTGGCAACCATATGTTCAGTCCCTTCACCCAAGTCAGTTACATAAATTGTGTCCTGCTGTGCTGTAATCATTCTATAATTCTATTATCCCCATGAGTCATTGGACTGAACTGTCTCCTACATCTTTTTTCTAAAACTTACCTTTGATGATCTTTCTTCAACAAGTGATCATCTTTCTTCATTCTTAAGTCCTTTCTGATTGGAATCTTCGTAGAACTTGAAGTAATTTTATTTATCTTTTGATCCATTTGACTGCACATGTGAGGGAAACAATATCAACATGAAGCATCAACCATCCTGGGATAAGATCACTGATGTTTCTTTCAAGCAATTCTTCACCAAATGTCTCTGGGTTTGACAACATATGAAGTACTAAAGTGATTGACCGTGACAGTATTCTCAAAGGATCTGCATTAATGATTTATTAGAATTATAGGAAGTAGCTGCCAGCTTTACCAGTGTTTGTAGGGATGTAATAGGGATATTTCAGAGAATGCAGGTGGGTAGCTTATTTCCTTTGTTTCATTGCTGTTGTGTCTGTCCTTCAGATTGCTGAATTCCCGGCCAATTAAGCTCTTGAGACTGCTGTAAAAAGGGTTCAAATAAACATTTTGCATAAATCCTTGGCTTCCCAGTTATAACTCGCAACTGCCATAATACATATATCATTTTAAAGCTGCATCACCTTCATAGGAAAATAACATTTGCAAACCTCCGGTTACAAACACTTGTGTATTTTGCTTAAAGACATCACCCCATCACATGCCTGTTTCACTCCTGTGACAACAACGACCAACATATGCCCGGGTGGTGGAGTAGGGAATTGGGGCCGGGGGGGAGGGGGGTGCAGTTAAGGCAAAACTACAATTACCAACGAACCAGGTTGTCCTCTCTGAGGCCTAAATGTGGGAACCTCTGCCTGACTCATTCACCCGTCCCCCTCATTCTTCCACCCTCCGTCAGCTTCCCTCATCCTCCCTTCCTCCCACATTCTTCCTCCCACATTCTCCCTCCCTCATCCATCCTCTCTCACCCTGGCTCCCACTCTTCCTCAGTCATTCTCTGTCACTCACCGCTCCGGTGGCCGCCATTTCTCCCGCTCCCAGCAGACAGCGCGCGCTGCCTTATTTCCATGGTAACCGGACGCCGGAAGCTGATGAGTGGAAGACAAGCTGGAGCCAAATGGGAATAACAGACAGTCAGGAATGTTCCCAATATCATCCTGACTTGTGTGCTATCCGTGTTTTAAAACCTATTTCTAGCTGTGAAAAGTTCATTAATAAATGACGCTTCTTCAGTTTATAACAGTTAAAATTAAAGATGCCATGGGAAGGGAATACAGACAATAGCTTAAATGAAAAGTCCAAAATATACAGTTGCCAACATATCAGATTAATCACCACCTCTCGGGTCAAAATGTTAATGGGAAAAAGTATATTTCAGAAAATTAATTTTTATCAGCTCAAAAAGACCTTTGTCTTTTCAGGAACCTAGCCAACCATGCACACGTCTATCTCTCAAAAGAAGAGATATTGGAGGGCAGCACGGTGGCGCAGTGGGTTAGCCCTGCAGTCGCACGGCACCAAGGTCCCAGGTTCAATCCCGACTCTGGGTCACTGTCCGCGTGGAGTTTGCACATTCTCCCTGTGTTTGTGTGGGTTTTGCCCCCACAACCCAAAAATGTGCAGGCTCAGTGAATTGGCCATGCTAAATTGTATTGCCCCTTAATTTGAAAAAATGAATTGGGTACTCTAAATTTTTTTTTTCTAAAGAAGGGATATTGGAATCGTGAACTCCTTGATCAATAATCCTTTTTTGTTCGTGTGAAAGATACATAGCCAGAGATATGTTATATTACTCTTGGTGGTAATATGTTGTGTTCTTTGTCTTTTCTTCCAGAATGTTGTGATGTGTTGATGACAAAGAATCCACCTATCATTAGATTGTAACAAAACTAATTTATTGTAAAACTATTAATTCAATGAAGTTTGCGCACTCTACTGAGCTACAGTTAATAATAAAATAATATTGAATCTGTATATCAGTACTCAATTATCTAAATAGTCACTAACTGTACCATGATCTAACCTCATGTTAATTCTTGCCTAATGTAATCTTTTCCTCATGCTGTTCTCAAGCTTTCTCCTTCACCAACTACCCAGAAATCCCTCAGGTCTGATTTAAATACAGAGAAGTGGTGGTGCCCTCTAGTGTTTGAATTACACAGAGATGTAATAATTAACCCTTCACTAACTTGACTATATACATATTATTACAAGGCAGACTTACACTTTTTGGGGCCTGGCGTTCTCACTCTTTGTGGGACTCCTACGTTATGCCCCTGAGAGTCGGGTTGAGCCTGCATCTGGTCTCCTTAACGACCTGAGCTTGCAGGTCTGTTAGTGGCGGCTCACTGGCTGCTGCTACTGGCTTTCTGGCCTTGCCTCTTCTTTCTTGCCCTCACAGGTCGGATTACCGCCCAGCCCTCTCTCTCACTCACCCTCAGCTCTGCCTTCAGGCTCTGGTCTAGTTGCCCTGCTGGTCATTACTCCCTGAAATCCATGATGTTGGCGCTTGCCTGGCCTTCACAAATCCCAACTGCTCATCTCTTGGCTTTTGCTCAGGTGTACTCCAGGCTGGCTGCTGCTGCTGGGTACTGCCTTTTTCAGGCCTGGCCTCTGTTCTTTGTCTGGTTGGTTGCCTGCCATCTCTCCTCAGCACTGTTTTAGGGTACTGAACCAGACCACAACTTTTGTTAGGATACTGGACAAGAACACCAAGTGATTTTTTTTAAAATTGTTTATCTCTGAGGTAAAGATACTTCACCCCAAGAGTGATAAGTATTTAGTTTTCTGGAAAAATAATATGAGTGGCACAGTGGTTAACACTATTGCCTCACAGTTCCAGGGACCCGGCTTCAATACCGGCTTCTAGTGACTGTCTATGTGGGTTTCCTCTGGGTGCTCCTGTTTCCTCCCACAGTCCAAGATGTACAGTTTAGATGGGTTGGCCATGGTCAACTGCCCCTTGATGTCCAAAAGTTTAGGTGGGGTTACAGGGATAGTGCGGAGGCATGGGCTTAAGTAAGGTGCTCTTTCTTCTGCACTGTAGGAATTCTATAGCCAACAGGTCTTTCTATACCATCATTGTCTTTTTGTAACAATACAGCTGCCTACGGTGTTGAGAACCCGGGTTCGATCCCGGCCCTGGGTCACTGTCTGTGTGGAGTTTGCACAGTGTCCCCTGATCTACGTGGGTTTCACCCCCACAACCCAAAGATCTGCAGGTAGGTGGATTGGCCATACTAAATTGCCCCTTAATTGGAAAACAAATAATTGGGTGCTCTAAATTTATTTTTAAAAACCTGATATTTGTCAAGCTTTTTCTTTGCCATTAACATGGTTAATTGTCTGTTGAAATTCGAAGTTTGTTTGAACATAAAAGACACCCTAGTCTAATGTGCGGTCAATTCCACCCATACTTATCCCAGAGATGCAACTCAATCGAAATTCACTATTAATGTTTGAAAAACACCCAAAGTCTTTGGCTGCCCAATAACTACAGTCACCAGTTTTGTAAATTTAAACACAATTAATTTTTATTTCTAACAATAACTATAATTAAATAGGCAGCAAATATCACCGGTTAACTATTTTCTCCTTCCTATCCCCCTTCTTTAACTTGCTCTACACATACACACGACAAAAAAACATACAGGGGAAAGTGGGGTTTAAAAAAAAAGAATAATACAAAGAGGAAAATTATAAAATTGTCTGTTACAGATGTACACCATCCAATTAGGTTCTTTTTAGTCTAGGCCATCAGTTGGGTGTTCTTGTTTACAGTCTGTAATGGTATTCACTGTAGATTAATCAAGGTCTCAAGACTTCTCTGCAGATTCAGAAAAGGCAGGAAGATGCAATTTTTGGAGAAAAAGAGAGAGAAACAGCAATTCACAGCTTCTTCTCTCAGCGTCCAGGCACGTTCTGTTTCCTGGGTCTTCTGAAAACATCCCACTTGGCAGGACCCAATCACTGTCTGTTGCCAGACACAATATGGTCTTTGGCCACCATTCATAGATTATCATAGAATTTACAGTGCAGAAGGAGGCCATTCAGCCCATCGAGTCTGCACCGGCTCTTGGAAAGAGCACCCCACCCAAGGTCAACACCTCCACCCTATCCCCATAACCCAGTAACCCCACCAACACTAAGGGCAATTTTGGACACTAAGGGCAATTTATCATGGCCAATCCACCAACCTGCACATCTTTGGACTGTGGGAGGAAACCGGAGCATCCGGAGGAAACCCACGCACACACGGGAGGATGTGCAGACTCCGCACAGACAGTGACCCAAGCCAGAATCGAACCTGGGACCCTGGAGCTGTGAAGCAATTGTGCTATCCACAATGCTACCGTGCTGCCCTTTGGCCACCAGCCAACCGATTGAACCGAATCCCTCTGATCCCTAAGGTGCCAAGAAGTCCGAGTCCTTCTGTTCAAAATCTAAATCTTCAGAGCACAGTGTACTATTTTGCAACTTTTGAGTTCCTCATTTCCTTTACTCAACTTAAAGATAAATGTCTATTAAATATCCATGGATCAAAAGTGATAACGTCAAAGTTAAAGAAATGGGAAATAAAGAAATCAACGGTAAGGGTCCTTACAGCCATCACTCTGGGGGTGAAGTATCAGTTCCTCACTGCTTTACAAATCAAAAAATTGTTTGAGGTTCTTGTCCAATATCTGATCAAAGGTTGCGGTCTGGTCTGGTATCCCAACAAAATTAAGGTCGAGTCCAGCATCCTAACAAAATTGGGGGCTCATCCAGGATTACAAAGTATAATTTCTAGTTTGATTTGGGATTATTGAACTTAAACATCGTGTGTGAGGAACTGATGCTTTCTTTCAGGTGTTGATACTTTTGTCAGTTTAAATAAGGAGTGACTGGTAAAATGGCTCTTTCAGTAGCTAAGAGTTTCCAGGGTGTTGAAGAGGTCACTCTGGTTAGTTTACAAAGGGTGGTTAAAACAAAGTTTTTGGCAGTCAACTGTAGTAGACTTTACCTGAAGGGGTGAGGAAGGTGGAAATAATTCATATGATAGCTCAGCATTTAAATTAGCCAATGACACAGTCTTAATCATTGGAGTTAGCTAAAATTCAATTACAAATGAAACAGTTGCAACATGATAAAGAACTGAGCCAGCTTGAATTGGAATTGGAATTAAAGGTAAAGGAGAAAGACAAGGAGAGAGAGGAAAATGAGAGAGCGGCAATGGCAGAGGAAAAGGGGGGGAAATAGCTTCTTAAAAGGCAATTGAAATGAAGAATCTTGAGCTGGAAATGGAAAGATAGATTAGCAAGGGAAGAAAAGGATAAGGAGAGAGAGAAAGAACATCAATTTAACATGTTGTCTTGGGAGTGTCCTTTTCAGAAATGTTTTTGTCTTATCACATGGCTTCAATGATGTCATTATGTGGGTGGAGCTGGGCTGTGGCTCTGAATTTTACTTTTGCTTTGAGTTTTGGAACTGGTTTGTGGCTCTGTGAGTCTTTACCTTCATTTTCACATTTGGCTGCTGTCGACTTAGACAGAGGTGTATTTTGGCCTGTCTCTCTATTTTCAATTTTAAAGAGCTATTCCAAGGAAGAAATCCAATGATTATACTTACCTGCTGTTTTGGTAAAAAGGGGTTTTGGTTTATGGGATCTTATTATTGAATTGGAACAGTTAAGGGGGAATTCATTAAGGCTTATACATAGATTACTGTAGCTGTGTGGTGTCTTTATGTTTGTAGTTGATAAAGATTCTTACAGTGTGTGTTTATACAATTGTTAACTAAATTTGTAGAATAAAGCTTATTTTTTGATTGAAAGCACCCAAAACCTCTGTTGAATAACACCTGAAAGGCAGGCTCATCGTAACCAAAATCAATAAACAGTGTAGGTCAGGTGAACTCCATGATATACTTTGGAGTTTTCTAAACCCTGGCCCATAACAAAGTTTTTGATAAAGGTTGAGGACAGTTTCGAGGGAGGATAACCAAAAAGCCTAGTGGGGATATGTTTAAAAATATTCAAGCACTGCCAAGGTTTGACGAGAAAGATGTGTTGTTTTTAATCTCATTTGAGAAAGTAGCAAAACAATTGAAGTGGTCAAAAACCACGTATATATTGCTGGTTCTAATGAAGTAAGTAGAGCTTGTGAGGTGTTTGCATCATTATCAGAAGAGGTATCTAGGGTTATTATGAGCTGTGTGAAACCAGTTTAAGTGCATATGAACTAGTGCCAGAAGCCTACAGACAAAAGTTTAGAAATCTAAGAACCAGGTCAGACGTATATAGAGTTTGAAAGAATCAAACAAAATATTTTTGATAGATGGCTATCCCACGGTGGAAACAAAAAACAAAGGGGGAAAAGAAAAAGGAGTCTGGGACCGCCCATGGTCACCATTAACCTATAGAGTCCACTCCCCCCACCACCCCCCCCCCCCCCCCCCGGCCCCGCTACACTCAACGCCATCCAACCTCTGAACGAGTGCCATACATGTTACCCAAGAGTTGTAAACACCCCCCCGCCCCCACTCTCCAACTCCTCCCGTCCACTGCCTTTTGTAAAACTCCTCCCCCCAACCTCGGTTCCTTCCCCCAACTTTCCACCCCGGCTAGACCACTCGGACCCTGTTCTGCCAGGCTCCGATGGCCGCAGCCCCTCCCCCACCTCACTCCCGTTCACTGGCCGGCACAAACCGGCCAGCGTGGAGGCCCCCACCCGGGTCCCTTTCCCACTTGCCCGGCCCTAGGAAAGCCCAGAAATCCCCTTTTAGCACACAAACCCCGCATATCCATCTACACCCCAAAGAGCCCTCATTTCGAGTGAAAGTCCCATCACTTCCCTTGTCCAAATATATACAACATTGGCTCCTTTAGCCCATACACCCGCACGCAGTGAAACAACACAGAAGAAAATACAGTCATGTGGTTACATCGGCACATGGCCATTTCTCAATTTCTCAGTGCTGCCACAGTCCTTCTGCCTTCACAAACTCCTCCGCTGCTTCCGCCGTTCCAAAATAAAAGTCCTTGAGCTTGTAAGTCACCCTCAGCTTCGCGGGATATACAATGCCGCACTGCACCTTGCTAATGTACAGTGCCCTCTTCACCCGGTTGAAGGCAGCCCGCCTCCTCGCCAGCTCCACCGTAAAGTCCTGGTATACACGTATACCAGCTCCAGCCCACTGCACCAATCACTTCTGCTTGGCCCAGCACAGGACCTTCTCCTTCACACTGTACCTATGGAAGCACAGAGTCACTACCCTTGGCGGCTCACTCGCCTTTGGTGCAGGCCTCCACGACCGATGAGCCCGATCCAGTTCATATCGGGAGGGATCCTCCCCCTCCCCCAATAGTTTCGCCAGCATCGCGGCAAAATACTCAGTTGACCTCGGTCCTTCAACTCCTTTGGGCAGCCCCACAATCCTCAAATTCTGTCGCCTGGATCTGTTTTCCAGGTCTTCCGTTTTTCCTCGCAGATCCTTGTTAATCTCCATCACCTTCCGCATTTCCTTCCCCATCGAGTAAGTTGATCACCGTGCTGCAATAATGTTTCCTCCACTTCCTTCAGCGCCTCCCCTTGCTCCTGCACCTCCGCCACCGCCGTCGTCACCGGGGAAATCGCCTCCTCCACCAATACATTCAAAACCTCCCTCATCTCCTTCCTCATTGTCTCCATGTATTTCGTAAACTGCCTTTCGAATTTCGCAGCCATCACCTTAGTTATTTCTTCAGCAGCATCATAGTTCTCCGCCTCCTTGATAAGGGTGTAGATCCCAGGGCTGACCCTTGAGCGCAGGAGATGCATTTTCTGTCCTTCTGAGGGGGTGCCTCCGGCCGTCTCGAGGTAGCCTTTAAAGCACGCCAGTCAGTGTTTAAATATTGCAGCCGAGTTCTCCGCGTGAGGGCTGAGTTGACGGCACTCCGATTTGATTCGGAGATCCATCCTTCCAGCTTAAGTCTAGTAGATTAAATTGATGCGCGATCAATTACAGTCAAGACAAAGTGATTTCATAACTGAAGGCTTTAATCTACTAGAACTTGTTCCCCAGCAGCATCGGTACAGAAAGTGAAGGCTGCTGGGACGGTACCATTTCTTATACTCCGCCTGTCAGGGCGGAGCTACGTAACAACAGCCAATGGTAAACTCCATGGGTCTAACCAATGGTCATCAGCCTCTTAGGTACCGCAATACCTGGTACTACCACACCTACTCCGCTCCAGGAACATCCTTCTCACCCTCGGAGTCCCTCGCGCCCACACAAACCCCGTTATGCTCCTGTTGACCCGCCCAAAGAAGGCCTTCAGGATAAAAATGAGGAGGCACTGGAACACTGGCCACTCGCTGGAAGACTGAGACCCCATTAGTGACACCAAAGGGAACTCTTAAAAATTGATAGAGTCGCCCATCTGCTTCGAAGGCAGTGTACTTGCGGTCACTATTACGGAGGGGTAGCTGGTGGTAGGCGGACTTGAGATCCACCGTGGAGAAAACCTTGTATTGTGCGATCCTGTTTACCAGGTCGGCTATACGGGGGAGAGGGTACGCGTCCAGCTGCGTAAACCTGTTGATGGTCTGGCTGTAGTCAATGACCATCCTATGCTTCTCCCCGGTCATTACCACCACTACTTGAGCTCTCCAGGGACTGTTGCTCGCTTCGATGACCGCTTCCCCCAGCAGCCTTTGGACATCTGACCTGATGAAGGTCCGGTCCTGGGCACTGTACCGCCTGCTCCTGGTGGCGGCGGGTTTGCAATCCGGGGTGAGGTTCGCAAACAGGGAAGGCGGGTCGACCTTAAGGGTCGCGAGGCCGCAGACAGTAAGGGGGGGTATAGGGCCGCCAAATTTAAAGGTCAGGCTTTGCAAATGGCATTGGAAGTCCAGCCCCAGGAGGGTAGCCGCGCAGAGGTGCGGCAGGACATACAGGCGGAAATTGTCGAATTTCCTGCCTTGGACAGTGAGGTTCGCTAGGCAGAACCCCTTTATCTCCACCGAGTGTGACCCGGAGGCCAGGGAGATCCTTTGGTTTACAGGGTGGGTTACTAGTGAACAGCGCCTTACCGTGTTGGGGTGAACAAAGCTTTCCGTGCTCCCAGAGTCAATCAGGCAAGACGTCCCGTGGCCGTTGATGAAGACCGTCGTTGTAGCTGTTGCGAGTGTCCGGGGTCGACTTTGGTCCAGTGTCATCGATGCCAGATGAAGCAATTGCGAGTTCTGATCGGGCAGCGTGTAGTCGGCTGTGCTGAGGGCCTGCGGCTCCATCCAAGATGGCGTCACCCATGTGTCGCACATGGTGTCCGGAGATGAACAAGGTGGCGGCGGCGATGGACAAAATGGTGGCGCCCACCCGTACAGCATGGTGTCCGGGGGGCAAGATGGCCGCGCCCGTGGGTCGCACGTGGCCCTAGGATAGGGGGGTGGTGGTGAGGGCTGGCTGGTCGGGGCCTGAAGGGGGGGTTGCCGCGGCGGTCCAGAGTCGCTGGAGACCGCAGCCACAGCGCAGACCCCCACAAAGTGGCCCTTCTTGCCGCACTCTTTGCAGGTGGCGGTGCGGGCCGGGCAGCGCGGGCGGGGATGATTCGCCTGACCGCAGAAGAAACAGCGGGGTCCGGCGGCGTTAGCGGGCCGTCTCGTAGCGCAGGCCTGCGGGGTCAGGGGGAAGGTCTGTGGGGCTGCCGCTGCGGGCTGCCACGCAGCCCAGGGAACCGCCGCGCGGTCGGGCACATAGGACTGCGCGTTTTTGTAGGCAAAGCCCATGGACCCTGCCAGGGCCTGTGCCTCTCTAAGTCCCAGGGTGTCCCTTCCTAGGAGTCTTCGACGGATATCTGAGGACCTCATACCTGCTACGAAAGCATCCCTGATTAAAAGTTCCGTGTGCTCACTCCCCGAAACTTGCGGGCAGCCACAGTTTCGGCCCAGCACCAGTAGTGCCCTAGAAATCTTCCAACGATTCCCCGGGGCTTTGTCATCTCGTTGCAAGCAGGTGACGTGTGTAGACCTGATTTACAGGGTGGATATAATGTCCTTCTAACAGTTCGATCGCAGCATCATAGTTCTCCGCCTCCTTGATAAGGGTGTAGATCCCAGGGCTGACCCTTGAGCGCAGGAGATGCATTTTCTGTCCTTCTGTGGGGGTGCCTCCGGCCGTCTCGAGGTAGCCTTTAAAGCACGCCAGTCAGTGTTTAAATATTGCAGCCGAGTTCTCCGCGTGAGGGCTGAGTTGACGGCACTCCGATTTGATTCGGAGATCCATCCTTCCAGCTTAAGTCTAGTAGATTAAATTGATGCGCGATCAATTACACTCAAGACGAAGTGATTTCATAACTGAAGGCTTTAATCTACTAGAACTTGTTCCCCAGCAGCTTCGGTACAGAAAGTGAAGGCTGCTGGGACGGTACCATTTCTTATACTCCGCCTGTCAGGGCGGAGCTACGTAACAACAGCCAATGGTAAACTCCATGGGTCTAACCAATGGTCATCAGCCTCTTAGGTACCGCAATACCTGGTACTACCACACCTACTCCGCTCCAGGAACATCCTTCTCACCCTCGGAGTCCCTCGCGCCCACACAAACCCCGTTATGCTCCTGTTGACCCGCCCAAAGAAGGCCTTCAGGATAAAAATGAGGAGGCACTGGAACATGAACAAAAACCTTGGGAGCACCGTCACCTTAACTGACTGCACCCTACCCGCCAGGGACAGCGGCAGCGCATCCCACCTCTTGAACTCCTCCTCCATTTGCTCCACCAGCCTCGTGAAATTAAGTCTATGCAGGGTCCCCCAGCTCCTGGCCACCTGGACCCCCAAGTACCTGAAGCTCCTCTCCGCCCTTTTTAGTGGGAGCTCGCCAATCCCCCTCTCCTGGTCCCCTGGGTGAACCATGAACAACTCGCTCTTCCCCATGTTGAGCTTGTACCCTGAGAAATCCCCGAACTCCCTGAGGATCCTCATTACCTCCGGCATTCCCCCCACCGGGTCCGCCACATATAGCAGCAAGTCGTCCGCATAGAGCGACACCCTATGCTCCTCCCCACCCCGCATCAACCCCCTCCAGTTCCTCGACTCCCTCAGTGCCATAGCCAGGGGTTCAATCGCCAGTGCGAAGAGCAGGGGGGACAGGGGAAACCCCTGCCTCGTCCCTCGATGCGACCAAAAGTACTCAGACCTCCTCTTGTTCATGGCCACACTCTCCATCGGGACCTCGTACAACAACCTAACCCACCTAACAAACTCCTCCTCAAACCCGAACCTCTTCAGCACCTCCCACAAGTACCCCCACTCTACCCTATCGAAGGCCTTCTCAGCGTCCATCGCCACCACTATCTCCGCCTCCCTCTCCCTCACCGGCATCATAATAGCGTTCAGGAGCCTCCGTACATTCGCGTTCAACTGCCTCCCATTCACGAATCCCGTCTGGTCTTCGTGGATCACCTGCGGCACACAATCCTCAATCCTCATGGCTAAGACCTTCGCCAGCACCTTGGCATCTACATTTAACAACAAAATCGGCCTGTAAGACCCACACTGCAGGGGATCCTTGTCCCTCTTCAGGATAAAGGATATCTGTGCCCGGGACATCGTCGGGGGCAAAGCACCCCCCTCCCTTGCCTCATTGAAGGTCCTAACTAGCAACAGGCCGAACAGGTCCACATATTTCTTGTCGAATTCGACCGGGAAACCATCCGGCCCCGGTGCCTTCCCCGCCTGCATGCTCCCTATCCCTTTGATCAGCTCCTCCAGCCCAATCGGTGCCCCCAATCCCGCTACCAGTCCCTCCTCCACCTTCGGAAACCTCACTTGGACAAAAAGCGACCCATCCCTCCCTCCTCCCGTGGGGGCTCGGACCGATACAATTCCTCATAAAAGTCCCTGAAGACCCCATTGATGTCAACCCCACTCCGTACCACACTCCCTCCCCTATCCTTAACTCCCCCGATCTCCCTAGCTGCGTCCCGCTTCCGAAGCTGATGCGCCAGCATCCGACTTGCCTTTTCCCCATACTCATAAATCACCCCCTGGGTCTTCCTCCACTGCGCCTCCGCCTTCCTGGTGTTCAACAGGTCGAATTCGGCCTGGAGGCTACGCCTCTTCCTCAACAATCCTTCCTCGGGCTCCTCCGCGTATCCCCTGTCTACCCTCACCATCTCCCCCACCATCCTCTCCCTCTCCCTCTGCTCTCTCCTCTCCTTGTGGGCCCTAATGGAGATCAGCTCTCCCCTCACCACCGCCTTCAGCTCCTCCCATACCATCCCCACTCGGACCTCCCCGTTATCGTTGGCCTCCAGGTATTTCTCTATGCATCCTCGGACCCGCTCACTCACCTCCTCGTCCGCCAACAGCCCCACCTCCAAGCGCCACAACGGGCGCTGGTCCCTCTCCTCCCCCAGGTCTAGGTCTACCCAATGCGGGGCGTGATCCGAAATGGCTATCGCCGACTACTCTGTATCCTCTACTCTCGCTATCACCACCCTACTCATAATAAAGAAGTCGATCCGAGAATAAGCCTTATGGACATGCGAGAAGAATGAAAATTCCCTAGCAACCGGCCTTGCAAATCTCCAAGGGTCCACCCCTCCCATCTGGTCCATAAACCCCCTCAGCACCTTAGCTGCCGCCGGCTTCCTACCCGTCCTAGACCTGGAGCGATCCAGTGCCGGATCCAACACCGTGTTAAAGTCCCCCTCCCCATTATCAGGCCCCCCACTTCCAAGTCCGGGATCCGACCCAACATGCGCCACATAAAACCCGCATCGTCCCAGTTCTGGGCGTACACGTTGACCAGCACCACCCTCTCCCCTTGCAGCTTACCACTTACCATTACGTACCTGCCGCCATTGTCTGTCACAATGCTCGACGCCTCGAACGACAGCCTCTTTCCCACCAAGATCGCCACCCCCCCGATTTTTGGCATCCAACCCTGAGTGAAACACCTGACCTACCCACCCCTTCCTCAATCTTACCTGGTCTGCCACCTTCAAGTGTGTCTCCTGGAGCATGACCACATCCACCTTCAGCCCCTTCAGGTGTGCGAACACCCGGGCCCGCTTGACCAGCCCGTTCAGTCCCCTTACATTCCAGGTTATCAGCCGGATCGGGGGACCACCCACTCCCCCTCCCCGCCGACTAGCCATAACCCCTCCTTGGCCAGCCACGCGCCCGCACCCCATGCCCGGCCCATTCCCCACGGCGGCAGACCCCCGTCCCAACCCCCTCTACTCGCTCCAGCTCCCCCTTGACCATAGCAGCAGCAACCCGGTGCCCACCACCCCCCCTCCCGCCCCCAGCTAGGATCCCTCCAAGCTGCTTTACTCCCCCCATTGCACTCCCGCAAGTCAGCTGACTCCTGCTACTCCCGCCTCTCCTTCGACTCCTCCCATTGTGGGACATATCCTCCTCCTCCATTACCCATCCACAGGCTCGCCACCTCCCCCTCCCATCCCAAGCGCGGGAAAGAACCCTCGCTTCTCCGCTCCGGCCCTGCCCCCTCCAGCCTTCAGCGCGGGAAAAAGCCCGCGCTTTCCACCTGCCCGGCCCCGCCACCCCTGTTGCCGCTCCTTTTACAGACCCAGTCCTCTCACCCCCGACTCGGGCCTCCCCCTCCCCCGCGGGGCCCCATCCACCCCCTACCGGCCATCCGCCCCTACTCCATTTACTTACCCCCCTCCAGGAGCCCACCCGACAGACCCAACCAAAACAGTGCCCAACCCACCCGAACCACCCTCATCGAACCAAACAGAAATAAGAGCAAAGAACCCCCCCCTCAAACCCCAACAACAATCCCCGACCACCCATCCCGACTCTCAGTTTGTGTCCAGTTTCTCGGCCTGGACAAAGGCCTACGCCTCCTCCGGAGACTCCAAATAATGGTGCCGGTCCTTGTAGGTGACCCACAGTCGCACCGGCTGCAGCATGCCAAACTTCACCCACTTTCTGTGCAGTGTGGTAGTATCAGGTATTGCAGTACCCGAGAGGCTGTAGACCACTGGGTAAGCCTAGCAGCTTAACATTAGCTGTTTGGTATGTGGCTCCGCCCTGACAGGCGGGGTATAAGAACAGGTGCCGTCCCAGCAGCCCTCATTCTGTACCGAAGCTGCTGGGGAACAGATCTAGTCTATTAAAGCCTTCAGTTATGATGCAACCTCGTCTTCGAGTTTAATTGATCGTGCATCAATTTAATAGACAACTCTTGAGCTGAAAGAATGGATCTCCGAATCAAGCCGGAGTGTCTACAACTCAGCCCCCACGCGAAGAACTCGGCGGCGATATTTAAGCACTGGCTGGCGTGTTTTAAAGGCTACCTCGAGACGGCCGGAGGCACCCCCTCAGGAGAACAGAAACTGCATCTCCTGCACTCGAGAGTAAGCCCTGCAATCTTCTCCCTCATCGAGGAGGCATGGGACTATGATGATGAGATCGAACTGCTAAAGGGACATTATATACGCCCTGTAAACCAGGTCTACACATGTCACCTGCTTGCAACTAGACGGCAAAGCCCCGGGGAATCGCTGGAGGACTTCTACCGTGCGCTACTGGTGCTGGGCAGAAACTGTGGCTGCGGCAAGTTTCGGGCAGCGAGCACACGGAACTTCTAATTCGGGATGCCTTCGTAGCAGGTATGAGCTCTTCAGAGATCCGCCAAAGACTTTTAGAAAAGGACACCCTGGGACTGAGAGAAGCACGGGCCCTGGCAGGGTCCATGGATGTTGCCTCTAGAAACGCACAGTCCTATGCGCCCGACCGCGCAGCGGCCCCCTGGACTGCGTGGCATCCCGCAGCGGCAGCCCCACTGACCTTCCCCGTGTCCCCGCAGGCCTGCGCTGTAAGACGGTCCGCTAGCTCCGTTGGGCCCCCTTGCTTCTTCTGCGGGCAGGCGAAGCACCCCCGCCAGCGCTGCCCAGCCCGCAGCGCCACCTGCAAAGGGTGCGGCAAGTAGGGCCATTTTGTGGTGGTCTGCCAAGCACGAGCCGTGGCCGCGGTCTCCAACGACTCCGGACCGCCATGGCAACCTTCCCTTCGGGCCCCAGGCGGCCAGCACTCACCGCCACCCCCCTATCCGAGGGCAACTCCCGACCCACGGCCACGGCCATCTTGCCCCTCGGACGCCACGCTGGACGGATGGGCGCCGCCATTTGTCCATCCCCGCTGCCATTTTGTACATCCCCGACCACCATGTGCGATCTATGGGAGACGCCATCTTGGATGGGGCCCCAGGTCCCCAGCACAGCCGACCACATGCTGCCCGATCACAACCCACAACTGCTCCATCTGGACCAAAATCGACGTCGGACACTCGCAACAGCAACGACGACGATCTCCATCAACGGCCACGGGACGTCTTGCCTGATCGACTCTGGGAGCACGGAGAGCTTCATACACCCCAACGCGGTAAGGCGCTGTTCACTTGTTACCCACCCTGTAAACCAAAGAATCTCCCTGGCCTCCGGGTCACACTCAGTGGAGACAAAGGGGTTCTGCCTAGCAAACCTCACTGTCCAAGGCAGGAAATTCAACAATTTCCGCCTTTATGTCCTGCCGCACCTCTGCGCGGCTATACACCTGGGGTTGGACTTCCAATGTAACTTGCAAAGCCTCACTTTTAAATTCGGTGGCCCTATAGCCCCCATTACTGTCTGCGGCCTCGCAACCCTTAAGGTCGACCCGCCTTTCCTGTTAGCGAACCTCACCCCGGATTGCAAACCCGTCGCCACCAGGAGCAAATCCACCTAGCCTGCACATATTTGGGTTGTTGGGGTGAAACCCATGCAAACACGGGGAGAATGTGCAAACTCCACACAGACAGTGACCCAGAGCCGGGATCAAATCTGGGACCTCAGCACCCTGAGGCAGCAGTGCTAACCACTGCACCACCATGCTGCCCGTCATGCAGGTTAAAGTGGTGCACAATGCGCACCTGACCAGAACCTGAATGAGCAGATTCTTCCCGGAGGTGGAGGATAAATACGTACGGTGCCAGGGAGGCCTGGCCAACCACACCCACATGTTCTGGGCTTTGCCCCAGACTTGTAGGGTTCTGGACAGCCTTCTCCAAGGTGATGTCCAAGGTTGTGGGGGTGAGGGTGGATCCGTGCCCGAGAGTGGCAACCTTTGGGAAATCAGAACAGCCTGAACTACATATGGGGGAGAACAAGAGTTCTGGGACAGAACACCCAGAACCAAAAGAGGGGGATGCCAAGGAGGGGTCAGGGAGGGGAGACTGGACTTCCGGTTGCAGCTATGCGGAGCTAAGTCGCACATTCGGCAGCTCCCATTAAAAACGGACTTTTTGGCTCTTTTCAGGGCCCCCAACGGCACTTTTGCGATGTTTCCCGGTGTGGGAAGGAGATTGCAATAGTTCCCCAACAGTGTATGGCTTGGACCAGGAGCGGGGCGACTAAAAAAGTGGTGGTGAACCCAAAGAAGGTGCGAGGGAAGAAGAGCAAAATGGCGGCGGGCGGGGACCAGGCAGCGTGGATGCAGTGGGCATCTTTAATAGACTAGATCTGTTCCCCAGCAGCTTCGGTACAGAATGAGGGCTGCTGGGACGGCACCTGTTCTTATACCCCGCCTGTCAGGGCGGAGCCACATACCAAACAGCCAATGGTAAGCTGCTAGGCTTACCCAATGGTCTACAGCCTCTTGGGTACTGCAATACCTGATACTACCACATTCACCCCCTGTTAAAAAGAGTCCGGCGGGGGTGGTGGCCAGTGATTACAATTGCATTGAACATGGTATGATCAGATATTGAGGTACCGTGAGTATTTACAAGTGTGGAAGATATATACAGTCAGTGTTCATTTACAGTTACAGTGTAGCAATCAGTCAGTCGGGTGGCCTGGTCGTCCTCCTGGATCATCTGAGCCTCTGTGGTGGTTCTGGTGGGGGTCCGGGCGTCTGCGACTCCGGGAGCGTGGCTTCTTCCATGGCAGCTTTGTCACCCCTAGACGGTACTGGTGGGGCAAATGGTTGACACGAGAGGGGGACGCCTGTAGGGGGCATCAGTGGGTGAGATGGCCTATGTAGGAGCGGCGGGAGGACCGACCCCCCAGTGAGATGCTGTGGGGGGAGAGGGGGTGGGGGTAATGGTTCGGGTGCGCATGGGGTTCCGGCGGGCGCCAGATCCCGGAGGGAGACTGTATCTTGCCGGCCGTCAGGGAACGCCACGTAGGCATACTGGGGGTTAGCGTGCAGCAGGTGGACCCTCTCGACCAATGGGTTGGACTTGTGCGCCCGCACGTGTTTCTGAAGCAGGATGGGTCCGGGTGTTCCTAGCCAGGTTGGGAGCGAGGTCCCAGAGGAGGACTTCCTGGGGAAGACAAGGAGACGTTCATGAGGTGTCTGATTGGTAGTTGTACAGAGCAGCGACCGAATGGCGTTGAGGGCCTCCGGGAGGACTTCCTGCCAGCGGGAGACGGGGAGAGTCCTGGACCGCAGGGCCAGTAGGACGGTCTTCAAGACCGTTCCGTTCTACCTCTCTACCTGCCCGTTTCCCCAGGGTTGTAACTGCTCGTCCTGCTTGAGGCGATGCCCTTGCTGAGCAGGAATTGACACAGTTCGTCGCTCATAAAGGAGGACCCCCTATCACGGTGTATGTACGCGGGGAACCCGAACAGTGTCAAGATACCCTGGAGGGCCTTGATGACAGTGGTTGTGGTCATGTCGGGGCAGGGGATGGTGAACGGGAACCGGGAGTACTCGTCAATCACGTTCAGGAAATACGTGTTGCGGTCGGTGGAGGGGAGGGGGCCTTTGAAGTCCATACTGAGGCGTTCAAAGGGACGGGAAGCCTTTATCAGGTGCGCCCTCTCTGGCCGTTAGAAGTGCGGTTTGCACTCCACGCAGATTTGGCAGTCCCTGGTGACTGCCCTGACCGCCTCGATGGAGTAGGGCAGGTTGCGGGCCTTAATGAAGTGGAAAAAGCGAGTGAGTCCCGGGTGGCAGAGGTCCTCGTGGAGGGCTCGGAGGCGGTCCACTTGTGCGGTGGCACACGTGCCGCGGGACAGGGCATCGGAAGGCTCGTTTAGCTTCCCAGGACGGTACAAGATCTCGTAGTTGTAGGTGGAGAGTTCTATCCTCCACCGCAAGATCTTGTCGTTCTTTATCTTGCCCCGCTGTGCATTATCAAATATGAACACCACCGACCATTGGTCAGTGAGGAGAGTGAATCTCCTACCGGCCAGGTAATGCCTCCAGTGTCGCACAGCTTCTACTATGGCTTGTGCCTCCTTTTCGACCGAGGAATGGCGAATTCCGGAAGCATGGAGGGTACGGGAGACGAAGGCCACGGGTCTGCCTGCTTGGTTGAGAGTGGCGGCCATAGCTACGTCGGACGCATCGCTCTCGACCTGGAAGGGGAGGGACTCGTCAATGGCGCGCATCGTGGCCTTTGCAATGTCTGCTTTAATGCGGCTGAAGGCCTGGCGGGCCTCCGTCGACAGGGGGAAGGTTGTGGACTGGATTAGGGGTTGGGCTTTGTCTGCGTAGTTGGGGACCCACTGTGCGTAATAGCTGAAAAACCCGAGGCAGCGCGTCAGGGTCTTGGGGCAGTGAGGGGGGGGAAATTCCATAAGGGGGCGCATGCGTTCAGGGTCGGGGTCTATAACTCCATTTCGCACTACGTAGCCGAGAATGGCTAGGCAGTCGGTGCTAAAGATGCATTTATCCTTATTGTACGTTAAGTTAAGGATTTTCGCGGTCTGGAGAAATTTTCGGAGGTTGGTGTCATGGTCCTGCTGGTCATGGCCGCAGATGGTGACGTTATCGAGATACGGGAACGTTGCGCGTAAGCCGTACCGGTCAACCATTCGGTCCATCTCGTGTTGGATGACCGAGACCCCATTAGTGACACCAAAGGGAATCCTTAAAAATTGTTAAAGCCGCCCATCTGCTTCGAAGGCAGTGTACTTGCGGTCACTAGTACGGAGGGGTAGCTGATGGTAGGCGGACTTGAGATCCACCGTGGAGAAGACCTTGTATTGCGCGATCCTGTTCACCAGGTCGGATATGCGGGGGAGAGGGTACGCATCCAGCTGCGTAAACCTGTTGATGGCCTGACTGTAGTCAATGACCATCCTATGTTTCTCCCCGGTCTTTACCACCACTACTTGAGCTCTCCAGGGACTGTTACTAGCTTCAATGACCCCTTCCCTCAGTAGCCTTTGGACCTCTGACCTGATGAAGGTCCGGTCCTGGGCAACGGGTTTGCAATCCGGGGTGAGGAAAAAAATTAATTGGGCGCGCTAAATTTATATTAAAAAATAATCTCCATGAGGCCTAAGCCTTGCGCAGGAGGAGGTGGAGTTAGCCCTGATCAGTGCTTCGCTCCAGAGTCCCCAACCCACTTCTGTTTGCAGTTCGTCCCCCCATTTTCGTCTGGCTTCGTCCAGTGGCAGTCTCACCCTGTCCAGTAACTGTCCGGTCCTTTTCCTGCAGTTTCCCCCTTCCTCACTGTTGGTGTTTATCAGGTCCTCTAGTAATGTGGATCTCGGGGCCCTGGGGTACATTACCATCTCTTTGCAAAGAAAGTGCTTTACCTGAAGGTGCCTCGGTTTCTGTCCTGTTGGTCGTTCCAGATCCTCCGTCAGTTCGCTCAGTGTCGCTCGTCTGTCTTCCACGTAAAAGTCCCTAACTGTTAGCGCACCCCCCCCCCCCCCCCCCACGACCTGTCTCCATTTTTTGAAAGTGATGTCGAGCATGGCTGGTGGGAATTTATGGTTTCTGCAGATGGGGGCCGTGGGAGACATCCCGGTCAAACCAAAATGTTGCCTCAGTGTAAGTACCACCGCTGGGTAGGATGTGTGTTTTGCCAGGGGGACTGGGAGCGCTGTCATGGCGAGGGCCCGAAGTGTTGTTCCCTTGCAGGAAGATTCCTCCATTCTCACCTATTCCGTGGTGGGTTCGCGTATCCATCCCCTCACTCGCTCTGCCATTGCTGCCCACCGGTAGTATTGTAAATTTGATACTGTCAGGTCACTCATGATTTTTCTCCTCTGCAGTGTTGGTTTGGGGATTCTTTTTTAAAATAAATTTAGAGAACCAATTCATTTTTTGCAGTTAAGGGGCAATTTAGTGTGGCCAATCCACCTAACCTGCACATCTTTGGGTTGTGGGGTGAAACCCACGCAGATACAGGGAGAATGTGCAAACTCCACACGGACAGTGACCCAGATTCGGAATCAAACCTAGGACGTCAGCACCGTGAGGCAGCAGTGCTACCACTGTGCAACATGCTGCCCCGGTTTGGGGATTCTTGGATTCTTTCCCCCCCCTCCCCCCACACACACACACACGCAAACGCCGTGATCATTAGTCTATGCTGTGGAAGAAGTCCTTGGGGATGAAGATTGGTATAGATCAGAACAGGAAGAGGAATCTTGGCAGCACGTTCATTTTGATCGTTTTGATTTTGTGTCCAAGTTTGCAGACGACACTAAGATGAGTGGTAAAGCAAAAAGTGCAGAGGATACTGGAAGTCTGCAGGGGGATTTGGATAGGCTACGTGAATGGGCTAGGGTCTGGCAGATGGAATACAATGTTGACAAATGTGAGGTTATCCATTTTGGTAGGAATAACAGCAAAAGGGATTATTATTTAAATGATAAAATATTAAAACATGCTGCTGTGCAGAGAGACCTGGGTGTGCTAGTGCATGAGTCGCAAAAAGCTGGTTTACAGGTGCAACAGGTGATTAAGAAGGCAAATGGAATGTTGTCCTTCATTGCTAGAGGGATGGAGTTTAAGACTAGGGAGGTTATGCTGCAATTGTATAAGGTGTTAGTGAGGCCACACCTGGAGTATTGTGTTCAGTTTTGGTCTCCTTACCTGAGAAAGGACTTACTGGCACTGGAGGGTGTGCAGAGGAGATTCACTAGGTTAACCCCAGAGCTGAAGGGGTTGGATTACGAGGAGAGGTTGAGTAGACTGGGACTGTACTCGTTGGAATTTAGAAGGATGAGGGGGGATCTTATAGAAACATATAAGATTATGAAGGGAATAGATAGGATAGATGCAGGCAGGTTGTTGCGGGTGAAAGCAGAACTAGGGGGCATTGCCTCAAAATAAGGGAAAGTAGATTTAGGACTGAGTTTAGGAGGAACTTCTTCACCCAAAGGCTCCTTCATTAAATGTTTTTAAGATAAAGATAGATAGTTTTTTGAAGAATAAAGGGATTAAGGGTTATGGTGTTCGGGCCGGAAAGTGGAGCTGCCGAAGAGGTGTGCGAGCGGCTGAGGAAATGTATTCAGAACTACCTGCAGGTCAACGACACAGGGGAAATTTCAGCAGCGATGGTCTGGGAAGCACTGAAGGCGGTGGTCAGAGGGGAGCTGATCTCGATATGGGCCCATAGGGAGAAGGTGGACAGGGCAGAGATGGACCAACTGGTTAAGGAGATACTACAGATTGATAGGAGGTATGTGGAGACCCCAGAGGCAGGGCTTTTAAGAGAACGGCGGAGGCTACAGGCGGCGTTCGGCTTGGTAACCACAGGGAGGGCGGTGTAGCAGCTGAGAAAGGCGAGGGGGACGATCTATGAGTATGGAGAGAAGGCCAACAGAATGCTTGCACAGCAGCTTAGAAAGAGGGAGGCAGCCAGGGAGATAGGGATAGTAAATGACGGAGATGGGAACCTGGTTGGAGATTCAGCAGGGGTGAATAAGGTGTTTATGGATTTCTACAGTATGCTGTATAGGTCGGAACCCCCTACGAGGCCGGAGGGGATGAGGCATTTCTTGGGGGGACTGAATTTCCCAAAGGTGGACGGGGAGCTGGTAGAAGGGCTGGGGGCCCCGATCGGGTTGGAAGAGATAGTGGAGGGTCTGAAGGCCATGCAGGCGGGTAAAGCCCCGGGGCCGGACCAATAGTTGCAATTCCTTGCGAGTAGGGTCAGGTTCTCAGGGTACTCGTCCAGCGATTCCCCGGCGCGTTGACGGCGAGTAGTGAGGAGGTGCCGCGTGAACACCTCATTTACCGGCTTCACGAAATGCACCTTCAGAGTCGCGACCGCCGCCTCGTACGTGTGGTGAACCACTGTATTATATTGTACATATTGTTCTTACTTATTGTACTTACTGTTCTTACTGTTTATTACATGTCTGGGTTTGTCCCTGCTGGCTCCACCATTCGGGCTCAAGTATAAAGGTACCTAACCTCCAGCCCTGCCCTCATTCTGAGACCGGCTGCCAGCAGGTGTCTTTTAGCTGATTAAAGCCACAGTTTACTCTTCCAACTCTCGTCTGTCGTCATTGATGGTATATCAGTACGTGGCAGCTTTCTCTATCATTACGGAGATTCGATGGCTCACCCCTGCGTGGAGGAGGCGCAGCTTGAGGGTTTCGGAGGGAGGTGTTGCGGAGGAGTCGAGGTAAGCCTCAAAACAGCAAAGCCAGTGGGAAAAGATCTCCTTAGCTTCTGTTGCTCGTGCGTCAACTTCGAGTTTATCTGGCTTTCGAGCAGCTTCCATGGTGATGTCGCTGGATAATAAA
The DNA here is from genome assembly GCF_047496885.1 of Scyliorhinus torazame. NCBI lineage: Eukaryota > Metazoa > Chordata > Chondrichthyes > Carcharhiniformes > Scyliorhinidae > Scyliorhinus > Scyliorhinus torazame. The sequence continues at coordinate 101,963,024 of NC_092707.1, forward strand.
TTGATATACCATCAATTCGCTGCGAGACTGTGAGAATGAGTGAACATAAGGCTTTATTATCCAGGAACTTGCCTGCCAATGTCTGTTGTACAAATGAGTGCCGCCCACAGGTGGCCGGTCTGTATATCGCCCTGGGGAGGGTGGAGCCAGAGGCGGAGCCCACTAGGGTTCCAGTACAATACCTGGAAGTAGACCGTATTATCATTTCCTGGTCATAGGTCACAGTACTATACAGACAGTTCATATTCAGATGAACACATTCACCACACAGGGACAGTTTGACAGGCTGACAACAGGGAGGGCGGTAGGGCAACTGTGTAGGGCAAGGGGGATGCAATATGAATATGGGGAGAAGGTGAGCCGCATGCTGGCGCACCAGTTGCGGAGGCAGGCTGCGTCCAGGGAAATATTGAAGATCCGGACTGGGGCTGGGGATGTGGTGTCAGAGCCAGGGAAGATAAATGAGGAATTTAGGAAGTACTACCAGGGACTTTATGAGGCAGACCCGAGAGGAGAGGAGGGGGTCATGGGGCGGTTTCTGGACAAGCTGGAATTTCACCAGGTGGAAGAAGCAAAGAGGCAGGCGTTGGAGGAGCCCCGGGGGCGTAGGGAGGTTCTGGATAGTATCAGGGGTATGAAATCGGGGAAGGCCCCTGGGCCAGATGGGTGTCCAGCGGAATTTTATAAGGAATTTGCGATGGACCTGGCACCACATCTGTTGGGGGCGTTTAATGAAGCACTGGAGAAGGGGGAGTTGCCGGAGACGATAACGCAGGCAGTAATCACACTAATCCTGAAAAAGGGGAAGGACCTGATGGAATGTGGGTCGTACAGGCCCATATTACTATTGAACACGGATGTGAACGTATTGGCTAAATTGTTGGCGGGGAGGAGGGAGGAGTGCGTCCCTGGGGTGGTGACAGAAGATCAAACAGGCTTCGTGAAGGTCAGGCAGCACGCGAGTAATATAAGACGATTGTTGAATGTGGTGATGAATCCATCGGGGGCTCTCGTACCAGAGGTGGTGGTGTCCTGGACGAGTACCCTGAGAAGGCATTTAATCGGGTGGAGTGGCGGTACTTGTTCGGGTTTTGGGAAGGTTTGGGTTTGGGCCGTGATTTGTGGCATGGGTGCGGTGTCTGTATGAGGCACCAAGGGCGAGGGTGAGGACGAATGATATGAGCTCACCAAGCTTTGACTTACACAGGGGTATCAGGCAGGGGTGCCCGCTGTCACCGCTGTTGTTTGCGCTGGCCATAGGAGCCATTGGCGATGGCTCTCAGGGGGTCGGCAGAGTGGCAGGGGATAATGAGGGGACAGAGGGAGCATCGGGTGTCGCTCTATGCCGATGACCTCTTGCTGTATGTTTCGGATCCGTTGGAGAGAATGGGAAGGATTATGGGCCTGCTGGGGATGTTTGGAGGGTTCTCAGGGTACAAGCTGAATGTAGGGAAAATCGAGGTATTCCCGGTGAATAAGCTGGCACAGCGGGCTAATTTTGGGGGGATGACATTTATGGGAGCGAGGGATAGATTTAGGTATTTGGGGATTCATGTAGCGAGGAATGGACGGTGCTCCATAAGTGGAACTTAACAAAGCTGGTGGAGGAGGCTAGGAAGGATCCTAAGAGGTGGGATACACCGCACTTAACGCTGGCGGGGAGGGTCCAAGTGGTGAAAATTAATATTCTGCCGAGGTTCTTGTTTATCTTTCAAGCTCGCCCGATCTTTATATCAAAGGCCTTTTTTCGGAAAGCGGACATGATCATTTCTGACTTTGTATGGGCGAGGAAGGTGCCGAGAGTGGGGCAAAGGCAGCAAGGGGGGGTTGGCGTTGCCGAACTTGCTTCACTATTATTGGGCGGCGAATGTGGTCAAGGTGCGGCGGTGGTAGGAAGGAGAAGGGGTAGAGTGGGTTAGGATGGAGGAGGAATCTTGTAAGGGGTCTAGTTTGAGGGCTATGGTGACGGCAGCATTGCCAATGTAGGTATTCAAGGAGCCCGGTGGTGCAGTCCACAGTGAAGATATGGAATCAGTTGAGGAGGCATTTTAGGGTGGAAGGGATGTCGGTGCTAACGCCGCTGTGCGAGAATCATGGGTTTGAGCCAGGGGGGATGGATAGTGTATACAGGAGGTGGAGAGAAGTGGGGCTGGTCAAGGTGAAGGATTTGTATTTGGACGAAGGGTTCGCCAGTCTGGAGGAGCTAAGGGAGAGGGTAGAGCTGCTGAGGGGTAGTGAGTTCAAGTATCAGCAGGTTAGGGACTTTGCGCAAAAAGTCTGGAGGGGGTTCCCTGGGTTGCCAGGATACACCATGCTGGACCGACCGCTGCTTCCGAATGTGGAAGGGGAGGGAAGAATTGAGGATTATATGCAAGTGGCTGGGGGAGCAGGGAGGCGAGCGAGTGGTGAAGATCAAGGAGAAATGGGAAGCGGAGTGGGGAATGGAGATCAATTGGGGAGTATGGAGTGAGGCACTGCGAAGGGTAAACGGGACCTCCTCTTGTGCAAGGATGAGCCTGATACAGTTTAAGGTGGTGCAGAGGGTGTATATGACTTGGGCGAGAATGAGTGGGTTCTTTCAGGGGGTAGCAGATGAGTGTGAGAGGTGTGGGCGGGGGCCAGCGAATCACGTGCACATGTTTTGGGGTTGTGAAAATTGGGAAGATTCTGGGCAGGAGTCTTCGCGGTCTTAGCCAGGATAGTGGAGGAGGAGGTGGACCCGGACCCTTTGGTGGCGATATTTGGGGTTTCAGAGAAGCCGGAGCTCATGGAGAGGAGGAAGGCCGATGTCTTGGCCTACGCCTCTCTGATTGCACGGCGACAAATTTTGCTGGAGTGGCGGTCGGCATCGCCACCTGTTTTGACACATGTTTGTAATTGAATACATTTTTTTTAAATGACCCGAGAAGGTTTCAAACTCTTTCAGGAGCTGAATGATTACTCTCAAGCTTTCCTGTGGTTCCGAGATGTAGAAGAGCAGGTAATCTGCATAGAATGAGACTTTGTGCTCTCTGCCTTCCTTTGGATGCCCTTCCAGCGTTTTGGGTCTCGCAGTCGATCATCAGGGGTTCAATTGTTAGGGCAAACAGGAGCGGGACAATGGGCATCCCTGTCGAGTGTCTCTGTGCAGCTGGAAGTATTCAGAGCTGGTGGTGTTGGTTTGAACGATTGCCTTGGGGGCATTGTACAGGATTTCCACCAAGGAGGTGAACCCTGCTACTAGCGGGGCTGGGCTGGGGGGGGTTAATTATTATATTCACCAGGCACTTGATGTTTGCAGTAAGCTGCCTACCCTTGACAAAGCCCGTCTGGTCCTCTGCGACCACCTCTGATCTCCAGTCTCTTTCCAGGACCTTCGTGAGTATCTTGTTTCAGTTGGAAAAAGGTGGCAGGAGGAGCTGGGAATAAGACGGAACTGCAAAAAGCAGATTTCACACAAAAACATGAGAAAGTGCCAGGAACTAGGGAGTGGGCCAAAAACTAAAATCCCAGTTGAGGAACAATAGGGCGGCATGCGGTGCAGTGGTTAGCACTGGGACTGCGGCGCTGAGGACCCAGGTTCGAATCCCAGCCCTGGGTCACTGTCCGTGTGGAGTTTACACATTCTCTCTGTGTCTGCATGTATTTCACCCCCACAATCCAAAGTTGTGCAGGTTAGGTGGATTGGGCACACTAAATTGCCCCTTAATTGGAAAAAAAAATAATTGGGTACTCTAAATTTAAAACAAAAGGTTGAGGAACAAAGGCCAGAGTCTGAACCAGGTATTTTTCAGTGAAGTTATAGGGCAGAGGGAAAGGTTCCAAATTATAACGAATAAAGCAGCGGGGCATAGAACCAAGGCAGAGTGGGCTTGTGAGAAGCCAGAAGATCCACGGAGAGAGCCAAAGGTGGATGACTCGCTAATACAGGTCGCTGAAGCAGTGGTGTTCTGTTGGCACAGCTGAGTATCTGAGAGAGTGTGTAGAAGGCTAAGATTGAATGCAGGTGATGATCCAGTGGAGAGGAACATCAGAAGGAGAGATCGTAACCCTGGAAATGGATCCTTTTTGAAAATGTCCATGAGAAACATTTGGGTGAAGAATCCCAAGCAAGTTCTTCATGTGTTGAGATTGGAAACCCTCTGGAGAAAGACGGAGTTCCTTGAGACCGGTTGGCTCATGGAGTGATAAATATTTGGAGGGAATTGATAAGCGATCCAAAGAAGTTGCTTTGGCCTGGCATCTATCACTTAGTTTTTGGGGGTGGTGTGTCTGGCCACTGGTCACCTATTGGTTTACATGGATTGTGTCGTTACCGTGAACATTAGAATATAAGATAGCTTTTTGCAACTTGAGTTATCCTTACAAATCTGTCTCTACCTAGAAACATGTTGTTGTGGGTGAGGGAGTAGTGTATTATAGTTTATCTTTTCGTGTTTGAGAAATGTTTTATTATTTTGTTAAAAGTTCATCAGCAGACACCTGTGACTCTGTTCAGTAGTCACCCTCCATGCTTCTGAACAAAAATGAAAGTCAGGGGGTCGGATTCTCGGTTTCGGAGTCTCAGTGCTGAAGCCAATGGAGAATCCATGGACTTTCACATCAGAAAGACCGGCACCACACCTGCACTGATTCTGCTACTGGTGAGGGGCTAGCACTGGCGCCGCGGGAACACCGTTGAAACCCACGAAAAACGGTGCAGGAATCGCCGGGCCCTTGATGGACACTCGCAGGGCTGACAAGCTGCAGCCACGCTTAAACAATACATCCCCCACACACACATTGATCGGGGCCGAAAAGATGGGACAGGTTGTGCTGGAGCGCCCATAGAGCTAATGGGTCGGCTGGGGCCAGAGGGCACCAAAGTGGTGCCCCGGGGGGGGTCACCTATTAAACCCAGGGCACCAGGTTTAAAGTGGGCTGTCAGCGGCATGCGCAGCCGGATGGCTGCCTTGCCGGCTGCGGTAATGGTGTTGCGTACCCATCCACCCCGACCCCACAGCCCACCTCCTGGCCACCCCCACTACTTCCCCCAGCCCTGGCAGAAGCCCCCCGGCAAGCAGGCATGGCTGTCAGCGAAGTATGGCGGTGCTGGACATTGTCTGTACGTCCTCTCTCAGCAGCCACCATGTCAGGTTCGCGATTTGTGACAGCACACATGGACCGCACCATCGGGAACTCGGCCCATCAGAGCCGGAGCATCGTGGGTGGGCCCACTAATGATATGCGAATGGTGTTTCAACTACGCGCGGTGTGCATCGCATTGGCGTCGTTTTCGGGGTGATGGAGTATCTCAATTCGGGGTCAAACCGGCGCCTGCCGCGATTTCAGCATTGGGGTCTATTCTCCACTTGATTGCACGCCCTGATTTCGGCATTAGCCAATGGAGAATCTCACCCAGGGTCTATAAGGCCGGTTCCAAGCTAGGATCTGTCTTATCCAGTTGTAAAATCAGCTGGGGTGATAACACCAAGGAACTATGTTTGGTGTGGCCTGACAATGCCCTGAAAGAGGGTCTTCCATTTTATTGTCTGTATTGTTGCAAAGTTTGAGTGTTTTTATCAATTTACAAAATATTAAATATTTTAAGACAATTTGACTTCATTATCAGAATAATCAAGTCTGTTTTCGCCCACAAAACTGATGTTGTCTCTAGTTTGCTGCATTGGAACCTGATGGAACAAATCCAACTCGATACTAAAATTTCAATGCCCTCCTTCCCCAGGTATGTCACAATTCAAAGAGAATCCATGTGGAGCCCATTGATTCTGTACAATCAATTATATTTGAATTATTTATGGTTGAAATGTATGCCCCTCCCCAATAAATCACAGCCACCACCCTTCCCATGAATCACAAACTCTCAAAAATCACAGCCTCCCATGATATCCTGCAGTGCTGATATACTCGGTGCTCAAAGTCCTAAGTTAGTGTCCCTTCAGCTCAGTACTGTTAACTTTTCAATTGAGGACTTCCGGTTGCGGCTATGCCTAGGTAGGTCGCACGTTCGGCAGCTCCCGCCTGGACGGACTTTTGGGCTCTCTAGAGGCGCCCCAACGGCAATTGTTCGACGGCTTCCAGTGTGGGAAGGTGACAGCAAGGTCCCCCCGACATTATATGGATTGGACCAGGTGTGGAGCGGTGAAAAAAGTGATCTTGGAGCAACGAAAAGTGAGAGGGAGAAAAAACAAGATGGCGGCGGGTGGAGACCAAGCAGCATGGGTGCAGTGGTCGCAGGAGCAGCAGGGGTTACTTAGACGCTGCTTTGAGGAGCTGAAAACCGAAATCCTGGCGCCAATGAAGGCGGCGATTAAGAAGCTACTGGAGACCCAGAAGGCCCGAGGGGCGGCGATCCGGGAGGTGCGGCAAAAAGCCTCGGAGAACGAGGACGAGATCTTGGGCCTGGTGGTGAAGGTGGAGGCGCACGAGGCGCTGCACAAGAGGTGGGCGGAAAAATTTGAGGACCTGGAGAAGAGGTCGAGGAGGAAGAATCTTCGGATTCTGGGTCTCCCCGAAGGAGTGGAGGGCCCGATGTCGGGGCACATGTGAGCACGATGCTCAATTCACTGATGGGCGCGGAGCCTTCCTGAGGCCTCTGGAGCTAGATGGGGCTCACCGGGTCCTGGCAAGGAGACCCAAAGCCAACGAGCCACCAAGGGCTGTAGTGGTGAGGTTTCACCGCTTTATGGACAGAGAGTGTGTCCTGAGATGGGCCAAGAAAGAGCGGAGCAGCAGGTGGGAGAACACGGAGATCCGAATCTACCAGGACTGGAGTGCAGAGGTGGCTAAGAAGAGAGCTGGTTTTAACCGGGCTAAGGCGGTGCTCCATCGGAAGGGGGTGAAGTTCGGGATGCTGCAGCCAGCGCGACTGTGGGTCACGTTCCAGGATCGGCACCACTATTTTGAAACGCCTGATGAGGCATGGAGCTTTATACGGACTGAAAAGTTGGACTCAAATTGAGGGTTTGTTGCGGGGGATGTTTCCTGTGTATATGGTGTTTATTACGTTTAGGGAATGTTCCTCTGGTTTGGGTGCTGGATGGGGATGGGTGAAGGGATTTGATGGGGAGACTGTGGGAGAGTGTGGGCATTGGTGTTGGAGGGGCAGACCCCCACGAAGGAAGAGGGGGAGCGGAGGCCCGGGGGTGGGGAATTGGGGTAAGGCCGCAAAAGGAGCTGCGCCAGAGGGGGCGGGGCCGGCTCAGGAAAGCGCGGGAATAAGCCCGCGCTAGAGAAGGACGGGGGTGGGGGCCGGGGGGGGTGGGGATGGGCGGTGCTGGAGAGGAGCGCACACTGACTGCCAGGGAGGGGGAGGGGGGATTCTCACACTGGAGGGGGTCGATGGAATGGCGGGAGAGGCCGGGGTCAGCAGGAGTCAGCTGACTTACGGGAGTGTTATGGGGGGAGCAAAAGGGCTAGATGTGGATCTAGCGGGGGGAAAAGGGGGGGGAGAGGGGGGTTATAGGGTTGCTGCTGCATTGGCCAAAGGGGAGCTGGAAGTAGGAGAGGTGGTCGGCTGACAACTTGGAATGTGGGGGGGGGGGGGGGGGGGGGGGGGGGTGAGCAGCCCCCCAACCGGCTGACAACTTGGAATGTGAGGGGCCTGAATGGGCCGGCCAAGAGGGCCCGGGTGTTCGCGCACTTAAAGGGACTGAAGGCAGACGTGGTTCTGCTCCAGGAGACACATTTGAAGGTGGCAGATCAGGTTAGGCTGAGAAAGGGATGGGTAGGACAGGTGTTCCATTCAGGGCTGGATGCGAAGAACAGAGGGGTTGCAATACTGGTGGGGAAGCGGGTGTCGTTTGAGGCAATGAATATTGTAGTGGATAGTGGAGGTCGATATGTAATGGTGAGTGATAGGTTGCAGGGGGTGCGGGTGGTACTGGTAAATGTATATGCCCCGAACTGGGATGAAGCCGGATTTATGAAGCGCATGCTGGGTCGGATTCCGGACCTGGAGGTGGGAAGCTTGATAATGGGGGGGGATTTCAACACGGTGCTGGACCCAGCACTGGATCGCTCTAGGTCCAGGACGGGTAAGAGGCCGGCTGCGGCCAAGGTGCTTAGGGCGTTTATGGACCAGATGGGAGGAGTGGATCCATGGAGGTTTGTTAGGCCCCAGGCCAGGGAATTTTCATTCTTTTCCCACATCCATAGAGCCTACTCCGGATAGAATTTTTAATTTTGAGTAGGGCGCTAATCCCGAAAGTGGAGGGAACGGCGTATTCGGCCATAGCCATCTCAGACCACACCCCGCACTGGGTGGAGCTGGAGTTGGGGGAGGAGAGGGACCAGTGCCCACTGTGGCGCCTTGATGTGGGACTGTTGGCGGATGAGGAGGTGTGCGGGCGGGTGCGGAGTGCATTGAAAGATATTTGGAGGCCAATGACAACAGGGAGGTGCAGGTGGGGGTAGTCTGGGAGGCGCTGAAGGCGGTGGTCAGGGGAGAGTTAATCTCCAACACGGCCCACAGGGAGAAGATGGGGGAGATCTGAAGGGTGGACAGGAGATATGTAGAGGCCTCCGAGGAGGGACTACTCAGGGAGCGGCAGAACCTCCAGACGGAGTTCAACCTGTTGACCACAGGGAAAGCAGAGGCACAGTGGAGGAAAGTGCAGGGGGCGACGTATGAGTATGGGGAGAAGGCGAGTCAGATGCTGGCACACCAGCTTCGTAAGAGGCTGCGAGGGAGATAGGTGGAATTAAGGATAGCGGGGGGAATACGGTGCAGAGTGCGGTGAGAATAAATGAGGTATTTAGGGACTTCTATGGGGATCTGTACAGATCTGAGCCCCCAGGTGGGGAAGAGGGGATGTGACGATTTTTGGATCAGCTGAGGTTCCCAAGGGTGGAGGAGCAGGAGGTGGCTGGTTTAGGGGCGCCAATTGGGCTGGAGGAGCTGGTTAAAGGATTGGGGAGCATGCAGGGAGGGAAGGCCCCGGGGCCAGATGGGTTCCCGGTCGAGTTTTACAGGAAATACGCGGACCTGCTAGGCCCGTTGCTAGTGAGGACTTTCAATAAGGCAAGGGAGGGGGGACCTTGCCCCCGACAATGTCCGGGGCGCTGATCTCTCTGATCCTGAAGTGGGACAAGGACCCACTGCAGTGTGGGTCGTAAAGACCGATCTCGCTCCTCAATGTGGATGCTAAGTTGCTGGCAAAAGTGCTGGCTACGAGAATTGAGGACTGTGTCCCGGGGGTGATTCATGAGGACCAGACGGGATTTGTAAAGGGCAGGCAGCTAAACACTAATGTGCGGAGGCTCCTCAATGTGATTATGATGCCCTCGGTGGAGGGAGAAGCGGAGGTAGTGGCAGCTATGGACGCGGAGGAGGCCTTCGACCGGGTGGAGTGGGAGTATCTTTGGGAAGTGTTGCAGAGGTTTGGGGGAGGGGTTCATCAGCTGGGTCAGATTGCCATATAGAGCCCCGGTGGCGAGTGTGGCTACGAATCGGCGGAGGTGCGAGTACTTTCGGCTGTACCGAGGGACGAGGCAGGGGTGCCCCCTGTCCCCCTTGCTGTTTGCATTGGCAATTGAGCCTCTGGCCATAGCACTGAGGGAATCTAGGAAATGGAGGGGATTGGTCCGTGGGGGAGAGGAACATCGGGTGTCGCTGTATGCGGCCGACCTGTTGCTGTATGTGGCAGATCTAGTGGAGTGGATGGCAGAGGTCATGCGGATCCTAAGGGAGTTTGGGGACTTCTCGGACTCGGTTGGTTCTTACATTTGCAGACTCAAAATCGAACGGAAGGCCATTTGTTCCCCTGACCCGGTGGGCCAGTTCCAAAGCTAAGTATAGGCCTTTTAGTGTTAGAGATAGTCTCGTAAGTAGAGTTTTATGCATGAGTAGTGATTGACTGTGTATAATAAATGTGTTTTGGTTTGAAACTTACTAACTGGTGCATTGAGTTATTGATCAGCACTTGAACTTGAACCTCGTGGTGGTAACATAAAGATACCTGGCGACTCTAGAGCAAAGGTTGTAGAAACAGAGCAAATTAAGAAAAGTCACAACGAGCAACATTTAAGAACCAACCAAAAGTTAGCAACATTTACTGGCGACTCTGGTGGGATTCGAACCCCCAACCTTTGAATTAGAAGTCCAATTGGGAACAGAGACATTCACAAGTGTTCAAGCAATTCTGATCAATCCTCATAATTCGGAAGCGTGTTAATGCATGCGTAACTAACAGGGCTATAAGGTAAAACTGATAGATTTTGTTGCGGAAAACTGTCGGGAGTTTATGTTCCGGAAAATAGCGAACACCTTAGTACCCCTCGTTCCAAATTTTAAAAGAGAGCATTCAGATAGGAAAAATGGCAATGAAGGCAATGGAACGCCTCGTGAACCCTCAAGAATTTGTGGTCGCAGCGGCCAGCAACAGAGTAGGTTAGTGTCCCGTTTGGGAAGTTAAGATTAGAAGGTACCTCAAAGGGAAGGGATGGCCCCTTTGAAGTGACTTTTGTTCAAATGAGGAAACAGGTCCCGGGAGTATAGGACATACTTGGTGGGAGAACCTGAGCGAAATCCATAAGAAGAGCTCAGGGAAAGCTCGCAAGCCGATGGCAATCGTATCCTGTCTGGCACAATTACGAGGCACAGAGGAGGTCGTTCGGACGCTCCGCATAGAGATAGAAGAGAGACATCGAATGAGCAAGGTCGATGTTAGTGAGATCGAGAGAGAGAATGTAGAATTGAGAAGGAAGTTGGCAGCAAAGGACGGAGAGGTGGATGATACCAAGAGGGCACACCAGTCTTGTCTCGCGCATCTGAGCAGCTTCCAAACCCAATACGGTAAAGTCTTGGAGGGGATTATAAGAGACAAGATTTATAATCATCTAGATAGGAATAATATGATCAGGGATAGTCAGCATGACTTTGTGAAGGGTAGGTCATGCCTCACAAACCTTATTGAGTTCTTTGAGAAGGTGACTGAACAGGTAGATGAGGGTAGAGCAGTTGATGTGGTGTATATGGATTTCAGCAAAGCGTTTGATAAGGTTCCCCACGGTCGGCTATTGCAGAAAATACGGAGGCTGGGGATTGAGGGTGATTTAGAGATGTGGATCAGAAATTGGCTAGCTGAAAGAAGACAGTGGGTGGTGGTTGATGGGAAATGGTCAGAATGGAGTACAGTCACAAGTGGAGTACCACAAGGATCTGTTCTGGGGCCGTTGCTGTTTGTCATTTTTATCAATGACCTAGAGGAAGGCGCAGAAGGGTGGGTGAGTAAATTTGCAGATGATACTAAAGTCGGTGGTGTTGTCGATAGTGTGGAAGGATGTAGCAGGTTACAGAGGGATATAGATAAGCTGCAGAGCTGGGCTGAGAGGTGGCAAATGGAGTTTAATGTAGAGAAGTGTGAGGTGATTCACTTTGGAAGGAATAACAGGAATGCGGAATATTTGGCTAATGGTAAAGTTCTTGAAAGTGTGGATGAGCAGAGGGATCTAGGTGTCCATGTACATAGATCCCTGAAAGTTGCCACCCAGGTTGATAGGGTTGTGAAGAAGGCCTATGGAGTGTTGGCCTTTATTGGTAGAGGGATTGAGTTCCGGAGTCGGGAGGTCATGTTGCAGCTGTACAGAACTCTGGTACGGCCGCATTTGGAGTATTGCGTACAGTTCTGGTCACCGCATTACAGGAAGGATGTGGAGGCTTTGGAGCGGGTGCAGAGGAGATTTACCAGGATGTTGCCTGGTATGGAGGGAAAATCTTATGAGGAAAGGCTGATGGACTTGAGGTTGTTTTCGTTGGAGAGAAGAAGGTTAAGAGGAGACTTAATAGAGGCATACAAAATGATCAGGGGGTTAGATAGGGTGGACAGTGAGAGCTTTCTCCCGCGGATGGAAATGGCTGGCACGAGGGGACATAACTTTAAACTGAGGGGTAATAGATATAGGGCAGAGGTCAGAGGTAGGTTCTTTACGCAAAGAGTAGTGAGGCCGTGGAATGCCCTACCTGCTACAGTAGTGAACTCGCCAACATTGAGGGCATTTAAAAGTTTATTGGATAAACATATGGATGATAATGGCATAGTGTAGGTTAGATGGCTTTTGTTTCGGTGCAACATCGTGGGCCGAAGGGCCTGTACTGCGCTGTATTGTTCTATGTTCTATGTTCTATGTTCTATGATAAGGCCTATCAGGACACGCAACGTGCAGTCCTGGTAAGAGAAGAGATAGAGAAACAGGTAGAGGCATTGCAAAGGCAGTGCAGCGATCTAAAAGCAGCGTTAAGAGCACTCCATGCTGCCACCACGGAGCACAGACAAAGCTCAGTGGATCATGCAAAATGCCGGAAGCAGATTGTGGAACTGCAGTCTTTGCTTTCAGTGCAAAATGGGTTTCAAAGCACCTTTGGATCACTTATTAGATAGAGAAGACGGCCCTGATTGGCAAGAACTAAACAAAACCACGCATAGATATGTACAGGGAACATGTGCGCAAGGAAAGCCCCAAAGGAGAAAAGCACCCCAACCCCCCACAGAGCAGATAGATCAGGCACCCATCAATCCAGTAACTACCCACCGCACAATCACATCGGACGGAGACGCGGAATTCCTTTACACCACCCCCTTAACCGTGACCCAATTATGGGACGCGTGCGAAAAGATCACACCGTTCCTCCCCACCTCAGACCCCCACCACTTCTTTGCTAGAGTGAAGCAGCAGGCGACCATGTACGGCCTGGATGAGCGTGAGCAAGTGATGCTCATAGTTTTAAGCTTAAACCCTTCTGTTGTAGCAGTCCTTCCCGACACACAGAATGTAGGAGGAGGCACCCTTGCAGAGATGCACACGGCGATCCTAGATGTGATCGGTTAGAACAGAGGTGACCCAGTAGAAGGCCTGAATAAGTGCAGGCAGAAGAAAACAGAACACCTCACAGCGTTTGCTGGACGCTTGTGGATCCATTTTACAGCCTTTTTCGGAAACTTAGACCGCGCCCATTTGTCCCCAGACAACATGGCCAAATGGACCCACACCCTTATCTCCCATGCCACAGAGGCAGGACAAAAAGCTTGGACTAATTATGACCCCTCGGAAGAAACGCACAACGAAAAGTGGGTTTTAAAAAGGTTGTCCTGCGCCTGGGAGCAATCTGTCCACAACAAACCCGCGATTAGAAAACCCGAAGACCAGCAGGCAGAGGCAGATATTCAAGCAGTTAAAGCACACCAGAACCCCGCATGGGTGAACAAAGGCATGAACAGCCCCCTACAGAAACCACAGGAGTGTTACAACTGTGGACAATTAGGTCACTTTGCACGAGAGTGCAATGCCCCACGAAAGCCACAGAGAGCCCAGCAGGCAGGCACTCTGAATAGAAACAGGACAAAGCCCATACATAGTGTAAGCACCCGTTCAGACCAGACAGACATCAACGGAACTGACTGACAGTGTTCGGGCTCCCCCACCTGGGTCTGCGACACCCTTTGGGATAGGTCCGGCCGACCAGTCGTTGCAGCGAAAATACGGGGACAGTCCATCGAATTTCTCTGGGACACAGGAGGGTCCTGCACCACAATTAATTCCTCCAACATGTTCCAAAAAGACACATGGCCCACTGCAGCCACAATCACCCTCAGTGACTTCACAGGCCACTCACAGCAGGGACACATCACAGCCCCTGCACCCATTCAAATTACAACAAAACACCCCATAGTTTTGGTCGATCTGCTCCACACAGCAGAACACATTTTGGGCATCGATTTCATGAACTCCGACAACCTGTCATTTGACCCAGTAAATCAATGTGTCTGGAAAATGACAAAGTCAGCAAGAGCCCCCGCAACGCTCACAGTAGGTGAGTATGCTAATAAGATTAGCGCAGTCGGCGATTTTTGGTTTGACCCGACCACGATTAGCACAGACAAAAAGGTTAGGGCAGTTCTCCAGAAAAACAGGACCGCATTTGCAAGTCATAAACATGACTGCGGCAGGATGGCTGGTTCGGTTCAAATGACAGGACCTGACCCTAGACCCCAGAAGCAATATGGATTTCCCCAAGAGGCAGAGGGAGAAATCTCAAAAGTTATTGATAGTTTATTAGAACAAGGCGTACTTAGATCAGTAGCCTCTACAAATAATGCCCCGATTTGGCCAGTGAGAAAGCCCGATGGATCATGGCGACTGACCATCGAAAACCGGGAACTCAACAAAGTCACCCCCGCAGCAGCCCCCACGGTAGCCACAAGTCCCGAGACCATGCTCAAACAGGGACTCAACTCACGATATTTTACGGTTTTGGACATCAGTAACGGATTCTGGTCCATTCCATTGGCAAAAGCGTGCCAGTACAAATTTGCCTTCACTTTTAAAGGTCAGCAGTACACGTGGACATGCCTTCCACAAGGATTCCACAACTCCCCCTCCATTTTCCACCGATAGCTGGCCAATGGTTTATCAAAATTTTCTCACCCCGAATGTCTGGTCCAGTATGTAGACGACCTATTACTGCAGACAGACACCAAGGGAGAGCACATCGCGCTTCTGTCCAAACTCCTGGAACTCCTCCAGTGAATTGGATGTAAAGTGAACCCCAAGAAGGCCCAAATTTTGGAAAACAAAGTGGTATATTTGGGAACGATTATCACGCAGGGTAAACGCGAGATCGAGCATAAAAGAATTGACTTGATTGTCAAATTGCCCCTTCCCCAGAATGTTTCCGCCCTCCGGTCGTTTTTAGGACTGGTTGGCTACTGCCGAAACCATATTGATGGTTTTGCCACCAAAGCAGCGCCCCTCTCGGAACTCCTAAAGAAAGGAGCCCCATGGGAATGGCTTCCGCGGCACACGGATGCTGTAGATGTTTTAAAGCGCGCACTCATTGCAGCCTCCGCACTACAGGTTCCAGACCCGCTTTCCCCCTATGCTATAGAGATAGCTAGCACAGATCGTACCCTTTCGGCCGTGCTCCTCCAGGAACGGCATGAACAGTTAAGACCCGTGGCTTACGCCTCCAGAGTTTTAGATCCTGTGGAGCAGGGATTTTCGGCCTGTGAAAGGCACCTGCTCGCAGTTTTTTGGGCAGTTCAATACTTTTCATACATCACCGGACTAAACCCCATCACAATCCTCACGGAACACATCCCCACCCAACCTTTACTTGACGGACGACTTAAGGACGGTACAGTAAGCCAGATCAGAGCAGCCAGATGGACCCTTCTTTTGCAGGGACGGGACATCACTGTTAAAAGGACCAAGACCCACACTTTCCTAGCCGACAACCTTCAATACCCAGGCACCCCCCACGAATGTGAAATCATCTCACCGCACCACAACACAGGCCCCTTTATCGCGAAAACACCCCCCAAAAAGATAGGTAGTTCATCCCAGAGCCCCCAGCACACAGACACGTGTGCACCCTTGAGAATATATAGAACATAGAACATAGAACGATACAGTGCAGTACAGGCCCTTCGGCCCACGATGTTGCACCGAAACAAAAGCCATCTAACCTACACTATGCCATTATCATGCATATGCTTATCCAATAAACTTTTAAATGCCCTCAATGTTGGCGAGTTCACTACGGTTGCAGGTAGGGCATTCCACGGCCTCACCACTCTTTGTGTAAAGAACCTACCTCTGACCTCTGTCCTATATCTATTACCCCTCAGTTTAAAGCTATGTCCCCTCATGCTAGCCATTTCCATCCGGGGGAGAAGGCTCTCACTGTCCACCCTATCTAACCCCCTGATCATTTTGTATGCCTCTATTAAGTCTCCTCTTAACCTTCTTCTCTCTAACGAAAACAACCTCAAGTCCATCAGCCTTTCCTCATAAGATTTTCCCTCCATACCAGGCAACATCCTGGTAAATCTCCTCTGCACCCGCTCCAAAGCTTCCACGTCCTTCTTATAATGGGGTGACCAGAACTGTACGCAATACTCCAAATGCGGCCGTACCAGAGTTTTGTACAGCTGCAACATGACCCCATGACTCCGGAACTCAATGCCTCTACCAATAAAGGCCAACACTCCATAGGCCTTCTTCACAACCCTATCAACCTGGGTGGCAACTTTCAGGGATCTATGTACATGGACACCTAGATCCCTCTGCTCATCCACACTTCCAAGAACTTTACCATTAGCCAAATATTCCGCATTCCTGTTATTCCTTCCAAAGTGAATCACCTCACACTTCTCTACATTAAACTCCATTTGCCACCTCTCAGCCCAGCTCTGCAGCTTATCTATGTCCCTCTGTAACCTGCTACATCCTTCCGCACTGTCGACAACACCACCGACTTTAGTGTCGTCTGCAAATTTACTCACCCACCCTTCTGCGCCCTCCTCTAGGTCGTTGATAAAAATGACAAACAGCAACGGCCCCAGAACAGATCCTTGTGGTACGCCACTTGTAACTGAACTCCATTCTGAACATTTCCCATCAACCACCACCCTCTGTCTTCTTTCAGCTAGCCAATTTCTGATCCACATCTCTAAATCACCCTCAATCCCCAGCCTCCGTATTTTCTGCAATAGCCTACCGTGGGGAACCTTATCAAACGCTTTACTGAAATCCATATACACCACATCAACTGCTCTATCCTCGTCTACCTGTACAGTCACCTTCTCAAAGAACTCGATAAAGTTTGTGAGGCATGACCTACCCTTCACAAAGCCATGCTGACTATCCCTGATCATATTATTCCTATCTAGATGATTATAAATCTTGTCTCTTATAATCCCCTCCAAGACTTTACCCACAACAGACGTGAGGCTCACCGGTCTATAGTTGCCGGGGTTGTCTCTACTCCCCTTTTTGAACAAAGGGACCACAT
This sequence comes from Scyliorhinus torazame, assembly GCF_047496885.1. Lineage (NCBI taxonomy): Eukaryota > Metazoa > Chordata > Chondrichthyes > Carcharhiniformes > Scyliorhinidae > Scyliorhinus > Scyliorhinus torazame. The sequence goes on from NC_092707.1 coordinate 101,979,795, forward strand.
TTGCTATCCTCCAGTCCTCTGGCACTATTCCTGTAGCCAATGATGACATAAAAATCAAAGCCAAAGGCCCAGCAATCTCTTCCCTGGCTTCCCAGAGAATCCTAGGATAAATCCCATCAGGCCCCGGGGACTTATCTATTTTCAGCCTGTCCAGAATTGCCAACACCTCTTCCCTACGTACCTCAATGCCATCTATTCTATTAGCCTGGGTCTCAGCATTCTCCTCCACAACATTATCTTTTTCCTGAGTGAATACTGACGAAAAATATTCATTTAGTATCTCGCCTATCTCTTCAGACTCCACACACAACTTCCCATCCCTGTCCTTGACTGGCCCTACTCTTACCCTAGTCATTCTTTTATTCCTGACATACCTATAGAAAGCTTTTGGGTTTTCCTTGATCCTACATGCCAAATACTTCCCATGTCCCCTCCTTGCTCGTCTTAGCTCTCTCTTTAGATCCTTCCTCCCTACCTTGTAACTATCAATCGCCCCAACTGAAACTTCACATCTCATCTTCACATAGGCCTCCTTCTTCCTCTTAACAAGAGATTCCATTTCTTTGGTCAACCACGGTTCCCTCGCTTGACGCCTTCCTCCCTGCCTGACCGGTACGTACTTATCAAGAACACGCAGTAGCTGTCCCTTGAACAAGCTCCACTTATCCAGTGTGCCCAACACTTGCAGCCTACTTCTCCAACCTATCCCCCCCAAGTCATGTCTAATGGCATCATAATTGCCCTTCCCCCAGCTATAACTCTTGCCCTGCGGTGTATACTTATCCCTTTCCATCACTAACGTAAACGTCACCGAATTGTGGTCACTGTCCCCAAAGTGCTCTCCTACCTCCAAATCCAACACCTGGCCTGGTTCATTACCCAAAACCAAATCCAAAGTGGCCTCGCCTCTTGTTTTTTTTATTAAATATTTTATTGAAAATTTTTGGTCAACCAACACAGTACATTGTGCATCCTTTACACAATATTATAACAACACAAATAACAATGACCTATTTTATAAACAAAACAAAAAAATGAATAAATAATAAATAACAAAAATGAAAACTAGCCCTAATTGGCAACTGCCTTGTCACAAGTAACACTCTCCAAAAATATAATTTAACAGTCCAATATATAATTATCTGTAGCAACGACCTATACATACTATACAGTATATATTAACAACCCTGAGAGTCCTTCTGGTTCCTCCTCCCCCCCCCCCCCCCCCCCTCCCCGATCCTGGGCTGCTGCTGCTGCCTTCTTTTTCCCATTCCGTCTATCTTTCTGCGAGGTATTCGACGAACGGTTGCCACCGCCTGGTGAACCCTTGAGCCGACCCCCTTAGGACGAACTTAATCCGCTCTAGCTTTATAAACTCCGCCATGTCATTTATCCAGGTCTCCACCCCCGGGGGCTTGGCTTCTTTCCACATTAGCAATATCCTGCGCCGGGCTACTAGGGACGCAAAGGCCAAAACATCGGCCTCTCTCGCCTCCTGCACTCCCGGCTCTTGTGCAACCCCAAATATAGCCAACCCCCAGCTTGGTTCGACCCGGACTCCTACTACTTTTGAAAGCACCTTTGTCACCCCCATCCAAAACCTCTGTAGTGCCGGGCATGACCAAAACATATGGGTATGATTCGCTGGGCTTCTCGAGCACCTCGCACACCTATCCTCCACCCCAAAAAATTTACTGAGCCGTGCTCCAGTCATATGTGCCCTGTGTAATACCTTAAACTGAATCAGGCTTAGCCTGGCACACGAGGACGACGGGTTTACCCTGCTTAGGGCATCTGCCCACAGCCCCTCCTCGATCTCCTCCCCCAGCTCTTCTTCCCATTTCCCTTTTAGTTCATCTACCATAGTCTCCCCTTCGTCCCTCATTTCCCTATATATATCTGACACCTTACCATCCCCCACCCATGTCTTTGAGATCACTCTGTCCTGCACCTCTTGTGTCGGGAGCTGCGGGAATTCCCTCACCTGTTGCCTCGCAAAAGCCCTCAGTTGCATATACCTGAATGCATTCCCTTGGGGCAACCCATATTTCTCGGTCAGTGCTCCCAGACTCGCGAACTTCCCATCCACAAACAGTTCTTTCAGTTGCGTTATTCCTGCTCTTTGCCACATTCCATATCCCCCATCCATTCCCCCCGGGGCAAACCTATGGTTGTTTCTTATCGGGGACCCCCCCAAGGCTCCAGTCTTTCCCCTATGCTGTCTCCACTGTCCCCAAATCTTCAGTGTAGCCACCACCACCGGGCTTGTGGTGTAGTTCCTCGGTGAGAACGGCAATGGGGCTGTCACCATAGCCTGTAGGCTAGTCCCCCTACAGGACGCCCTCTCTAATCTCTTCCACGCCGCTCCCTCCTCCTCTCCCATCCACTTACTCACCATTGAAATATTAGCGGCCCAATAATACTCACTTAGGCTCGGTAGTGCCAGCCCCCCCCTATCCCTGCTACGCTGTAAGAATCCCTTCCTCACTCTCGGGGTCTTCCCGGCCCACACAAAACCCATGATGCTCTTTTCAATCCTTTTAAAAAAAGCCTTCGTGATCACCACCGGGAGGCACTGAAACACAAAGAGGAATCTCGGGAGGACCACCATCTTAACCGCCTGCACCCTCCCTGCCATTGACAGGGATACCATATCCCATCTCTTGAAATCCTCCTCCATCTGTTCCACCAACCGCGTTAAATTTAACTTATGCAATGTGCCCCAATTCTTAGCTATCTGGATCCCCAGGTAACGAAAGTCCCTTGTTACCTTCCTCAACGGTAGGTCCTCTATTTCTCTACTCTGCTCCCCTGGATGCACCACAAACAACTCACTTTTCCCCATGTTCAATTTATACCCTGAAAAATCCCCAAACTCCCCAAGTATCCGCATTATTTCTGGCATCCCCTCCGCCGGGTCCGCCACGTATAGTAGCAAATCGTCCGCATACAAAGATACCCGGTGCTCTTCTCCTCCCCTAAGTACTCCCCTCCACTTCTTGGAACCCCTCAACGCTATCGCCAGGGGCTCAATCGCCAGTGCAAACAATAATGGGGACAGAGGGCATCCCTGCCTTGTCCCTCTATGGAGCCGAAAATATGCAGATCCCCGTCCATTCGTGACCACGCTCGCCACTGGGGCCCTATACAACAGCTGCACCCATCTAACATACCCCTCTCCAAAACCAAATCTCCTCAACACCTCCCACAAATAATCCCACTCCACTCTATCAAATGCTTTCTCGGCATCCATCGCCACTACTATCTCAATTTCTCCCTCTGGTGGGGCCATCATCATTATCCCTAACAACCTCCGTATATTCGTGTTCAGCTGTCTCCCCTTCACAAACCCAGTTTGGTCCTCGTGGACCACCCCCGGGACACATTCCTCTATTCTCATTGCCATTACCTTGGCCAGGACCTTGGCATCTACATTTAGGAGGGAAATAGGTCTATAGGACCCGCATTGTAGCGGGTCCTTTTCCTTCTTTAAGAGAAGCGATATCGTTGCTTCAGACATAGTCGGGGGCAGTTGTCCCCTTTCCTTTGCCTCATTAAAGGTCCTCGTCAGTACCGGGGCGAGCAAGTCCACATATTTTCTATAGAATTCGACTGGGAATCCATCCGGTCCCGGGGCCTTTCCCGCCTGCATGCTCCTAATTCTTTTCACCACTTCTTCTACCTCGATCTGTGCTCCCAGTCCCACCCTTTCCTGCTCTTCCACCTTGGGAAATTCCAGCCGATCCAAGAAGCCCATCATTCTCTCCCTCCCATCCGGGGGTTGAGCTTCATATAACTTTTTATAAAATGTCTTGAACACTCCATTCACTCTCTCCGCTCCCCGCTCCATCTCTCCTTCCTCATCCCTCACTCCCCCTATTTCCCTCGCTGCTCCCCTTTTCCTCAATTGGTGTGCCAGCAACCTGCTCGCCTTCTCCCCATATTCGTACTGTACACCCTGTGCCTTCCTCCATTGTGCCTCTGCAGTGCCTGTAGTCAGCAAGTCAAATTCTACATGTAGCCTTTGCCTTTCCCTGTACAGTCCCTCCTCCGGTGCTTCCGCATATTGTCTGTCCACCCTCAAAAGTTCTTGCAGCAACCGCTCCCGTTCCTTACTCTCCTGCTTCCCTTTATGTGCCCTTATTGATATCAGCTCCCCTCTAACCACCGCCTTCAACGCCTCCCAGACCACTCCCACCTGGACCTCCCCATTATCATTGAGTTCCAAGTACTTTTCAATGCACCCCCTCACCCTTAGACACACCCCCTCATCTGCCATTAGTCCCATGTCCATTCTCCAGGGTGGGCGCCCTCCTGTTTCCTCCCCTATCTCCAAGTCCACCCAGTGTGGAGCGTGATCCGAAATGGCTATAGCCGTATACTCCGTTCCCCTCACCTTCGGGATCAATGCCCTACCCAGCACAAAAAAGTCTATTCGCGAGTAGACTTTATGGACATAGGAGAAAAACGAGAACTCCTTACTCCTAGGTCTGCTAAATCTCCACGGGTCTACACCCCCCATCTGCTCCATAAAATCTTTAAGTACCTTGGCTGCTGCCGGCCTCCTTCCAGTCCTGGACTTCGACCTATCCAGCCCTGGTTCCAACACCGTATTAAAATCTCCCCCCATTATCAGCTTTCCCATCTCTAGGTCCGGAATGCGTCCTAGCATCCGCCTCATAAAATTGGCATCATCCCAGTTCGGGGCATATACGTTTACCAAAACCACCGTCTCCCCCTGTAGTTTGCCACTCACCATCACGTATCTGCCCCCGTTATCCGCCACTATAGTCTTTGCCTCGAACATTACCCGCTTCCCCACTAAAATAGCCACCCCCCTGTTTTTCGCATCTAGCCCCGAATGGAACACCTGCCCCACCCATCCTTTGCGTAGCCTAACCTGGTCTATCAGTTTCAGGTGCGTTTCCTGTAACATAACCACATCTGCCTTAAGTTTCTTAAGGTGTGCGAGTACCCGTGCCCTCTTTATCGGCCCGTTCAGCCCTCTCACGTTCCACGTGATCAGCCGAGTTGGGGGGCTTCCTACCCCCCCCCCGCCTTGTCGATTAGCCATCACCTTTTTCCAGCTCCTCACCCGGTTCCCACGCAGCTGTATCTCCCCCAGGCGGTGCCCCCCCGCCCATCCTCTCCCATACCAGCTCCCCCCTCTCCCCAGCAGCAGCAACCCAGTAATTCCCCCCTCCCACCCCCCCGCTAGATCCCCCGCTAGCGTAATTACTCCCCCCATGTTGCTCCCAGAAGTCAGCAAACTCTGGCTGACCTCGGCTTCCCCCCGTGACCACGGCTCGCACCGTGCGACGCCCCCTCCTTCCTGCTTCTCTATTCCCGCCATGATTATCATAGCGCGGCAACCAAGCCCGCGCTTCTCCCTTGGCCCCGCCCCCAATGGCCAACGCCCCATCTCCTCCACCTCCCCCCATCACCACCTGTGGGAGAGAGAAAAGTTACCACATCGCAGGATTAGTACATAAAACCCCTCTTTGCCCCCTACATTCGCCCCACCACTTTGTTCGAACGTTCTTTTTAATAACCCGCTCATTCCAGTTTTTCTTCCACAATAAAAGTCCACGCTTCATCCGCCGTCTCAAAGTAGTGGTGCCTCCCTCGATATGTGACCCACAGTCTTGCCGGTTGCAGCATTCCAAATTTTATCTTCTTTTTATGAAGCACCGCCTTGGCCCGATTAAAGCTCGCTGGCCTCGCCTCTTGTTGGCCTGTCAACATATTGTGTCAGGAAACCCTCCTGCACCCATTGTACAAAAAACGACCCATCTAATGTACTCGAACTATATCTTTTCCAGTCAATATTTGGAAAGTTAAAGTCTCCCATAATAACTACCCTGTTACTTTCGCTCTTATCCAGAATCATCTTCGCCATCCTTTCCTCTACATCCCTAGAACTATTTGGAGGCCGAAAGAAAACTCCCAACAGGGTGACCTCTCCTTTCCTGTTTGTAACCTCAGCCCATACTACCTCGGAAGAAGAGTCCCCATCTAGCATCCTCTCCGCCACCGTAATACTGCTCTTGACTAGCAGCGCCACACCTCCCCCTCTTTTGCCTCCTTCTCTGAGCTTACTAAAACACCTAAACCCCGGAACCTGCAACATCCATTCCTGTCCCTGCTCTATCCATGTCTCCGAAATGGCCACAACATCGAAGTCCCAGGCACCAACCCATGCTGCCAGTTCCCCTACCTTATTTCGTATACTCCTGGCATTGAAGTAGACACACTTCAAACCACCTACCTGAACACTGGCCCCCTCCTGCGAAGTCAAATCTGTGCTCCTGACCTCTATACTCTCATTCTCCCGTACCCTAAAACTACAATCCAGGTTCCCATGCCCCTGCTGCATTAGTTTAAACCCCCCCAAAGAGCACTAACAAATCTCCCCCCCAGGATATTTGTGCCCCTCAGGTTCAGATGTAGACCATCCTGTCTGAAGAGGTCCCACCTTCCCCAGAAAGAGCCCCAGTTATCCAGAATTCTGAATCCCTCCCGCCTGCACCATCCCTGTAGCCACGTGTTTAATTGCTCTCTCTCCCTATTCCTCATCTCATTATCACGTGGCACGGGCAACAACCCAGAGATAACAACTCTGTTTGTTCTCGTTTTGAGCTTCCATCCTAGCTCCCTGAAAGCCTGCCTGACATCCTTGTCCCCTTTCCTACCTATGTCGTTAGTGCCAATGTGGACCACGACTTGGGGCTGCTCCCCCTCCCCCTTAAGGACCCGGAAAACACGATCCGAGACATCACGTACCCTTGCACCTAGGAGGCAACATACCAAACGTGAGTCTCTCTTGCTCCCACAAAATCTCCTATCTGTGCCCCTGACTATCGAGTCCCCAATTACTAATGCTCTGCTCCTCTACCCCCTTCCCTTCTGAGCAACAGGGACAGACTCCGTGCCAGAGGCCCGTACCCCATGGCTTACCCCTGGTAAGTCCCCCCCCCACAAGTATCCAAAGCGGTATACTTGTTACTCAGGGGAACGACCGCAGGGGATCCCTGCAGTGACTGCTTCTTCCCAGTCCCTCTTACAGTTACCCATCTATCTCCAATCTTTGGTGTAACTAATTCCCTGAAGTTGCTATCTGTGACCCCCTCTGCCTCCCGAATGATCCGAAGTTCATCCAACTCCAGCTCCAGTTCCCTAACTCGGTCTTGGAGGAGCTGGAGATGGCTGCACTTCCTGCAGGTAAAATCAGCAGGGACACTAACGGCATCCCTCACCTCAAACATCCTGCAGGAGGAACATTGCACTCCCTTCCCTGCCATCCCTCTAACTTCCAACCAAGATCTGGCTAATCAGTAAATTAAAAAAAAAAGAAAAAAAATAATATAATATGGCACTTTCCTCACACCAATGGATCTTATTATTAGGTTAGAGGAGGAGGGTGGGTGGGAGACACTACACGTGTAGTGTCTCGGGTTTCCTCTCCACCCAAATTTATTGGTTGGGGGGGGGGGGGTCCAGAAGTCCGCGGGTCGAAAAAAATAAAACAGAAAAGAAGTGCTTTAGTGTTTTTAAAGGCGAAACTTACCTCCCAGAAATCACTTGCACACCACTCCCGCCGAAATCCAATGGCCTGCTCCTGTGAAAGTAACTGTTTTTAAAGGAGAAACTTACCACCCAGAAATCACTTGCGCACCGCTCCCGCCGAAATCCAATGGCCTGCTCCTGTGAAAGTAAGTGTTTTTAAAGGAGAAACTTACCTCCCAGAAATCACTTGCGCACCGCTCCCGCCGAAATCCAATGGCCTGCTCCTGTGAAAGTAAGTGTTTTTAAAGGAGAAACTTACCTCCCAGAAATCACTTGCGCACCGCTCCCGCCGAAATCCAATGGCCTGCTCCTGTGAAAGTAAGTGTTTTTAAAGGAGAAACGTACTTCCCAGAAATCACTTGCGCACCACTCCCGCCGAAATCCAATGGCCTGCTCCTGTGAAAGTAAGTGTTTTTAAAGGAGAAACTTACCTCCCAGAAATCACTTGCGCACCGCTCCCGCCGAAATCCAATGGCCTGCTCCTGTGAAAGTAAGTGTTTTTAAAGGAGAAACTTACCTCCCAGAAATCACTTGCGCACCGCTCCCGCCAAAATCCAATGGCCTGCTATGTGGATGGTTCTTCCACTATATTAAACGGGAAGCGCATTACAGGATGCGGCATCTATGTTGAGGACACGCAGGGGCGCGCCCTAGAAGAAATCTCCTTAAAACTGCCAGGACACTTAGGCGCGCAGGCGGCAGAACTAGCAGCCATTGCATACATTGTAGATCACCCAGATTCCTTCCCCAGCCCAGCAGACATATACTCGGACAGCCTCTATGTCTGTAACAGCCTCACAGAATTCCTACCTCTGTGGAAAGCAAGAGGATTTGTTTCCGCGGACGGAAAACCCCTCCCTTCAGCCCCATTGCTCCGATACATTTTGGACAAAGCACAGGACAGGATATTTGGTATTGTTAAAGTTCGCAGTCACCACCGTTCTTCCCCACCTGGAAATGTAAAAGCCGACGCACTGGCTAAAGCAGGTTCCAGACATGGATATTTTTGGAACCCCCCCGAAAGCGCCCCAGTGAATGCAGTTCAGGTCTCACAGACAAATATCGAGGATTTAGTGCAGGCCCAGAAGCAAGATAGTAACCTCAGGGAGATTTTAAAAGGAAAATTTCCAGCCCCATACAATAGGTTTAAAAATGCACTGACCACACATGACGGTGTGGTCCTAAAAGACACCCTTTATGTGGTTCCTGAACAGGACAGGAATCAGCTTATTTGTTTGCTACATGATAGTCATGGGCATCAGGGAATTGACCCCACTACAGCCCACCTCAGGCAGCTCTGTTGGTGGCCGAATTTAAAGCAAGATGTCACGCACAATGTAGAAAATTGCCTTATCTGTGCCCAAAACAATCCGGACAGATATGCGAAGAAAGCTCAGCTTAGCCACACCCGCCCCATTAATGGCCCCTGGACTAACCTCCAGATTGATTTTATAGGACCATTGCCCCCTTGCAGGAATGGTCACAAGTATGTGTCAGTTGTTATAGACACGATATTTGGCATTACCCAAAAATTCCACATCGCATACCACCCCCAGTCAAGTGGTCTCGTGGAGCGAATGAATCGGACCCTAAAAGCAACCCTCAGGAAAATGGTCCAACAAAACAGCACCACTTGGGATTCAGTCCTTCCTTTTGCACTAATGTTTTTGCGTAACACTGTTTCGACATCCACAGGATACACCCCACACACTCCCATGACTGGACGCCCCATGAAAGGCACAGAATTTTTATTAGGACATGACTTGACCAGCCCCGAAGTGACGGCCCTCACACACGAGAATGCAATGAAACAATTAGTAGAGAATGTAAAAACAGCTCAGCTAGCAGCCACAGTAAAATTAGGCACCAGGAAGAAACAGAGCAAGGCCTGTTTCGACAAGACAGTGCATGCGACTGAGTTTGATGTAGGACAGCAGGTCATGCTCTCCATTTAGAACCCCAGCACATTCCTGTCACTGAAGTATTCGGGTCCGTACTCCGTTGCGGACAAAGTAAACCCCTATGTTTATAAGATAAAGTACCCCAACGGGAAGACCACGTGGTTTCATATTAACCAGCTCATGGCATATGGCTCGCAGTCTAACCATACACACCACGTCATGCTCGAAGCAGCAGACCACACCCCGCCCACAGCCAACGTATCCCTACCCTCCCCCAACACGCCCACCCCATCCACGGACTCGACCTCGACTCCACCCCCGAACTCTAGACTCCGCCCCGGAACGCCCACAGACAGCAGCAGCAGCAACAGCGACTGTGACACAGACGATAGCCACAGCACGCCTGACTACTATCCCCATGCAACAGGCCCCACACCCAGCGAATCTGAACACGATTCAAGTGATCCCTTCCTGATCACGTTCCTTAACAAACCTCACCAAAGACCACCGCCCTACGATGACGACCCCGACTCCATCTCCACAGAATTAGACACGACTATTTGGTACTGTGACAATTCGTACAGGCTCGTCCGAAACGACACACCTAAGTCACACCATGCAGCTTTAGCAACCCTCATCCATTCAAGAGTATGGCATCCGGGAGAAGATGATGACATTGAGTCTGACTCCCAAAATGAGAACCCCTTTGCGACCCTGTTCGCAACTGATAACTGAGGTGTCCAGATGATGTTTTAAAAGGAACCGCTTGGGAGACATCCTTTCTGATGGAACATGCACCATGTTTGTTGAATGTTTGTTCGATTAGTGTTATCGTTAAGTGTTGTGTGTAAACTCGGAAAGTTTTTCACGGCCCCAATCACCACTCCTTTAACTCCCCCCGGCTGTTAATGGAACAAGTTTGTCCCAGACAATAGTTCAGAGGAGTTACTCTGTCGACAGAACTTTGTTAATGGAACAAGTTTGTCCCAGACAATAGTTCAGAGGAACTAGTTTGTCGACAGAACCTAGTTAAAGGTACAAGTTTGTCCCAGACAATAGTTCAGAGGAGCTACTCTGTCGACAGAACCCAGTTAAAGGTACAAGTTTGTCCCAGACAATAGTTCAGAGGAGTTACTCTGTCAACAGAACCTTGTTAATGGAACAAGTTTGTCCCAGACAATAGTTCAGAGGATCTAGTTTGTCGACAGAACCTTGTTTTTTTTTTTTTTGTTGAAATTTTTAATTTAAAACAGATTTGTAACATTTACAGAGAAAAAAAAGGCCATATACAAAAGCCTTAACATATTGAAAACGAACAGTGGGAGAGAATAAACATATTAATAAAGCACTTCCCCAACCAGCTCTATTTACCCATGCCCCACGTGCTCAACTAACCTAATGTGGCTCTAACACCCCCCCACTTCCCCTCCCCTCCGGGTGCTGCTGCTGTCGGTTTCCCTGCAAGCGACTATCTGCCCCGGGGATTTCTGATCCCCCCCCCCACTACCCTCTTAAATCTTCTCTGCTCTCCCTCCCGGCTGCCCCCCCCTCCCGACCTCCCCCGAGGCCTGCCCTGCCAGGTCCGCCCCGCGCTTGGCCCTAGCCCGCCCCTTCTCCTACTCTCCCTGGTGCCGCCCGACCTACGCTAACTACGTTGACCCCTGCCCTTAGCGCCTGGCTGTCTCCCGCCCGAATGCTCGGGCCCTCCCCCCACACCCCAAAGACCCATTAACCTGATTGTATCTCCCTGTGCCCTTTCAAGTCCCTTACCCAGCCCCTAGCCCATCCCCCTATCAGAGGCCCCGGTCTCCCGCCAAAAGGTACCAAGCGCGGGACCCCCTTTGCAGGCCCCCCCCCCCCCCCCCGTTGCAAGCTCCCAAACTCGCCCTAAGCAATGCGCCCTCCAGTCCCCGTTCTCTGTCCAGGCTGAATACAATCTTAAATAAAACATTACAGTGCAGGATAATTTAACGGACCGCCGCCACCCAACAACTCTGTGAGCCCAGAGTCCTTTAGTTCAAGTCCAGCTTCTTCTTTTAATAAAAGTCCATTTCTAGTCAAAACAAGTTAAGTTAACATACCGCTGCCACTGTAGAGCATTGAAAAACAAACCAAATGTCCGTTAGTTCAAGTCCAGCTTCCTCTCTTTAATAAAGGCCCAAACCTGTTCTGGTGTCTCGAAGTAGTAATGAAGTTCCTCAAACGTCACCCAAAGCTTCGCAGGATACAGCATTCCAAATCTCACCTGCTTTTTGAAGAGGGCTGCCTTTACCTTGATGAATCCTGCACGCCTCTTGGCCAGCTCCGCTCCCAAGTCCTGGTAGATGCGCACCTTGCAGTTCTCCCATCTGCTGCTCCTCTCCGCCTTGGCCCATCGCAGCACCCGATCCCTGTCGGCAAGCCGGTGAAAGCGAACCACCAAAGGCCTCGGTCGGTCACCCGTCCTGGGCTTCCTTGCGGGGGCTCCATGCGCCCCATCCAACTCCAGGGGTCGAAGGAAGGCCTCCGGTCCCATCAGCGCCTCGAGCATACCCATCACGTATGCGCCCGCATCCGATCCCTCACAGCCCTCGGGGAGGCCCACGATCCTCAGGTTCTGCCTCCTGGCTCTATTCCCCAGCTCTTCAAGCTGCTCCTGCATCCTCCTCTGGCGGGCGTTCAGCTCCTCTACCTCGTGCTCCAGCTCCGTTACTGTGTCCGCCTGGGTGGAGAGCTTCACCTCGACCTCCCTGAGCGCCTTCTCTTGGACCGCCTGCGCCTCGACCATTCGATCCATCACCGCCCTCATCGGGTCCAACGTGTCCCTCTTCAAGTCGGCGAAGCAGCTCCGGAAAAACGCCACCTGCTGCTCCCTTGGCCAGTGAGCCTCCGCTCCCTGTTCCCTGCTGGCCGCCATGCTTCGCCGCTTGGTCAGAGGTCCCCGCTGCTCCTGCTTCGAACTTCGCCGCTCCACTCGACCACTTCTGGTCCGACTGTCCATACCCCGGGAGGAAAACCTCTTCTTTTCGTCTCCTCCGCCGATTCAGGCCGCCAGGTCCCGAAGAAATCCTGCAAAACAGGTCCGTTTGCCCATCGCGGGCGGGAGCGATCCGACCTGCGACCTGCTTCCTCAAGGGCGCCACCGGAAGTCAACAGAACCTTGTTAAAGGTACAAGTTTGTCCCAGACAATAGTTCAGAGGAGCTAGTCTGTCGACAGAACCCGCTCATAGTTGCTCTCCTAATTCGAGAGGCAGCCCCCCACGACGACCACATTCTTACCCGTTCTTGCCGGTTGCTCAGGCAGTGGAGAAATGGCCTGGTCCCTGCCCTGCCTGAGGACCCCCCTCTGGTCAGCTACACTCGGGTAGAGCACATACGGCATTGATCATCGTCCTACCCGGGGATTCCATCCAAATCTTACCCGCCGTGGTCCAGATGCACCCCATTTTGGCTCGTTACGTTCAAAGTTCTTTTGTTTGGTTTTGGCAACCCTTAGGTTGCTTCCCTCTGCTATTTACATCCTCAAACACTGGGGTGGTAAATCACACAGGCTGCGAGACGGCTCACAGTACGGCAGTATTTTCTTAGATGTCTTGTCCCAATATTCGGTTTAAAAAAATTTTAAATGAGGGAGTCACACATGGTGACCAATTATAAAAGGAAATTGGCACTAAAAGACAGACATGCTAACGTACAAGATATTAAACAAGATAGTAACAGAAACTATGCTTGATCCACAGAATTCCAGAAGCTCCAGGAAGAGAGACGGACGAAAAGGAAGAGAAGAGAAGAAAGAAGAGAACAATGAAGACATCATACGTGTTTTTCGTTATCAGCATAATTTGTATTCGGTTACGTGCGAACGCGAACCCCCTGACTCCAACCCCCCCCGGCCGTCAATGATTCACTTCCCCATAGCACCCAGAGCCCAGTGACAAGTAACAACACACCATCATGGTGTGATCGGTTTATAACGTGGTACTCCCTTTCATATGTAATTGAATCCCTTTTAGCATTGGCGATATTCTGCAGCATCGTGCAGACTATCCGCATGAGAAAATGGCGAAGGAGAGCTTACTGCTCTCGCACCCCGGTATACAGGACAAGAACCCCTATTTTCGGTTTCAACCAGGCCCCGAACCCCTTGATCTACAATAAATGACATTCGTTTTGCGTCATTTGTGAATAAAGAAACATGTCTCATTTGCAACTGAAAGATTGTACAACTCAGTGCTTGACCGCCAAGCCAGAGGAAAATGTGAATGCTGCTATTATTTTTGTATTGTTAGGAAGTTCGTATGGTTGAATGTTTAAGTGAGAGTAGTTTATGGAAGATAGTTAGAGGTACCGTTTTTAAAAATATGTTGTACTGCATGTCCCTGTTGTGACATAGCGCCACTTAGAATTATCAGTTAAAATGTTCTTGCATAGTTATGGTCAGTGTAGAGGCCATTGAAGAGTGCTCGTTGGGTCAGGGAGTGAAGACGACACAGTTAGTGATCCTTCACGCTTCGCGTTAGGGATCAGGGAACAGCTCCAGTATTGGAGAAATCGATCCAAGTGATCAGAACTTAGTCCAATTACTTGGAACCAGGTACGGGATCCGCCCAAAAGGGTGCAAAGCCCCTGGGGACTATAAAATAGAGTCCCCAAGTTCAATTTGTTCTTCTTGGCAGGGTCTCTCAGCAGCTCGAAACAACCCTTGACCGTAACCTGCCTAGTAGCTGCACCAACCAAGTAAGTCTCCAGTCAACGCACGCTACGAGATAAGCGCTCCTAGCTACCAGTTTATACCAGCTTTGAAGCCTGCAGACTCAGAATCGAACGGAAGGCCATTTGTTCCCCTGACCCGGTGGGCCAGTTCCAAAGCTAAGTATAGGCCTTTTAGTGTTAGAGATAGTCTAGTAAGTAGAGTTTTATGCATGAGTAGTGATTGACTGTGTATAATAAATGTGTTTTGATTTGAAACTTACTAACTGGTGTATTGAGTTATTGATCAGCACTTGAACTTGAGCCTCGTGGTGGTATCATAAAGATACCTGGCGACTCTAGAGCAAAGGTTATAGAAACAGAGTAAATTAAGAAAAGATACAACGAGCAACATTTAAGAGCCAACCAAAAGTTAGCAACAAGATATACAAGGAGTTGATGGAGTGCGAAGGGGCCCCTATCAGAGAGGGGAAGAGGAAGTGGGAAGAGGAGCTGGGAGGAGAGCTGGAAATTGAACTGTGGGAAAAAGCCTTGAAGAGAGTCAATTCATCCTCGTTGTGTGCCAGACTTAGCTTCATCCATTTCAAGGTGGTCCACATGGCCCACATGACGGCAGCCCGGATGAGCAGGTTCTTTGAGGAGGTGGAGAACAGATGTGGGCGGTGTGGGGGTAGCCCGGCGAACCATGTACATATGTTTTGGGCATGTCCGAAGTTGAGGGGATTCTGGCAGGGATTTGCGGACATTTTGTCAGAAGTCCTGGAAGGGAGGGTAACTCCCAGCTCAGAACTGGCAATATTTGGGGTATCGGAAGATCCGGGGCCAAGGAAGGGAGGGAGGCCGATGTCCTGGCCTTCTCCTCTCTGGTGGCCCGGAGACGGATTTTGCTGGGATGGAGGGACTCGGAGCCCCCAAAGGCAGGAGTGTGGGTCAGCGATATGGCAGGGTTTTTCAGCGTGGAAAAAAAATCAAGTTCGCCTTGAGAGGATCAACTCAGGGGTTCTCCCGGAGATGGCAACCATTCATTGATTTCAAGGAAAATTGAACGTCAGCAGTAAGGGAGGGCAAAAGGGGTTGGGGGAGGAAAACAGGAAGCATGGCAATGTTAGATAAGGACAGGGAACTTAGTATACGGGTAATTAAGGAATAGGGCGGGGGTAGTAGGGGCCGTTGTTTTCTGTGTTTTGTTCGTTTATGGGTTTTGCGTGTGTCAGCCTGCCCAGTTGTTTAAGAAATGTTAATGTGTTAAACTGTGAAAATTTCAAATGCTTCAAGAAAATATTTTATTTAAAAAAACATTTGAATTTAGTTGCAGCATAGTAAAAACGTAAATGTTGCCACAGTCCCAGAGGCTGCTTTCCCCTTTGAGAGCACGGTAGCATGGTGGTTAGCACAATTGGTTCACAGCTCCAGGGTCCCAGGTTCGATTCCCGGCTTGGTTCATTGTCTGTGCGGAGTCTGCACGTTCTCCCCGTGTGTGCGTGGGTTTCCTCCGGGTGCTCTGGTTTCCTCCCACAGTCCAAAGATGTGCAGTTTAGGTGAATTGGTCACGCTAAATTGCCCTTAGTGTCCAAAATTGCCCTTAGTGTTGGGTCGGGTTACTGGGTTCTGGGGATGGGGTGGAGATGTGGGCTTGGGTAGGGTGCTCTTTCAAAAAAAGAGCCGGTGCAGACTTAGATGGGCCGAATAGCCTCCTTCTGCACTGTAAATTCTATACTTCTAGAGCTAACTGGTGGTGATTCAACCTGAGGAACACCATACCTCAGGTGAGGGGCAAGGCTGAGAAGGTAGGCATTCATGAATAACCTCATCCAGTGCAGGCATTGAACCCACGCTGTTGGCCTTGCTCTGCATCACAAATCAGCCATCCAACCAACTGAACTAACCAACCTCCCTCAGCATAATCGACCCGATGTCTTGACTGAAATCTCCCTGTTCAGCTCGTGGATCCTTAGAGAGAGGAGGCCATCCAGCTGGGGTTCATTGGAACTGAATTTAAAAAAGGGTGGCATGGTGGCACAGTGGTTAGCTCTGCTGCCTCACGGCACCAAGGACCCGGATTCGATTCCGGCCCTGGGTCACTGTCCGTGTGGAGTTTGCACATTCTTCCTGGTCTCAGCCCCACAACACAAAAAAATGTGCCGAGTAGGTGAATTGGCCACGCTAAATTGCCCCTTAATTGGAGAAAAATAATTGGGTACTCGAACTTTATTGAAAAACAAAATAAATTTTAAAAACTGAACGAAAAAGAAACAGCCCGAGCAGGCACCGGCATGTTGGTTGTCCCAACAGGAACTGTGATTGTAGATAGTTACTGCCGTGTATTGTCATGAGTCTTCCTCCTGCTGGCTTCCTTGCTCATTAATGTATGTAACTAGAAGCTCACCTCAGGATCAGATATGACATCAAGAGTCTGGTTCAGCCTCAGTTCCCAGGAAGACGGATGGAGCCAAAGCCAAGGGAGTGGAGTTTGTGGTGGGAATCAGAGACAATGGCTTGAGTGTTCCCAATATTTAATTGGAGGAAATTTCTGCTCGTCCACTGCCGGATATTGGACAAGCAGCCTGACAATTTAGAGACTGTGTAGGGGTTGAGAGAAGTGGTGGACAGGCAGATCTAGGTGCCGCAGCATGCACGTTGAATCCGAATGTGTTTTTGGATGATGTCACTGAGTAGAAGCATGTTAATGAGAAATAGGACCGGGTTAGGATTGATCTTGAGGGACACCAGAGGCAATGTTCCCAGAGTGGGAAGAGAATTCAATGCAGGTAATTGTCTGACTACGACTGGATAGATAAGAGAGAGACCACGCGAGTGCTGTCCTGTCCAGCGGGACAATGATGGACAAGGATAATGTGGTCAACCAGGTCAAAGACTGCAGTTAGTTTGAGAAGACAGGGAGGAATCATTCATCCCGGACGCAATCACATTGGATGTAATTTGTGACTTTGAGAAGTGTTGTGTTGGTACTATGGCAGGGGCAGAACCCCAGACATGCTAACTCTTGTGAATTGATTGCTGGAGATGCGATTTTTCACTCACATTCATTCAGCCTTACTCACAGCCTTGCAAGAGGACTGAAAATGTGGCATTTTTAATAGTCCTTCTGCACATGCGCACAGGGGTGGGTGATTCCTCCCTATCTTCTGAAACTGCAGCCTTTGAACTGGTTGACCACATCATCCTTGTCCAATGTGCTCCATCATTGTCCAGCTGGATAGGACAGCACTCACGTGGTCTCTCTCTTATCTATCTAGTCGTAGTCAGACAATTACCTGCATTGAATTCTCTTCCCACTCTGGGAACATTGCCTCTGGTGTCCCTCAAGATCAATTCTAACCCGCTCCTATTTCTCATTAACAAGTTTCTACTCAGTGACATCTTCCAAAAACACATTTGGATTCAATGTGCATGCTGACGGCACCTTGCGCACTCGATTTTGGACCATTACTACACATCTCACATGCCTAAATTGAGAGGAAAACCAGGAATGGAGTGTACCAAAACACATTGCTTTGAGTTTGGATGATGAAATAATAATAATTATTGTCACAAGTAGGCTTCAATGGAGTTACTGTGAAAAGCCCCTAATGATGGGCTGTGTGCTGATAAACTTGCAAGAATGATGCAATGATGTAGGGTGTTTTGTGATGTAGGGATAAGGGATAAGTATACACCGCAGGGCAAGAGTTATAGCTGGGGGAAGGGAAATTATGATGCCATTAGACGTGACTTGGGGGGGATAAGGTGGAGAAGTAGGCTGCAAGTTTTGGACACACTGGATAAGTGGAGCTTGTTCAAGGATCAGCTATTGCGTGTTCTTGATAAGTATGTACCGGTCAGGCAGGGAGGAAGGTGCCGAGCGAGGGAACCGTGGTTTACCAAAGAAGTGGAATCTCTTGTTAAGAGGAAGAAGGAGGCCTATGTGAAGATGAGGTGTGAAGTTTCAGTTGGGGCGATGGATAGTTACAAGGTAGCGAGGAAGGATCTAAAGAGAGAGCTAAGACGAGCAAGGAGGGGACATGAGAAGTATTTGGCAGGAAGGATCAAGGAAAACCCAAAAGCTTTCTATAGGTATGTCAGGAATAAGCGAATGACTAGGGTAAGAGTAGGGCCAGTCAAGGACAGGGATGGGAAGTTGTGTGTGGAGTCTGAAGAGATAGGCGAGATACTAAATGAATATTTTTCGTCAGTATTCACTCAGGAAAAAGATAATGTTGTGGAGGAGAATGCTGAGCTCCAGGTAAATAGATTAGATGGCATTGAGGTAAGTAGGGAAGAGGTGTTGGCAATTCTGGACAGGCTGAAAATAGATAAGTCCCCGGGGCCTGATGGGATTTATCCTAGGATTCTCTGGGAGGCCAGGGAAGAGATTGCTGGACCATTGGCTTTGATTTTTATGTCATCATTGGATACAGGAATAGTGCCAGAGGACTGGAGGATAGCAAATGTGGTCCCTTTGTTCAAAAAGGGGAGCAGAGACAACCCCGGCAACTATAGACCGGTGAGCCTCACGTCTGTAGTGGGTAAAGTCTTGGAGGGCATTATAAGAGACAAGATTTATAATCATCTAGATAGGAATAATATGATCAGGGATAGTCAGCATGGCTTTGTGAAGGGTAGGTCATGCCTCACAAACCTTATCGAGTTCTTTGAGAAGGTGACTGAACAGGTAGACGAGGGTAGAGCAGTTGATGTGGTGTATATGGATTTCAGCAAAGCGTTTGATAAGGTTCCCCACGGTAGGCTATTGCAGAAAATACGGAGGCTGGGGATTGAGGGTGATTTAGAGATGTGGATCAGAAATTGGCTAGCTGAAAGAAGACAGAGGGTGGTGGTTGATGGGAAATGTTCAGAATGGAGTTCTGTCACAAGTGGAGTACCACAAGGATCTGTTCTGGGGCCGTTGCTGTTTGTCATTTTTATCAATGACCTAGAGGAAGGCGCAGAAGGGTGGGTGAGTAAATTTGCAGACGATACTAAAGTCGGTGGTGTTGTCGATAGTGAGGAAGGAAGTAGCAGGTTACAGAGGGATATAGATAAGCTGCAGTGCTGGGCTGAGAGGTGGCAAATGGAGTTTAATGTAGAGAAGTGTGAGGTGATTCACTTTGGAAGGAAAAACAGGAATGTGGAATATTTGGCTAATGGAAAAGTTCTTGAAAGTGTGGATGAGCAGAGGGATCTAGGTGTCCATGTACATAGATCCCTGAAAGTTGCCACCCAGGTTGATAGGGTGGTGAAGAAGGCCTATGGAGTGTTGGCCTTTATTGGTAGAGGGATTGAGTTCCGGAGTCAGGAGGTCATGTTGCAGCTGTACAGAACTCTGGTACGGCCGCATTTGGAGTATTGCGTACAGTTCTGGTCACCGCATTATAGGAAGGACGTGGAGGCTTTGGAGCGGGTGCAGAGGAGATTTACCAGGATGTTGCCTGGTATGGAGGGAAAATCTTATGAGGAAAGGCTGATGGACTTGAGGTTGTTTTCGTTAGAGAGAAGAAGGTTAAGAGGAGACTTAATAGAGGCATACAAAATGATCAGAGGGTTAGATAGGGTGGACAGTGAGAGCCTTCTCCCGCGGATGGAAATGGCTAGCACGAGGGGACATAGCCTTAAACTGAGGGGTAATAGATATAGGACAGAGGTCAGGGGTAGGTTCTTTACGCAAAGAGTAGTGAGGCCGTGGAATGCCCTACCTGCTACAGTAGTGAACTCGCCAACATTAAGGGCATTTAAAAGTTTATTGGATAAACATATGGATGATAATGGTATAGTGTAGGTTAGATGGCTTTTGTTTCGGTGCAACATCGTGGGCCGAAGGGCCTGTACTGCGCTGTATTGTTCTATGTTCTATGTTCTATGTTGTCTCAAGGTTTTTGCTTGAACTGGAAAGGATTTATCAGCAGATTTGGGACACTCAGACATGTCGCATGGGGAAGCTAAGGGACCCCGAGGAGGAAAAAGGGCTCGGACATCTGGGTTTGTTCACACTATGAGCCAGGGGAATCTATGTGCCATTTCCTGAGGCCTAGATTTGGGAAATAGAGACAAAAGAAGGCCCCTGCTCATAAACCATCACCCCACCCCATGGTAAGGAGACATTGGTGGCCAAAGCCAAGGTCCTAGCTGGCTGGATGCCTGAAAAATGGCCTGACTCAATCTCGGTCAGCTTGGGTCACAGTCTGTGCGGAGTCCGCACATTCTCCCCATGAATGTGTGGGTTTCCTCTGGGTGTTCCGATTTCTTCTCACAGCTCCCGAAAGGCATGCTTGTAAGGTGAATTGGACATTCGGAATTCTCCCTCAGTGTACCCGAACAGGCGTCGGAGTGTGACGACGAGGGGATTTTCACAGTAATTTCATTGCAGTGTTAATGTTAGCCTACTTCTGACACTAATAAAGATCATTAATATTCAGGTCTTCTTGGACATACAGACACATTGGTGACTGATATCAGACATCTGGGTAGGCAACACATGCTAATTCACTCCATACCTCTTGCACACCTGTCAGTATGTAGTGCATTGGTTTCAGGCAGGATTATTAAGAGCTCCAAATTATTCAGATGAATTAAGCCAATGGCAACTCATGATTTCTGCACCAGACCTCTTAATTTTAAAGTTTGCCATCTGATGATTTATACGACAGGTGATGTTGGCATTACTGGAAAACCTGGTCGAGTGATTCAAACATGGGCACTGGTGTATGTCATGTTGGCAGGTTGGAGAGGGGTATGTGGGGGGGGGGCAGAAAACCATTCACAATATCAACCGACATGGGCCATCATGTGACATCAATCGAACTTAATCAACAAGGATGATGTGATCCCACTGACTGCCCCATATGGGGACACAAGCCTCTTGAGAAAAGCTGCTTCCCTCCAGGGGCAGCACCTTCACCGAGAAGAGCTGCTCAACTCCAGAGGCAGCACCTTCACGAAGAGGAGCTGCTAAACTCCAGGGGCAGCACTTGCAATCAGGTAAATGCGTAATTGGATTGGCTGGATGACGTCGACTGGCCCCACCCATCTCCCGGTCTCTGATTGGCTGAGAGAGAAAACGATATAGTCGTCGATCCTATTTGCCTGAGGGGCCTTCGCTTTTTTTGGGGGGGGGGAAAGAAAATAAGTGGGGGAGAAAGAGTGCGATTGAAGGTGTTTTAAACACGCATTTAAAAAAATAAATAAAGAAAGGCGTGTTGGGAAGGAGTGTGTCTCGGGTGTGTGTGTGGGTTTTTGTTTTGTGTGGTGGAGAGAAGAGGGGGGGTCAGGCAGGCGGTTGGTCTGTACATCCGGGTGTGTGTCAAGACGGCTGCGGCTTCTGCTCGGAGCGGCGGCGGCTGTCACTGACTCGGAGGCGGCCGGCTGGCTGGCTCGCCGGCTGCGGGGAGAGGAGCTGGTGTCGCTCCTACCGTTACAGCCTGCGGCCTGGGAGCCCGTCACTCGGTACTCGCCGGCCGTTAGTGAGCGGCCACCTCCACCCTCTCGGCTGCTCTTCATCCCTGTGTTGTCCCGGGGGCTGCCGCTCGGCCTCTCTCTCTTCCGGCCACCCCAAATCCCCCTCTCTCGGTGAGTTGTGTTGAGAGAGGGGGGAGGGGGAAAGGTGCCAATTCACCTCCTTTCCCAGAGGCCTGATAGACCCTACTGGGAGCCTCTGCCCCGCTTTCAGGTATGTGGAGAAGCGGTCACTCCTGGGCTGGGTGGTGTGTCAAGAGGCGATAGTCGTGTTATTCCAGCTGCGGCTGCTTATTCTCTCATACGTAAAGCCCCATCCATTGCTTTTAGCCACTTAGCGATTCAATAATTAGCCTCAGCAGACTGTTCCCATTCCACCGTGGCTGTTTGTGTCATAAAGAACCAGTATGAGCTTCATCTTGAGCCTCTTTGGCCGAAGATTGGTCTGTTAGAGCTTTCTTCGTTGAATGGAAGAATGATTGCAGCTGCCTTTGCATATTGAGTGAAGTGACCGAATCTGTTTCCTGTGCAGTTAATTTAAGTAACACTTGTACCATAATGTCATGCATACGGTGTTAAAATGATATTGGGTCGCTCTTTAGTTTGCTTGAATGATTTCAGTTGATTCACTTACCTTGTGATGCTGCAGTGACTTTAAAATTTACTCCTCCAGTTGATTTCCTTGAATTTCAAAGTTTCTTGTTCTGATTAAAGGTCTGTGTTCCTACTCCTTTATGGCAGCCATGGATAAAAAAGAATGGATTGAAGAAAACGGAGAACCATTAATTGACCCGCAGAGAATGTGTGGTATGAGAAAAGCATATAGATATTCCAAGGTAAATATGAGCAGGTGGCTATGTATTCTTGACTTGCCATATTAAATATTTTGTAGCAAGGAACTGCTGACATGGCTGCTGCCTGTAACTTCTTCCTTGCTTTAACAATAATGGGTCACAATGATGGTCAGGTTGAGTGAAATTGTTCTACTGATCGAGAACTATTTTGAAGTGTGTCCTGGTGGCTATGCTGGTCATATCTTTTTATTAAAACAGTAAAAAATATATACAAGGCCAAAAAGTACAAAATAATTGTGTTGGAGAAACAGGGGACCCTCGGGACCCTCCTCAGTACCAATGTATGGAGGGGGGGGGGAGGGATACTCTGATTATTAAAACAGTTCAACACTATTCTACAAAAAACAAATGGTACAAGCACTAAACTTTGCGCTGAAGAGACCAGATACCCTCGCCTCTGTACCAACAGAAGGGAAAGGAAGGTGGTGGGAGGGAGGGGAAAGGAAGGAAGGTGGTGGGGAGGGAGGAGGAAGGAAGGTGGTGGGGATGGAGGGGAAAGGAAGGAAGGTGGTGGGGAGGGAGGGGAAAGGAAGGAAGGTGGTGGAGAGGGAGGGGGAAGGAAGGAAGGTGGTGGGGAGGGAGGGAGGGGGAAGGAGGGTGGTGGGGAGGGAGGGGGAAGGAGGGTGGTGGGGAGGGAGGGGGAAGGAAGGAGGGTGGTGGGGAGGGAGGAGGAAGGAAGGAAGGTGGTGGGGAGGGGAAAGGAAGGAAGGAGGGTGGTGGGGAGGGGGAAGGAAGGAGGGTGGTAAGGAAGGAGGGTGGTGGGGAGGGAGGGGAAAGGAAGGTGGTGGGTGGGGAGGGAGGGAGTCGGGGTGTTGGTGGGGCTGGGGGGCCCAATAGGGCACTGCCTGAACTATCTACGGAGGCAGAAAACTAAAAGAACCTTCAGTTATGATGTGCCAGATTCCAGGAGTCCCCCAGAGGGGATGAGGGGTGACGGTGTCAAGCCAAGTGTAATTAGACTCTCCTTAATTGTTTCTACTCAGCTGTACTGAATTTGTTTAATAGCTGAAAGGAATCTCAACAGTTGATTTGAGGTTATGGTTTTATGTTGGGATGTTCTGCATGAGCTTTTAATCTTCATCTTGGATGTAAAGATTAGTTCTAGATTTCCAGACAACAAAAGTTTTGCTAACATTACCCATCCCTAATTGCGTTTGTCAAGGTGGCGTAAGTTATTATCTTGGAAATACTGCTTTGCATGAGATGTAGGTGCACTAAAATGCTGTATGGGAGAAAGTTCCAGAATTTTGACCCAGCAGAATAAGATACAATATCGGAAACTCTTGTGCGTGCATACAGACCAGTTTGAGTAGTCCTTAAGTCCATATCCTGCTACAGTTTAGTGTATAAGGCAGAACCACTTTAACCATCATGTTAGTGTTGTACATAATATCTTCAGGTTTCTGTATGCTAGCTGAAGAATTACTTCGAAAAAGCGCAGAGCTTTAAGACGATATTGCTTGTGTGGGGAGACCTTTAAGAAGATATTGCTTATGTGGGGAATGTCATGTAGTGGGAATCTCTTTTCTTAATCGAGGCAGAAGATGGCAATGTTTTGGAAAATGTTTTATTCTGGATATTTTGTAAGTCAGGAGTACCATGGCAGGGCAGCACGGCGCAATGGTTAGCATTGCTGCCTCATGGCACCGAGGTCCCAGGTTCGATCCCGGCTCTGGGACACTGTCCATGTGGAGTTTGCACATTCTACCCATGTTTGCGTGGGTTTCGCCCCCACAACCCAAAGATGTGCAGGCTAGGTGGATTGATCACGCTAAATTACCTCTTAATTGGAAAAAATGAATTAGGTACTCGAAGTATATATTTTTTAAAAAGGGAGTACCATGGCCATATACAGAATAAAATTTGAGAACCCATGAATGTGGGTGTCACAGAGAACTTGTAACAGAAAAGAGATAATTTGGATTATGGAACTGCTTCTGATTGGGAATGTTTATAATTCACAGGCAGGCCAGCAGTATATTAAATGATGTGGTTTGGCATACCCAGTTGGTGATTCAATTTTACTAAATTGTCATTTAATGAATTGAGTTCTCTTTTAAAAGATGGTGCTGAACTTAACATTTGGTCAGTTGGAATTAATAGCTTGGGGTTTGAATAATTCTTTTATTGATTAGTATTTGCCTGGACCCTTGGACACTAGTTTATTTCTATTGATGCACCAACCAAAGACACCTGTGTACAATTTAACAGTTGGAGTTGTACCCTATACTTGTTCATTGCTTATGTATGAGCTGAGACTGAGGTGGTTCAACTGAGCCTGACCTGACATCTCCAGCAATGACATCCCAGGAAGGTAAACATACGATTGTTAGGAGTGAGTCTTATTCTTGGCCTCTTCCTCTTGTTGTGAAAACCAGTTGGTGCCTGCACTGCTGCAAGCTGATGACACATAAGTTAGTGAGTGATTTGCTGCATCACCATTGAAATCATTTGCATTTGTTCCAATATATGCTACTCTACTAGATACGTGGAACTGGAATAGTGAAAGATTATAATGGACCCTTGTGTCAGCTACCCAATTTGTCCCATTTCCCTGCTCTTCCATAGGCCTGCAAATTTTCCAAGCATTCAATTTCCTTTTGATGGTAATTACTGAATCTACTTCACTGTACTTTCAGGTTCTGCTTTACAGATCATCACAGCTGTTAATAGGAAGAAAAAGTCTTCCTTTGCTATCTTAATACTGTGGCCCAGACCCTCCTGCCAGTTGACCTGGTTACTCCTATTCACTCCTAACCCTGTATAATTTTGTACACAAGCCTGTCATCTTCTATGGCATAAGGAGAACATTTACTGTCTGCTTTAATCTCTTCACATAGCTGAAATGGCTTTTCCCTGGTCCCATTTTAATAAGCTTTGCCCAGAATTGGCTATGTGACTTGTATCAAAATTTAGTTCAGTTTTGTTCTCCTCGACTCTCCCAGTGTCTTCTGTGCCTATAATAGCCACATCAACTTGTCCTGCCCTTTTCAAAGATTGGTGACTGTGGAATCTCTGGTTTTGGTTGCAGCACCTTCCATTTTTTAAAATGTGCTTTTACTTTATCTTCTCTCCACATCACTCTTCTCATTTTCAACTGCCATGTGTCTGCTCATTTCACTATCTATTATCCTCTTGACTATTCACTAAGTTTAGAAATTTAAAAAAAAAAGAGTACCCAATTATTTTTTCCAATTAAGGGGCTAAATTGCTAAATTGCATGGCCAATTCATCTACTCTGCATATTTTTGGGTTGTGGGAGTGAGACCCATGCCGACACAGGGAGAATGTGTAAACTCGACACGGGCAGTGACCCAGGGCTGGGTGAAACCCGGATCCTCAGCGCCATGAAGGAGCAGTAGTAGCAACTGTACTGCCATTCACAATTTTTTAATATCATCTGTTAACTGTGAAAGTATACTCCAGTACCCAAATCCAAGTCATGGATATATCAAAGCGCAGTATTCCTAAAACTGATCCCTGTGGGGAGAATGCCACTCTGCTTCCCTCCAATCCAAGGAATGGTTCACCACTGTTCTCTGCTTTAGCCTCACCAGTTCCTATTCTTGTTGCCACTGCTGTATTATTTTTGCCAAGTCTATTTTATGGCGCATTATCAAATGTCTACAGTCCATACACCCCACTATCTCCATCAGCCTCAACAACTCCCTCTGCATTATTTAATTGATGTTATTTTGCCTTCATCGAAGCAGTGGTCATTCTCTCTTGCCCACGTGCTTGTAAACGGAGATGTTTTCCTGTGTCAGAATAAATCTAGTTTCTGTTTTAGGCCACGTTTAGAGCTAAATGACTAAGCATTTCCTGTTTGGAGTTCTGTGACTAAGTCACTTGCTTGTGCTGCAGCAAGTTGTGGTATGATTCACCTAGTTACTACCTGTATCTCTGTATATTTTCTGAATACACTGGGTGGGTGAGCAAATGGAGATCTGCAGGCTGAAGTATCCAGAACACTCTTGATTTCTCTTGCAGCATTCCAAGAATGTCTTTTTGAGCATTGCATCCTCTGAAACAGCTGTGATATTTGGATTTCAGTTGGATAGTTCAGCAACACATGCTGAAGTTGGTCCAACATCCCACTATCATTTTACAGAGCAGGGTACACTGGATGGTATCTGAATTGAATCCTGCTTCCCAAATTCTGGTAGTGTCCAAATTCAGATCGCCCGTGCAAATATGGGGTAGTTCCACATCCCTCTAGCTCCTGAAATATGGCTGAAGGCTGCTCCCATGGCCTCGGCCAATTTTTCAATTCTGACACCAGATGTGATTGAAAATAATTTATCTTCCAAAACGGGGTTGCTTGATGCATGGAGCAGTAACAGGAGATAGGAAGTTGTGTGGTGGGGGGGTGGTAACAATGCCAGCCTGAAATTGGCATTTTTTGTAGGTGTGGCATTTTTTGTAGGTGTGACTATCTTGAAGGCGAAAGATGCTGAGCCTAAAAAAAAAACAAGGTGAGAAACTCTGATGAACTAAGTTTCCTCTAGGGTGTTACACAACTTGCTAGCAGTCCATGTGCTCCATTGGATGGGGTTTGGAGAACCTGCCAAAGCTAGTGGTGTTCCACATGGATCTGTGCTTGGGCCCCTGTTGTTTGTAGTGTACATCAACGATTTAGAGGAAAATGTAGCTGGTCTGATTAAGTTTGCGGATGATGTCAAGGTTGGTGGAGTGGCAGATACTGTTGAGGATTGTCAAGAGGATACAGCAGGACATAGGTTGGAGACTTGGGCAGAGAAACAGCAAATGGAGTTTAATCAGGACAAATGTGAGGTAATGCATTTTGGTAGGTCTAACAGCGGGGGAATATACCGTAAATGGCAAAACTCTTCGGAATATAGAAAGTCAGAGGTCTGGGCATGCATGTCCACAGATCTTTGAAGGTGGCAACACAAGTGGACACGGTAGTCAAGAAAGCACGGAATGCTTGCCTTAATTGGATGGGGCGTTGAGTATAAAAACAAGTCCTGCTCCAGTTGTACAGAACCTTGGTATGGCTGTACTTGGACTATTGTGCACAATTCTGGTCGCCGCACTAACAGAAGGATGTGGAGGCTTTGGAGAGGGTGCAGAGGAGGTTTACCAGGATGATGTCTGGCCTGAAGAGTGTTAGCTATGTGGAGAGGCTGAATAAACCCGGACTGTTTTCATTAGAAAGACTGGGATTGAGGGGTGACCTGATTGAGCTCTACAAGATTGAGGGGCATGGATAGTGGATGGGCAGATGCTCTTTCCCAGGGTGGAGGGGTCAGTCACCAGGGGGCATAGATTTAAGGTCCGTGGGGCAATGTGCGAGGCAGGTTTTTCATGCAGAGGGTAGTGTGCCTGGAATGCGTTGCCAGGGGAGGTTGTGGAAGCAGACACATTGTGGACAGCACGGTAGCACAGTGGTTAGCACAGTTGCTTCACCACTCCAGGGTCCCAGGTTCGATTCTCGGCTTGGGTCACTGTCTGTGCAGACTCTGCACAGACATTCTCACTGTGTCTGCGCGAGTTTCCTCTGGGTACTCTAGTTTCCTCCCACAGTCCAAACATGTGCAGGTTAAATGAATTGGCCATGCTAAATTGCCCTCCGTTTGCAAAAAAAGGTTAAGTGTGGCTACTGGGTTACAGGGATAGCATGGAGGCGTGGGCTTGAGTAAGGTGCTTTTCCAAGGGCCGGTGCAGACTTGATGGGCTGAATGGCCTCCTGCACTGTAGATTCTATGAAAGGCGTTCAAAAGGCATCTTGACAAACACATGGATAGAATGGGTATAGTGGGATAGTGCATAAGGAAGTGCTGAGGGTTTTGGCAAAGGTTGATATCATGACTGGTGCGGGCTTGGAGGTTTTGTTCTTGATGATAAGGCAGTGTTATTGTATCCATTCTGAAATGTGTGCTCAGGAAGATCTCCATGTCGGCCTGTATTTTCCTAAAGTAGTTTTAACTTATTTTTCCCTTGTGCAGGAAAAACTACTAGAAATCAAAGAGTACCCATATGCCAAACAGAGACCAGCATGCCTTTTGGAAAAATATGACAGGTAAATATCCATTAACTTAACACTTCAATAAATACATTTTTAGTTGCCAATATTTATGAAATATAATGAGATTTGAGGCATTCAGTCAGTTTGAAATAATTGCTGATGTAGAAAACATAACTGCCAATAAAATTAATTTACTAATAGATATACTACAGTAACAATTCCAATTTAAAGGTTTGAACATGCCAAACACCTAGAGCATGTTCCTGAAGCAGCTGATGTCTGAATGTGCCAAACCTTCAGAGCAGCAATTTGTTTCAAATGGTTTCATTTTAGAAGTTTTGGGGTCATTTTAGAAGTTTGCTCCAAGTGCTGAGTACCAAATGCACAATCAAAACAAATGTTTAAACCTGATTTTCAAAGATCAGCACAAGTTAATTTAATTGTGAAATGTCTTTGGGGCGGTGGTAGAATCAAGACTACAAGATTTTCATGTTGGAGTCCATTTGTTAAGAGAGATGTCCTCCTGTGTTGGCCATCAACAAAGATGGTAGTATAGAGCCTTGTGTGCAATTTCTTAGCAATATGGCATCTGAGCGTTATAATGAAAAAGAATAGTTGTCCCGTCGTGTCTCTAAATCACTGTTGCCAGTTTGCCTTGGAACCGTGCCACTTTTGGGGAAGGCCATGACCAATACTGAAACGAGCTTTGTATCCCCATGACTGGCCAGCACTACAGGGTATGGTTTCTCAGTTTTAAGAAATAGGCCACCACAAGCTAGTTGAGTGAGCTGGTAAGGGAGTTTGCTGTGAATCCTGCATTTTTCTGTGTTAAATTTATCAAAAAATGAGCATGTTACACTAGAAATTTTAAAAGCGCTGTTTAGGTCCCAGCATCATTCTAGGCATCACACTTCAGGAAATAGGTTAGGCCTTGGAGACGAGGCAGAGGAAAAACACTAGAATTACAGGTTTCTGATTTGAAAGTGGAGTGGTTCCCTTGAGTCTGAACCATTTTACGGGGAGATTGCTAAAGGTATTGAAGTCATGCTTTTGAGGAAGAAAGGGAAAAACACAATGGCAGAAGCATCAGTAACTGGATGATCCGTATTTAAGGCAATTGAAAAACACCATAGATGGCATGTTACTGTGATCTGGCATGAAAGGGAGGTGGAAGCAGCTTCAGTGGTTTTTTCAAAAAGAAACTTGATAATATTTTAGAGCATGGCTGTCTGTGGGGGAAGAGCAAAGAAATGTGATTCATTGAAAAGCTCTTTGAAAGAGCAAGTGTAGTGGACCAAATGGCCATCTTTGCTATATTCTAACTCCGTAGGTTCACATTTTCAAATTTTAAAATACAAAATGTTTGTTTAGTTAGTCCCCTAGCTTCATGGTGCTGTGTGAAGCACCAAGCAGTGAAAACCTCCAATTTGCATATTGACAAGTCAATTTTCAGGTTGATAATTCTACTTGGTTTCTTTTAGTGAAGGGATCTGGGACCCTGAGAAGTGGCATGCATCCTTATATCCCAGTTCGGGTAGAAGTTCACCATCAGATGGAACCAAGAAGGATTATGCTTCAGATCTGGACAGGGCAGTCCTCAAACGGAGAATTGCAGGTGAGTGGTGTAAAACATAATGGACACCTGGCAGAGTCAAATTTGTATTTTTCTGGATGAAGTTTCATCTTTTGAAGAAACTCATAAATGTTAATTCTTTTCTGTCATATAAATTGTAGGTGGCCGTGTAATGGGACTAGTATATGAATTGCTCGCAAATCTGTTCTTGAAGTGACAGTTTTCTGAAGAGATAACTTTGCCACTAAATTGGCATTTGGTTCCTTGTGCGTAACCCAGGGATTCTTCACTATCTTGCCACCTGTGACATGCTAATAGCTTGGTAGGGAACCAGTGCACTGATTTCTGTTTGTTCTTGGCAAAACAATCTCCCAAATGTTCATATGACAGCCCACGCCAGAGCTCAGTTTGTAAAAATTTTCAATAATGACATGCATATAAAATCATGATTGGGGTGTATATCATGCTTTCTGGTGCATTTAAAAGGTCCCAAGTAGTCTCAGTCGCTCATTCCCATGTCAGTTTCATCTTGTCCTGCACCTGCAGACCTTGTACTTGAGGAGGCAGATACTGAAATTCTTAAGTGGTCATGGATTTACTTACTCCTTCAAACTAAATATTGCACTTGTATTTAAATTGGGTTTCAGTTTTATTTACTTTGTATGGTAATCCTGTTGTGTTCATTGCTTTTATTTTTGAATTTTGGGGCAATTAATCTGTGAAGCTGTCTATCTGAAAGAGGCCTCACACAGATTTGAAGATAATGGCTTGTAGTTCATACTGCTGCATGAGCCATATGTTCCCGTTGGATCCTGCACAGCCAGGTTGTTTGCCGTGCTTTTGAGAAACAGTGCAATGTAGTTAGTCATCATGAATCTCTGAGATAATTGTTCCACATCTTGTCAGACCAGTCAATGAACATATAACTAGACAGATGATCCAGAATTGAATGTCTGATATGGTATAGAATGCAACAGGGCAGTGCAAACTTGGAAGTTCAGTTAACAGCAAGATGTGCCATTTGTCCTCTGCACAATTTGCATGTTTCTCTTCTGCCATTTTCTGCTTGTCCAAGCCAGACTGCAGCTTAGCCATTTACTATGTGAACAGCTAACTATGTGGCCAATGTTCGGAACAATCCTCGGGCTGCTACAGCACAACAAACGCAGCCACCTTCAAATTGGTCACTGCTTCTTAAATTCACCAGAATGACTTCAAATATGCATTGGATTTCTGCTATTGTAGATATAGTAAAACCAGCTTGCAAGTTCTAAAAGGATTGGCAGAATGTTAAATTACCTAATATTCAAAGATCCAGATAGTCAAAATTTTTTCGGTTTTCAGGAACATTCTAATTGAGCTTTAAATCCTAGAGTCACTGATGTAACTTGATAACAGCAAGCTCTTGAACTAGAAGGAAAGCTGAACGTTTTTTTCCCATAGCACAAAATTGCCTCAGTTTGCCAAGGAGCCTAGCAGGCAGGGATCTTTAAT
The DNA here is from genome assembly GCF_047496885.1 of Scyliorhinus torazame. Taxonomy (NCBI): domain Eukaryota; kingdom Metazoa; phylum Chordata; class Chondrichthyes; order Carcharhiniformes; family Scyliorhinidae; genus Scyliorhinus; species Scyliorhinus torazame. The sequence goes on from NC_092707.1 coordinate 102,011,311, forward strand.
TGATAAGGGTACACATGGGAGGGTTTAAACTAGTATGGCAGGGGGATGGGCACAGGAGCAATAGGTCAGAAGGTGAGAGCATTGAGGGGGAACTAGGGAATAGGGCCAGTATGGCTCTGAGGCAGAGCAGACCGGGTGAAGTTGCTGAACACATCGGGTCTGGTGGCCTGAAGTGCATATGTTTTAATGCAAGGAGCATTACGGGTAAGGCAGATGAACTTAGAGCTTGGATTAGTACTTGGAACTATGATGTTGCCATTACAGAGACCCGGTTGAGGGAAGGGCAGGATTGGCAGCTAAACGTTTCAGGATTTAGATGTTTCAGGCGGGATAGAGGGGGATGTAAAAGGGGTGATGGAGTTGCGCTACTGGTTAGGGAGAATATCACAGCTGCACGACAGGAGGACACCTCAGAGGGCAGTGAGGCTATATGGGTAGAGATCAGGAATAAGAAGGGTGCAGTCACAAGGTTGGGGGTTTACTACAGGCCTCCCAACAGCCAGCGGGAGATAGAGGAGCAGCTAGGTAGACAGATTTTAGAAAAGAGTAAAAACAACAGGGTTGTTGTGATGGGAGACTTCAACTTCCCCAATATTGACTGGGACTCGCTAAGTGCCAGGGGCTTAGACGGGGCAGAGTTTGTAAGGAGCTTCCAGGAGGGCTTCTTAAAACAATATGTAGACAGTCCAACTAGAAGGGGCGGTACTGGACCTGGTATTGGGGAATGAGCCCGGCCAGGTGGTAGAAGTTTCAGTAGGGGAGCATTTCGGGAAGTGACCACAATTCAATAAGTTTTAAAGTACTGGTGGACAAGGATAAGAGTGGTCCTAGGGTAAATGTGCTAAATTGGGGGAAGGCTAATTATAACCATATTAGGCGGGAACTGAAGAACCTAGATTGGGGGCGAATGTTTGAGGGTAAATCAACATATGATGTGGGAGGCTTTCAAGTGTCAGTTGAAAGGAATTCAGGACCGGCATGTTCCTGTGAGGAAGAAGGAGCAATACGGCAATTTTAGGGAACCTTGGATAACGAGAGATATTGTAGGCCTCGTCAAAAAGAAAAAGGATGCATTTGTCAGGGCTACAAGGCTGGGAACAGACTAAGCCTGTGTGGAATATAAGGAAAGTAGGAAGGAACTTGAGCAAGGAGTCAGGAGGGCTAGAAGGGGTCACGAAAAGTCATTGGCAAATAGGGTTAAGGAAAATCCCAAGGCATTTTACACATAAAAAGCAAGAGGGTAGCCAGGGAAAGGGTTGGCCCACTGAAGGATAGGCATGGGAATCTGTGTGGAGCCAGAGGAAATGGGCGAGGTACTAAATGAATACTTTGCATCAGTATTCACCAAAGAGAAGGAATTGGTAGATGTTGAGTCTGGAGAAGGTTGTGTAGATAGCCTGGGTCACATTGAGATCCAAAAAGACGAGGTGTTGGGTGTCTTGAAAAATATTAAGGTAGATAAGTCCCCAGGGCCTGATGGGATCTACCCCAGAATACTGAAGGAGGCTAGAGAGGAAATTGCTGAGGCCTTGACAGAAATCTTTGGATCCTCACTGTCTTCAGGTGATGTCCCGGAGGACTGGAGAATAGCCAATGTTGTTCCTCTGTTTAAGAAGGGTAGCAAGGATAATCCAGGGAACTACAGGCCGGTGGGCCTTACATCAGTGGTAGGGAAATTACAGGAGAGAATTCTTCGAGACAGGATCTACTCCCATTTGGAAGCAAATGGACATTAGTGAGAGGTGGCAAGGTTTTGTGAAGGGGAGGTCGTGTCTCACTAACTTGATAGAGTTTTTCGAGGAGGTCACAAAGATGATTGATGCAGGTAGGGCAGTGGATGTTGTCTATATGGACTGCAGTAAGGCCTTTGACAAGGTCCCTCATGGTAGACTAGTACAAAAGGTGAACTCACACGGGATCAGGGGTGAGCTGGCAAGGTGGATACAGAACTGGCTAGGTCATAGAAGGCAGAGAGTAGCAATGGAAGGATGCTTTTCTAATTGGAGGCCTGTGACTAGTGGTGTTCCGCAGGGATCAGTGCTGGGACCTTTGTTGTCTGTTGTGTATATATAAATGATTTGGAGGAAAATGTAACTGGTCGGATTAGTAAGTTTGCAGACGACACAAAGGTTGGTGGAATTGTGGATAGCGATGAGGACTGTCGGAGGATACAGCAGGATTTAGATTGTTTGGAGACTTGGGTGGAGAGATGGCAGATGGAGTTTAATCCGGACAAATGTGAGGTAATGCATTTTGGAAGGTCCAATGCAGGTAGGGAATATACAGTGAATGGTAGAACCCTCAAGAGTATTGACAGTCAGAGATCTTGGTGTACAGGTCCACAGGTCACTGAAAGGGGCAACACAGGTGAAGGTAGTCAAGAAGGCATACGGCATGCTTGCCTTCATTGGCCGGGGCATGGAGTACAAGAATTGGCAAGTCATGTTGCAGCTGTAAAGAACCTTAGTTAGGCCACACATGGAGTATAGTGTTCAATTCTGGTCGCCACACTACCAGAATGATGTGGAGGCTTTCGAGAGGGTGCAAAAGAGATTTACCAGAATGTTGCCTGGTATGGAGGGCAGTAGCTATGAGGAGCGGTTGAATAAACTCTGTTTGTTCTCACTGGAACGACAGAGGTTGAGGGGCGACCTGATAGAGGCCTACAAAATTATGAGGGGCATAGACAGAGTGGATAGTCAGAGGCTTTTCCCCAGGGTAGAGTGGTCAATTACTGGGGGGCATAGGTTTAAGGTGAGAGGGGCAAGGTTTAGAGGAGATGTACGAGGCAAGTGTTTTTACACAGGGTAGTGGGTGCCTGGAACTCCCTACTGGAGGAGGTGGTGGAAGCAGGGACGATAGTGACATTTAAGGGGCATCTTGACAAATAGATGAATAGGATGGGAATAGAGGGATACGGATCCAGGAAGTGTAGAAGATTGTAGTTTAGTCGGGCAGCATGGTTGGCACAGGCCGAATGGCCTGTTCCTGTGCTGTACCTTTCTTTGTTCTTTGTTCTAGTAGAGATGTCAGAAATTGTATGATTTAAAAAAATATATATATATATTCTCATTTCCTTCCAAATTTACACCCACCAACAATAAACAATCAGTAATGAATGTCAATCCCCATATAAATAACAAGGATCCCATCCTCTCACCAAACCCCAAACATTAGCCCGCGTTCACACACATCTTCTACCTCTAGCTTTGGACAGGACCAAAACATATGAACGTGATTAGCGAGCCCCCGCCCCGCAGCATTCACACACATCATCTACTCCTTCAAAAGAATCGGCTCATCCTCGCCCTTGTGAGGTGTGCTCTGTATACCACCTTCAGCTGTATCAGTCCCAACCTCGCGCACGAGGTGAAGGCGTTCACTCTCCAGAGCACCTAACACCAGAACCCCCCCTCCATATCCTCTCCCAACTCTTCCTCCCACTGTGCTTTGATCCCTTCCAGTGGTGCCTTCTCCTCTTCCACAATAGCTCTGTAAACCGCCAACACTGCCCCCTTCTCCAGTCCCCCTGTCATCAGCACCTCCTCCAGCAATGTGGAGGCCGACTCCACCGGGAAGCTCTGTATCTCCTTTCTGGCAAAATCTCGAACCTGCATGTATCTAAACATTTCCGCCTGCTCCAGCCCATACTTTGCTTTCAGCTCATTCAATTCTGCAAACCAACCCCCCAAGAAACAAATCTTTTAGTGTCTTAATCCCCCTTCTCCTCCCATTTCCGAAAATTTCCATCCCACTTCCCTGGTTCAAATCTGTGGTTCCCCTGAATCGGCATTTTCCTTGACCCTGCCCCCAACCTGAAGTGTTGGCGAAACTGCCTCCAAATTCTCAATGAAGCTATTATTCCCAGACTCCGAGTATTTCCTCGGGGCCATTGGGAGCGGCGCTGTCGCTCGTGCTTTCAATCCCGACCCCCTGCACAAACTCTCCTCCATTCTGATCCACTGGGAATCAACCCCTCTGACTCAGCTCCACACCTTCTCCACATTCGCCGGCCAGTAGTAATACATCAGGTTCGGAAGACCCAAACTCCCTGCCTGCCTTCCCCTCTGTAGCAGCCCCTTTCTAACTCTGGCCCCCTTCCCTCCCCATATGAACGAGGTAATCATTCCTTCAATCTCTCTGAAAAATGCCTTTGGCAGGAAGCTTGGCAGGTATTGGAAAATAAACAGAAATCGCGGCAACACGTTCATTTTGTCTGCCTGTACCTGACCCCCGACCCGCCAGTGGCCGAGGGAGACCATCCCATCTTGCCAGATCAGCTTTCCCTCTCCCCACCAAACTAAAAATGTTGTATCTGCGGAGCACCCCCTACTCCCAGACAACCTGCACCCCCAGGTATCTAAAGTGAGTCCCTGCCGTACGGAATGGCAGCCCCGGCCGAGACACCATAAAATACTCACTCTTGTCTAGATGTAGATTGTACCCCGAGAAAGACCCAAATACCCGAAGCAGCTCCAATATTCCCCCTATTGACGCACTCTGTTCCGACACACCTGTAACAGCAAGTCGTCAGCATATAAGGACACCCTATGCTCTGTCGTGTCCCGTGTTTCCCCCCCCCCCCCACACTATTCCTTTCCATACCCCCGAACTTCTTAATGTCATGTCCAATGGCAGAAATTTTATGAATTTATTATCTAGTACCTTACCGGCTTTAGTTGCTGCCTCTTTACTGACCTCTAACTTCCTAATATGGTTCCATCCCCCTGACACATCAGTTTAAAACCTCCCCAACAGTGTTAGCAAAAGCACAAAGTATTTTCTAACCCCTCTGCCTCACTTGGGTTAACTTTAAATTAATGCCTTTCTCATTGATTCTATAACTGAATAGGGAATTGCCATATTCACGAACAAAATTGAATGTCTTAAAATGTTCACTTGTCTCTACTTCAAATGTTCCAATGTTAACTTTTCTGTTATCTTGGGTCTACCATACAATTACAACCCCTTAAGTGATCCTAATCTCTTGTTGCTCTATCAAGTCATTTTTTAACAATGGAATGCTCTAAACTGCACTTTGTGCCTTTGATCCTAAAGCCAAAACTTTGCTTATTGAATGTCTTTAACTACCTGAACTTGCAATTTTAGGCGATTGATGCATTGGAACTTGGGTTGTCTCCACGTCTTGGGTGGTTCCCATGTCCTCGTCTTTCTCTTGCTTTTGCTCTGCAATTGATTCCTTGCCAACTTTTTTTGCCGTATCACTATCTCTTCAAATTTCCTTTTACATTTAACCTAGCTTGTTGCAACTCCCAACATCCTTCATGCCAAAACCTGAAAATAACTTGGGTGTGACGTTGAAATGCACCCATTTCAACTGCTAACTAAGCAACATCCAGTAACAAACTTTGCATAAATGCTGCAATCCCTTTTGTCATATCTGAATTTTCTCGAGCCATAAAAAACCTCAACAAAAAATGTGATGCAACTTGTGTATACTGCATTCCTTAATCCCATTAGTTTCCCATTGAACTGAAATAAATTTAAGCTTGCCTTTAATCAATCTGTGAAGCTCATTGATTAACCCATTCTTCTTTTAGCTAAAGATTTGTTAAACTTTGCCGGCAAAAGACTGGTTTATCTTTCTGTCCTTTTGTGAACTAGCATTTGCCAGTTCAACCATTTCCACATCGTGGAAGAGTGCAGCAATTGAATCCTTCCTGAAGTTGACGGTGTTGCAAGTATGCTATAGAGACCCTGAAGCTCCCAGATTTGGTTGCTGGTCTGCTTCATGCTCCCGATCTCAAAATACAAGAGGTCTGCAGTGCTGCCACACATTTCAAAGTGTGTGATATTTATTGTGTCTCTCGTATGGAGCAGCCCATTTTTGATCAAGATATCGAAGGGTTGCTCTAGTTGTGGCAGTAGCCTACTTGTGCTTTATTAGGAAAGCTAACGAAAAAACTTGCGCTTGTGATTGAGCAGGATGTTTTCAAACCGATTTATTGTGAAGTTTGCTGATCAGTTATCTGTTGTCTCTAGATCCACGAGAGAGAATCAAGGAAGAAGATATTGACGTAGTGCTCAGTCCACAGCGGCGGAGCTTTGGTGGGGGCTGTCACGTGATTAATGCTCCTAACTCCAGGAGATCTGGAAGCCCACTGGAAAATAAAGAAAATGAAAATATCCGTGGATTGGGAGGCCAACGGAGAATTGGCAGTGGACGGATAATTACATCAAGGACCTTTGATCGAGATGGCCGTGACAAAGACTTGCGTGACCGAGATGTGCGAGAGGGCCGGGATCGAGATTACAAGGAAAAACGCTTTCGGGTTAGATGTGTTACTAGATTTCACTTGGCTTTTGTATGCCACCTTCTACATTTATGACTGGAAAGATTAGCCAGTGGCTTAAAATAATTGTGGCATAGAATCTCGGGTCCAAGTTCACTTACCAACTGAAATTCATTTCTCTGGGTAGTATTAGAGGGAAAAATGGGACGTGGCCACTGGACGAGGTGAGATGGCTGTAAAAGAGGTGGGGTAGGGGTGAATGTTCGTTGCCACTTGGACTGGAAGCTCATATGGAAATTGATTACTTGAGTATATTTAAGAGAACAAGGAACAAAGGCCTTTTTAAGGCTTTTTGGGCTCCATGATCTAACCGTTTTCAGCATCCAAGTAAGTTTTGACTATGTGGGCAGCATTGAACTGGAAGCTCACCATATTTGGTGAGGGTTTTCTTTTTAGCATCTCGTGAATTCACACGTTTACTTTAAGATGATTAGCTTTTTCAACATTATATTGCCTCTTTCGGTCCCTTCTAGATTCAGTCCCTTCTAGTTATTGAAGGGTAAGCAATGTGAATTGAGTACGTGCAGCCATTCCAATACACCCACTTGAATGAAGTGCCTATTGTTGCATTAAATTGACATTTGTTGTGCAGGGTGGTAACCCATTGAATATTGGTCCCCAAAGACTCAACTTATAAACTGAAATGTTTGCATGTAGAAATTGTAAACAAGACATTGAAATGCAATACGGCATCAGTGATGCAGCCTGTTTAAATATTCATAACTTAATGGGTTTGCATCACTGCCCTTGCTCCTCCAAATGAAAATTAACTCCTGCCAACAATCATTTTTTCCTCTTGCTTTGCAGAGGGAGTATGGTGATGGTAAACGCGTTTTTGGTGAGCGGAGACGATGTGATTCATACACTGAAGAGGAGCCAGAATGGTTCTCTGCTGGCCCCACTAGTCAGTCAGAAACAATTGAGTTGACAGGCTTCGATGATAAAGTACTAATGGAGGATCCAAGACGGCCGAAGCGGTGGAGGAAGCGATCAGAAACTCTAAAAGAAGGCAAGTTTGGTTGTTCATTGAAGTTGTCAGGATCGACATCTTAAGTTGGCATGGAGTCTAAATTATTCTTGTTGAACATGGTGATTCTTAAACGTTCTTGATCCTAATGCGGATGTACAAGTAGACACCCATCATGCCCCTGCACAAATCCTTTTGCAAGGGTAAACATTTGCAAATTGGCTGGTGAGCCATTGAGAATTTGGTCAAGGTCTCCTCACTTTTCCTTCACTAGAGTCTTGGATTTCAACCAGCAGATCACCAAGTTAGGTGTTTGTGAATTGGAATGCAGCTCTGGATGGTTTCAGTGGTTTTAATTATAAACTTTTGGTAAACTTTCATGAGTTGCAATGGTCGCATGATGCTTGGCAATCATGTCCATTTTAAATAAATGTTCCACAGACTTCTCCAAGAGTAGAGTCCATATTTGTATGGATAAGATATGCTTTTACTGGGCACAACAGGTCAAATAAATAACCAGGTAATCTTTTATAGTTGGAGGCAGGGTTTAGCCGGATGAGGCAAACTCATGTCTGGGGTGACCAATCTGTGCCAGTTTCCCAGGGCTATCCCATAATTTAGCTCCCCCCCCCCCCCCCCCCCACCCCCCCCCCCCCCCCCCCCCCCACCCTAGGGTCTTCCTAAGATGCATCTCAGTAAGTTGGGCACCGATGCATGCTTTGTCTGTGGTAGGCTGGTGTTTTGTGTTAAGAGGGTGTTCAGAGGGTGCGATTTGAACCGGCATTATCAGACTCTGGGCTGTGGCAGTTGTTTCCTAATGAGTCTAGGACTGATTTTGCCAACTTCTACCATGGCCTCATCAGCCATGAGTGCGTGCCTCCATCCCACCCCTGTTCCCATGGCCTAATACCCTGGAATCAAGAACTCCACATTGGGCAGAAACATTGGCCCAATTACATGCTCTAGTCTTTAGGATAGAATTTGTACCCATGACCTAACTAATGCAAGAGTGTTGGAGTGGAGCTGTTGTGGTCATGCCCACCCACTATGATGTGGTTTAAAGCCATGTTCCTTTGTTGGGTTCGGTAGAATGAGGGGAAAAGTAGTACCTTACAGGGGTGCAGGAGAATACCTGAAACTGCACGTAAGCAAATCTTTAAAGGCAACAGTACATTTGAAAAGACTGTGCAATCCATATGGAATCTTTCATCATTGAAAAATACAAGTATGAAAGCCACCAACATTTTGATTGTGCATCAGATTCTTGCTAGAGTGTCTAGTACAATTCTGGAAATGGCACAGAATGATGTCAACGCTTTGGAGGGTGTAGTGGATATTTACAAAATCGGGTGGGGGACTTTGGTTATGTAGTGACACCAAAAATGCTTTGCTAGGGTAAATAAGGAAACATTTTCCAGAAGCAAAATTGTCTACAGAACAAAGAACAAAGAAAAGTACAGCACAGGAACAGGCCCTTCGGCCCTCCAAGCCCGTGCCGACCATGCTGCCTGACTAAACTACAATCTTCTACACTTCCTGGGTCCGTATCCCTCTATTCCCATCCTATTCATGTATTTGTCAAGATGCCCCTTAAAAACGTCATTATTGTCCCTGCTTCCACCACCTCCTCCAGTAGTGAGTTCCAGGCACCCACTACCCTCTTGTGTAAAAACACTTGCCTTGTACATCTACTCTAAACCTTGCCCCTCGCACCCTAAACCTATGCCCTCTAAACTTTGCCCCTCTCACCTTAAACCTATGTCCCTTAGTAATTGACCCCTCTACCCTGGGGAAAAGCCTCTGACTATCCACTCTGTCTATGCCCCTCATAATTTTGTAGACCTCTATCAGGTCGCCCCTCAACCTCCGTCGTTCCAGTGAGAACAAACCAAGTTTATTCAACCTCTCCTCATAGCTAATGCCCTCCATACCAGGCAACATTCTGGTAAATCTCTTCTGCACCCTCTCTAAAGCCTCCACATCCTTCTGGTAGTGTGGCGACCAGAATTGAACACTATACTCCAAGTGTGGCCTAACTAAGGTTCCATAGAGCTGCAACTTGACTTGCCAATTCTTGTACTCCATGCCCCGGCCAATGAAGGCAAGCATGCCGTATGCCTTCTTGACTACCTTCACCTGTGTTGCCCCTTTCAGTGACTTGTGGACCTGTACACCTAGATCTCTCTGACTTTCAATACTCTTGAGGGTTCTACCATTCATTGTATATTCCCTACCTGCATTAGACCTTCCAAAATGCATTACCTCACAATTGTCCGGATTAAACTCCATCTGCCATCTCTCGACCCAAGTCTCCAAACAATCTAAATCATGCTGTATCCTCTGACAGTCCTCATTGCTATCCGCAATTCCACCAACCTTTGTGTCGTCTGCAAACTTACTAATCCGACCAGTTACATTTTCCTCAATCATTTATATATACTACAAACAGCAAAGGTCCCAGCACTGATCCCTGTGGAACACCACTGGTCACAGCCCTCCAATTAGAAAAGCATCCTTCCATTGCTACTCTCTGCCTTCTATGACCTCGCCAGTTCTGTATCCACCTTGCCAGCTCACCCCTGATCCCGTGTGAGTTCACCTTTTGTACTAGTCTACCATGAGGGACCTTGTCAAAGGCCTTATTGAAGCCATATAGACAACATCCACTGCCCTACCTGGATCAATCATCTTTGACCTCTTCGAAAAACTATCAAGTTAGTGAGACACTACCTCCCCTTCACAAAACCATGCCGCCTCTCACTAATACATCCATTTGCTTCCAAATGGGAGTAGATCCTGTCTCCATAAGACCATAAGACATAGGAGCGGAAGTAAGGCCATTCTACCCATCGAGTCCACTCCGCCATTCAATCATGGCTGATTTCAACTCCATTTACCCGCTCTCTCTCCATAGCCCTTAATTCCTCGAGAAATCAAGAATTTATCAACTTCTGTCTTAAAGACACTCAACGTCCCGACCTCCACCGCCCTCTGTGGCAATGAATTCCACAGACCCACCACTCTCTCTGGCTGAAGAAATTTCTCCTCATCTCTGTTCTAAAGTGACTCCCTTTTATTCTAAGGCTGTGCCCCCGGGTCCTAGTCTCCCCTGCTAATGGAAACAACTTCCCTACATCCACCCTATCTAAGCCATTCATTATCTTGTAAGTTTCTATTAGATCTCCCCTCAACCTCCTAAACTCCAATGAATATAATCCCAGGATCCTCAGACGTTCATCGTATGTTAGGCCTACCATTCCTGGGATCATCCGTGTGAATCTCCGCTGGACCCGCTCCAGTGCCAGTATGTCCTTCGTGAGGTGTGGGGCCCAAAATTGCTCACAGTATTCTAAATGGGGCCTAACTAATGCTTTATAAAGCTTCAGAAGTACATCTCTGCTTTTATATTCCAAGCCTCTTGAGATGAATGACAACATTGCATTTGCTTTCTTAATTATGGACTCAACCTGCAAGTTTACCGTTAGAGAATCCTGGACTAGGACTCCCAAGTCCCTTTGCACTTCAGCATTATGAATTTTGTCACCGTTTAGAAAATAGACCATGCCTCTCTTCTCTTTTCCAAAGTGCAAGACCTCGCACTTGCCCACGTTGAATTTCATCAGCCATTTCTTGGACCACTCTCCTAAACTGTCTAAATCTTTCTGCAGCCTCCCCGCCTCCTCCATACTACCTGCCCCTCCACCTATCTTTGTATCATCGGCAAACTTAGCCAGAATGCCCCCAGTCCCGTCATCTAGATCGTTAATATATAAAGAGAACAGCTGTGGCCCCAACACTGAACCCTGCGGGACACCACTCGTCACCGGTTGCCATTCCGAAAAAGAACCATTTATCCCAACTCTCTGCCTTCTGCCTGACAGCCAATCGTCAATCCATGTTAGTACCTTGCCTCGAATACCATGGGCCCTTATTTTACTCAGCAGTCTCCCGTGAGGCATCTTATCAAAGGCCTTTTGGAAGTCGGGATAGATAACATCCATTGGCTCTCCTTGGTCTAACCTATTTGTTATCTCTTCAAAGAACTCTAACAGGTTTGTCAGGCACGACCTCCCCTTACTAAATCCATGCTGACTTGTCCTAATCTGACCCTGCACTTCCAAGAATTTAGAAATCTCATCCTTAACAATGGATTCTAGAATCTTGCCAACAACCGAGGTTAGGCTAATTGGCCTATAATTTTCCATCTTTTTCCTTGTTCCCTTGAACAGGGGGGTTACAACAGAGATTTTCCAATCCTCTGGGACTTTCCCGGACTCCAGTGACTTTTGAAAGATCATAACTAACGCCTCCACTATTTCTTCAGCTATCTCCTTTAGAACTCTAGGGTGTAGTCCATCTGGGCCCGGAGAGTTATCAATTTTTAGACCTCTTAGTTTCTCTAGCACTTTCTCCTTTGTGATGGCTACCATATTCAACTCTGCCCCCTGACTCTCCGGAATTGGTGGGATATTACTCATGTCTTCTACTGTGAAGACTGACGTAAAGTACTTATTTAGTTCCTCAGCTATTTCCTTGTCTCCCATCACTAGATTACCAGCGTAATTTTGGAGCGGCCCAATGTCAACTTTTGCCTCCCGTTTGTTTTTAATTTTAATGTATTTAAAGAAACTTTTACTATCATTCCTAATGTTACTGGCTAGCCTACCTTCATATTTGATCCTCTCTTTCCTTATTTCTCTCTTTGTTATCCTCTGTTTGTTTTTGTAGCCTTCCCAATCTTCTGACTTCCTACTACTCTTTGCCACATTATAGGCTTTCTCTTTTGCTTTGATGCATTCCCTAACTTCCTTTGTCAGCCATGGCTGCCTAATCCCCCCATCTGATAACCTTTCTTTTCTTTGGGATGAACCTCTGCACTGTGTCCTCAATTACTCCCAGAAACTCCTGCCATTGCTGTTCTACTGTCTTTCCCACTAGGCTCTGCTCCCAGTCGATTTTCGTCAGTTCCTCCCTCATGCCCCTGTAGTTACCTTTATTTAACTGTAACACCTTTACATTTGATTCTACCTTCTTTCTTTCAAATTGGAGATTGAATTCTACCATATTATGATCACTGCCTCCTAAGTGCTCCCTTACTTTAAGTTCTTTAATCAAGTCTGGCTCATTACATAACACTAAGTCCAGAATGGCCTGTCCCCTCGTGGGCTCCATCACAAGCTGTTCCAAAAAGCCCTCCTGTAAACATTCAATGAATTCCCTTTCCTTGGGTCCACTGGCAGCATTATTTACCCAGTCCACCTGCATATTGAAGTCCCCCATGATCACTGTGACCTTGCCTTTCTGACATGCACTTTCTATTTCGGGGTGCATTTTGTGCCCCCGGTCCTGACCACTGTTAGGAGGCCTGTACATAACTCCCATTATGGTTTTTTTGCCTTTGTGGTTCCTCAACTCTACCCACACAGACTCCACCATCATCTGACCCTATGTCATTTAGTGCTATTGATTTAATTTCATTCCTAATTAACAAGGCAACCCCGCCCCCTCTGCCCACCTCCCTGTCTTTTCGATAGGTTGTGAATCCCTGGATGTTTAAATGCCAGTCCTGAACCCCCTGCAACCATGTCTCTGTGATGCCTACCACATCATACCTGCCAGTCACAATCTGGGCCACAAGCTCATCTACCTTGTTCCGTACACTGCGCGCATTTAAATATAGCACCTTTAATTCTCTGTTGACCGTCCCTTTTTGTTTTCTTAGTGTGGTGGACCTTGGTTTACTGAGCCTTTCCATACACTCATATTTTGTGGGATGGGGACTATCGTAACCTCTCCTGAGTTTTGTCTTTTCGTGCTTTTTTGTATTCCTAAGCAGCTATGCTTCCCACTGATTACTTCACCTCTTGGTTCCCTGACTTCCCTTCTCTCTCCTCTTCTCCCCCCCCCCCCCCCCCCCCCCCCCCCAATCTTTAGTTCAAAGTCCTATTGACCACCCTATTTATTCTTTTCGCCAGAACACTGGTCCCAGCTCGGTTCAGGTGGAGACCATCCCAACGGTATAGGTCCCCCCTGTCCCAAAACTGATGGCAGTGTCCCATGAAAAGGAACCCCTCTTTCCCACACCACTCTTTCAGCCACGTGTTAACTTCCCTTACTCTTGCCTCCCTATGCCAATTTGCACATGGCTCGGGCAGTAATCCGGAGATTATTCTCTCCTGTAATTTCCCTACCACTGACGTAAGGCCCACCGGCCTGTCGTTCCCTGGATTATCCTTGCTACCCTTCTTAAACAGAGGAACAACATTGGCTATTCTCCAGTCCTCCGGAACATCACCTGAAGACGGTGAGGATCCAAAGATTTCTGTCAAGGCCTCAGCAATTTCCTCTCTAGCCTCCTTCAGTATTCTGGGGTAGATCCCATCAGGCCCTGGGGACTTATCTACCTTAATATTTTTCAAGACGCCCAACACCTCTTCTTTTTGGATCTCAATGTGACCCAGGCTATCGACACACCCTTTGCCAGACTCAACATCTATCAATTCCTTCTCTTTGGTCAATACTGATGCAAAGTATTCATTTAGTACCTCGCCCATTTCCTCTGGCTCCACACATAGATTCCCTTGCCTGTCCTTCAGTGGGCCAACCCTTTCCCAGGCTACCCTCTTGCTTTTTATGTGTAAAAAGCCTTGGGATTTTCCTTAACCCTATTTGCCAATGACTTTTCGCGACCCCTTCTAGCCCTCCTGACCCCTTGCTTAAGTTCCTTCCTACTTTCCTTATTCAACACAGTCTTCGTCTGTTCCCAGCCTTTTAACCCTGACAAATGCCTCCTTTTTCTTTTTGATGTGGCCTACAATATCTCTCGTTATCCAAGGTTCCTGAAAATTGCCGTATTTCTCCTTCCTCACAGGAACATGCCGGTCCTGAATTCCTTTCAACTGACACTTGAAAGCCTCCCACATGTCATATGTTGATTTACCCTCAAACGTCAGCCCCCAATCTAGGTTCTTCAGTTCCTGCCCAATATTGTTATAATTAGCCTTCCCCCAATTTAGCACATTCACCCGAGGACCACTCTTATCCTTGTCCACCAGCACTTTAAAACTTACTGAATTGAGGTCACTTCCCTAAATACTCCCTACTGAAACTTCTACCACCTGGCCGGGCTCATGCCCCAATACCTGGTCCAGTACAGCCCTTTCCCTAGTTGGAATATATTTGTTTTAAGAAGCCCTCCTGATGCTCCTTGCAAACTCTGCTCTGTCTAAGCCCCTGGCACTAGGTGAGTCCCAGTCAATATTGGGGAAGTTGAAGTCTCCCATCACACCAACCCTGTTGTTTTTACTCTTTTCCAAAATCTGTCTACCTATCTGCTCCTCTATCTCCCGCTGACTGTTGGGAGGCCTGTAGTAAGCCCCCAACCTTGTGACTGCACCCTTCTTATTCCTGATCTCTACCCATATAGCCTCACTGCCCTCTGAGGTGTCCTCTCGTAGTACAGCTGTGATATTCTCCCTAACCAGTAGCGCAACTCCGCCACCCCTTTTACATCCTCCTCTATCCCGCCTGAAGCATCTAAATCCTGAAACGTTTAGCTGCCAATCCTGCCCTTCCCTCAACTGGGTCTCTCTAATGGCAACATCATAGTTCCAAGTACTAATCCAAGCTCTAAGTTCATCTGCCTTACCCGTAATGCTCCTTGCATTAAAACATATGCACTTCAGGCCACCAGATCCGTTGTGTTCAGCAACTTCACCCAGTCTGCTCTCCCTCAGAGCCACACTGTCCCTATTCCCTAGTTCTCCCTCAATGCTCTCACCTTCTGACCTATTGCTCCTGTGCCCACTCCCCTGCCATACTAGTTTAAACCCTCCCGTGTGACACTAGCAAACCTCGCGGCCAGGATATTTATGCCTCTCCAGTTTAGATGCAACCCGTCCTCCTTATATAGGTCACACCTGCCCCGGAAGAGCTCCCAGTGGTCCAGATAACGGAAACCCTCCCTCCTACACCAGCTGTTTAGCCACGTGTTTAGCTGCTCTATCTTCCTATTTCTAGCCTCACTGGCACGTGGCACAAGGGAGTAATCCCGAGATTACAACCCTTGAGGTACTGTCTTTTAACTTTCTGCCAGCTCCCTGAACTCCTGTTGCAGGACCTCATGCCCCTTCCTGCCTATGTCATTAGTACCAATATGTACAATGACCCCTGCCTGTTTGCCCTCCCCCTTCAGGATGCCCTCTACCCGTTCGGAGACATCCTGGACCCTGACACCAGGGAGGCAACATACCATCCTGGAGTCTCTTTCACGTCCACAGAAGCGCCTATCTGTGCCCCTGACTATAAGAGTCCCCTATGACTATTGCTCTTCTGCGCTTTGCATGCTCCTAAGTGCATCCAACTGCTGCTCCAACTGAACCATGCGGTCTGTGAGTAGCTCCAGTTGGGTGCACTTTATGCAGATTAAGCCAACCGGGACGCTGGAAGCCTCCCGGACCTGCCACATCTCACAGTCAGAGCACTGCACCCCTCTAATTGACATTGCGTCAATTAATTAGTAAATTAAGTTTAAAAGTTTTTTTTTTTTTAAAAAGTTACTGTTAACTGACTAATTTGAGATCTGGCATTTATGGGCCAGGGTTTAGAAAACTCCAAAGTATATCATGGAGTTCACCTGACCTACACTGTTTATTGATTTTGGTTACGATGAGCACAAGAGCCTGCCTTTCAGGTGTTATTCAACAGAGGTTTTGGGTGCTTTCAATCAAAAAATAAGCTTTATTCTACAAATTTAGCTAACATTGTTATAAACACAGTAAGCATTTGTCAACTACAAACACACATACCCCACACAGCTACAGTAATCTATTCATAACCCTTAATAAATCCCCTTAACTGTTCCAATTTTAATAAGATCCCATAAACCAGAAACCCCTTTTCCAAGGTGTGGTCCAGCGCACAGCACTCAAGACCTGGCATTGATACTCTTGTTTCCTTTCCAAAACAGTAGGTTTGAATTCCTTTCAGAAAGCAATTATCTCTTTTCAAATTATCAAACAGACTGGAAACAGCTTTTAAAATGAAGAGAGAGACAGGCCAAGATACTCCTGTCTGAGTACAGCAGCCAAATGTGAAAACAAAAAGTGAAATCACAAAGCAGCTCCAAATCAAAGCGAAAGTAAAACCACAGAGCCAAAGCCCAGCTCCACCCCAACAATGACATCACTGAAGCTATGTGATAAGACAAAAGCATTTCTTAAATGACACCAGGGAGGATTTTATTTTACCCAGCAATTTGTGATCTGGGATTGCACTCAGCGATTGAAAAGAGATATTTGCCTGGTTATGGGGTAACGGGGGGGGGGGGGGGGGGGGGGGAGTAGGAATCATTGGCAACTGCTTCAAAAAGCTGGAAAAAAACAGTTGGCTACCTGGCTTCTGTCTGCTGTATCTGACTGGGTAGATGGAATCAAACTAGCAGTTGAATGGTCAAGAATGAGGGGCCACATATAAAGTTAAATTTAAGATATTTAAAATGGCACATGAGAAATTGCTTTAGAGTTCTGAGGTGGAGTTGACTTTCAAGGTTAGTGGAGGAAGAAGCTGCCAATATAGATTTGGAAAGGAGGATGCAGTGGACTTCGTTGAAGATTGCTGAACTAGAAAAACTGTAGGAGGAATGAGCATTGAAAGTTCAATAAGTAATTTTCAAAATGGGCTCCAGTATGGCTTTTTATGATTTTCTTTTCACTCTCCCAAAATCAACATTAAGCAAGTGACACAGCTGGGTCTGATTTGTTTAGTCCAAAGTATTTTTTTTTTTTTTTTTTTTTTTTGTGTGCTCTGCTTCCATTGGTGAAAATGTAGCCTCTCGGGTTTTGTCATGTATGGAGTGATTTTGCTCAAGTTCTTGAATTGGATTGCCTAACAAGTAATTGTGCTAAAATAAAGTTCATGGTCTTTCTAGGTGTAGAATGCAATGGCGGTAGTGGTCAAGAAGCAGATACATCCAGTGTTCCTGCAACAGAAGCTGACCAAGAAGTTCCTCAGGAAGCTGTTTTACCTGAATCAACACCAGGGGATTTTGACTTCAATGAGTTCTTTAACATGGAAAAGAGTGTCCCTGGACTGGCATCGGTAAGCGGACACTTCTGGTGTTGAGGCAGGGGAGTGCAATGATATTTTAATCCACAAGTAGATAACCACTGTTGGATAATGGATTCAAGGGGGAAAACCTATGACCCATGCTTGGGTTATACTGGGAATGCTTAACAAGATGGCAAATGCATATTGGCGTTTGAAAACCTTTTTTGCCTTCCAATTCACTTACTTGATCAGAACTTATCACCAGCATACGGTGATGCTAGATTCCAAAATGTACAACACAGCACAGTTTTAATACTTTCTGGATGCTAACTTTCTGGACGCTAATGTTTGAGGCATGCTTCATTTCATCCCTGCCACCTTTCCCATTGCCATCTGATTTACTGTTTTTCCTGCCTAGCCCCATCCTTCCAGCCTTGATTTGGAGGATTTATTTATCATTGCAATGGAATTTAGTTATTTCTATGTTTTGCATGGGTGGTCATGAATTCACGGAAATCCCTATCTATGTCCCTTTTTCATTTGAGGCGTTTGTGTCCTTATAAAATGTTAATTGGACTTGTCACTATGGGGCACCTAAAACTATTTAAAAGACCTTACTGTTGGATGTAGGTACAGGTGAATATATTGGACCATGAAAATACACTTGTTTGTACACTGGTGCATTTAAGGTGATGGATAGTCACAGCATGCAATGTTTTAACCTATGCTGCTATTTGTAATAAAAGTACTGGAGTATGTGCAGCAACATGTGCAGTTACAAGTATCAGCTTGATTAAAATATTTTGTGCGATTTCAACAAGGGGGAAGGGGAGGGGTGGTGTGTTTGGGCCACAGACCATGTGACTGCTTTTAGTACTGCCCTGGCTGAAGGGGTGTTGTTGGATGGAGAGTTCAAGGTTGGAAGTAAGCTCTGGACATGGATTCAGTGTTACATAGGATTGATTAGGCTTCCTTTTGCCAATCATTTAGCACATTTTATTACTTTGAATTAACTCATAACTGCTCCCCATGACACACCAATTGCTTAAAACTGCTTATAGTTGGCATGTGTACAATTTGCTTGTTGTTTGTCTTGCAGCAATGCCCTCCATTTGTTTTCAGCTGAGCATGGGCAGTGGATTCCAGAGGGCAAGACTGTGCCCAGTGATGGGATGAAGAGAGTGGGGTGGAAGGGGTTTGGAATGAATTGTCCAGTAGGACTTTGAGGATCTGTTTGCTGAGGCCACTGACTTGCTTTTCAAGGGCCAATGTTTGCTCAGTGTGAAGGAAGCCCAATAATTTGAATTGGCTGATGTGACTGACTAAACTGGCAAGAAGTCGTCTCAACATTTGTATGGTTTGCAACTTCAAAACTTTAGAGCGCCGCGTGTTTGGTCCAAATTCAGTGTCTCAAAGCTCAGCTGTTGCACTGACTATGTGGGGAGTGATTGAGGACTGAAAGAAGAAAGCAGATGATCTTATTTCTCCTGAAGCAGATGGTCATCCAGGATGTTAGCAAGTCAGGGAAAACAGCATTTGGAACAAATATGGGCGGCACAGTGGTTAGCACTCCTGCCTCACAGTGCCAGGAATCTGGGTTTGATTCTGACCTCGGGTGTGTCTGTGTGGAGTTTGCATATTCTTCCCGTGTCTGCATGCACTTTCTCCCACTGTCCAAAGATGTGCCGGTTAGGTGGATTAGATATGCTAAATTGTCCCTGGGTGGGGTTACAGGGCCGAAGTGGGCCTGGGTAGGCTGAATGGCTTGCTTCTGCACTGCAGGGATTCTATTCTATGAAGCTCTGGGTAGAAGAACATTTGCTGAGATGTTGGGGCCATAAAAATGGAGCTTTATGAAAATTAATGCCATGATCAGTTGATCTTACAGATGTTGAGGAATAGGAGGGGCAGTGATACTGATCAGGGTAGTTTCATACCCTTGGGGTCATAAAATTGAATTTATGGTGCAGAAGAAGGCCATTCAGCCCATCGAGTCTGGACCGGCCCTTGGAATGAGCAACCTGCTGAAGCCCACACCCTATCCCAGTAATCCTACCCAACATTTTTGGACACTAAGGGCAATTTAGCATGGCCAATCCACCTAACCTTCACATCTTTGGACTGTGGGAGGAAACCGGAGCACCCGAATAAACCTGCGCAGACACGTGCAGACTCTGCACACAGTGACCCAAGCTGGGAATTGAACCTGGGACCCTGGAGCTGTGAGCAACTGTGCTAACCACTGTGCCGCCGTGCTGCTCTCTGGGTGAATTGACAAGTTTAAGGTTACATCAAGGATCTCAAATGGAACACCTGTAATAGGGTGATGGTTGAAGAAAATAGAGCATTTGTGAATCGGGTGGAGATGAAACCCAGGAAGGGTCTAACAGCTGAGCTTGAGATGTAGAAGTATAACTTCGGTAGTTCGGAACTTGGTGTGTGCATGAGCTGCTGGCTGGGCTTCTGGAAGGGAGAAGTTTAATGTTGCTAGATGCAGGATGTTGACATGTCAAACATTGTCAAAAGACCTTGTGATCTATTGCATTTATTTTGCACATTTTCTTTGAGATGGTGGGCTGGGTAGAGCAATAAGCAAAGGCAACAAAGCTGCTTTTATAAAATGAATAAATTAATTTTGTTTGCTGTGGATTAGCATGGACCATGCTGGCAATGAAGAAGGTTTGCATTTCTTTAAAGGTGAATTCAATTGTCCAGCCTTGAAGATTTTTGGAATTCACATTTTCGGTTTGCTGTGGTGAGCTTTGACTGCAGCTGTGCACTGCACAAATGCATTTCTGTTGTGTATTGATGTACCTGAAGGAATCTAACGTCTAACATTTGCAACTGTTTTAAGTTGGAAGGAGAAAGAAAATTTAAATTTTTAGGTAATGCTTGATAAAAACAGTGATCCATCAACTGTCTAAAGGTCTCTGGCATCAATGAAACTTCCAAGGTATTGGCTGTAAAGAAACCTGCCATTTTGGCTTAAGTCTTATTGCAAGGCAAAATTCAGAAAGGCAGAAGAAATTCTTCAGATCTACTTGTAAATTTTCAAATTAATTGTTCAAACAACATGCCTTTCAAGGGAATATGACTCTTGATGTAAATCTTTCTAATGTACAATTAATTCTCTGGGACATTGAAGCTGTGTAAGTTTTCACTTCCTTTGAAATGATGGTGCCATGAGTATTGCAAGCAATTGGAAGACAAATGTTATGTTGGCCTATTCTGAAGGTGATTGGAGTGCAGGGATAAGGAAGTCTGGACCAATAGTTCCAGGGCTTCAGTGAAACCACAACTAAAATACTATGTGCTGTTTTGGTCTCCATATTTAAGGAAGAATGTACCTACATTGGAGATAGTACATTGAGGGTTCATGAGATTGGTCCCAAGAGGGTATGATGGACTAAGTAAATTGTGCCTACATACTCTCGTTTAGAAGAATGAGTCAGTCCCATTGGGACACTATTCCGAAGGGGCTTGACATGGTAGACACTGTTCTTTCCCTTGGCTGGAGAATCTAGAACAGGAGGGGCACAGTCTCCGAATAAGGAGTTGATCATGTAGGAATAAGATGAGAAATGTTTTCACTTGGGAATGTGATCTTTGGAATTCTCTACTGCAGAAGGTTGCAAATGCTTCATCGTTGAATATATTTAAGACTGAGGTGAAGTTTTGATCTTTCATGAATTGTATAGAGGGAGGGTGTGTAGAATAGAAATGTGGAGCTGAGGTAGATCAGCTACGATTGCAAAGAATAGCAATACAGATTTCTCTTCGCCTTCTATTGATGTATTATTACATCTCCAGTATTATTTGATACAGGGCTAATGAGATCACTGACTTAAAATATTAACTTTGAATATTTAGAGGCTCTCAACTGGTTTGGTGTGCTCGCACACTTCTTACCAAATTGGTGATACTTAAGGCTGCCAATAAAAGCTCAATTGAATGTCTATTATAATGCCCATCACTAACTATGAATGGATGTGTAACTAAAATTAAATGGTGTTATGATTTTTTTGGGAGGGGGTGATGTCTGTTGCACTAATTGAGCAGCCAGCCAACGATGTGGAGATGCTGTCAGCTGCCCCATCTGTCGTGTTGGGAAATGGAGTTCAAACTCATCATCCAAATTTAGCGCCAAGTCACTGTATGATGACGTAAGTTCAAAGCTCTTCTGTGTAGTTTGCTCATTGAATTTGACTTGATTATGACATATAATATTTGTTTTTGTTTTATTGATAAGATGATTGAAGAGGTGCTGGGCGAAGGATCTGTGTCATCCAGCCGGTTCAGCCAGTGGTTCTCGAGTAACTTGAGTAGACCAGGTAGTCGATCCAGTAGCTTGCGATCTACTCCACATGAAGAACTTGAAAGACTTGCTGGTAAGATCTTTTTGAATGCAAATAAATACATGACTTAAACTTTACAGACTTTCAAGCTTGTCTTATGTTCTTGTCTTGAGTGAACTGTGAAATGGAAATCTGACATTAGGGCCATATCAAATTGGGTAGATTATTTTCCAGTCTGCAGTTGTAAACAAAGTGAGCACTTAAATAAGGCATTATATGTTAAACCAAACTTGAGCACTGATCTTCGGGAACAAACTTGGAGTCCTGGTATCGTGATGGCTTAATTTGAGCACTGTATTAGGTCTCGGGTGAAACGGTGTAAAACTGAGGAACTTGAAATAAACTAGTATTGGTCTAAAAGGTTGACAGATTTTTGGACTGATTGACCTACATCCTAGGTTTTGAGGTAGCTACAGAGATAGTGATAGAACATAGAACATTACAGCGCAGTACAGACCCTTCGGCCCTCGATGTTGCGCCGACCTGTGAAACCACTCTAAAGCCCATCTACACTGTTCCCTTATTGTCCATGTGTCTATCCAATGACCATTTGAATACCCTTAGTGTTGGTGAGTCCACTACTGTTGCAGGCAGGACATTCCACACTCTTACTACTCTCTGAGTAAAGAACCTACCTCTGACATCTGTCTTATATCTATCTCCCCTCAGTATCTCCCCTCAATTTAAAGGTATGTCTCCTCGTGCTAGACATCACCATCCAAGGAAAAAGGCTCACTGTCCACCCTATCCAATCCTCTGATCGTCTTGTATGCCTCAATTAAGTCGCCTCTTAACCTTCTCTCTAATGAAAACAGCCTGAAGTCCCTCAGCCTTTCCTCATAAGATCTTCCCTCCATACCAGTAACATTCTGATATTTCTGAAATATCAGTGATATCTGATATTTCTGAAATATCAGTGATAACTGATATTTCCTAGATGCTTCGTCAGTTCCCATGAATTGGAATCTAGACCTATTCAAAGAAGGGGGAGGAGTTGTCAAACTGACAGCAAGAACCCACTATTCCTGAGAACGGGGCACAGACTCTTGTAATTGGACAGAGGCAGGCAGCATGGATTTGTGAAGTAACAAAGAAAAGTACAGCACAGGAACAGGTCCTTTGGCCCTCCAAGCCTGCGCCGACCATGCTGCCCGCCTAAACTACAATCTTCTACACTTCCTGGGTCTGTATCCCTCTATTCCCATCCTATTCATGTATTTGTCAAGATGCCCCTTAAACGTCACTATAGTCCCTGCTTCCACCGCCTCCTCCGGCAGCGAGTTCCAGGCACCCAATACCCTCTGTATATTAAAAGAAAACTTACCTCGTACATATCCTCTAAACCTTGCCCCTCGCACCGTAAACCTATGCCCCCTAGTAATTGACCCCTTTACCCTGGGAAAAAGTCTGACTATCCACTCTGTCTATGCCCCTCATAATTTTGTAGACCTCTATCAGGTCGGCCCTCAACCTCCTTCGTTCCAGTGAGAACAAACCTCCTTCGTTCCAGTGAGAACAAACCAAGTTTATTCAACCTCTCCTCATAGCTAATGCCCTCCATACCAGGCAACATCCTGGTAAATCTCTTCAGCACCCTCTAAAGCTTCCACATCCTTCTGGTAGTGTGGCGACCAGATTTATAGAACATAGAAAATACAGCACAGAACAGGCCCTTCGGCCCACGATGTTGTGCCGAACCTTTGTCCTAGATTAATCATAGATTATCATTGAATTTACAGTGCAGAAGGAGGCCATTCGGCCCCCTGAGTCTGCACCGGCTCTTGGAAAGAGCACCCCACCCAAACTCAGCACCTCCACCCAACACCAAGGGCAATTTTGGACACTAAGGGCAATTTATCATGGCCAATCCACCTACCCTGCACATCTTTGGACTGTGGGAGGAAACCGGAGCACCCGGAGGAAACCCACGCAGACACTGGGAGGACGTGCAGACTCCGCACAGACAGTGACCCAAGCCGGAATCGAACCTGGGACCCTGGAGCTGTGAAGCAATTGTGCTATCCACAGTGCTACCGTGCTGCCCACGGTATTGGACACTATACACTTAAGTGTGGCCTAGCTAAGGTTCTATACAGCTGCAACATTTTTATACTCCATGCCCCGGCCAATGAAGGCAAGCATGCCGTATGCCTTCTTGACTACCATCTCCACCTGTGTTGCCCCTTTCAATGACCTGTGGACCTGTACTCCTAGATCTCTTTGACTTTCAATACTCTTGAGGGTTCTACCATTCACTGTATAGTCCCTACCTGCATTAGACCTTCCAAAATGCATTACCTCACATTTGTCCAGAGTAAATGCCATCTGCCATCTCGCCGCCCAAGTCTCCAAACGATCTAAATCGTGCTGTATCCTCACTATCCGCAATTCCACCAACCTTTTGTGTCGTCTGCAAACTTACTAATCAGACCAGTTATATTTTTCTCCAAATCAAAAACATTTGACATCTTTGTAGCTGGCACATGGTAGGCAAGGGAACCAAGTATATTTAAATTTTCGAAAGTATTGCTGCACCACAAGTTACGACACAAAATTGCGTCTTATGGATTCTGTGTAATGCATGGATTAATCGATGCACAGAAAAGAGTAAGAATACATGGGTTAGAGGTTGGCAGACAGCAACTAGCTGGATATTGCAAAGATCCTCATTTGGATCATGGCTATTTCCAGTGGATGAGAGGACCTAGTCAAATGCGTAAAATGTTTGTTGACAATAGAAAGTAAGTGGACATTAAGCTGTGAGGATGATGTGCAGAGGGATAGACAGATTGCCATGTTCTTGCTCACTCAGATGAAATACAATGTGAGCTACTGTGTGAAGTAACTAACTTTTTTAGGACGGGAATAAAGCCAAGTACTTATTGAATAGTGAGACATTAGGAAATGTTGGTATTCAGAGGGACCTGGGTGCCCTTGACCATGAATCAACCAAGTTAATATGTAAACAAATTAGCAAGGCCAATAATATATTGGCCTTTAGTCCAAGTGTGGCCTCCCCAACTTTGGCTTATTTTGTCATATGAATAGTGTGCAGATTTCATCTCCTTGCCTCAGAAAGATGTATGTCTAGATGGGGTGCAACAGAGCTTCACTAGATGGGTAATGAGAAAGTTACCCTCTTGAGAGATTTATTAGACTAGGCCTGATGATCTAAATGAAACCTTACAAGATTCTTAAGGGGCTTGACCGAATAAATGCCAGGAGGATGATTCCCATGACTGGGGACTTAGTTTCCAAATAAGAGATCAGCTATTTAAGATTGAGAACAAGATTGAGCTGTGGGTGCTCTGTAGTACAGAAGGAGGACATTCGACCCATCAAGCCTGCACTGACCCCCTGGAAAGAGCATCCCACCTAGGGGCAATTTAGCATAGCCAATCCACCTTATCTACACATCTTTTGACCGTGGGAGGAAACCGGAGCACCCAGAGAGAATCCACACAGGTATGGGAAGCATGTGCAGCACACTAGGTCAGAATTGAACCCAGGTCTCTGTGCTGTGAGGCAGCAGTGCTCACCACTGCCACCGTGCCAAAGACACTTGACATTTCTGGGTACTGAGGGAATTGAAAGGATCTGAAGAAGGCTTGAATGACCCCGTGCTCCTGTCTGAACTATGAAATTATGTAAACCCTAACTCTGCTGCAAAATATGGCAAGTATGATTTTTAAAAATATATAATGAGGAAGGTGTTTGAACTTGATTCTAATTCAAGTGATCGAATTGCAACCAAAAAAGTAGCAAAGATTTGTAGGAAGCATTTGGATCAAGTACGCAAATGGTACATTTATACTGAAGAATTGCATATTTTAACATACTCTTATGAGATATATGAACGGTAAAAGTAAATTACTGCTGACTCTGGAATCTGAAACAAATGCTGGACAATCTCAGCAGGTCTGACAGCATCTGTGGCGAGAGAAGGGAGCTAACGTCGTTTTGAGTCTGAATAATTTTGTCTCGGCTAAAGAAAACTGGAAATAGGTTGAGATTTACACTGGGGGGGGGCATGGAGTAGTGGGACTGGGTAGAGGACCAGTGATGGGTGACATTTGACCAAGATGTGGATAGAAAGACGAGAAATGTACATGGCGGCGATGATGGCTAAGAAAGGTGCTGCTGGTGTCACAAAATGGCAGAAGAGAAGTTAAGCAGTGTGTCAAAGGACAACCTGGAACAAAAAACAAATGGCCCGACTGGGGTGAGGGAAAAATGGATCACTGGAAGAAATGAAAATTAATTGATAGAAATAAAAATGGGGTGAAGGTGGAGGAGAGAGTCCACAGTACGTTGAACTAATCTGAAGATGTAATGCTGTTCCTCCACTTTGTCATGGGATTCACTGGAACATTGCAGCGCATTGGGCTTCACTGGAATATCGCAGCAGGCCAAGGATGGACATGAGAGCAGGACGGCGAGTTGAAATGGCAAGCGACTGGAAGGTCTGCGTCCTGCTTGCAGGTCGACTGAATGTATTCTGCAAAATGGTCACCCAGTCTGCGTTTAGTCTCAAATGTAGTGGACTGCATTGGGAACAACAAATGCAATAGACCAGATTGAAGGAGGTGCATGTGAAGCGCTGCTTCGAATGTTCAGGCTGTTGGATAGTCAGCAAGAAGGGTGTTGCACTTTCTGCAATTGCACAGGAAAGTGCTGTTGGAAGAGGGTGAGGTTTTGGGGGTGGAGTGGACCAGAGACTCTTGGAGGGAATAGTCCCTATGGAATGCTGACGAGGGAAGTGAGGGGAAGATGTGTTTGGTGGTGGAATTGTGCTGGAGTTGGTTGAACTGGTGAACGGATATATGAATTGTGGACAGTGACTTGGGGCAAATAGACTTGGAATTTTACTGTTGGAATAATCCACCATTGCTCAAAATGAAAGTTGATGGGTGCAAAATGTTAGGGGTCAAGGAGAATGATGTACCCCAAGGTTGAAGGAAATCTTTTGTTTCAGTAGGACATGGGTTTGTTTATGTTCTTAGCAATCTAGTTTATTTTGTACTCTACTCGTTTCTGCAAGTTCAACTAGTACTTAATAGCACCTTTTAGAGCTCCTTTGAAATGAGGTCAGGAACCTTAATAACAAGTATATTTAATTTAGTCAAGCGCAATATTGTGCTTGACAAGCAGTCAATGCAAATAATGATTTCCAAGCTTAAAACTTATCATTTCATTAAGCAAAATATTAAAAGAAATAAACCCCTTGACCTATCAAATCTATTTTGGTGCTAATTGAGGTCGGGTATCGCATGAATCCTTACTGAGCCGCATGTGGCTAAGAAGTACAGGTTGGTTAGATTCTGTACTGGAGCAATTCAAACTATATAGAAACTGACCAGTCCTACTGTGGGCCATGATTGCATCTCCCCTTTGCCCCAGTGGAATGGACATTTTGCTGCGTTTCAGAGTCCTGTTCTTGCCCTGAAGTGGAAAACTGCTATCAACCGTACTTTCAATTTCCATCTTTCTCTCTCTTTCACATGGTCTTTCTTGACTTCTCCACCTTTCTGGGATTACATTTTAATCACTTGAGCTACCATAAATAAAACCAAAAAGAAAATGCTGGAAAATCTCAGCAGGTCTGGCAGCATCTGTCGGGAGAGAAAAGAGCTAACGTTTCGAGTCCAGATGGCCCTTTGTCAAAGCTAAAGACCGAGAAAGTGGGAAATATTTATACTGTGGAGTGAGAATGAAAGATGAGTCATAGCCCCAGAAACCCAGGGAAACTGGGTGCTAAAAGCCACAAAAAGCAAGGGGAAAGAGTGCTAATGGCAGTCCCCAGAGAACAAAAGGTGTGAAAGGCCAAACCGTAGATTCACCTGAGCAAGAAGCAGTGCTCCAAAGGCTAATGATTCAAAACAGACTTGTTGGACTTTAACCTGGTGTTGTAAGACTTCCTCCTGTGCTCGCCCCAGTCCAGCGGCGGCATCTCCACAAGAGGGTAAACTGTGACAGATGTAGATGTGAGCATAAAGATCTAGGTATTTGAGTATAAAAATTGGCAAGTCCTGTTGCAGCTGTATAGAACCTTAGTTAGGCCACACATGGAGTATAGTGTTCAATTCTGGTCGCCACATTACCAGAAAGATGTGGAGGCATTGGAGAGGGTGCAGAAGGGATTTACCAGGATGTTGCCTGGTATGGAGGGCATTAGCTATGAGGAGAGGTTGAATAAACTTGGTTTGTTCTCACTGGAACGACGGAGGTTGAGGGGCGACCTGATAGAGGTCTACAAAATTATGAGGGGCATAGACAGAGTGGATAGTCAGAGGCTTTTTCCCAGGGTAGAGGGGTCAATTACTGGGGGGCATGGGTTAAAGGTGTGAGGGGCAAGGTTTAGAGGCGATGTACGAGGCAA
This sequence comes from Scyliorhinus torazame, assembly GCF_047496885.1. Classification (NCBI taxonomy): domain Eukaryota; kingdom Metazoa; phylum Chordata; class Chondrichthyes; order Carcharhiniformes; family Scyliorhinidae; genus Scyliorhinus; species Scyliorhinus torazame. The sequence goes on from NC_092707.1 coordinate 102,039,373, forward strand.
GTTCTTTTACACGAGGATAGTAGGTACCTGGAACTCGCTGCTGGAGGAGGTGGTGGAAGCAGGGACGATAGTGACGTTTAAGGGGCGTCTTGAAAAATACACTACTAGGAAGGGGATAGAGGGATACGGACCCCGACCCCGAAGTGTAGAAGGTTTTAGTTTAGACTGGCAGCATGGTCGGCACAGGCTTGGAGGGTCGAAGGGCCTGTTCCTGTGCTGCATTTTTCTTTGTTCTTTGTGGGGAGGGGAAGAGGGAAGCAAAGGGGAGAAAGGGTAACGAAAGGTTGATAAGATAGGGGTGGGGGGGGGGGGGGTGAGGTGAGAGAAAGAAATGGTAAAATTGAAATGGGATGAGAACAAATGGGTCGAGGTGGGGTCGAGCTAATCATCTGAAGTTGTTGAATTCGATCTTGAGACCGGAAGGCTGCAGTGTGCCTAACCGGAAGATGTTCCTCCAGTTTGTGTTGAGCTTCACTGGAACATTGTAGCAGGTCAAGGATTGACATGTGGGCATGGGAGCAGGGTATTCTGGTGAAATGGTAAGCATCTGGAAGGTCAGGGTCCCAAATGCGCACAGACTGAAAGTGCTCAGCAAAGCGATTACCCAGTCTGCGTTTGGTCACTCCGATTATAGAGGAGACCACATTGGCAGCAGCGAATGCAATAGACCAAATTGGGAGAGGTGCAAGTGAAACCCTGCTTAACCTGGAATGCGTGTTTTGGGCCTGGGATGTTGAGCATGGAAGAGGTAAAGGGGCAGGTGTTACACATTCTGCGATTGCATGGGAAGTTCCCATGGGTGATGGGTGAGGTGTTGGGTATGGTGGATGAGTGGACTAGATTATCTCGGCGGGAACGGTCTCTATGGAATGCTGACGGAGGGAATGAAGGGAAGATGTGTTTGGTGGTGACATCACGCTGGAGTTGGCGAAAATGGCGGATGATTATGCTTTGCATACGATGTCTGGTGGGGTGAAATGTGAGAACGAGGGGGACTCTATCCTTGTTCTGGGAGGGCGGGGAAGGGGCGAGGGTAGTGCCGCGGGGGATGACCACACTGTTGAGGGCCCTGTCAACAACTGTAGGTGGGAAATCATGGTTGAGGAAGAAGGGACACATTTTCGAAGCACCATTTTGGAAAGTGGCATCATCGGAACAAATATGATGGAGGCAAGGGAGCTGAGAGAAAGGGATGGAGTCCTTACAGGGTGTAGGGTGCAAAGAGCTGTAGTCCAGATAGCTGTGGGAGTCGGTGGGCATCTGGTGGATATTAGTAGATGGTCGATTGCTGGAAATGGAGACAGAAAGATCAAGGAAGGGAAGGGAAGTGTCTGAGATGGACCAGGTGAAAGTGATGGAGGGGTGGAAACTGGAAGCGAAGTTGATGAATTTTTCCAGGTCTGGACGAGAGCATGAAGCGGCACAAAAATACTCATCACTGTAATGGTAAAGGAGTTGTGGGAGGGGACCCAGGTAGGCCTGGATCAAGGAATGTTCCACATACCCCATAAAAAGGCAAGCGTAGCTAGGACCCATGCTGGTAACCATTGCTACACCTTTAATTTGGAGAAAATGGATGAGTTAAAGGAGAAGTTGTTGAACGAGTTCAGCCAGGCAGAGGAGAGTGGTGGTGGATGGGAATTGACCAGGCTTCTTTTTGAGAAAGAAGCTTGGAACTCTCAGGCCATCCTGGTGTGGGATGGCGGTGTAAAGAGATTGCACATCCATGGTGAATATGCACATCCATGGTGAATCGGAGGCGGTTGGGGCCCGTGAACTGGAAGCTGTCAATATGACGCAGGGCATCCGAGGAATCCCAGATGTAGGTGGGGAGGGTAAGGACCAGAGGAGTGAGGATGGAGTCCAGGATGGGGCAGGAGCATGCTAACACTGGGCCTGCCGGGACGGTCTTTTTTTGTGGAGCTACCATTCTTTCAATTTGTCACATCTGTTTTGAAGGTGCAATTTTTTATTCCCGATCCCACCAGCAAGGATTGCCCTTGACTGTCCATTTTGTTTCTCACACTGGAGTGCTCTCTTTCTCCTCCCCATCCCCCCTCTCACAATCATTGTGGGTTTCCCCTTTCCCTCTTCCTCGCAGCCTTCAGCAGCTCAATAGCCACTTCCAGCATGTACTGCCACCAAACCTCCCATCTTCACTCCTGCATGCAGAAGTGACTTTCCTTCCTTGGTCGATTCCTTAAACATCCCCTATCTTGTGTGGCAGCCTTCCACATGAGTTTAGGAGATACCACACTTGCTGTTCTACCTCTTCTCACTGTCCAAACACTCCTTCCAGGTGAAAGTGATTTATTTTGAAGATTAGTTTCATGTAGTATACTGTAGTTTCTGATCACAACATGATGGTGAAGACCAAATGACTACTTTGGTTCACACTTGCTCAATAACCTGAGCTCCCAATTACCTATCATCTTGATGCTATACCTGTTCTCTCCCTGGCCTTTTTGATCTGTTAGTGTTCCAAAGAAGCTCAATACGAGTGTGAGGAATGCCACCCTATCTTTCGAGTTGACACTTGCTCTGGACTTGGATGGAAACCTCTGCTCACGCAGTATTTTGCATCGTTTCTCTGGTTTGTTTTTCTCTTTGTTTCAGCTGCTGCATGAAGGCAAAATATTCATCCTGCATGGGAGATCTAGACATTTTTCCATTTACACTCTTTGGCCTTGTACCATGAAACCATTGGTCACTTAATCTGTCCTGCCTACTCCCTTTTATACCCTTCACGTTTTTTTCTCTTTTCTCTTCCCCCCCCCCCCCCCCCCCCCCCCCCCCCCCCTGTTTTTAAAAAGAATACAAAATTTCGAGCACCCAATTATTTTTTTCTAATTAGGGAGCAATTTAGCGTGGCCAATCCACCTACCCTGCACAACCTTGGGTTGTGGGGGCGAAACCCATGCAAACACTGGGAGAATGTGCAAACTCCACATGGACAATGACCCAGAGCCGGGATCGAACTTGGGTCCTCGGTGCCTTGAGGCAGCATTGCTAACACTGTGCCACCGTGCTGCCCCTTGTTCTGGCCCTGTTGCTGCTAATGCTTCTGCTTCCATTTTCAGTAAAGCTCAGCTGTAAACAAAATTCTAAAAGTTGAGCTTTAAAGTAACGATTGGAATTGAAGGATGGTGATTTAATTGTGACCTGTAATATAACATCTGAGTGTTATTGCCATTCAAGTTTTGGCCACTCTTTTTAGTGAATGTGAATAGTTGATGCACTCGCCCTGCCAAACGTGCAAGTTCTTTTGTTGGTCTGCATGCAATAGGTTCCCTCCCTAACAGCACTGTGGGCATACCTACACCTCTGGGACTGCAGCGGTTCAAGAAGGCAGTTTATCACCTTCTGAAGGGCAACTAGGAATGGGCAATAAATACTGGCCTAGCCACATCCCGGAAATAAATTAAAAATAATAGGGAGTTGAAACTCCGACAGAAGGTTTTTATCTCCAGGTGGAGTCCAGGGCTCGTGACTTATTCCGATGTAGTCATGCCATTACAGAATCGTTATGGTGCAGAAAGAGGCCGTTTGGCCCATCTTGTCTGCACCAGCTCTGCAAACGAGCATTGATTTATATCATTCTTCTGCCCCCCCCTGCTCATTTTTCCCTTATCCCCTGCTCACTGTTTCGATTCAAACAATCATCTAATGCCCTCGAATGCCTCGATTGAACCAGCCTCCACTATAATTCAAGGCAGTACATTCCAGACCCAAACCACCCGTGTGGAAAGGTTCCAGGATAGCCACTCCAAACCTTCACGCAGCCTGAAAAATATTCATTGACCATTGTTCTCTGCTTCCTACTATCCAGCCAATTTTTTGCTATTGACCCTTTTATTCCATGAGCTATAGCTTTTTTTCACATGTTTCATGAATGCTGCATTAATGAAGATACCTCATTGTTGAGCTGATATATTTGCCAGAACGATAAGATCACATTGCATTATTTGAACAGGTTCATGGAGTCCATCTACTGTTTTGGTCAACATCACTTCCTTACTGACCGGCCCAGCTTTCATGGTCAACAGCACTTCCTTGCTGACCGGCCCAGCTTTCATTTTGGACACAATTCAGTGCTATATTTGTCTAATGACTGTACTTATTTCAGTAGGTGACGAAAAGTAATGAAAGGCATTGCATGTTCTTTTGTCACAAAATAAATGTGGAAAGCTTGAGGCCCAAAATATTTTTGGACTTTATTGTAATTTCACGATTGAACAAGGAAAATAACTGACATGTAGCTCCTTTTATAGATAGTGATGGAATTAAATGTTACTATAAATAGCATGATGTTGATGCATTTCTAGGCATAGGAGTGAATGACATGCTTATTGATTAACAGTTAAGTATGAAAATGTTGCATTGCTTGTCTCTACACACTGCCAGCATGCAGCCAAGAAAAGGATGCCTGATATGATTGGTTACCTCTAAATTGTTATTGCTAGATACTTAGCTGCCATCTAAGATGAGACATGGCTGCAACAAGTGGCTGCTTCCGTGCCCCCCCCCCCCCCCCCCCCCCTCCCCATGCTATACATTTTTTAGCATTCTTGTCAAAGCTGGGACAATGTTGATGTAAAACTATCAAGAATATGCCAATTCCTGATTAGCTACCTGTCCAACTCGGTTGTTCATGTGCTGTATGTTTGCTAAGCATTATTTTTGCTTTGGACAGGTCTTGAACAGAGGATCCCAACACCTGTTTCACAGCTCGGTAACTACTTTGCTCCCATTCAATCGAGAGAAGATAATAAGGATGTTAATAAAAAGGTTGATATTCTAGAGATACTGCGAAAAGCAAATGTGGATGTGAAACCACTGCTGTCCAATCTCACTGCCAACAAGGAGAAACTAAAGGAGAGTTGTATGTGTCTATTTTTGTACTTTTCTCAGCTGAGCGTCGTTGAAGTGCAATCTCAAACTTGCCCAGTGGCTCGTCAGAAGCTTTGAATGAGTTGCCAACCATATGTTTCTAACTGATCTCATTTTGGGCTGACTTATGTTTCTTTGCAAGATGGCATCAGTACTCTTTAGTTGTGTTGAGATTTTTGGTGCATTTGTCAAGGCAACAAATTGTCCAGGCAGCTTCAGTGATCATGTAAACATGCTGAATCTGTTTTTTTTTTTTTTTTTTTTTTTTTTTTTTTTTTTTTTTTTTTTTTTTGCAGCTAGTAATTGAAGCCTGTTATGGCATCTGGGAGTATTGTTGTGTTCAGTGAATCATGGACAAAATTCCAAGCTTCCAGTTATAATTGATAGAACAAGGGGTAACAAAGCAAATGTCCACCCAAAGTTGGTTGTGACTCAGTCAAAAGCTTTTGTATCCAAGAAATTGAGCATGGCCTGAAGTTTAGTTGTCCTTTGCGAACGTGGCAGCCTGTATTGATGTAAAATGTGAATTTGTATGCTGACTGAAGACAAAATTGCATGTTTCCATCGCAGCATGAATGGAGTGCCCACTTTTTAACTCTGACAATTACTGCAAGTGTCAATGGGGATGTGTAATTGTCTTCATCTGCTTTACAGCACAGACTGGAGTGGTGCTATCTGTGGAGGAAGTGGAAGCGGGGCTGAAAGGCCTCAAAGTGGAACCAGAAAGGAAACTTGCCACCCCATTCATGGTGGAACATCTGGAACAAACTTTGACTGCAGCGTCAGGCCCCAAACTAATACAACAGAGAGATACGGACATGACTGCTTTCAATAAACTGGTTAACACTATGAAGGCAAGTGGGACTCTGCCATCACAACCAAAGCCCCCTGTAAGTAGAAGGTTGACCGTAGATTCAAGTCTCTGACTTGATCTTGTTTTTATGTAGTGGCTTGACTATTTCATATGTAGTGATGGGCATAATAGGCAATGTCATAACAAAAATTGAGCAGAACTTTGAGATTTGAGTTGTGACTATGAAGCCCCAACACTGGGCTATCACTCGTAGTAAAGCAAGGGATAATGTGTGACCATTTTGTAGCATTTGATTATACATCTATTATGCCTTGTATTTTCTGAATGTTATTTGCATACCCAAGTTATGAAAGCCTTCTGAATATTACAACCAGCTCCATGTGAGTGAAGGGCAAAATAATAGACCTTTTTAAAAGGTTTCCAGTGTATATTTAGCTTGGATGATGTATATTTATCTATTGAAGCTAGTTTTGAAGTGTTTTTTTTTAAAAATGTCCGCATAGTTCTAAGCTTTTGGAATAGCTGCTCTGTAGCATTTTACCTAATGAAAATAGATGATCTTTCTGTCATTCTGTTGGGAAATTGTTAAATATGTTCGATTGTTTTCTAATTTGCAATGATAATTTGCAATTAATTTATTTACTAACTCATTTTCCCTAACTCCAAGGTACGTTGTTGACTCAACTGCCAACTATACTGACAATTAATTTTTCATATGTTGCATTGGAAATGAGATTGACAATTGGATCCAATAGTAGTAAATTTATCGGTGCAAAAATTGACCCGTAATTGCTGGTGGGGTTATTTGACAATAGTGCCTCTTTCAGCTTGGTCTCTACTGAATACTGCCTGGTACTAAAATGCAATCTACTTGAGTTAGCCAAAGCTTTTGATTTTCTTTGTTGAACTGTCACAAATAGGAATTGTTGATGATGAAATTTCCTACTTTTGGAAAATGCTAGCTGCTGAATTCCAAATATAATGGGCTTCACTGAAGTAGGTACTGTTGTTCAATGTACAGAATTGTTCCTTACAGAGCAATAATTGTGCTCAATTTGAGCTATTTGTATCTCAACTTTGGTTTTAACTGTGGCAGTCAGAAAGCTGAATTTGTCCGAGACACTTCGGGTGTAGTTACACCATTGCACAAGTCCAGATAAGCTCAAAATATACGTTTATTGGCCCTTTTTGTGGCTGCAAAGAAGCATGGGGAATTTTGGAATGTGATTTTCCTCTTTGATCTCTTGGATCTGGAAGTCTTGTTTCTCCAATTGGTTGCAAAGGTCTGTGGCCCATTCTTTAGTTAAAAGATTCTACGTAGTGTATCTGCTTGGACCAAATTTTGCATTTTTGTATAGGAGATTCTACCACTCCATGTAATGGGACCTCCATCGCCAGATATTCTAGGTGACCTGCTTGGCAGTCAGAATCATCATACGTCTGCTTTACTAAATCAGCGAGTCCATGCCTCTCCAATATCAACATTCCAGCAGCCATCCCCATCAGAGTTCTTCAGAGTCAAGTCACCAATTGGTAAGTCCTAAAATCTCCAACATCAAATTGCACATGACAGTAATGTCGTCTACTATGTGCCTTTTAACTGCCACCAGTTTTACAGTACTAGTTTATCTTGATATATTTAAGGAGCATATTTGTACTGCACTTGTGGCTGTCAGACTGTATTTGAGATATATAAGCCATTTTGAGGCTTATGGAGACAACATTTTAAATGCTTCAGTATACAGGGTTAATGATCCATTCATTTGAACTCTAGTCTTTGACCTTCGCAAAAATAATAATTCCTACCTGGTCTGTAATCCCTCACTTCTGTTCACTAGTAAAACTAATCAATTTAAAGGATATGGTGTGTTCATGTCACTGGATTAGTAATCAAAGTCCGTACTAGTGCTGTAGGAACATTAATTCCTGTCCCACCATGGCAACTGGTGGAAATTTAATTCAAACCATCTGAAATATAAAGCCGGTCTCAGTAATGGTGAGCATATTACTGTTGTGCAAACGCATCTGGTTCATTGATATCCTCGTTAGGGTAGAGAAGGAAATCTGCCATCCTTGCCTTGTCTGGACTGCATGTCACAACTGCCCTCTGAAATGGTCCAGCACGCCACTTGGCAATGAAGGACTGGCCTTGCCTGTGACACCCACATCGCATGAGGAAAACAAAAAATCTCTTCTTTTTTTTTGTGCATTAGGTGGTGTGACTGGGTTACGGGGATAGAGTGGAGGCATGGGCTTAAGTAGGGTTCTTTTTCCAAGGGCTGGTGCAGACTCGATGGGCTGAATGGCCTCCTTCTGCATTGTAAATTCTATGACTTCTTAGGGAGTGTAATTGCTATTACATGAGCTGCATGAGGAGATACAATCTGAAATGAGTGAATTAAATTTTCCAAGTAGTCGCAAAGCAAGTCGAAATTTAAAATTTCATGGAACAAGCTAATTAATGTTGAGGTTCACAAAAGTTGCCGATAGGATATAGGATAAAGTTTTGCAAGTAGTTTACTAATGGTAATAGAAAATGTCTAAAAATGATGGCTGAAAGAAGTGAGATGGAAGAGCTGGAGGGTGTTGTCTTGCTTTTTCCAAGGGAATGGAGTGCTTAAACCGACATTTGAGCCCTTAGTTGCAGCATAAATGCTACTTGTAGTAAATGACAGTGTGACAGGAAATAGTTTGTTTGCAACTATAACAGTCATTGGTACCAGATACTGTCCTTCCAATTTTACTCTTTGTAGGTTATGCTCCAAATGCACCCCACATTCGTGATCACTTCCAAGGATTGCCATTGCCCAAAAATGTATCTCCTATCCCAGCTCCACAGGTATGAAAAACCTTAATTACAATTGTTTTGAGAAGCTGACTTTTTATTTCCCCAGGAAGATGACTAATGATTGTCAAATGTTATTTTAATATAAATCTCAACGTCCAACCGATTAGTGCTTTAACTCATTGTGGCTTAACAGCCAATTGTCTATCCTGATGAATGTTGCTCAGTTTGTACCTTCACTTTTGATTTTTCCATCTTTTGAGGCTGTTTTGGCTCAACATGATCTATTCCTCATGGCTTCAGATTAATTAGAGCATGCAAACCAGTCAGGAGTTGACTCTTGCTGTGTATTGCTCACCTATATGGTGACTTTCCCCTTCGAAAGAGACAAACTTTGATGTGCAACAAACTCTCTCTCCAGGCAGAACTGCCAATAAGGTGCTCAAACACAAGTAACTCGTGCAAAAATTGTTTCTGTAATGAATCATTTCCTCCAAACCTGTTGCCTCCTGTATGAATAAATGATTAACCAATCGAACAAATGACTGCTTGCTGTGAATGGGAACAGTGGAAAAGGCCCCATAGTAAACCTTTTCCACACATGGTGACTAGATTATCTTGCGTTAACATACCACAATTTGGTCCATTTGCAGTAATGAACTGTATGTAACTTGTATGAATCCACACCTCATTCCAATCCAATTATACAGTGCAACATTGCATTTCCAACTCTTCGATTTTGGTCTTTGCTACTAAATGCTGTAGTCTTCCTTGTAGTTTCTTTAATTTAAAACTGAACTCGGTTCTTTGATATATTCTAGGCTGTTACTCCATCCCAACTGAATATGCGACAAGGGGCCATGGAAGGCCTTCCCTTTGCACAAGATTTGCATATGCCAGGTGGGGATGTTTACCAACCTGGATATGGAAAGATGCACCATGATCCCAGCAGAGATGGCTATCGGGTCAGGTATGGAAAAGTGCACAGTTGCCGTACATAAAATCAATAACACTGTAAACGTTTGTACATACGTAGGACTTGGGATCAGTAGTAGGCCATTCAGCCCTTTGAACCTGCTCTGTTATTCGAAGGGGCGGTACGGTAGCACAGTGGTTTGCACTGTGCTTCATGGCACCAGGAACCTGGGTTCGATTCCCAGCTTGGATCACTGTGCGGAGTCTCCACGTTCTCCCTGTGTCTGCGTGGGTTTCCTCCGGGTGCTCCGGCTTCCTCCCACAAGTCCTGAAAGACGTGCTGTTTAGTGATTTGGACATTCTGAATTCTCCCTCTGTACCCAACCCGGTAACCGTTGACTCCTTTGTCGCTCAAATCTGTCCAGTTCTGTCTTGAATAAACTTGGGATACATTTTTGTTGCAGTCATTACTGTGGATTGTAAATAGCTGAGGCTCCAACCTTGCAGGACTTTATTAGTTATGCCAATAGCCTGCCAACCTTTATTTCCTGTTTATCCCTACACCTGCCTGTCGACCAAACCACCATTCATTCCAGTATATTAACTCCCAACTCTTAAGGGGGTAGTGTCAGCGGTTTACGGAGCTATTTTGGAAGAGGAGAAGGCACCACTGGAAGGGATCAAAGCAAAGTGGGAGGAAGAGCTGCGAGAAGATATGGAGGAGGGGTTCTGGCGTGAGGTGCTCTGGAGAGTGAATGCCTCCACCTCGTGCGCGAGGTTGGGGCTGATACAGCTGAAGGTGGTATATAGAGCACACCTCAAGGGCGAGGATGAGCCGATTCTTTGAAGGAGTAGAAGATGTGTGTGAATGTTGCGTGGGGGGGGGCTCGCTAATCACTCTCATATGTTTTAGGCCTGTCCAAAGCTAGAGGATTACTGGAAGGTTTTTAGGGTAATTTCTAAAGTGGTGCACATGAAACTGGACCCGGGCCCCCGGGAGGCCATATTTGGGGTGTTGGACCAGCCAGGGTTGGAAACTGGTGCGGAGGCAGATGTTGTAGCCTTCGCCTCGTTGATCGCCCAGAGTCGGATCCTGATGGGCTGGAAAGCAACCTCTCCACCCTGTGCTTTGGAGTGGCGGGGGGAGTTGTTGGAATTCTTGACTCTTGAGAAGGAAGGATGGAGGGGTTCTACAATTCATGGGCATTATTCATTATGCACTTTCAAAAACTGGATAACATTGAACATTAGGTTCAATTAGAACATTAGGAAGAGAGAGGAGGGCTGGGAGGAGGGGGGGCGGTGTGTGTTGATGGTGACTATGGGTGATTCCTGATTCCTTTTTGTCATTTGTTTATGTGAACACGTGGCCTAATGTTTGGGAGGGAGAATGGGATTGTTGTTATTGATATGGGGGTTGACATATTTGTTACTGATTATTGTTTGTTAGTGGGTGTAAATTTGGGAGAAAATGTGAAAAAGGAGGAGAATAAAAAATATTTATTAAAAAAAACTCCCAGCTCCCATCAGCCCGTAGATTGTGTATTAACCTTGCATGCGGGGGAAAAAAAGCATTAAAAGTATTAGCAGACTACTCGGCCCTTCAAGCCTGCTCTGCCATTCAATAAGATCATAGCTGATTTAACTGTAACCACCTGCTTCTCTCTCTCTCTTCCACCCCCACAAGAGAAACATCCCCAACAACATTCACCATGTCAAGACCCTTCAAGATAAATGTTTCAATCAAGCCGCCTCTTAACTCTCGCTAAACTCCAGTGGATACAGGTTGAGCCTGTCCAACCTTTTTCCCATTCCTATTATTAGTCTAGTAAACCTTTTCTGAACTGCCTCCTGCATTTACATGCTTAAATGAAGAGACCAATACTGTACACCGTATTTCTAACCAATTCTCTGTACAACTGAAGCATTATGCCTACTTTTCAATTCTCATAATAAATAACATTCTAACTGTCCAAATAACTGCTGTATCTGCATAAATCCTGTTTTGATTTGTGCACCAGGACACAGGTCATTCTGAATCTATGCTCCATTCTCGCAATTTTAGATCATCTGTCTGTTCTTCCAAAATGGACAGATCTATATTTCCCCACATTATACTCCATTTGCCAGATCCTTGCCCACTGAGGTATTCACAAATGTTCCTTTTTTTAATTACATTTTACAGAGTTCCCAATTAAATAATAATAAGGGTTTGGTGGGAGGATGGGATTATTTTTTTCCAATTTAGTGTGCCCAATCCGCCTAACCTACACATCTTTGGGTTGTGGGGGTGAAACCCATGCAGACACTGGGAGAATGTGCAAACTGCACACTGACAGTGACCCAGGGCCGGGATTCGAACCCGGGTCCTCGGTGCGTAGGCTGCAGTGTTAACCAGTCTGCCACATGTCTCCCAAACAAGTTCCTTGATATGATTTTGAAGTCTCCAAATGGTTGGTGTCTCACTTATTTAAATGATTAATGGTAACTTGTTCAACAATGGTTTTTCTCGGGCAACCAAAATTGTTTTACACTGACTTGATCAGAATTGCATTGCTTGACTTTTCAAATGTTCCTCTCCAAAGGAAATTTAATGAACAGTTGAAAGGGAAAAGTCTGCAAGGGCTAATGGAGACATGTGATTAGTTGGGTAGTTCTTTTAAAGAACAGCCTCTTGGGCAAGATGTGTCCAATATCCTCTGTTCAAGTGGTTCCATTTAGTTCTGTTTCTGAGGTATATGTCAACTTCAACTCGGTTAGCAGCATCCTTGATTTTAGGTAGGTTTTTCCGTTCCAAGTCTCACTAGACGCAAGTACAAACATTTATGGTGACTCTTCATGCATTACCAAGTGCTACACTGATTACTGATTAACACCTTAGTCAAAAGAGGCACCTCCCGCAAAAGTCATATCTGTCCTTGGGTGGACTGTACCAGTATTTTGAAGAGTTGGGGAGTGGGGTGTGTTTGTTAATTAGCTTCCAAATTTCCTGTATTAATTTTTTTTTTAAACAAACATTTTATTAAAGCATTTATGGCTTTATAACAAAAAATACAAATATAGATGTAAACATAGTTCAGTGCATAACCCCCCCCCCCCCCCCACCAACAACTATACCCTGTCAACTTGGCCTATACACACTCCCAAGTCCCTCCATCTCTTCTTGTCTTCTTGCTGTACCTGCCTAAACTAAACTCTCTCTCCCTTACCACCCCCCCCCCCCCCCTTTATTGTATCTGCTAACCCAGTATAGTTTTCCCCGAAGAAGTCGATAAACTGCTGCCACCTCCAAACGAATCCTGACACTGATCCCCTTGGGGCGAGCTTTATTTTCTCAAGCTTGAGAAACTCAACCATGTCGCTAAACTATACCCCTGATTTCAGGGGCTCAGAGTCCCTCCACGCCAATAAGATCTCTCTCCAGGCTACCAAGGAGGCAACTGCCAAAACGTCAGCCTCTCTGCCCCCTGGACTCCCGGGTCATCCGACGCTCCAAAGATTGCCACCTCCTGGACTCTGTGCCACCCTCGTTTTTAGCACCGTGGATATGACATCTGCAAATCCCTGCCAGAATCCCCTAAGCTTCGGACGTGCCCAAACCATGTGGACATGATTTGCGGGCTCTCCTGCACACCTCTGCCCAAAAAAACCTGCTCATCTGGGCCACTGTCATGTGTGCCCAGTAAACCACCTTGAATTGTATCAGGCTGAGCTTGGCACATGATGAGAACGTGTTGACTCTGCTCAAAGCATCCTCGCCTCTGACTCCTTTCCCAACTCCTCCTCCCTTTTATGCTTTAACTCCCCTAACTGGATTCCCTCCCACTCCATAAGTTCTTATAGATTTCCAATTCGCTCCCCACCCTGTTCGAGAAACTAGCTTGTCCTGTATCCCCTGTGGCGGTAGATGCGGGAAGGTCGAAACCTGCCTTTGCACAAAATTCCTCACCTTCAGATAACAAACCCCATTCCCTCCCAGCAGTTCAAATTCCTTCTCCAGTTCCTCCAAACAGGAAAGCTCCCATCAGTAAACAGATCTCCCAGCCTCTCAATACCTGCTCTCTGCCAGCTCTGTAATCTCCCTGCGACAAATCGGTGATTACCACAAATTGGAGCCCACACCGATGCTCCCTCCACACTCTTATGCTTCTGCCACTGCTCCAGACTCTGAGCCGCCACGACTACTGGGCTTGTACAGTCCCGTGTCGGTGAGAACGGCGGAGGTGCTCCTAAACTTGTGCCCATACATGCTGCCTCTACCTGCTCCCACATCGTCCCCTCCCCCACTACCCACTTCCTGATCATGGCTGTATTTGCCACCTAGTAATCGTTCCTGAAGTTCGGTAGGGCCAAACTCTTCTCTTCCCCCCCCCCCCCCCCCCCACCCCACTCCAGCAGTATTTTCCTTACTCGTGGGGTTTTACGCCTCCCACATGAACCCGCTTAAAAAAGGCCTTTGGTATTAAAAATAGGGAGACACTGAAACACAAACAAAATCTCGGGAGAACCGTCATCTTTATGGTCTGTACCCTCTCCGCCAGTGAGGATGGGAGCATGTTCCACCTCTGAAAATCCTCCTTCATTTGTTCAACTAACCGGGCCAGATTTAATTTTTGCAACTGCTCCCATCCCCATGACACCTGGATTCCCAAGTATCGAAAACTCCCTTCCACCATTTTAAACGGCAACTCTTCAAGTCTCCCCTCCTGCCCTCTCGCCTAGATCTCACAAACCTCACTTTTTCCCATATTCAATTCATACCCTAAGATCTGCATAATCTCTCCCATTCCCCCTCCTAGCGAGTCAGAAATATACAGGAGCAGGTCGTCCCCATATGACGAGACACTGTGCCCCCCCCCCGGCCTCTCCACATTGTTCTGGGTCCTTCTCCCGCTCCAGCAGTTCAATGAGAATTTCCTGCATTAATAGTGACCACACTTCTTCAGGTACTTGATTATGGAAGGCAACCCAAGTATTGCTTGCCTCCACTTGCATTTTTGGTGGCTTAATTGTACCTAGACTATAATTTGGGCACAGATCAGTGTTGGGTCATTCTCTAATGTCATTTATCCTGGTTCTAGGCAGCAACGAATTAGCCGATCACCTGGGCCGATTAATCAACACCGACTTAATGCAGCATCACCGTCACAAGCCTCCTCATTTACAAATATGGTAAGAATTTATACCACACCTTGGATGCCCTTCTGAAAGGAATTAGATTAGTTTCCAATAATTGGATCTGAAGTGAAAGGCTATAGACACAAGATTACACCTAGAAATCAACCACAGAAGAAACTTAAAGCATAGAATCTCTGTAATGAATGGTGGAAGACACCAGTGGAATGCCATAGCTCCAGGAGAATCAGGGGGCAGAGGTGAGTGCACTGAGGAGAAGGTTCTTGGGAAACTGCAAGGTCTGAAGGTGGATAAATCACCTGGACTGGATGGACTACACCCCAGGGTTCCAAAAGAGATAGCTCAGGCGATTGTGGAGGCATTGGTGGTGATCTTTCAGAAATAACTGGAGGCAGGAAGGGTCCCAGAGGACGGAAAAGTGGCTCATGTAATACCGCTGTTTAAGAAGGGAGGGAGACGGGAAATTATAGGCCAGTTAGTCTGACTTTTGTCATTGGTAAGAGTCCATTATTAAAGTTGAGATCGTGGAGTACTTGGAAGTGCATGATAAAATAGGACCGAGTCAGCACGGCTTCGTCAAAGTGAGGTCATGTCTGACTAAGAGTTTTTCTGGACAAAGGAGAACCAGTGGACGTGATTTATTTAGATTTCCAGAAGGCCTTTGACAAGGTGCTGCATAGGAGACTGTAAAATAAGTTGAGAGCCCATGGTGTTAAGGGTAAAACCCTGGCATGGATCGAGGATTGGCTGAGTGGCAGAAGGCAGAGTGGGGATAAAGGGGTCTTTTTCAGGATGGTAGCCGGTGACTAGTGGTGTGCCTTGGTCGGTACTGGGACCACAACTTTTCACAATATTGTCAGGTGGATGTACCTTTAAGAAATGGGTGTTTATCAAATAGCTGCAGTGATGTCAGTGTGTGGGTGGAGCTGGGTTCTGGTCGGCTTTTCACTTTCGTTTTGTGCTGCAAGCTGGTTTTGGCTCTGTTTAGTTTTGCTTTCAGTTGGAGAGCTGTATGTGAACCAAGCAGATGTGTGTATTGATCTTTCTCTCTACAAGCTAAAGAATGTCTTCAGCTCATTGGTTTCAAAGTAATACCTGTTTCTGGAGAGAATTTAAACCTGGTGTCTTTGTTAAAAAGTGTTTTGGGCTTATGGATGTTGTTGGGAAAGTTACTAAGGGTTACCTATGGAATATTGTCTTTAGGAAAGTATCAGTGTTTGTAGTTGATGAGATATTTACTGTGTTTATAAAGTGTTAACTGAATTCATAGAACAAACATTGTTTTGTTTTTAAAAATACCTTGGATCTCTGCATCGCACCTGTAAATTGGGCCCTTGTGCTCCCCATAACCAAAATCTAGTAAAAGTTGTGGTCAGGTGAATTCCATGATATACTTCAGAGTTTTCTAAACCCTGATCCATAACTATATACATTAATGATCTGGAAGAAAGAACTGAAGGCACTTTTGCCAAGTTTGCAGATGATACAAAGGTCTAGAGGGACATGTCGTATTGAGGAAGCAGGCAGGCTGCAGAAGGACTTGGACAGGCTAGGAGAGTGGGCAAAGAAGTGGCAGATGGAATGCAATGAGGAGAAGTGTGAGGTTATGCACTTTGGAAGGAGAAATGGAGGCATAGACTATTTTCTAAATGGGAAGATGCTGAGGAAATCAGAAGCATAAAGGGACTAGGGAGTCCTTGTTCACGATTCTGTAGGTTAAGGTGCAGGTTCAGTTGGCAGTTAAGAAGGCCAATGCAATGTTAGCATTCATGTCGAGAGGGTTAGAATACATGAGCAAGGATGTACTTCAAGGCTCTAACTTAAAGTTGCTGTTTGGTTTAGAAGAAGGTGAATTTTCAATCGGCTTTAAACAAAGGTTCTACTTGTAGCTACTTGCAGCTGGAGTTTGTTAATTAGTTAATTGGATTAGGCCAGTTTTCAGAGGCTAGAGTCACCATATAAAGGTGAGCCAGCTACAGTGCAGACTTTGCACTGAGTGCTGAATTTGGGTGCATTTGAGTGCTATAGTGAGTTTGGTGACTGAGTGAGTTGGGTGAGGAGGGAGTTTGGTGCCCTTGGGTGGAGGGAGTAAGGTGCTCCTTTCATTTCATTTCCTACATTTCCTCAAAGAGCGTGAAGGGAGCCAGGAGTTCAGCTGAACTGGGAGCAGAGTCTGAGGGCGGAGTTCCAGTTGGTCCACAGGGCAGCTATATTCTGTAAGGCAAGAGGGGATGGAGGCTAGGCCAGTTGTTGCATGCTCCTCTTGTAGGATGTGGGTAGTGAGGGATACCACTGGTGTCCCCGCTGACTATACCTGCGGGAATTGCACCCAACTGCAGCTCCTCCGAGACCGTGTTAGGGAACTGGAGCTGGATGAACTTCGGATTATCCGGGAGGCAGAGGGGGTAATAGAGAAGAGTTACAGGAAGGGAGCCACACCCAAGGTACAGGACAAGAATAGCTGGGTTACAGTCAGGGGAAAGAAAACAAACAGGCAGACCGTTCAGGGATCCCTAGTGGCTGTTCCCCTTCAAAACAAGTATACCCTTTTGGATGCTGTTGGGGGGATGACCTACCGGGGGAAGGCCCTAGCGGCCAGGTTTCTGGCATTGAGTCTGGCTCTGTGGCTCAGAGGGAAAGGGGGAGAGTGGAAAAGCAATAGTGATAGGAGACTCTATGGTTAGGGGAATAGATAGGAGATTCTGTGGTTGCGAGCGAGACTCTTGGAAGGTACGTTGCCTCTTGGGTGCCAGGGCCAGGGATGTCTCTGATAGAGTCTACATGATTCTTGAGGGGGAGGGGGAGCAACCAGAAGTCGTGGTACACATGGGCACCAACGATGTAGCTAAGAAAAGGGATGAGGATCTAAAGTGATTTTGGAGAGTTAGGTTGGAAGCTAAAGAGCAGGACAAGCAGAGTATTGATCTCAGGATTACTACTGGTGCCACGTGCAAGTGAGGCAAGGAACAGAGAGCGAGAGAACACGTGGCTACAGGACTGGTGCAGGAGGGAAGGCTTCAGATATGTCGATCATTGGGATATCTTCTGGGGAAGGTGGGACCCGTACATGAAGGACTGATTGCACCTAAACTGGAGGGGTACCAATATCCTGGGTGGGAGGTTTGCTTGAGCTCTTCGGGAGGGTTTAAACTAGTTTGGCAGGAGGATGGGAGCCAGAGCTATAGATCAGAGGATAGGGTAGCTGTTGAACAGGCAGAAATAGTATGCAGCAAGTCTGAGGAAGGATAGACAATTGATGGGGCAAAGTTGCACTCAGTGGAATGTGTTATAAGTGTCTGTTTCAATGTAAGGAGTGTCAGGAATAAGGGAGATGAACTTTGAGCATGGATCAGTACTTGGAACTATGATGCTGTGGCCATTACGGAGACATGGATTTCACAGGGGCAGGAATGGTTGTTAGATGTTCTATGAAGAATAGGGAGGGAGGTAAAAGAGGAGGGGGAGTGGCACTGTTAATTAGGGAGTGCACCACAGCTGCAAAAAAGGAGGTAGTTGAGGAGGGTTTGTCTCCTGAGTCAGTATGGGTGGAGGTCAGAAACAACAAGGGAGCAGTCACTTTATTGAGAGAGTTCTATAGATCCCCCCCCCCCCCCCCATAGCAGCAGAGAGATAGAGGAACAGATTGGCCGTCAGATCTTGGGAAAAGTGCAGAAGTAACAGAGTTGTTGTCATGGGTGACTTCAACTTCCCTAATATTGACTGGAACCTCCTTGGTGCAAATGTTTTGGATGCAGCAGATTTTGTCAGGTGTGTACAGGAAGGATTCCTGACTCAGTATGTAGATAGGCCGACTAGGGGGGAGGCCATATTGGACTTGGTGCTCGGCAATGAACCAGGCCAGGTGTCAGATGTCTCGGTGGGAGAGCATTTCGGTGACAGTGACCACAACTCCTTGACCTTTACCATAGTCATGGAGAGGGATAGGAACACAGTATGGGAAGGTATTTAATTGGGGGAGGAAAAATTATACTGCTATTAGACAGGAGCTGAGGAGCATAAAGTGGGAACAATTGTTCTTCGGGAAATGCACAATAGTCATGTGGGGGTTGTTTAAGGAGCACTTGCTGCGAGTGCTAAATTGTTTTGTCCCATGAGACGAGGAAGAAATGGTAAGGTGAAGGAGCCTTGGATGACAAGAGAAGTGAAGCTTCTAGTCAAGAGGAAGAAGGAAGCTTACGCAAGGTTGAGGAAGCAAGGATCTGACTCTGCTCTAGAGGGTTACAAGGTAGCCCGGAAGGAACTCAAAAATGGACTGAGGAGAGCTAGACAGGGGCATGAAAAAGCCCTGGCGGGAAGGACTAGGGAAAACCCCAAGGCATTCTACACTTTTATGTGAGAAATAACAGGATGATCAGAGTGCGAGTAGTGGATGTGGTGTATATGGATTTCAGTAAGGCATTTGATAAGGTTCCCCATGGTAGGCTCATTCAGAAAGTTAGGGGGCATGGGATACAGGGAGATTTGGCTGTCTGGATACAGAATTGGCTGGCCGAAAGAAGACAGCGAGTGGTAGTGGATGGAAAGTATTCGGCCTGGAGTTTGTGACCAGTGGTATCACGCAAGGATCTGTTCTGGGACCTCTGTTCTTTGTGGTTTTTATAAATGACTTGGATGAGGAAGTGAAAGGGTGGGTTAGTAAGTTTGCCGATGACACGAAGGTTGGGGGAGTTGTAGATAGTGTTGAGGGTTGTTGCAGGTTACAGCAGGGCATTGACAGGATGCAGAGCTGGGCTGAGAAGTGGCATATAGAGTTCAACCTTGATAAATGTGAAGTGATTCATTTTGGAAGGTCGAATTTGAATGATGAATACAGGGTTAAAGGCAGGATTCTTGGAAGTGTGGAGGAACAGAGGGATCTTGGGGTCCACATACATCCCTCAAAGTTGCCACCCAGGTTGATAGGGTTGTTAAGGTGGCGTATGTTGGCTTTCATTAACCGGGGATTGGCTTAAGAGCCGCGAGGTTTTGCTGCAGTTTTATAAAACCCTAGTTAGACCACACTTGGAATATTGTGTCCAGTTCTGGTCGTCTCATTATAGGAAGAATGTGGATGCTTTGGAGAGGGTATGGAGGAGATTTACCAGGATGCTGCCTGGAGTGGAGGGCATGTCTTATGAAGAAAGGTTGAGGGAGCTAGGACTTTTCTCACTGGAGCGAAGAAGGCAGAGAGGTGACTTGATAGAGGTGTACAAGGTGATGAGAGGCATGGATAGAGTGGATAGCCAGAGACTTTTCCCCAGGGTGGAAATGGCCGTCACGAGGAGACATAATTTTAAGATGATTGGAGGAAGGTATTGGGGAGATGTCAGAAGTCAGTTCTTTACACAGAGTGGTGGGTGTGTGGAATGCACTGCCAGCAGAGGTGGTGGAGTCAGTCATTAGGAACATTTAAGCTACTCTTAGACAGGCACATGGACAGCAGTAAATTGAAGGGGTGTAGGTTAGGTTGATCTTAGATTAGGATATTCTATGTTCTATGCTCTGATCAGGTTCCATTTGGAGTATTGTGAGCAGTTTTGGGCCTTGTAACTGGATGTGCTGGCCTTGGAAAGGGTCCGGAGAAGGTTCACAAGAATGATCCCTAGAATGAAGAACTTGTCGTATGAGGAACGGTTGAGGACTCTAGGTCTGTACTCGTTGGAGTTTAGAAGGATGAGGGGGGAATCTTATTGAAATTTACAGGATACTGCGAGGCCTGGATAGAGTGGACGTGGAGAGGATGTTTCTACTTGTAGGAGAAACTAGAACCAGAGGACACCATCTCAGACTGAAGGGACAATCCTTTAAAGCAGAGTTGAGAGGGAATTTCTTCAGCCAGAGGGTGGTGAATTTGTGGAACTCTTTGCCGCAGAAGGCTGTGGAGGCCAAATCGGAGTGTCTTTAGGACAGAGATAGATAGGTTCTTGATTAATAAAGGGATCAGGGGTTATGGGGAGAAGGCAGGAGAATGGGGATGAGAAAAATATCAGCAATGATTGAATGGCAGAGCAGACTTGATGGGCCGAGTGGCCCAATTCTGCTCCTATGCCTTGTGGTCTTCTAAATGCCACACAAATATGTTGGGAAGAGAAATCACATGTAATACAGGACGATGGGATTGAATTACTCCTAGAAGATGATTGCAACACTAACTGTGCCAAATTGTCTGTGGGTGTAATTCAATCCCTCAACGTTTTATTCATTATTTTATTTCTCTTTTTCTCCCCCCCCCCCCCCTTTTCCAATTAAGCTTTCTCCATCATTCACCCCTACCTCAGTAATCCGGAAGATGTTTGAAAGCAAAGACAAGGGCAAGGATGGGAAGGAGAATCATCCTGCGAAAGACTGTGCTGAGGATGGACACATTCTGATAGAAGGTATTCTATGGCACCAATGCATTCATTTATTTCCAGTGAATATGTCCATTGCCACCAGGGAGCAGACAGGCAAGTGTGCAGGCTCTAGCTGATCGTTTGTTCAAAGTATCCTATCTTTGTAAGTCACTGTGCTTGTACCCCACACTTAGCCCATCTCAGTCAAATTAATTGAGACCAGGTACCATTATCTTTTTTTTAAATTGTGAGTACCCAGTTCATTTGTTCCAATTAAGGGGCAATTTAGCATGTTTCTTGCACATCTTTTGTTGTGGGGGCGAAACCCACGCAAACACGGGGCGAATGTGCAAACTCCACACAGACAGTCACCCAGAGCCGGGATCGCACCTGGGACCTCGGCGCCGTGAGACTGCAGTGCTAACCACTGCCACCCTGCTGCCCATAGATACCATTTTCACGTGGCCATTTCATTGCTGCTTTTACTAATTTCAGTGATCCAACTTCAAAAATATACAATCAGATTGCTTCACTAACTCCTTCCAATCATGCTCCAGCACACCTTTTTGGGTAATGATGCTACATGTTCTCAAAGTGGACTGTGCTTCATGATACTGGACTAAATTCAGAGGCCCAGCTTTGCGACTAGTTCCAATCCCACCGCAATAGCTGGAGTCGAGTTTAAATTAGACTACATTTGAAATAAAATGCAAATCCTAGTGAATGTGGTTGTTTGGGGAGAAAATCTGCCATCCTTACCTAGTCCGGCTTGCATTAAATTCCATTGATCGGTGAGGCAGAGGTTTATGAAAATAGCTCGTGATTTGCAATAAAGATAATTTTCAGTGTGGAAGAAGGATTCGAGGAGAGGGATAAATCCACCCTTGTTTTTTTGTCTTTTATAAATTTAGAGTACCCAATTATTTTTTTGCAAGTAAAGGGCAATTTAGCGAGGCCAATCCACCTAACTTGCACATCTTTTTGGTTGTGGGGGGGTGAAACACACGCAGACACTGGGGAGAATGTACAACTCCACACAGACAGTGACCCGGGGCAGTAATCGAACCAGAGTCCTCAGCTCTGTAGGCAGAAGTGCTAACCACTGTGCCACCCTAAAATCAACCGTTGTTAACCAAGGAAGTGTAGGATAGTTTTAAACTGAAAGGAAAAAACATATAATGTGGCAAAAAATAGTAGTGGTAAACCAGTGGATTGGGAAAGTTTTAAAAACCAACAAAAGATGATCAAAAAAAGAGGGAGAAGATGAGGGCAAGTATAAAGGTAAACAAGCTGGTGGCGCAGTGGTTCGCACTGCTGCCTTGCGCGGCCGAGGTCCCAGGTTTGATCCTGGCTCTGGGTCACTATCCGTGTGGAGTTCCACATCTCCCCGTATTTGTGTGGGTTTTGCCCCCACAACCCAAAGATGTGATGGATAGGTGGATTGACCATGCTAAATTGCCCCTTAATTGGGAAAAATGAATTGGGTGCTCTAAATTTATTTTTTAAAAGGGTAAACAAGCAATTAATATAAAAGCAGACAGTAAGAGCATCTTTAAATATACAAAAAGGAAGAGTGGCTGAAGTGAACACAGGCCCCTTAAAGAATGATATTGGGGAAATGGCAGAGGCGTGAAACAAATACTTTGCGTCACAGTGGAGGACACTAATAACATTCCAAAAACACCAAATCAGGGGTGGCATGCGGGACGCGGGGAAAAAGGGTGGGGTGGGAGGAAATAATACAATAACTATCACTAGAGGAAAAGTACTAGGGAAACTAATGGGGCTAAAGGCTGATTAGTCCCCTGGACAATGATGGGTTGCATCCATGATGTTAAAGGAAGTAACTATGTAGTCAATGCAGTGGCAGTGATCTGCCAAGAATCCTTGAATTCTAGAAAAGTCTCGGGATTGGATAACTGTCAGTGTAACACGCTTATTCAAAATCGGAGCAAGACAAAAATGGGGAACTATAGACCAGTTGGCTTAACATCTGTCATTGGGAAAATGTTAGAAAGGATGTAATAACAGAGCATTTCAAAATATATAATCAAGCAGAGTTAGCATGGCTTCATTAAAGGGAAATCATGCCTGACAAATTAATTCGAATTGTTTGAGTGGTAAAGAAGGGACCAGTAGATGTAATGCTTGGATTTCTAAGCATTTGATAAGGCACCACACAAGGCTACTTAAGATAAGAGTCTGTGGTGTTGGGGGTAGTATGGATAGAGGATTAGAAAGAGTTGGGATAAAAGGGACATTTTCGGGATGGAAACCTGTAACTAGTAGCGTGCCACAGGGATCTGTGCTGGCGCTGCAATTATTTATAATAAATCTACTAATGGCTTGTATGAGGGAAGTGAATGTACTATTGCCAAGTTTGAAGATGATGAAAAAATAGGTGAGAAGGCAAGTAGTAATGAGGATTACAAAGTCTACAGAGAGACATTGACAGGTGGGAAAGTCCAGGACCAGCAAGGCATAATCTGTGTGGAGTCACCCATTTAAAACCAATGAGGAATTTCTTCTCCCAGATGGTAGTGGAATTATTTAACGTAGAGGCTGGGTCGTTGGCCATGTTCAAGGCTGAGACTGATTTTTAATCAGTAAGGGAATCGAGGGTTATGGGGGTACGGCAGGAAAGTTGAGTTGAAGATTATCTCCTCAGATCAGTCGTCATGCTCTCATTGAATGTGGGTCCGTAAGACATGGGAGCAGACTCAATGGGCTGAATGTGCTACTTCTACTCCCATGTCTTACGGACCCACAGCAATGTGGTTGACTCTTGGACTAGCAAATAACTGGCCTTGCCAGCAAAAGCCATATCCCATCAAAGAATAAAATTTGATTTGACTTTGACTGTCCTCCAAAGGCCTAGCAAGCCACTATTCAAGAGCAATTGGGATTGAGCAAGAAATGCTGTCCTTGCCAGCAATCTTCATGTCCCAGAACAAAGACTCTGCAGCAAAATGAATGTTGTCTTTTATATGTAATGCTGCAACTTTATACCCGAGCATTTAACCATTCTAAATCTTGACATCAAGCTGCCATCTAGTTGTCTTGGATGGCTACGAAGTAACAAACTTGCTAAAGTCAATTTGGATTCTCTCCAATTACGTAGAGGAACCCCAGTACATGTATAAAGTTGAAGACCCTTTTCTAATTTCCTTGGGATTATTGATTTATGCAACAATCTGCAAAATGTTGCTGTTAAGGAAATGTGTGGTCAGCTAGATTTATTTAGGACCATGAGGGCAATACATGAGCCTGCTCCTCCACCAATATGTTATTGGCTGGCCT
The DNA here is from genome assembly GCF_047496885.1 of Scyliorhinus torazame. Lineage (NCBI taxonomy): Eukaryota > Metazoa > Chordata > Chondrichthyes > Carcharhiniformes > Scyliorhinidae > Scyliorhinus > Scyliorhinus torazame. The sequence continues at coordinate 102,063,545 of NC_092707.1, forward strand.
TTTGCCTTCACTTCACTTTGCTTGCTTGCAATATCCCTGGATTCACAGACCCAAAATTAAATTGGATTGGATTTGTTTATTGTCACGTGTACCGAGGTACAGTGAAAAGTATTTTTCTGCGAGCAGCTCAACATAAGTACATGAGAAGAAAAGGGAATAAAAGAAAATACATAATAGGGCAACACACGGTATACAATGTAACTACATAAGCACCGGCATTGGATGAAGCATACAGGGTGTAGTGTTAATGAGGTCAGTCCATAAGAGGGTCATTTAGGAGTCTGGTGACGGTGGGGAAGAAGCTGTTTTTGAGTCTGTTCGTGCGTGTTCTCAGACTTCTGTATCTCCTGCCCGATGGAAGAAGTTGGAAGAGTGAGTAAGCCGGGTGGGAGGGATCTTTGATTATGCTGCCCACTTTCCCCAGGCAGCGGGAGGTGTAGATGGAGTCAATGGATGGGAGGCAGGTTTGTGTGATGGACTGGGCGGTGTTCACGACTCTCGAGTTTCTTGCAGTCCTGGGCCGAGCAGTTGCCATACAGGCTGTGATGCAGCCTGATAGGATGCTTTCTATGGTGCATCTGTAAAAGTTGGTACGAGTTAATGTGGACATGCCAAATTTCCTTAGTTTCCTGAGGATGTATAGGTGCTGTTGTGCTTATCTTGCCTGTCTTGATCTGTACTCTTAGGAATAGACGTCTCCAACCCTGTGTTAGATTGCTATGTATCCGTACTGAGTGAAGACGTTTCTTCTCTTTATCCTGAGACTTTGCCTTCATTTTTTTTTTTAGAAAATATTTTATTGAGGCATTGATCATTTTAACATTCTAAACAACAGAGCGGTGCAGCACACTCAACCCCACAATAACATACCCAACCTCCGGCTGAGCCTGGCACACAACGAGGATGCATTGACTCTCCTCGGGGCCTTCTCCCATAGCCCGACTTCCAACTCCCCTCAACTCGTCCTCCACTTGCTTTTCACTTCTCCAATATGGACCCCTTCCCACTCCATCAGTTCCTTATATATTTCTGAGACCCCCCTCCCCAACCCCTGTTTTAGACATCACCGTATCCTGTAGTTCCCTTAAAGGGAGGTGAGGGAAGCTTGGAACTTGCCTCCGGACAAAATTCCGTACCTGCTGGTACTGGAATCCATTCCCACCCGGTAACTCAAACTCCTCCTACATCTCCTCCGGGCTCGGGAAACCCACCTCAATGAAAAGATCCCCAAATCTCAATACCTGCGCGCTGCCACCTCCGAACACCCTGTCCAGCCCCCCCCCCCCCCCCCCCCCCCGAGCACACCTGTGAGTATCACCGATCGGTGACCATACCGACGCTCCCTTCAGTCTCGTGTGTTGCTCCCATTGCCCCCACACTCAGGGCTGCCACTATGACTTGTGGAGTAACGAGCTGGTGAGAATGGCAGTGGTGCCATTAAGAGCCTTCAGACTCATGCCCTTGCAAGGTGCCGCCTCCACTCGCTCCCACACCTACCACTCCCCTACTACCCATTTCCGAATCATCGAAATATTGGCTGTCCTGTAATAGTTAATAAAGTTCGGAAGGGCCAAGCCCCCTCACCAAGCCCCCGCTCAAGAAGGACCACCTTCACCCTCTGGGATTTCCTGGCCCATATAAAACCCGAGATTGCCGCATTCATCTTCCTAAAAAATGCCTTGGGGATGAAGATTGGGAGACACTGAAACATGAACAGCAATCTCGGGAGGACTGTCATCTTCACAGTCTGCACCCTCCCTGCCAATGACTGTGGGAGTATGTCCCACCTACGGGAGTCCCCTTTCATTTGCTCAATCACCCTGCCCAAATTTAGTTTATGAAGCTGACCCCAGTCCCTTGCCACTTGAATTCCCAGGTACCTAAAACTCCTTCCCACCACTTTGAACGGCATCTCCCTCAGTCTCCTCTACTGCCCCCTTGCCTGGATCGCAGAAACCTCACTCTTGCCCATATTCAGTTTATAACCTGAGAACCGGCCAAATTCCTCCAGTAATCCCATAATTCCTGCAATTTTCCCCACAATGGATCTGTTTGTAAAGAGAAGTAAATCATCTGCATAGAGCGAGACCCAATGTTCCATTTTCCCCCCCCCCCCACCCCCACTATCCCTGCCAAATGTTCGATGCCCTCAGCGCCATTGCCAGAGACTCTATGGCCAGGGCAAACAGTAGTGAGGAGAGTGGACACCCCTGCCTTGTCCCCCTGTCCAGATTAAAATACTCTGATCGAACCGGGTTGGTCCTTACACTGAGAATGTTCTACATTCCTCCAGAGAAGGGAAACAATATCTGTCGAGCCCCTTTGGAATCTGATGCTTCAATGAGATCTTCCCTTGTTCTTCTAAACTGCAGAGAATATGGGTCATTTTATTCGGCCACTCTTTGTAGGCCAACGCATCCTCAATCAAGTGAGCCTTCACACTACTCCAGCTGTGGTTTCACCAAAGTGCATACAATTGAAGCTAAATTTGTTTATTCTTGGACTCCAATTCCCTTTCAATAAAGGACAGCTTCCTATCACCTTCCTGTCTGTTTGTTGCACCTATGTTCCTTGTGTGAGTACACCCAAATCTCTGAATCTAAAGTCTTGCATCAACTTTTTATTATTTTCAAATTAATAACCTTGTACTTCACAGTATCAAAGGCAATAGCTATAAATAGTTGTGGCTCCAACACTTATCCTCAAGAGTTTTCCTGTCCATGGATGCTTAAGGGAGCTGAGTTTACTTTGCTACTTGCTAAAAATATTAAATAGATTATTAATATTTTGGTCACTCCATGAAAACTGTCTCCGAAACATCATGGGCACAGGATACCATTCAGCACATCCGTTCATGCTGTTTGTTGTTCTTGGCCCTTCGCCCCTACAAATTGTAACCATTTGCATCCACTTCTACTATCCCCATCGGTAGCACGTTACAGGTCATTACTGCTCACTGTATGACAGTTCATTCTTAAATCTGTGTCCTTGAGTCCATCAGTTAATTGGAACAGGTCTTCATTATCTCCAAGGAGAACAACCCCAACCTCTCCAAAGAAACACTAGTTAATTTCCCCCCCCCCCCCCTCGATAAGCAAGTTTCTATAAATCCCTTCACCTTTCCAAGGACCCTTGCATCCATCCTAAAGTGTGGGAGGACCAGAACAGCATGCATACTCAACCAGAGCTTTATTAAGATTTAGGATAATTTGCCTGCTTTTAAAATGCCTCCATTTATGAAACTTCTCCAACCCCCAAGATCCTATACACTTTTACCCTTCTCGATATGTCCTGCTGCCTTGCAAGATCTGTGCCTGCATTTCCAACTCCCTCTGTTCTGGCCACTCTTTAGAACTGTGCTATTAAATATATATTGCTGCCTCCTAATCTTCTTGCCAAAATGCATCACCTTTCAATTTTAGTGTTAAATTCCATCTGCCTATTCTGCTAGCTGATCCATGTTCTATTGCATTCTATTTGTATCATCCTCTACTTTGGTATCGCTTGAAAATACTATAATTTTGCTGCATATTGCTAATATTGACCATTAGAACACCACTGTCCATCACCCTCTTATCCTGGAATAAACAATTTACCACTAGTTGCTGTTTTCGACTCATTTTTTAAAAATCCAAGCTGACGCTGACCCTTCTGGTCAATTTTGGGGCTGTTTCCTTAGGAGACCGGGGGGGGGGGGGGGCGCTCATGATTACGATGTATGAAATCCCCATCTCCTCTCCAGTATTTAGTGAAGAATATGGCGAGCCCTTCTAGCTTCACTCTCACTTCAATCTGAGATGCAAACCATCCAGACCAGGTGGCTTATCCACTAGTCGGCCTTTCCACTCCATCCCTCTATCTATTATCCCTAATCAGCATCCCCTTAAACACTGATACAAGGACTCATTGTGTTCTATTTTTTTGTGCCTGTGATGGGCCCCAATCCCATCTCTTACGCTAACTATTTACATGCTGGCTTCCAAAATTCTTCCCTTTGGCTTGCCACCATTCATTCTTCCCACGCTATAAGCCTCTTTTAACCTAATTCACCTAATCTCTAGGAAGCCATAGATGGATCTTGTTTTTGTTTATGATAGAACACATTTTTTAACCTTTTCCATTGTTTTCTGCCTGTTTGATGTAGAACTATGTTGAATTCTCCTGCAGATCATCTCTCTCCTGGCTCTTCAATGGAAAACGCAGACAATGGGGCATCTCCTATTAGGGGGGCAAGATCAACCTACCATCGATCTGCTTGTACGACTCCCCAGTTAAACCAGATGCGTTTCACCAAAGACCAAGACTACAGACCCAGATCCACAGGAAGGAGAACTCCCACCAGAGTTTCTCCAGTTCCAGGATCTCCCTTTCCTCGTCCTATTTGTCCCATACCAATCATGTCACATGTACCACTTGTCCGCCAGTCTCCTCCTCACCTGCCACCTGGGGTCGTTCAGAGGATGCTGGCGCAAGGGATGTCACCACAGCAGTTGCATCCAGCACTTCTACACACAGGTGAGTGAGCAATTTTCCATTTTAATCTTGGATCATAGCCATCCAGTTTCTTTTTTTTTTTCCTGTGAAAGTATTTTTGGGTTGGATAAATATTCAATGAAGGGTTTCCAATCTTGGCTAGGGGAGCCTGAACTACAATACAAGACATTGAAGATACTTGCTCAGTACCTAAAGGAAGATGTTATAATAGAATGTTTTTAGAAATCAGTCTCTTAAGCTGACCCTAATGCAAGGCTAATGGAAGAACAGATTGTGTTTAGAGCTTCTAACTTTACATTAATGACTCTATTAGCCCTTGAAGACCTAAAGGAGGCATTGCCCAATCTGGTCATAACGTCCTAAGAGGTATACAGCACGAAAATGAGCTCTTCGGCTCAACTTGACCATGCTGCCCAGTTTTTACCTCTTAAGCTAGTCCCAATTGCCTGGGTTTGGCCCATATTCCTCTATGTACCCATCTTTCCCATGTAACTGTCTAAATGCTTTTTAAAGGACAAAATTGTACTCATCTGTACTACTACCCCTGGCATCTTATTCCAGACACTCGCCTCCCTCTGTCTGAAAAAATTGCCCCTCTGGACTCTTTTGTATCTCTCACCTTAAACCTATGTCCTCTAGTTTTAGACTTCCCTACCGTTGGAAAAAGATGTTGACTATCTACCTCATCTATGCCCTTCATTATTTTACAGACTTCATAACATCCCCGAAGCCGCCTCCGTCCCAGACTATCGAGCCTCTCCTTGTAACTCAAACCATCAAGTCCCCGTAGCATCCTAACTTTTCTGCACTCTTTCTAATTTCATAATATCCTAATTTCATAATATCCTTTCTATAATAGGGTGACCAGAACTGTACACAGTATTCCAAGTGAGGCCTCAGTAATGTCTTGTACAACTTCAGCAAGACGTCCCAACTCCTGTATTCAATGTTCTGACCAATGAAAACAAGCATGTCGAATGCAACCTTCACCACCCTGTCCACCTGTGACTCTACTTTCAAGGAGCTATGAACCTGTACTCTATCTTTGTTCTGTAACTCTCCCCAACACCCTACCATTAACTGAGTTGGTCCTGCCCTGATTTGATCTATCAAAATGCACCGGTTGTTGCATAAGGTTAAATCCCATGGGACCCAGAGTGAAGTAGCCAATTGGGTACAAAATTAGCTTGACGGCTGAAGACAAACTGTGGTTATAGAGGGTTGTTTTTCAAACTGGAAGCCTGTGACCAGTGGTGTGCCTCCAGGATCAGTGCTGAGTCCACTGTCATTGGTTATTTATATTAATGATTTGAATGACAATTTAGGAGGCATGGTTAGTAAATTTGCCGATGACACCAAGATTAGTAGAATAGTGGACAGTGAAGGTTATCTAGGACAAGGGGATCTTGATCAATTGAGCCAGTGGGCCGATGGAGTTTAATGTAGACTAACATGAGGTGCTGGGAAATTAAGTGGATCAAGTATCTGTAGGGAACACTTGGTAAAAGTGATCATTGACATGTAGACTAATAATGCTGAAGGACAGAGTGGCAATGCAACACCCTTAATCAAGAAAGGATACAAGGACTGTCCAAGCAACGACGGGCCAGGTGCAAAGAGTTTGAAAGATAGATCATTCTTGACTAATTAATAAATTTTTTGCACAGAAGGTTGATGGGAAGATATCTATCTGACTAGGTACAACAATTAGGTTTACAACGGCTCATGGAATAAGAGGGTCAGAGGGTGGCATGTGGTGCAGTGGTTAGCACTGGGACTGCGGCGCTGAGGACCCGGGTTCGAATTCCGGCCCCGGATCACTTGTCCGTGTGGAGTTTGCACATTCTTCCCATGTCTGCGTGGATTTCACCCCCACAACCCAAAGCGATGCAGGTTAGGTGGATTGGCCAGGCTAAATTGCCCCTTAATTGGAAAAAACAAAAAATTGGGTAAATTTATTTATTTTTAAATGAGGGTCCGTGTCCAATTGCATAAAAATGATCTTAAGGACTGAAAATGGTTGTGCTAAATTTTTCAGACTGGATGATGGTGCTTAGCAGAATGGGCAGACAAGTGGCAGATGGAATTTGAGTGCAAAGTGATGCAAAAGGATAGGGAAAGGCAATATAAACCTAAATGGCACAGTTCTAAAGAGGGTGCTAGAACAGAGGGACTGGAGAAGGCATGTACACTTTCATTTTTTTTTTCCATTAATATTTCGAAAATGGCAAGACCTATTGAGTGACTAGCAAAGCATATGGGATCGTAGGCTTTATAAATACAGCTTTTTAGTACAAAAGCAGGGAAGCTCTGGCTTGGCCCCACCTAAGTATTGCATCCAGTCCACACTTCAGGAAGGATGTGAGGCCTTTGAGAGGATGCAGAGGAGATTATCAGAAGAATGGATCCAGCAATGAGGGATTTTAGTTAGAGGATTAGGTTGGAGAAGCTGGGGTTGTTCTCCCTGCAGCAAAGGAGATTGAGGTGAGATTTGATAAAGGAGAACAAGATTATGACCCCTTTACATAATGAAGACAAAGACCAGCTGTTCCATTTACTGATAGAAGGACGAGGAGGACATGTTTGGCAGTAAGATATAGACTACATGGGGATGGCATTGACTGGATTGCACTGTGGAGGACCGGCATAGACATTTAACATTTGGCTCATTGTAAGTTTTGCAGCACAGAAAATAGGCCCTTTGGCCCTCATGTCTGAACCAGCCATCAAGCACATATCTACTTTAATCCCATTTTCCAGCACTTGGTCAGTAGCCCTGTATGTTGGGTCCCCTTCTCTGCCATCCTTTCGGGCAGCGATTTCCAGATTCTCACCACCCAGGTGAATGGTTTTTCCTCAAATCCCCTCAATCTCCTGATACTTACCTCCAATCCATGTCCCCTGGTTATAGACCCCTCTACTAGGGGGAAACCTTTTTTCCTAGCTATATCTCATTTTGTAAACCTCAATCAGACCTCTGCCTTCTCTGCTGTAAACAACCCAGCCTGTCCATCGTCTCTTCATAACTGAAACCCTCCAGCCCAGGCAACATCCTTGTGACTCTCTGCAGGCTCTAGTGCAATCATACCCTTGCTATATTGCGGCGACCAGAACTGAATATAGTTATCCAGGTGTGGCCTAATGAGTGTTTTTGCACCATTCTATCATAACCTCCCTTCTCTTCTATTCTGTCTCTGCCAATAAAGGCACATATCCCAAATGCCGCATCTACCTGTCCTGCTGATCCAGCTGCCTTCAGGGATCTATGGGCGTGCACCCCAAGATTCCTCGGGTCCTCTGTATTTCCTAGCGTTCTACTGTTCAACAGTTCATTGTGTATTCCTTTGGCTTGTTAGACCTCCCAAAAAGCATCACTTCTTGCTTTTCAGTGTTAAATTCCATTTGCCACTGCTCTGCCCATCAGACCAGCCTGTCTATATCTCTGTGATCTAAGGTTTTCCTCCTTGCTATTTACCACCCCACCAATTTTTGTCATCTGCAAACATACCTGTAGACCTGGGTGGCACAGTGGTTAGCACTGTAGCTTCACAGCGCCAGGGTCCCAGGTTCGATTCCCGGCTTGGGTCACTGTCTGTGTGGAGTCTGCACGTTCTCCCCATGTCTGCATGGGTTTCCTCCGGGTGCGCAGCTTTCCTCCCACAAGTCCTGAAAGATGTGCTGTTAGGTAATTTGGACATTCTGAATTTGTCCTCTGTGTACCTGAACAGGTGTCGGAATGTGGTGACTCTGGGATTTTCACAGGTGCCAGAAAAGAGTTAACACTGGTAATTTCAGGTTAGGCTGCAGAAATTTTGTCAAAACATTAATCTGCTTTTGCTACAGCTCACGCAATGCCCTCCAGTGGTGTAAATACCAAGAATGAAATTGGCAGCATTTGATTCTCATTCACTTGAGCAAAAGAATCTGTCTTGTGTCCTTCAGGGAGCAGTGTTGGCTTTTTTCAGATCCACTTTACATAGCAGTTATAGACACTGAACTGGTTAATACTCTTGCCAGTGAGCTGCTCATTATGTTTTGGATCTGTACAATTGCATCAGTGTTAGAAATAGCTTTTTAAAGTGAATTTTCTATCTGAATGCAACTTGCTATTCTGATTTATACAAAACACTGAAAACAACTGTAGTCTCCAGTAAACTATGGTAATGTAACTACATGCCAGTGATGAGCGAATTAGAATCTTTTAACCACTTGCCTCCTGAATCTACCTTGGCAGGCATGTTTCCATCGGGTGTGGATCTGTCTCATTTGCAGAGCATCCCTCCACCCCTCCTTGGGCAGCCTTTCTACCCTCTTCCAACAAGTGGAATTTCTCTCCTAAATCCTCGAGCGACGCTCTCCACAACACAAATTCCAGCATCTGCAACACCCTTGCAGCACCTAGCCATGATGAGACAAGGTAATGCTTGTGTATAACCTTTCCTGGATATGCATGTATTTGTTTAAACATCTGCAGAGTTTGTATGAGTGCTTTGAAGTTTGCAATGACTTGGGGTGGTTTCTGTTTCAGTTCTGCTTCGTTCAGGTAGGTAGTTTAAAAGCTGGGAGGTGTAGATGGTGTAGTGTAGGAATGCAAGTCAGCCTCCAGTCTTGGGCTTTGGATAGCCATGGGGGTGTTGGGGCAAGAGGAGAGTCAATGGAAAGCTGGGCATTGGATTTGTATGCATTGGGCTCTGCAGTGCTCGTGACTCTTGCCATATCCCACATAATGAATAATCTGCTCATTCAACATTCATCTGTTGAAAGTCCAGGTATTGAGGTGGTAATGACAGTAATCAGTTCATTTGAATTGATCACTTCCATGGACTCGTACTGTAAAAGACAAGTTATTTTAAATGGTGTATTAAGTTCATAATTACTGCTAATTTACTGGCCCTGAACTAATTTCTCCACAATTCACATTAAAATGTTTAGAAGTTTATTGTTTCTATCTTAATTGAATCATTTGCTTCACTGTCTGAAAATTTAAATTAGAAATGAAGGCTAAGTGCTCTATATTCCTGGGTTTGATGCATGAGATTGGCTTCTTGCCTGCTGGCTGGCATTACTGCAGCATATGCAGGCATCCATCTTGGCTTGACACCAAATGCAAGATGCCATTGGGAAAGGCAAAAGCCACCACATGCACTGCCGACCTCCACCAATCAACACAAACCCCATCCAATCACTAATGCCTTTTAGGGAAGGAAATCTGCCATTTATACTGGTCCGGCTTGCAGGTAACTCCAGTGTGGATGCCCAAAGAAAGCAGTATGTTGACTCCTAATTGCCCTGTGAAATGGCCCAGCAAGCAGGGATGGACAAAAAAATGTTGGACATGCCATCCCATTATTTTGCAGTGTGGGCATGATCTTTTAGCGCATGGGTCTTTTGGTGGAGAAGATACAGACTCAAGTATTTTGTGTCAAAAGTGGAAGAGGTGGAGGATGGAGTTGGCCAAGAAGTGGTTTGTAGCAAGAACCAGAGGATTTGTACCTGTCTGGGACTTGTCCATTGCCATCAGTTCTCCATTGTGATGTACTTTTCCTCCACTGCAATATTCCCGTTGCTGTGCATTTCCAAAACAAAACAAAACCTTAATTCTGGAGACAATGCTGCTGTTGCTTCATGGCTACCATTATTTTTTGTACTTGTCAAGTCATGCATGTAGTGACCTATCCAGACCCTCCTTAATACAGAGTACCAACATGCCAGGCAAGATTGCCAAGGAAGAAACTCTGAAGCTGTCATGTTAAATGGAAACTAAATTCCAATCAATTCCTGAATCTGCCTCTTTATACTGGGGAAAATTAAGATGGTTGGATATAGTTTATAAGTTACAGGTAATCAGGGCAGCATGGTGGTGCAGTGGTTAGCACTGCTGCCTCACGGTGCCGAGGTCCCAGGTTCGATCACAGCTCTGGGTCGCTATGTGGAGTTTGCACATTGTCCCCGTGTTTGCGAGGGTTTCACCCCCACAACCCAAAGATGTGCAGGTTAGGTGGATTGGCCCCACAAAATTGCCCCTTATTGGGGAAAAAAATTAATTGGGTACTCTTTTTATATTAAAAGTTGTAGGTAATTTGCTTGAGCTACTCAGGCCATCTGCTAGATGTGCATATTGTCACTACTATACGAACATAACAGGACTTGCAGAGAAGTGGTAATTTGGGTCAATTCTAAAAGGGTCTATATCAATTAAAATATATAGGAAGGCAAGCTTGTAGTAGTGAAACTTTATTTTGTAAGTCTAACTCTTGCCTCCTTTTTCAGTGCTGCAGTCTCCCAGTACAGCTGGCCAAGGATCTGGAGCCCACTTGCACCTGAACCAGCAGAATTCTACCCTGCGGCCCCTTCAACAGAGAAGCGGATCCCCTGTTAATCTCTCCAAGTGGTTCGGCAATGATGTTCTTCAGCAGCCATTACCATCTATGCCCAGCAAAGTAATCAGTGTGGATGAACTTGAGCTCCATCAATAGCAATGTGGCAATATAGAACATGATATTTGGAGAGACAGTTTTAATAACGTACCTGCAGGCATCCAAGTACAGGGGGGGGGGGGGGGGGGGGGGGGGGGAGATTGGGATAGTGTCCCTCGAAAATGGATTTTCTTTTGTTAGCCCAGTATTTCTTGGCCCCTATTTTGACTTCTGTACTGACCATGGGGATAAAGCTACTCGAGCACCACCACCTGGGGATTGTAACTAAACTGTGCCAGTCAAACAGAAGGGTGGCGAAGGTCTGAGGTAAGTTTGTCTGTGGGGCAAATGCTTGCATTAAACATTGGATACTTTGAAAGAGAATCCAGTGAGCCCTTCATGTTCCAATGAAAATGCAGCCAGAAAGGGTTTCTTGGGGGAAGGGATTTTACAAACATTCTAAGCCACCATGAGAATTGTATAGGCCCTTGTGTACAGAAACATGTGTAAAATAACACTGCTTACATCTGTACATAAGCATCTGCAGTGGCTGACAATGACTGTATATAAAATGCTGCTGGAAGGACAAATGGAATGACACTTGTACTCCAGTTTTGCTGAAATATATTTTGTAAGTTTTTCTTTCTTTTGTGGAATTTGCAGCATGAATGACTTTTGAGGGAATTTTAATTTCCAGTGCACTACATGGTTCCTGAGGTCTATTGGTAGTGACCAGTAAGTAGGGACTAAACAGGCATCGCTGTACTTGGGAGTGTTCTATGTGTATATACTAGCTACATTTTAATACTGGGAGCAGGAAAAGGCAAAAGACCCTGTATGTAGATTTTTTTTGTTGGGAAATCTAGGTCCGACCAGATCCGGTTTATATTGCCGTTGGGTGGGCTGGGAACCGAAGGCTTTCAACATGAAGCCTTCTCAATTCTGCTACTTGACTCATGTCCACAAAGGGACAGGGTGGGGCTTGATTTCAGGAACTTTCTTTTTGTAACGGGCTGAACGCTCTGGAATCTGACAGCTGCGTACAGGGGATGCTAGCCCCTGTAGCACCAGTATGGACAATGCGTTGCCTGTTTGTGCTAAGTAACTTTATTTTGTGTGCCTTTCTGTTCTGTGGCTGAAATGCTTTCATTATTTTCTTTTGTCAGTCTCCCCTTGCCCACCCTACCCAATTTAATGTACAGCCCCTTCACTACACTGAAGAACACTGCTTTGTATTGTCCAGAAATGAGATCCGTGACTTTTCTGGAGTTTGCTGTTTTAGGGAAGGGAAAAGCACAAATTGATTTAAAAATGAAGAGAATAAAATTTCACATCTCATGCGTTTCTCTTTTTATGTCTAGTAAACTGCTGTAATTCTTGCCAGAAATGCTGCACTTTCAATTGAACTTGCAATTGACAGCCCCATTACCTGAAGTAGTTATTACCTGTTTTACTTGTACCATGCTGAGCTTGGTCACAGCATCTTGTACTTCAAATAAAACGTGCACTGCTGCCCTACCTCTTTTCTCTCCTCTTCCCCCCCCCCTTCCAAATTGGGAGAATAATTTGCATATCTTTTTGCACAAACATCCCAAAGCTCTCTACAAAATATTTCAATGCAGCCAAATTGCTCATTGGACGATCTAGCAAGCAGCAGTATGGTGAGCAGAAAATCAATTTGTGACATTGGCTGAAGATTAATATTGACCAGGACAGGGACACTCTCCTGTGAAGAACTTTTAAATTTACCCGAGTTCCGACTGTGCCCCTTTCACCTCTAACCTGTGTGCTACAGTGAGTTGGTCTGGATTTTGCAGTAGGGCTTGAATCCACAATTTTCTGCTCCTATAGCAAACCTATGGAATGGCTGTTACCCTTTAGACTCCTTTTTTTCCTAAAGTACTTACTCCTGTTAATCTACTGTGTCCTTGAGTACCAGAGGACATTCTATATTTACATGGCTAGCCAACTTAAGAGGGCATCACCGTTAACCCCATTCCTTTACTTCACGCCCCAAGTGTCCTGGTAAGTATTGCTGGAGACCATGTGAAAGCAGGAATCTGGGTTTGGGGATGTTGATGTCTATTGTTTCAACTACGCCCAACAATCCTGGATGAAATTAGCCAACCTTGAGTCACAATGATCTTTGAGACCATTTTTTTCTGTGGTCAGTTCCACAACCCTGAGTGAAGTACCTCTTTGAATAAGGTTTTTGACTCTACGGTTGGACTATGTAGAGCATTTATCTATTCCTCTTGTCTCCATACTGAATTTGCCTTTAGTGCTATCTTTTTCTCCACAGTTTAGCTAGTTTATAATCTTTATTGTTACAAGTAGGCTTACATTAACACTGCAATTAAGTTCCTGTGAAAATCCCTTAGTCGCCACACTCCAGCACCTGTTCAGGTACAGGGAGAATTCAGAATGTCCAATTCACCTAACGAGTGCATCTTTTGGGATTTGCTGGACCCATCCGGAGGAAACACACAGACACTGGGAGAATGTGCAGACTCCACACAGACAGTGACCCAAGCTGGGAATTTAACCCAGGTGCCTGGTGCTGTGAAGCAACAGTGCTAACCACTGGACTACTGTGCTGCCCATCTGTGCGCCATGTCAACTGTTTTTATAACCTACAGAATTTTGGAAGATGGCCACCAATACCTACATCTCTAGCATTCTCATGATGTAGATCGAAGTCTGGGGATTTACCAAAATTCAGTCCCATTCATTTCCAGTACTTTTTTTTTTTTCAGGTCCACATCTCATTAGGCCTTTGGTTCTCTAGTACCTGTTTTCTTTTTGCATCTTTGTCCATGAAGACCGACCCTGTATTTATTTTGTTTCTCTGTCTGTAATGGCCCCAACCTTGTCTTTGCTGATTGGTTCATTTTTACATACCTATTGAAGTCCATTTGTGTTTCTCATTAAGTTTTCCATCAGCTTCTTGTTCCTCCATTGAATTCTAAAATGCCCCAATCCTCAGGCTACTTTATCTGGCAACTTTACAAGCTTCTTCCGTTGATCCCTACAATCTTGAACTTGCTAGCCATGGTTGGATTATTTGTGCCTCAAAGGACCATGTTGTAAACTATGTATAGCCATTGCTGGTCTAAGTCATACCTTTTTTAAATATAGTTTCTCTATCTGCCACAGCCAACCTGCCCCTCAAGCCTAGTTTCCTTTGTTTAGATTAAGATTGTTTCAGATTGAAATAGCAACTCTTCCCCCAAAGGTTCCTTTGATTTTTTTTTTTTTGTTGTAAATTTAAGAGTACCCAATTTTTTTCAAATTAGTGTGGCCAATCCACCTCATCCGCACATCTCTGGGTTGTGGGGGTGAAACCCATGCAGACATGGAGAATGTGCAAATTCCACACACTGGGCCGGGATCGAACCAAGGTCCTGTGCTGTAGGCAGCAGTGCTAACCACTGCACCGCCCTGGCCCTCATTGCAAAATAAATCTAAAATGCATGTTTTCTAGTTTGTTCTTCAACAGACTATTGTAGAAAACCTTCTTGCATTCCAGCAATTTATCGTCTATTAGTGCAAATTAGATTATCCTAGTCTATGCAGGTTAATATTTCACATGATTACACCTGTTACAAACACCTTTTACTATGATGTTTCAGTGGTCAATAAATAACATCCACAAATGGTTATTGCCCCAAACTGTTCAACTGGATTGTCTTTGCCTACCTATCCTTCCTAACCTAAATGTCAAATCTATATTCAGTTCTTGACCCTGGTCACACCTCTAATAGTATAGTATGTAAATCCTACCTGCTTTCTTCCATTTGTGCTGTCAAATTTACTTTGTTGTGAATGCTGCATGCATTGTGTTTGCCAGCTTTGTTTCAGTTCTCATTCCAATTCTCTCCAAGGTTCTCATCCCTCTACCAACCTAGATTAAACCTCACCAGCAAAGTCTCATCTACCCTATAAATCTTTTTTCTATTGTCACAAGTGGGTTTACATTAACACTCCAATGAAGTTGTGAAAATCCCCTAGTCACCACACTTCAGTGCCTGTTCAGGTACACGGAGGGAGAATTTAGAATATCCAATCCACCTAACAAGCTTGTCTTTTGGGGCTTGAGGAAACCGGAGCACCCGGAGGAAACCCACGCGGACACTGAGAACGTGCAGACTTCACACTAACTCAAGCAGGAATCAAACCTAGGACCCTGATGCTGTGAAGCAACAGTGCTAACCATTGTGCTACCCTACAACCAGTGCCACAAGACATCTAAAGCCCTCTCCTGCACCATCTCTTAGCCACTCATTCATTTGCTGTATCCTAGGTTTACACTGTGCTATATTCTAATATTGCCTTTTGAAGATCTGCTTTTTAATCTTTGATACGGATGTCGGCCATGGGCTCTGTGTTGCCTCGTCTATTCCCCTATCACTATTGTTCTTCCCCTCCGGTGCAGCTGAGCCACAGACTTGCCTCAGGCTGTACTGATGAACCATCTGCACTCTTGACTCCTGTATTTCCTGTCTAATCCTCAGATGGTCTGGCAGTCACCTATTCCACCTCTGCCTTCACTCAACCCGTGCTGTTATTCCATATCCTGTTCATGTAATTTTCAGCCCGAGTTCTAAACAAAGCAAGGATTATAAACTAGTGACCAATGTGATTTTCTTTTTCTGCAGGTCGTTTTAGTGTTACTCCAGTAACACCCCCCCCCCCCCCCCCCCCCCCCCAAAAAATAGGTTGGGAGTGGTTCCTCTGCACTGATGCTCATTTCTATGCTTCCTGTACATGAGGTTTAACAGCATTTAATTTCAACGTGCTCAATTCTCAGCTCCACTAAATCTTCTATTTTATTAACCAAGGCCATTCAAGGCCCTGTGAATGGTTTTTCCTAGCTTATTGTCACTGAAGTAAGAATTACTACATTGAGGTTTTCAACAGCCTGTGCAGGTAGTCTCCATTCTTGGACATGTTTACTATTAGAAATGCACTCCCAGCCACAAGCACATTTGAGGAGGGGAAGAGGCTGTTTGATTTTTCTTTCCCCTATAGGAGTATTGGAGTTTCTGAACAGGATAGCTCAAACCTTGGGGAACCATTTGCAAGGTTAGATACATACATAGAAGATGGGCCAACCAAAAATGAATCCTATTTACAGGTGAAGTAACCAGGCTTTGCAATTTAGACACTTGTGCTATCTGGGAAGGTGAAATAAAACAATTCAGGATCTCAATTTCTCCACAAAACAGCTGTTTGAGATTAGCTTGACTGAATGAAGCCACAAATGTTATTGCTGCAAAACTGTCAATGGCACAATTATGTCTCAGGATATTTTATTAGCTATGTTATACCACAATGTCTTTACTTCCTTTTGCACCCAGTGTGGATGAAACAATGTCTGCAGTTTAATCAAGAGGTTCTCATTCAAACACTTGCAAGTTTATTATGCATGGTAGTGTGGAGATTGGTACCAACAGGGATACAGGAGAAAGCAGCTTCAATCAATGATGGGCATGTCCAATTTTACTTTTTGACTATCTGAATTACATCTTCATCTTCCATCACATGGTCCTTGCCAACTTTCTGTGGGTTGTATTTCACAGAAGAACCCCATACCAAAGCACTGGGGGGGGAAAAAAACAGTTGTTACTCACTGCATCCACTTTTTGAGCCTTGTCTTATCACTTTGCGGGGAGGGGCAGGAGCAAAACTTACTATTTGAACTCTTTAATTAGGTTTTTGTGAATTTTCATGCAGAAATCCTCGACTGCAGTTTTTCGATGTGGTAACACAACTGGGGACGTGTAGTCAGGTAACTGTCCCTTGGGTTTGGTATAACTACAACAAAAAGTTCAGACCATTTAGCCAAAGACTCCCAACAAAACGAGCACGTATTGAGTTACCATCCCCACTTCGCTGATACCTACATCCGTACAAGTTGTAAGTAATCCCATAATCTTTCCAGTAAATCATCAAAGTTCCAGCGATGATGTGCAGAGATTGGCACACAGTGTGGTATTTTGTAAATGACATCCAGTTCCTCCAATGATATCTGATCAATTTTGTTTAGAACATAAAGACAAGGGATGTACACCCTACAACACATTAAACAAGACAGCAAGTCAGTATGCTACCCAAACTGAACTGTGAAAGGCTGGAAATAAACTTTTATGCAATAGGCCAAATTCTCTTTCCTTTTCCACCCAACCCACCGTGATTTTTTTTTTTGGGGGGGGGACAGTGGAGGCAGCTCACCATTGGCTACAGGCAGAATCTTAGTCCTGATGTCAACATGCATTTTGAGTGACTTGTCCACTCCACAGTGAGGGGTCACCTTCAGCAGAACCCGACAATCCTGCCCAATGTCTCAATCAATAGAAGTGCAGGAAAGTATTGCAATCTTGTTGGTCTTGGGCTCATTGTAATTTCAAATTTTAAACTCTTTAGAAATTTTACTTGACAAAAATAGTTAAAAATCAAGAGTATCAACATTCCTATTATTGAGGCAATGGAGCATCAGAAATTGAGCTTAGGAGTCCATATATTTTTCACAAAAGATGTAGAACATACAGATTACTTAAAATAACCTACATTCACACACATCTCAGCTATTTCCATTACAAATTCCTACTTCCACATTTGTTACAAACTGCAGAACACAATCAATTTCCAAAAAGAGATGATACCTAATTAGATTGAGGCTGAATAATTTGCAAGGCGGTATCTGATAAGACACCAAAGAGCACTTACCGATTACCCTCAACCACGTCAATTAGGTCATCTGCTGTTGAATCGCTGCGTAATGTGATGTCCGCATTGTGGATTTTGTATTCAGCAAGGATACTTTTAACAGTTTCCATGTCCAATTCACTCTGCACGCACTATCAAGGGGGAAGAGGGATCAAACAGGCTAGCTCCAGTGGCGCAATCAGTTAGCGCAATCATCAAGATTGCATCGAAGGAAATTCAAAACATTCCGCGATATACACAACTCTTTAGAGCACCCAATTTTTTTTATCCAACCAAGGGGCAATTTAGCATGGCCATTCTACTGACCCTCTACATCTTTTTGGGTTGTGGGGGTGAGACACATACACACACGGGGAGAATGTGCAAACTCCTCTCGGACAGTGACCCGGGGCCACAGTCGAACCCGGATCCTCGGCACCATGAGGCAGCAGTGCTAATCACTGACACCATTCTGCCTTATACACACAACTCTAAATACAACTGGAGATTAGGCATAGTTTTGCCAAGTGATAATTAAATCGATCAATCAATTTGCATGACCAGTACAGAAGCAATTTGCCCTACAGATTCACAGGGTCACTGCATCCTCCAGGTTTGCTATTTTAGGCTCTCTTTATAATTATTACCACAAATTATCCTTCAGTATTTGCACTGTCCGTGTGGAGTTTGCACATTCTCCCCGTGTTCGCCTGGGTTTTGCCCCCACAACCCAAAGATGTGACGGGTAGGTGGATTGGCCATGCTACATTGCCCCTTAATTGGAAAAAATTAATTAGGTACTCTAAAATTTTTTTTTTTTTTTTTTTTTATAAAGTATTTGGGCAGTGCAACCTTAGTAAAAAAAAAAAAAAAAATCCACTTTGTCACTATCACATTCAAACTATTTTGAGCACACTCTACAAGAACATGGCCTAGAACTTATTTCCAAGCAAAAGCATAGACCCTGATGAGATTGGTTCCAAACCAGTGAAAGCACAGGTACAAAACGTAACCAAAAATGCTAATAGAATGTTGGTTTTTATCTCAATATGAAGTTGGATTACAAGGCAAGGATGTTATGCTTAAATTGAACCTTGGATCCCATTTTCACTCCGATTTGGGCTCTCTACCTCATGAAGGACAGTTTGGCCTTGAAATGGATGCTACGCAGATTCATGTACTAAAAGAGCTAGGTGATGTGGTGAGGTTGAATAAACTTGTTTTGTATTCTCTCGAATTTCAAAGATAGAGAAATAATCAAATTGAAATATTTAAAGTAAGATAATTTGTTCAGGTTGATTGAAAGAAACACTCAGAATACCTTTTCCTGAAAGGTCATCGACCTGAAATGTTAACTCTCCACCGATACTGCCAGACTTTCTCTCTCTGTCAGATTTACAGCATTTGCAGTATTAAAAGAGGGGAGTTACATCTAGATTATGGACTAATCCTTAAATTGAACATTCATCGGGTTCATTAGATATTAGAAATAGTTGTGTAAAAATCCTCAGATGCCATTTTCACCTATCCGTCTTCAATTTAATGCGTTTTGAAAGAGCAAAGAAACTTTGAATGAACTCTCAAAAGTGTTCACATGCAAAAAGCACACCACATAATTTAAAGGACAATTTTGTTTTAAGTCATACAACACAACCCAAGTCTACAGTGCACACACACCATCACGAAGCAACTGCTTCAGTTGATTTCCAATGAGGTAACTAACACCAGCACTGATCAAACCAGTTCACAGCTTAGTGAATTCGGATTTGATTTTAACTGTCACCCACTTAAATTCTTCTCACTCACTGTTGATGTCAGGTTAATGCCTCCTTTGTCCTTCTTCCTGAACCCAATGTTGGGTGGCTGCTTGTTAAGCCGGATTCCAAACCCTTCCACCTCGTTCTCAATTATCTTCTTGTGTGCCAACGGTTTCAGCACATCCAGTACAATCAGGATTAGGTTGCAAGTTCGAGCCACTGAAAGACATGAGCGATGCAATGATTGAGTCAAGTGGATCAACTGATGCTCCTAAAAAAAGGCAGATATTTACCTATACCTTTCCACCCAGAATCACTAGTACTTCATTCTGCACAGGTACAGAGAGTAAAATACAATACAGCCCTTTACTCAAAATAATTCTATTTCATTTTTAATTGTACACCAGTTGAAGTGTACAACTTACCAGCAATAACTTGTCGCCCTCGGCCTTTACCGTCTTTGGCTCCCTCAATGATACCAGGAAGATCTAGCAGCTGGACAGGACACACAAACATTTAAACAGTAAGTGGCCAAACAAGTGAATTAAACATTACTCAAATTAAACATTTTCAAATTCCACCTGAACACAGCATTTCAAAACCACATTCAACCTGCCTTTTGAGGTGAGAGGAGTGAGCGGGGGAGGGAGCACATGACTGGGGTAACATTGCACACAGGGACTGAGTGACTGACTGTGGGAGTGTGCGCCAACACGCCCTCCCCTCCCCCGCCCCTGCACTAAATTAAAACATTTTTTTAAACAGTATGGAGTCATAACCTGCGGCTCAGGAGGCCATTTTACTGAAGCCAGTGGCATTAACTTAATAGTAGATGCTTTGACGCTTGCTGTTGGTTGCAGTGAATGGAGACTCCCGCACATCGTGAGTTAAATCCCCTACTTTGCTTACAATGTCAAGCTCATACTATGAGAGTAGAGCTAGTCAGTCTAAGGAAAAGCAAGAGACATTTTTATCTAACTGCGCACACCCTAGCTCCGCCTGTAGTGATTGAGTGTATTTCCATTTATACCTGTATCTTGGCTCCTTTATAGCGAATCACACCTGGTACTGTGGTCAAGGTGGTAAACTCGTAGGCTGCAACCTCAGAGTATACTCCAGCCAGGTTACTCAGTAATGTCGATTTTCCAACAGAAGGGAAGCCCACAAACCCAATCCGGGCATCCCCAGTCTTTGCAACGTCAAATCCTAATAACAATGGGAATAAAAAATAAATTTGCATCATGGCAATGGTTCAGCAAACATAACAGCAGAATAAAAGAAATACTTTGTGAACAATGTGAAGACATTTAAGGGTTTAATCTTTAGAAATTTCATATCAATATCCAAATATCTTTGCATGTTTCCTAAATCTGAAAATCAGAACACCCCTTGTTGTAAGGGCCCTTCCAATTGATTCCTTCATTTTCCAATTTATTTTGTCATTATCGTTTTTGGTCCATGTATCTTTAATGGAGACGTACCTTTTAAGGTTTTTTTTTTTAAATTTAGAGTACCCAATTATATTTTTCCAATTAAGTGGCAATTTAGCATGGCCAATCCACCTAACCTGCACATCTTTTGAGTTGTGGGGGTGAAACCCACGCAGACACGGGGAGAATGTGCAAACTCCACACGGACAGTGACCCAGGGCCAGGATCGAACCTGGGTCCTCAGTGCCGTAGGCAGCAGTGCCACCATGCCGCCCCTACATACCTTTTCGTTGATCAGAGGAAGTAAGGAACTAAAATGTTTCAAAATAGTACACTGCGATGGAGTTTTAGCTTTTGAACAAACTTATGCCACCTGAGAGATTGATTGGGCAGTATTCTGCCTGGCAACAGACAGTGATTGGGTTCTGCTGGGTGGGGTTTTCAGAGGACCCAGCAGAAAGCTTATGGACTGCGAAAGGGGAGGCTGTGTTCTCTTTTTCTCTCAAATGTTGGCTGCTTGCTGTTGCTGTGAGTGCGGGAAGCCACTGGACTCTCAAGGTGGAAGCAGCTCTCTCTCTGCTGCCTGTCGAAAGGCAAAATCTTTTTTTTTTTTTTTTTAATTCGTTCTTGGGATGTGGTAGTCGCTGGCTGGGCTAGCATTTGTTACCCATCCCTAATTGCCTTGAACTGAGTGGATTGCGAGGCCATTTCAGAGTAGGGCAGTTAAGAGTCCACTGCATCGCTGTGCGAGTCTGAAGTCACATGTAGGCCAGGCTGGAGAAGATCGGCAGATTTCCTTCCCTGAAGGAAATTAGTCCTTCACGACAATCAGCAATGGTTTTATGGTCATCACTAGACTTTAGTTCTAGATTTTTTTTAAATTCAAATTTTACCATCTGCCATGATTTGGGATTTGAACCCAGGACCCCAGAGCATTACCCTGGGTCTCTGGATTACTGGGCCATTACAGACCGAAGACAAAGATATCACCCAACTGTAGGTCGAGACTGAAGAAAGAATTTAATTGGAAGACATGCATCTGAAACAAAAACTCTTAATCTTTTACTATTAGTATTATTTTTACACCCCTCTGTGTTTGTTTGTCGAGTGTGTGTGTATCAGGTAGCACAGTGTTTGCACTGTGGCTTCACAGCGCCAGGGACTCATGTTCGATTCCCGGCTTCGGTCACTGTTTATGCGGAGTCCGCACATTCTCCCTGGGTCTGCGTGGGATTCCTCCGGGTGCTGCAGTTTCCTCTCAGAAGTCCCGAAAGACATGCTTGTTAGTTGAATTGGACATTCTGAATTCTCCCTCTGTTGTACCCGAACAGGTGCCGGAATGTGGCGACTAGGGGCTTTTCACAGTAACTTCATTGCAGTGTTAATGTAAGCCTACTTTTGACACTAATAAAGATTATATAAAAAAGGGGGTTTAGAAAATAGATAGTTAACCAGTTGTATTTGTTGCCTATTTAATTATAGTTACTGTTAATAATAAAAAATGCTTTGTGTTTAAATTTACAAATCAAGTGACTGTAGTTATTGGGCATTTAAAGTTAATTTCAACTATGTTGTGACTTCGGGTCAAGTAGGGCTGGCACTAGTCCAGGTAGTCGAACATTGTAAATCCATTGCTTCTCAAACCTTTCCACATAAACCAAGACACTGTACCTTCACCAGGTCCTCCTCCACCTCCACCCTTAGGAGTGATAAGTTCTCGCCGTAGTTTGGCCAGGCGGGCTTTCAGAAGCCCCAAATGGTGAGCTGTTGCTTTGTTCTTCTGAGTTCGGGCCATCTGACGAAGAGACCAAGACAGAGATTTAGCAGGGTTCGTGGGGGGATGGCGGAGAGGGGGCTGGGGTCGGGAAAGGTGACAGATAGTGAGCTGAGGTCCGGGGGGGGGGAAAGAGGAGAGTTGGCTGGGGTCGGGGAGAGGTGGGTGGGGGGGGGGCGCGCGCAGGGGGTCGGGAGTGGGTGGGGGGGGGGGGAGTGGGCAGGGGGAGTGGGCGGGGAGTGGGCGGGGAGTGGGGGGGGGGGGGAGTGGGGGGGGAGTGGGCGGGAGTGGGGGGGGAGTGGGCGGGAGTGGGGGGGGAGTGGGCGGGAGTGGGGGGGGAGTGGGGGGGGAGTGGGCGGGAGTGGGGGGGGTGTGGGCGGGAGTGGGGGGGGTGTGGGCGGGAGGCGGGCGGGAGTGGGGGGGGAGCGGGCGGGAGTGGGGGGGGAGCGGGCGGGAGTGGGGGGGGTGTGGGCGGGAGTCGGGGGGGAGCGGGCGGGAGTCGGGGGGGAGCGGGCGGGAGTCGGGGGGGAGCGGGCGGGAGTCGGGGGGAGCGGGCGGGAGTCGGGGGGAGCGGGCGGGAGTCGGGGGGAGCGGGCGGGAGTCGGGGGGAGCGGGCGGGAGTCGGGGGGGGAGCGGGCGGGAGTCGGGGGGGGAGCGGGCGGGAGTCGGGGGGGGGAGCGGGCGGGAGTCGGGGGGGGGAGCGGGCGGGAGTCGGGGGGGAGCGGGCGGGAGTCGGGGGGGAGCGGGCGGGAGTGGGGGGGAGCGGGCGGGAGTGGGGGGGAGCGGGCGGGAGTGGGGGGGAGCGGGCGGGAGTGGGGGGGAGCGGGCAGGAGTGGGGGGGAGCGGGCAGGAGTGGGGGGGAGCGGGCAGGAGTGGGGGGGAGCGGGCAGGAGTGGGGGGGAGCGGGCAGGAGTGGGGGGGAGCGGGCAGGAGTGGGGGGGAGCGGGCAGGAGTGGGGGGGAGCGGGCAGGAGTGGGGGGGAGCGGGCAGGAGTGGGGGGGAGCGGGCAGGAGTGGGGGGGAGCGGGCAGGAGTGGGGGGGAGCGGGCAGGAGTGGGGGGGAGCGGGCAGGAGTGGGGGGGAGCGGGCAGGAGTGGGGGGGAGCGGGCAGGAGTGGGGGGGAGCGGGCAGGAGTGGGGGGGAGCGGGCAGGAGTGGGGGGGAGCGGGCAGGAGTGGGGGGGAGCGGGCAGGAGTGGGGGGGAGCGGGCAGGAGTGGGGGGGAGCGGGCAGGAGTGGGGGGGAGCGGGCAGGAGTGGGGGGGAGCGGGCAGGAGTGGGGGGGAGCGGGCAGGAGTGGGGGGGAGCGGGCAGGAGTGGGGGGGAGCGGGCAGGAGTGGGGGGGAGCGGGCAGGAGTGGGGGGGAGCGGGCAGGAGTGGGGGGGAGCGGGCAGGAGTGGGGGGGAGCGGGCAGGAGTGGGGGGGAGCGGGCAGGAGTGGGGGGGAGCGGGCAGGAGTGGGGGGGAGCGGGCAGGAGTGGGGGGGAGCGGGCAGGAGTGGGGGGGAGCGGGCAGGAGTGGGGGGGAGCGGGCAGGAGTGGGGGGGAGCGGGCAGGAGTGGGGGGGAGCGGGCAGGAGTGGGGGGGAGCGGGCAGGAGTGGGGGGGAGCGGGCAGGAGTGGGGGGGAGCGGGCAGGAGTGGGGGGGAGCGGGCAGGAGTGGGGGGGAGCGGGCAGGAGTGGGGGGGAGCGGGCAGGAGTGGGGGGGAGCGGGCAGGAGTGGGGGGGAGCGGGCGGGAGTGGGGGGCGAGCGGGCGGGAGTGGGGGGCGAGCGGGCGGGAGTCGGGGGGAGCGGGCGGGAGTCGGGGGGAGCGGGCGGGAGTCGGGGGGAGCGGGCAGGAGTCGGGGGGAGCGGGCAGGAGTCGGGGGGAGCGGGCAGGAGTCGGGGGGAGCGGGCAGGAGTGGGCAGGAGTGGGGGGGGGTGTGGGCGGGAGTGGGGGGGGTGTGGGCGGGAGTGGGGGGCGAGCGGGCGGGAGTCGGGGGGAGCGGGCGGGAGTCGGGGGGAGCGGGCGGGAGTCGGGGGGAGCGGGCGGGAGTCGGGGGGAGCGGGCAGGAGTCGGGGGGAGCGGGCAGGAGTCGGGGGGAGCGGGCAGGAGTCGGGGGGAGCGGGCAGGAGTCGGGGGGAGCGGGCAGGAGTGGGCAGGAGTGGGGGGGGTGTGGGCGGGAGTGGGGGGGGTGTGGGCGGGAGTGGGGGGGGGTGTGGGCGGGAGTGGGGGGGGAGCGGGCGGGAGTCGGGGGGGAGCGGGCGGGAGTCGGGGGGGAGCGGGCAGGAGTGGGGGGGAGCGGGCAGGAGTGGGGGGGAGCGGGCAGGAGTGGGGGGAGCGGGCAGGAGTGGGGGGGAGCGGGCAGGTGTGGGGGGGAGCGGGCAGGAGTGGGGGGGAGCGGGCAGGAGTGGGGGGGAGCGGGCAGGAGTGGGGGGGAGCGGGCAGGAGTGGGGGGGAGCGGGCAGGAGTGGGGGGGAGCGGGCAGGAGTGGGGGGGGAGCGGGCAGGAGTGGGGGGGAGCGGGCAGGAGTGGGGGGGAGCGGGCAGGAGTGGGGGGGAGCGGGCAGGAGTGGGGGGGAGCGGGCAGGAGTGGGGGGGAGCGGGCAGGAGTGGGGGGGAGCGGGCAGGAGTGGGGGGGAGCGGGCAGGAGTGGGGGGGAGCGGGCAGGAGTGGGGGGGAGCGGGCAGGAGTGGGGGGGAGCGGGCAGGAGTGGGGGGGAGCGGGCAGGAGTGGGGGGGAGCGGGCAGGAGTGGGGGGGAGCGGGCAGGAGTGGGGGGGAGCGGGCAGGAGTGGGGGGGAGCGGGCAGGAGTGGGGGGGAGCGGGCAGGAGTGGGGGGGAGCGGGCAGGAGTGGGGGGGAGCGGGCAGGAGTGGGGGGGAGCGGGCAGGAGTGGGGGGGAGCGGGCAGGAGTGGGGGGGAGCGGGCAGGAGTGGGGGGGAGCGGGCAGGAGTGGGGGGGAGCGGGCAGGAGTGGGGGGGAGCGGGCAGGAGTGGGGGGGAGCGGGCAGGAGTGGGGGGGAGCGGGCAGGAGTGGGGGGGAGCGGGCAGGAGTGGGGGGGAGCGGGCAGGAGTGGGGGGGAGCGGGCAGGAGTGGGGGGGAGCGGGCAGGAGTGGGGGGGAGCGGGCAGGAGTGGGGGGGAGCGGGCAGGAGTGGGGGGGAGCGGGCAGGAGTGGGGGGGAGCGGGCAGGAGTGGGGGGGAGCGGGCAGGAGTGGGGGGGAGCGGGCAGGAGTGGGGGGGAGCGGGCAGGAGTGGGGGGGAGCGGGCAGGAGTGGGGGGGAGCGGGCAGGAGTGGGGGGGAGTGGGCAGGAGTCGGGGGGAGTGGGCAGGAGTCGGGGGGAGTGGGCAGGAGTCGGGGGGAGTGGGCAGGAGTCGGGGGGAGTGGGCAGGAGTCGGGGGGAGTGGGCAGGAGTCGGGGGGAGTGGGCAGGAGTCGGGGGGAGTGGGCAGGAGTCGGGGGGAGTGGGCAGGAGTCGGGGGAGTGGGCAGGAGTCGGGGGAGTGGGCAGGAGTCGGGGGAGTGGGCAGGAGTCGGGGGGAGTGGGCAGGAGTCGGGGGGAGTGGGCAGGAGTCGGGGGGAGTGGGCAGGAGTCGGGGGGAGTGGGGGGGAGTGGGCAGGAGTGGGGGAGGGGGTGGGGAGCGGGCAGGAGTGGGGGGGAGTGGGCAGGAGTCGGGGGGAGTGGGCAGGAGTGGGGGAGGGGGTGGGGAGCGGGCAGGAGTGGGGGGGAGTGGGCAGGAGTCGGGGGGAGTGGGCAGGAGTGGGGGGGAGTGGGCGGGAGTGGGGGGGAGTGGGGGGGAGTGGGCAGGAGTGGGGGAGGGGGTGGGGAGAGGGCAGGAGTCGGGGGAGCGGGCAGGAGTCGGGGGGAGCGGGCAGGAGTCGGGGGGAGCGGGCAGGAGTCGGGGGGAGTGGGCAGGAGTCGGGGGGAGTGGGCAGGAGTCGGGGGGAGTGGGCAGGAGTCGGGGGGAGTGGGCAGGAGTCGGGGGGAGTGGGCAGGAGTCGGGGGGAGTGGGCAGGAGTCGGGGGGAGTGGGCAGGAGTCGGGGGGAGTGGGCAGGAGTCGGGGGGAGTGGGCAGGAGTCGGGGGGAGTGGGCAGGAGTCGGGGGGAGTGGGCAGGAGTCGGGGGGAGTGGGCAGGAGTCGGGGGGAGTGGGCAGGAGTCGGGGGGAGTGGGCAGGAGTGGGGGGGAGTGGGGGGGAGTGGGCGGGGGAGTGGGCGGGGGAGTGGGCGGGGGAGGGGGGAGGGGGGAGGGGGGAGGGGGCGGGGGAGGGGGGGAGGGGGTGGGGAGCGGGCAGGAGTCGGGGGGAGTGGGCAGGAGTGGGGGAGGGGGAGGGTTGGGGAGTGGGCAGGAGTCGGGGGGAGCGGGCAGGAGTCGGGGGAGCGGGCAGGAGTCGGGGGGAGCGGGCAGGAGTCGGGGGGAGCGGGCAGGAGTCGGGGGGAGCGGGCAGGAGTCGGGGGGAGCGGGCAGGAGTCGGGGGGAGCGGGCAGGAGTCGGGGGGAGCGGGCAGGAGTCGGGGGGAGCGGGCAGGAGTCGGGGGGAGCGGGCAGGAGTCGGGGGGAGCGGGCAGGAGTCGGGGGGAGCGGGCAGGAGTCGGGGGGAGCGGGCAGGAGTCGGGGGGAGTGGGCAGGAGTCGGGGGGAGTGGGCAGGAGTCGGGGGGAGTGGGCAGGAGTCGGGGGGAGTGGGCAGGAGTCGGGGGGAGTGGGCAGGAGTCGGGGGGAGTGGGCAGGAGTCGGGGGGAGTGGGCAGGAGTCGGGGGGAGTGGGCAGGAGTCGGGGGGAGTGGGCAGGAGTCGGGGGGAGCGGGCAGGAGTCGGGGGGAGCGGGCAGGAGTCGGGGGGAGCGGGCAGGAGTCGGGGGGAGCGGGCAGGAGTCGGGGGGAGCGGGCAGGAGTCGGGGGGAGCGGGCAGGAGTCGGGGGGAGCGGGCAGGAGTCGGGGGGAGCGGGCAGGAGTCGGGGGGAGCGGGCAGGAGTCGGGGGGAGCGGGCAGGAGTCGGGGGGAGCGGGCAGGAGTCGGGGGGAGCGGGCAGGAGTCGGGGGGAGCGGGCAGGAGTCGGGGGGAGCGGGCAGGAGTCGGGGGGAGCGGGCAGGAGTCGGGGGAGCGGGCAGGAGTCGGGGGGAGCGGGCAGGAGTCGGGGGGAGCGGGCAGGAGTCGGGGGGAGCGGGCAGGAGTCGGGGGGAGCGGGCAGGAGTCGGGGGGAGTGGGCAGGGGTCGGGGGAGTGGGCAGGAGGGGGGGGAGGTTTGGGGAGCGGGCAGGAGTCGGGGGGAGCGGGCAGGAGTCGGGGGGAGCGGGCAGGAGTCGGGGGGAGTGGGCAGGAGTGGGGGGGAGTGGGCAGGAGTGGGGGGGAGTGGGCAGGAGGGGGGAGGGTTGGGGAGCGGGCAGGAGTCGGGGGGAGCGGGCAGGAGTCGGGGGGAGTGGGCAGGAGTCGGGGGGAGCGGGCAGGAGTCGGGGGGAGCGGGCAGGAGTCGGGGGGAGCGGGCAGGAGTCGGGGGGAGCGGGCAGGAGTCGGGGGGAGCGGGCAGGAGTCGGGGGGAGCGGGCAGGAGTCGGGGGGAGTGGGCAGGGGTCGGGGGGAGTGGGCAGGGGTCGGGGGGAGCGGGCAGGAGTCGGGGGGAGTGGGCAGGAGGGGGGGGAGGTTTGGGGAGCGGGCAGGAGTCGGGGGGAGCGGGCAGGAGTCGGGGGGAGTGGGCAGGAGTGGGGGGGAGCGGGCAGGAGTGGGGGAGGGTTGGGGAGCGGGCAGGAGTCGGGGGGAGCGGGCAGGAGTCGGGGGGAGCGGGCAGGAGTCGGGGGGGAGTGGGCAGGAGTCGGGGGGAGCGGGCAGTGGTTGCAGGGTGGAGAGTGAACAGTCCTCCTCACCCTCTGCCTGTGTTAGGCCCGCATGTGGACAGTCCGGTCTCCTCACTGACTGACTGTCGGTCCGGTCTTACCTCGGCCTCAATCTCGGAGATTTTCTGTAGGATGCTCATGTTGGTGTCGGTGTTGCTCCGTTTCCCGGAGGCCCCGGTCCGCTAACAGGGTAAATTCTCCTGTCACAACCCAACAACCGGCCGCGCCGGTCGCCGCAAGGAAACTTCCGCGAGATCAACCGCTCAACGGGATTTGGACCCCCGCGGGGCGGGGCCTCTGCGGAGGACGGGCCTGACGACAGGGGTGGGGCCACTCGGCAGGGGCAGGACCTCAACGGGCGGGGCCACTCGGTAGGAGCATTGGGCGCGGTCTCTAGGCAAGGGCGGGGCCTCAGCGGATTGGGTCATGGGGCGTTGCCGGCTCCAGCGCACGCGCAGACCCTCACCCATCATTTAAAGGTGTTGAGATGCCGGCGTTGGACTGGGGTGAGCACAGTTCGAAGTCTTACAACACCAGGTCTAAGTCCAACAGGTTTGTTTGAAACACTAGGTTTCGGAGCGCTGTTCCTTCCTCAGGTGAATGAAGAGGTCTGTTCCAGAAACACATATATAGACAAATTCAAAGATGCCAAACAATGCTTGGAATGCGACCATTAGCAGGTGATTCAATCTTTACAGATCCAGAGATGGGGTGACCCCAGGTTAAAGAGTTGTGAATTGTCTCAAGCCAGGACAGTTGGTAGGATTTCACAGCCCAGATGGTGGGGGGTGAATGCAATGCGACATGAATCCCAGCTCCCGGTTGAGGCCGCACTCGTGTGTGTGGAACTTGGCTATAAGTTTAAAGGGGCCATTAACTGTGAAGTACGAGACCAGGGGGTTACTTAGCAAGTATGTGTTGGATGTTGCAAAAAGATTTGTTCTATTCTTTCAGATTGTGTGCGTGGTGGGCATTTCCAAAATTTGTTGCCATCCCTAATTGCCCTTGAACAGAGTGGCTGGCTGGGCCACTTCATGGAGTAATAGGGCTGGTTCCGCAGCAGTGAATGGAAGATTTGTCTGAGCACCAAATTCTCCATCCTTGCCCACCGTGTCTGTGCCGGCCATCAAACACCTATCTGCTCTAATTCCATATTTCAGCACTTTGTCTGTAGTGTATGCTGTGGCGTTTCATGTGCTCATCAAAATGTTTCTTAAATGTGAGGATTCCTGCCTCTACCACCCTTTCAGGCAGTGAGTTCCAGATTCCCACCACCCTCTGGCTGAAATAGATTGTCCTTAAATCCCCTCTAAACCTCCTGTCCCTTACCTTAAATCTATGCCCCCTGGTTTTTGACACCTCTACCAAGTGGAAAGGTATCGATAGCCCTCATAATTTTATACACTTCAATCAGATCCCTGCTCAGCCTTCTCTGCTCTAAGGAAAACAATCCCAGCCTAACCAGTCTCTCTTCATAGCTGAAATGCTTAAACCCAGGCAACATCCTGGTGAATCTCCTCTGCACCCTTTCTAGTGCAATAATTTCCTTCCAATATGTGGTTACCAGACTCTAGCTATGGCCTAACGAGCATTTTACACAGTTCCATCATAACCTCCCTGGTTTATATTCTATGCCTCAGCTAATAAAGGCAAGTATCCCATATACTTCTTAACCATCTTATCTACCTGTCCTGCTGCCTTCAGGTATCTGGACATTCACCCTAGGATCCCTCTGGTCCTCTGTACTTCCTAGCATCCGTTTGTTGTGTATTCCCTTGCCTTGTTAGTCCTCCCAAAATGCTTCACCTCACACTTTTCAGGGTTAAATTCCATTTGCCACTGTTCTGTCCATCTGACCAGCCCATCGATACCATCTTGTATTCTAAGGCTTTCCTCCTCGCTATTTACCATGGCACCAATTTTTGTGTCATCTGCTAACTTACTGATCATACCATCCACATTCACATCTAGATTATTAATGTACATTACTAACAGCAGGGACCCAGCACCGATCCCTGCAGAGCACCACTGGACACAGGCTTACAGTCACAAAAACAACTTTTGACCATTACCCTCTGCCTCCTGCTGTTAAGCCAATTTTGGATCCAAATTGCTCTGGTTCCCAAGGTCTCTTATCTTCTTGATCAGTCTCCCATGCGGGACCTTGCAAAGCCGTACTGAAGTCCATGTAGACTACATCAACTGCACTACCCTCATCTACACACCTCAAAAAATTCAGTCAATTTTGGTGGACATGATCTGCCACTGACAAAGCCATGCTGATTATCCTTGATTAAACCTTGTACCTCCAAGTGGAGATTAACTCTGTCCTTCAGAATTTTTTCCAATAATTTCTCTACCACTAAAGTTAGACTCACTTGCCTATAATTACCTGTTTTTTCCCTACTATCCTTCTTGAATAATGGCACCATATTAGCCGTCCTCCAGTCCTCTGACACCTCTTCCGTGGCCAGAGAGGATTAGAAAATTAGCATAAGAGCCCCTGCAATTTCAACCCTTGCCTCATACAGCAGCCTAGGATACAGTTCATCTTGGTCTGGGAATTTATCCATTTTAAGAAAAAATATTTTAATTCAATTTTTATCATTTTATACATAAAACAAAACAACACAAAGCAAAAAAAACAAGAGAAGAATCTCCCTTCTACCAACCAATATATATATTTTAAAAATAAATAAATAAATTTAGAGTACCCAATTCAGTTTTTTCAATTAAGGGGTAATTTAACATGGCCAATCTTGCACACCTTTAGGACGTGAGGGCGAAACCCACGCAAACACAGGGAGAATGCGCAAACTCCACATGGACAGTGACCCAGAGCGGGGATCGAACCTGGGACCTCGGCGCCGTGAGACAGCAGTGCTACAACCAATATATACATGACTCAAGAAAAAAAATCCCGCCCTTGCCCCCCCCTCCCAAACTCCACCCGTTCCCCTTTAGCAGCTGACGGTGACCAACTCTTTAAAGTGAACAAAGACAGACTTCATCTCTTATGAAACCCCTCAATCTCCCCCCTCAAGGTGAACTTAATCTTCTCAAGATACAGAAACTCCAACAGATCCCCCTGCCACACTGAGGCACAGGGCGGAGAAACTGACCGCCACACCAACAGGACCCGCCTGCGAGCAGTCAGCGAGGTGAATGCTAAACCCCCCATCCCTGCTCTTGTCTGCAGCTCCAGCAGGTTCAACACCCCAAATATGGCCCCCAGGGGACTGGGCTCCAAGTGCAAGGTCGGCAACATAGTGCTGAAGAAAGAACCCCCAAAACTTCTCCAACCTTGGTCAGGACCAAGGGGAAAGGATTATGAGTGGAAGAGCAATAGTGTTAGGATACTCTATAGTGAGGGTGCAGACTGGCATTTCTGCAGCCGAAGATGTGACTCCAGTGTTGCCTCCCTGGTGTCTGGGTTGAGGATACCACTGAACGGCTGCAGGGCATTCTGATGGGGGAGGGTGAACAGTCATGTGTCATGGTTCACATTAGTACTATAACCGGAATGAAACCAACATCCTTGCAGGGGTGTGGCACAAGAAAACCTGTCTCTCTTTGCACTGCCTTCCAGACTGACCTGGGTTTTTATCCACATTTGGCTGTGCATCACCCCCACTGTACCTCCAACTGTGACCCATTCCCCTGCCAAATTAGTTTAACCACACCGCTGCAAGGATGTTGGTTTCATTCCGCTTATGGTGCAACCCGTCCAACTTGTACAGGTAACACCTTCCCCAGAAACAGATCCAGTGATCCAGGAGACTAAAGCCCTTCTTCCTACACCATCTCTTCCGCCATGCATTCATCTACTGTATCCTCCTATTCCTATACTCACTATCACATGGCACTGGGAGTAATCCAGCCATTACAACCTTTGAGATCCTGCTTTTCAATCTGCTACCTAGCTCCTTAAATTGAAGCCAGTTCCAGATCAACGATCGCTACCAGACGGATGAGCCCAGCAGAACCGAATTTACTTCTCCAGACCCAGCCACTCCAGATCCGAACAAAGGCCTTGTTCCTCTGCCAAAGCCGGGTGCCTGAAGTTAAGTACAGGTTGTTGCAGTATTAGGTATAATTTAGCTTGTAGTGCTTTTATGTTGCATGTGTGAGCTAATCTTGTGTGTAAATAAACTATTATTGAACTTGAACTAACTGACTGTTGGGTCTTTGATCAATATCCAGTTGAACCTTGTGGTGGTATTATCTGATACCTGGCGACTCTGAAAAGCAATATCACTCAATATTAAAAAGGGCAACATTATTGTCGTCTCCGGTGCGAATTGGCAACATTATTGGCGACCTCTGATGGGACTCAACTGAGAAGTGATTTTGTCACTCCGAGAGAACCCACAAAACATTGAATTAGAAACCCAATTGGAAAAGTGAAAGAAACCACAAGTGTAAGACCCGTATTGATCAAACCCCCAAGATTCGGAAGTGTGTAGTAATTTGCATACGTACTAACAGGGATATAAGGTAAACTCGTTAGATTTTGTTGCCTTAAAACTATCAGGAGTTTTGTGAACCGGAAAATAGCTTAGGCCATACCCGCTGTTTGCATCGCCGCCCTATTCCCCCCGTCCCAAATTTAGGATACAAAAAAGAGATACCAGTAGAAATGGCAACAATGGCAATGGAACGCCTTATGAACCCACAGGAACCCGAGGTCGCAGCGACCAATAGAGCAGAGCAGTGTCCCATATGGGAAGGGGAACTAAGGAAATATTAAAGGGGAAAGGATAGCCCCTTTGGTCTGAGTTTTGTTTGAATGAAGAGTCAGGTCCTGGTAGTATCGGACAAACTTGGTGGGACAACCTAACCGAGATACACAAGAAGAGTTTAGGGAAAGGTCGTAAACCAATGGCAATCGTGTCCTGTCTGGCACAATTGTGAGGCACAGAGGAGGTCGTGAGGATGCTCCGCAGACAGCTTGTAGAGAAAGAGAAGAGTGAGGGAAACATTAGCAAGTGTGAAAAGGTTAATGAGCAACTCCGAGAGCAGCTAGCAGTAAAAGACAAGGAGATGGCTCATGTCAAACGGGCACACCAATCTTGTTTAGTCCACTTAAGCAGCTTTCAGACACAATCCGATAAGGCCTAACAAGATACACAACGTGCAGCGGGCGACCATGCCGGGGGCCCCCTGGACGGAGGGAAGCCTCGGAGTGCAGGGGTCCGACCGCATGGAGAGAGCAGTGACAGCGACCATACAGGACGGCCCCCTAACAAGGGGGAACCCCGGAGGCAGGCGCGCTTCCACCAGGTGAATATGGTTAATCCCACAGGAGCGATAGGACAGAAGGCCCCCACCAGGACAGTCACCTGGAACGTAAGGGGACTCAACGGCCCAGTGGAAAGATCCAGAGTCCTCAATCACCTAAGAAACATGAAGGCAGACATAATCTTCCTTCAAGAGACGCACCTGAGAGAGCTGGACCGACTGCGGGTAAGAAAGGGCTGAGTGGGACAGACCTACCATTCCTGTTACGGGACAAGGGCCAGGGGGGTGGCAATACTGGTCAGCAAAATGGACGATGTTTAGGGCGACAAAGACGGTTGCGGACCCAGGGGGACGGTACGTCATGGTAAGCAGGACCCTGGATGGGGCACCGGTAGTACTAGTTAACGTGTACGCGCTCAACTGGGACGACCCGAGCTTCATCAAGAAGACCATAACAGAAATCCATGACATAGCAACGCACCGGCTAATCATGGGGGAGGACTTCAACTGTGTACAGGACCCAATGACTGACAGATCGAACCCCAAGACGGGGAAAACCGCAAACATGGCAAGGGAACTCGGTCACTTTATGGAACAGATGGGAGCGGTGGACCCCTGGAGGTTTACCCACCCAGGGGAGAAGGAGTTTTCCTTCTTCTCCCCAGTACACAACGTATACACCAGAATTGACTTCTTTGTGGTGGGGAAAACGGTGCATCCGGGGATAGACAAAGTGGAATACTCCGCAATTGTGATATCAGACCACGCTCCACACTACATGGACGTGAGGCTGGAGACGGGCAGGGCCCAACGCCCCACATGGAGGTTGGACATTGCCCTACTAGCTGACAAGGCCTTCAACGAAAGGATATCGCAGGCCATAGCAGAATACACGGAGAACAATCAGAACGGGAGGTCTCGCCCTCCACGTTCTGGGAAGCGCTAAAGGCCATACTAAGAAGGGAAATCATCGCTTTCAAAGCGCAAAGAGATAGGGAGGAAAAGGCAGCTCGGCAGCAGCTGGTCGACTCCATACTGGAGGTAGACCATAAATACTCCAAGGCCCCGACCGTAGAGCGCCTGGCGGAGAGGAAAGAGCTGCAAAGGAACTTTGATCTGCTCTCCACCAGGAAAGCAGTGCTTCAACTCTGCCAAGCACATGGGACCCTATACGAACACGGAGACAAAGCCAGCCGCCTGCTGGCACACTAGCTGAGAAAGCAGGCAGCCACCAGAGAAATTGCACAAATCAGGGATACTAGAGGCACATTACAAACAGAGCCAGAAAAGATCAACAAGGCATTCGGGGCCTTTTACCAAGGGCTGTACACTTCAGAGCCCCCAACAGGGGAGGCCGGGATGAAACGGTTCCTTGATGGACTGGATATACCAGTCATGGGGGAGGGCAGAAAACGGGGTCTGGAAGCACCACTAGCACTGGGAGAGATCATGGACAGCATAAGCTCCATGCAGGTGGGGAAGGCACCAGGACCAGATGGATTCCTGGCGGACTTCTACAAAAAATTTGCGACAGCACTGGCCCCGCACCTGCGGGAGATGTTCACAGACTCGCTGGCAAAGGGCACACTGCCACCCACGCTAGCACAGGCCTCAATCTCGCTGATACTTAAAAAAGATAAAGACCCAACAGAATGTTTGTCATACAGACCCATCTCACTGCTGAACGCAGATGCCAAAATACTGGCCAAGATTCTAGCCAAAAGGCTAGAAGACTGCTTGCCAGAGGTGGTCGCAGAAGACCAGACGGGCTTTGTCAAAGGTAGACAGCTTAGCTCCAACATCAGACGCCTGCTGAACGTGATAATGACTCCCTCCGGGGAGAGAACACCAGGGGTGATCGTCTCCCTAGACGCAGAGAAGGTCTTCGACAGAGTCGAATGGAAATACCTCATAGAGGTACTGGAGCGGTTCAGGCTTGGAACAGGGTTCATCTCCTGGGTAAAACTCCTATACAACGCTCCCATGGCGAGCGTACGGACAAACAACACCAACGCCCGATACTTCCAGCTGCACAGGGGCACCAGACAAGGATGCCCACTGTCCCCGCTGCTGTTCGCCCTAGCGATCGAGCCACTAGCAATTGCGCTCAGAGCGGCAAAAAGCTGGAACGGGATCCAAAGGGGCGGCAGAGAGCACAGAGTCTCACTCTATGCCGATGACCTGCTCCTCTACATCTCGGACCCACAAAGCAGCATGGACGGAATCATCGCGCTCCTGAAAGAGTTTGGCGCCTTCTCGGGCTACAAACTCAACATGAGCAAAAGTGAGATCTTCCCGGTACATCCACTAGTAGGTGGGGCAGCACTAACGGGACTGCCGTTTAAACAAGCCCGACTCAAATTCCGCTACCTGAGGATCCAAATAGTCCATGACTGGAAAGGGATCCACAAATGGAACCTCACCAGTCTGACAGAGGAAGCAAAAAAGGACCTGCAGAGATTGAACACACTCCCACTCTCCCTTGCGGGGAGAGTGCAGACGATCAAAATGAACGTGCTGCCCAGGTACCTCTTCCTATTCAGAGCCATCCCGATCTACATCCCCAAGGCCTTTTTCCAAGCAATAGACAAACTAATCATGGCGTTCGTATGGGGGGGAAGAATGCTAGGATCACAAAGAAGGTCGTACAAAAAACAAAATCAAGGGGAAGGCTAGCCCTCCCAAACCTACAATTTTACCGCTGGGCGGTGACGGCCGAGCGAATAAGGGGATGGATCAAGGAGCCAGAAGCCGAGTGGGTGCGCGCGGAGGAGGCCTCCTGTAAGGGGACCTCCCTCCGGGCCCTCGCCATGGCGGCACTCCCATCCCCACCCAAAAAACACTCCAGCAGCCCGGTGGTGATAGCCACCCTCCAGTCCTGGAACCAGCTACGGCAGTAATTTGACCTGACCAAAATGTCAGACAAAGCTCCCATCTGTAACAACCATAGGTTCACACCAGCACTGACCGACGCCACCTTCAAAAGGTGGAGACAGGACGAGGGGACACTGACAGTCAGGGACCGATACACCGATGGCAGGGTTGCGACACTTGTCGAACTGACGGAGAAATTCCAGCTGACCGGGGGAACGAGCGAAGGTACCTTCAGCTCAGAAACTTCCTACAAAAGGAGACAAGGACTTACCCACAACCGCCAAGACAGACATTACTGGAAGTGTTACTGGATGCAAGCATATTAGAGAGAGGAAACTGTAGCGACATGTACGACCGACTGGTAGAAGGGGCCGACACCGTACTGGACGCAACAAGGAGGAAATGAGAGGAGGACCTGGGGATCGAGATAGGATGGGGACTCTGGAGCGAAGCACTGCATAGGGTCAACTCCACCTCCAGCTGCGCAAGGCTCAGCCTGACGCAACTAAAAGTGGTACATAGAGCCCACTTAACAAGAACCTGTATGAGTAGGTTCTTCCCGGAGGTGGAGGACAGATGTGAACGGTGCCAAGGAGGCCCGGCCAACCATGCTCACACGTTTTGGTCTTGCCCAGACTTGTGGAGCACTGGACAGCCTTCTTCGAGGCAATGTCCAAGGTGGTGGGGATGAGGGTGGAGCCATGCCCGAAAGTGGCGGTCTTCGGGGTATCAGACCAGCCAGATCTGTTTCTGGGGAGGAGGGCAGACGCCCTTGCCTTTGCCTCCCTGATCGCCCGCCGTAGAATCCTGTTCGACTGGCGGTCAGCAGCACCACCCAAAGCTGCAGACTGGCTGTCCGACCTCTCGGAATCCCTCCAAATGGAGAAAATTAAATTTGTCATCCGAGGGTCAGACGACGGCCTCCACAGAACGTGGGAACCATTCACCCGATTGTTCCGGGACTTGTTTGTGGCCAACAAACAAGGAGAAGAATAGCCAGGTAGCCAGGAACCAGGGGAAAGCAGCCAAAGCATGAGAGGGGGAGATAGAACGGGAGGGGACGGACAACTCATTCTAAGAGGAAGGAAAGGCGAACCACGGGGGAGGGGTGGTGGAGGAGGAAAGAGACAGGGAACAATAGAGGAGAGCCAGGGAGGTGGTTGGGGGGGGGGGGGGGGGGGGGAGGCAGGGAAACGTTAACCAACCTGACATCCACAGGACCAAATTTAGACCAGGAAGATGGCCCCGATTGGCAGGAACTCAATGAAACTGCCTATAGATATGGAGAAGACACTGAACGTCAGAATAGAGCCCCCCAGGCCCCGAAAAGCAAAGCACCCGCACCATCAACTGCACAGGCAGCACACAACCCCATGAATCCAGTCACCACACAGCGCACGTCACAGGAACGCGAGGAGCCCGATTCCATTCACAACACCCCACTAACCATCAACCAATTGAGAGATGCCTGCGCCAAAATTGAACCATTCCAACCCACAGCAGACCCACCCCATTTCTTTGAGCGAGTAAGACAACAGACAGTTATGTACGGTCTGGGCGAACCGGAGGAAGTGAAACTTATAGTGATGAGCCTTGACCCATCCGTTAGTTCAGCATTACCCGATCCACAGAATGTAGGAGGAGGAAGCCTCCAGGACATGAAGGCAGCTATTTTAGATGCAATTGGTTGTAACAGAGGAGATCCCATAGAAGGTCTAAATCGCTGCAGTCAAAAGAAGGGAGAGCATCCGACTGCATACGCAGGACGCCTTTGGATACACTTCAAAGCGGTATTTGGAGATTTAGTCCGCGCACACTTAAATGTCGAAAACACAACCAAATGGACCTGTATTTTAGTCTCCCACGCCACAGAAGCAGGTCAAAAAGCCTGTGCGAATTATGACCCCCTCAGACGCCACACAAAATGAAGTGTGGGTTCTGAAGAGACTTTCTAGAGCTTGGGAACAATCCCTACATAAAAAGGCAGAGCAGAAGAAAGCAGGAACAAATTTGGATCCAGTAAGGACACATCAGGACCCCGCATGGGTAAATGAGGGTAGACAAGACGGACAGCACCACAGAGCACAGGGATGCTATAATTGTGGGCAAAAGGGACATTACACCCACGAATGCAATGCCCCCCCGAGCCAGCAACGGAATCAGCAAGCGAATGCCCCACATAGGAACAATGCCAGGCCTATACACAGTATTAGCGCCTGCCCAGATAATTCTGCCATAAATAGCACAGATTGACGGTGTTCGGACTCCAACGTGGGTCTGCGACACACTCTGGGACAAGTCAGGTAGACCAGTAGGCACAGGCACAGTCCGGGGACACCCCGTAGAGTTCCTTTGGGAGACAGGAGGGTCCCGCACCACTTTAAACTCCTCCACAATGTTTCAGCGAGACAAATGGCCTACTACAGACACTATCACACTTAGCGGATTTACAGGACATATCCAGCAGGGATATATTACGCCCCTGTAGATATCCAAATCGGAAACGTTAATGCCAAGCACCCCGTTGTTTAGTAGATTTGCCCTGAACAGCAGAACACATTTTAGGGATCGACTTCATGAGTTCACACAACCCTTCCTTTGACCCCATGAATAAGTGTGTTTGAAAAATGGCTAGAACAGCGAGAGCCCCCGCCGCACTCACAGTAGGAGACTACGAACACAGAATCTGCTCAGTAGGCTGGTTTGATCCGCAAGCCATTAGTACAGATAGGACAATTAGAGAGGTCCTATGGAAACACAAAGCATCCTTTGCCCAGCACAAGCACGATTGTGGAAAAATTCCGTGAACAGTCACCATTACAGGTCCCGATCCCAAGCCCCAGAAATAATACGGCTTCCCACAGCAAGCCGAGGGAGAAATTGCAAAAGTAATTCAAAGTTTGCTCGACCAAGGTGTAATTCGGCCCGTAGCCTCAACAAACAATGCCCCAATTTGGCCCGTAAGGAAACCAGACGGTTCATGGAGACTGACCATCGATTACAGAGAACTCAATAAAGTAACTCCATTAGCAGCCCCCACCGTTGCCACGAGTCCCGAGACAATGCTGAAGCAGGGAGTACAGTCCAGGTATTTTACGGTACTGGACATTAGCAATGGCTTCTGGTCCATTCCATTAGATAAGAATTGCCAATATAAATTTGCCTTTACTTTCCAAGGACAGCAATATACGTGAACATGCCTTCCGCAAGGTTTCCACAACTCCCCCTCCATTTTCCACCGACAATTGGCAAATGGATTATCCAAATTTTACTGACCCGAATGCCTCATTCAGTATGTGGGCGACTTACTCCTACAAACTGATACCAAGGACGAGCACATTTTGCTTCTTTCCGAACTATTAAGTCTCCTACACTCAATTGGATGTAAAGTCAACCCGAAAAAGGCGCAAACCCTAAAAGAAAAGGTATTTTATTTAGGCACAGTCATCACGCACGGAAAAAAAGAGATAGAGCAAAAACGGATTGATTCGATTGTTAAATTGCCCTTGCCCCATAATGTCACTGCACTCCGGTCATTTTTAGGACTGGTTGGTTACTGTAGGAACCATAGAGACGGTTTCGCCACCAAGGCAGCCCCACTTTCCGAGCTCCTAAAAAAGAACGACCCTTAGGAATGGTTTCCACAGCATACGGATGCCATTATACATTAAAACGCGCCCTCGGTGCAGCACCCGCTTTGCAGGTACCAGACCCACACTCCCCATACGCCATAGAAGTAGCGACCACCGACCTAACCCTATCGGCTGTACTACTCCAAGAAAGGCATGATCGTTTAGGACCCGTAGCCTATGCCTCATGAGTTTTGGACCCAGTGGAGCAAGGATTTTCAGCCTGCGAAAGGCACTTGCTCGCAGTTTTTTGGGCTGTTCAGTACTTCGCATACATCACAGGCCTCAACCCCGTAACGATTTTAACCGAGCACACCTCAACACAACTACTGTTAGATGGTAGGTTAAAGGACGGTTCAGTTAGCCAGATTAGAGCAGCACGCTGGACCCTACTCTTACAAGGAAAGGACACCACAGTAAAAAGGACAAAGACACACATTTTTAGCAGATAATTTGCAGTATGAAGGAACCCCACATGAATGTGAAATCATCGCAGCCAGGCACAACACAGGACCCTTTATTCCTAAATCGCTACCCACAAAAGCAGACATCAGACCGCAGAGAACCGAGCCCACGGATAAATCTTTAAATATTTATGTAGATGGCTCCTCCACCGTTGATAATGGAAAAAGGATCACAGGATGTGGTATATATGTGGAAGATGCGCAGGGACGCGCATTGGAGGAGATATCGCTAAAATTACCAGGACATTTAGGATCGCAGACAGCCGAGTTAGCAGCCATCACATACATAGTGCAGCACCCACCCAGATTCTTTCCCGACCCCCGCAGATATATATTCGGACAGTTTATATGTCTGTAACAGTTTGACGGAATTCCTGCCCCTGTGGGAATCTAGAGGATTCATATCCGTCAACGGTAAACCCCTACCCTCAGCGCCATTACTGAAGCACATTCTGGAAACAGCTAAAGACCGCAAATATGGCATAATAAAAGTCAGAATCATCGTTCCTCCCCACCCGGCAACGTAAAAGCAGACGCCCTAGCAAAGGCAGGATCATGACACGGTCACTTTTGGCAACCCCCCGAGAGTGCCCAGTACACGCAGTCCAGGTCTCACAGACGAATATCCAAGATTTAGCACAGGCCCAAAAGGCCGACGACACTCTTCAACAAATTTTAAACAATAACTTTCCAGCCCCCTACGACAAATTCGAGGACACACTGACGGTACAGGACGGAATTGTATTAAAGAATGGAATTTATGTGGTCCCCACCCAGGACAGGAACCAGATTATTTGTCAATTTCATGACAGACACGGACATCAGGGGATAGAAAACACCATTGCCCACTTAAGACCTTTGTGCTGGTGGCCTGATTTAAAAGCAGACGTCACACATTATATTCAAAATTGTTTAATTTGCGCTCAAAATAATCCAGACAGATACTCCAGGAAAGGTCAATTAAGACACCCGCCATGTTAATGGCCCATGGACGAATTTACAGCTAGATTATATTGGTCCCCTCTACCCCTGCAGAAATGGTTTTAAATATGTGTTGGTGGTGATCGACACCTCCACAAAATGGGTGGAAGCATTTCCCTCCAGGACAAACACGGCTAAGGCAACAGCCAAGATTTTAACACAGCAAATATTTACACACTGGGGATTCCCCTGCAGCATTGAATCGGACCAAGGTTCGCATTTTACACGAAGAATGATGCAGAACGTTTTGATGATTTTTGGGATAAAACAAAAATTCCATATTGCCTAGCGCCCACAATTGTGGAACGTATGAACAGAACCTAAAAGCAACTATCAGGAAAATGGTGCAACAGCACACCACTACAAGTGACACAGTTCTCCCATTTGCACTTATGTTTATTAGGAACACGGTATCAAGCTCCACAGGATTCACCCCCCACACCCTTATGACCGGACAACCCATGAAAGGAACTGAATATTTATTAGGACTTGATTTAGCCAGCCCCACAGTCACCGCCCTCA
Source organism: Scyliorhinus torazame (assembly GCF_047496885.1). Classification (NCBI taxonomy): domain Eukaryota; kingdom Metazoa; phylum Chordata; class Chondrichthyes; order Carcharhiniformes; family Scyliorhinidae; genus Scyliorhinus; species Scyliorhinus torazame. The sequence continues at coordinate 102,105,629 of NC_092707.1, forward strand.
CCCACGAATAAGCAGTCCAACAGGTAATGGAAAATGTCATGGCAGCCCAGCTCGCTGCAGCTGTCCGACTAGGCGCTAGCAAAAAGCAGAGTAAGGCCTGCTTTGATAAAACAGTACACCCAGTGGAGTATATAGTCGGTCAGCAGGTGATGATTTCCCTATATAACCCCAGTTCATTCCTCTCCCCTAAACTTGCAGGACCCTACTCAATTTCAGATAAAGTAAGCCCCTCAGTATATAAAATAACGTATCCTAATGGAAAGTAAGGATGGTTTCATATCAACCAACCAAGGTTTATGGATTCCAGTGCAGCCACTCACACCATGTCTCCCTGGCAATAGCAGACGATTACGCCCCGCCCACTGACAACCTAGTCCGACCCTCCCCCAGCCAGGACAGCACGTCCACAGACCCGACCTTGTCTCCGCCCCCAGGAACGACTTTCCACCTTAAACTTGATTCGGACGCTAGCGACAGCGCTCCAGACTTACTTGAAATCAATGACCAATGGTACAACTGCCCAGGCCCCAATCGCTCCAGCCCCAGGGACCCCGACCAAGATATGTTTGGCCCCTCGTACCCCCTTTCATTGCCACAACAAGAGCCATCGCCCGACGATAGAAATCTGCCCTTTGCAGCTACCACCCCTTCTGACCAAAGAATTCCCCATTGGCCCCGCGATAACTCTTGTCGATTGGTGCGGAACGACGATTCGGATCCCACGACGGCCCACGCTGCCATGGCACAAAAACGGCAGGCACGAGTTTGGCAACCGGGAGATGGTGATGACTCAGAATCTGACTCCTATTATGGTAACCCTTTTACAACGCTTTTTGAAATAGAACCCTGAGGTGTCCAGATGATGAGAAAAAGGAACCGATTGAGATTTACAGTGTCCTATTTTCTGATGGAGCCTGCACGCCTCTATTTCTCGAATTTCTTGATACACTTTATTCTTCCGGTCTCGGATGTTTAATTATTGTCACCCATCCACTAAATTTCTTGATGCAGTCATGATTACTCGTCTGCACATTCTCGGAGTCCATATGTCACAAACTCTTTCCGCTCGTGTAAGGTCACCCAGCCAGTGGAGTAACGGTACTAATCCGGCCCTGCCTGAGGACCCCCTATGTATTCGGTCAGCAAACGCGGGTAGTGGATGTTATTGAAAATATGGAAAGATGTGTCATTTGAAGCATGGAAGTCTGGCAATATCTGGTCTGAGAGAAACATGAGAGGATCCAGGGAAAGATCCCACAAAGGGTTAACAGCAGCTGCCAGGGCAGGATTGTAAAATGCAGATAGCCTTGGTCAAGCAGGCTTAGCAAACAAGACAAACAGGATTTTGAATGAAGCCAAAAACAATGGCTCATACCTTCATTGAAAGTAACTATCTTAGCAGCTGGAAAAGAAAGGATGAGGTTCAGTTGAATTTGGTGATAATTCTAGGTGTGAAAATTTGCTAAACCAGGTAAATTAAAGAAAACTGGAGACTATCAGTCTACTAGAAACATAATTCAAAGCCAAAATTATGAGCTGAGGACACAATTAGAAAATAAAACTATAGAAATGGCAGGAACCAAACCAAAAGTAACACCTCTTGAAGTCAAAGCATTTTGAATATCACAAAGGAAACAATGTAATCAGATCAATGAGATGAAGTCATGTCAAATGAATACTTAGTTGGATTAGAAAGTTTAGATCAAAGATACTTTTTACAAACAAAGTGAAAAATATTACTTTACAATAACGTCATAAAAACTTAATAACTGTTAGAAAAATATGTAAACCTAGAGACCAGAGCAGGAACTACCCAGAACCAGAACTCAGAGAGAATCAGAGAAGGAACAAGAGAAGCAGCTCGGAGTCAGATTACAGTCAGCTCGGCCATGGGAAAGGGACAGGGCAAAGCAACCAAGCTAAAATACCTAATACATCTAAGAAAGACTAGAATTTAAAGAGTAGCCAGAGTCAGCTCAGAGATAGCCAGCAGAGTCAGCTCTCATAGCTCGGTACATGGGAAAGACAGGACACAGCAACCGAGCTAACCAGAAAACCAGACTTTAAAGAAGATTGATTGTCAAGGTGGGCCTGAAGGTCCCTTCAACCAACCAGAAGGATCCAGAAGCAAGATCTTTTTACTTTCCTGTAGAGACAGTAATTGCAGCTTTTAAAAGAAAACATATAATAATAAAATAACTTAATTTAACCTGAAATAGTGGTTATTCCAAAGTCTACTTTACTTACTTAGCAATGCGGGAACCAGGATCGATGCTACTAAGTGGTAAGTAGATGAAATCTTCGGAGAAGGTATAGGTTATATCGGGGGATATCTTGAAAACATAGTTTGACCTGAATAGCACCCACCGAAGCTTGCATCGGAGTTGGGGAGTGAGAATCCCTGATCACCATTTAGAATGTCGGCCCTTATTGGTATAGGGGGAATTCCAAGAATAGTGGTGAGTTTTCAAAAACATGGAGCAATGGCACCGCCTTATCCGGGGATTCCACCCATTCTTGCGCGCGGCTCATACGCACCCCATGTTCCCATCACTGATTTGGAAAACTTTTTTAAAAATCTTTACTGTTTCCCCTGATCTGTTCTTTTTTTGCATGTGGTTTAAAGAATGCTCTTTGCCACAGTCTCTGCACCCAACTTTGGTTTCCGGCGACCCTTCAGTCGCTAACCCCAACTGCTATTTACACGTTCAACACACTTGGTTGAAACATAATTTGCTGCTATTACAAAAACTACCTCCGCGCTGGATGGAGAAATTGTCCTCCCACTCAATGCATCGGCCACAAGCTGCGAGAATCCCTTGCACTTTAACATAATGGGCGAAATTCTCCCCCAACGGCGCGATGTCCGCCGACTGGCGCCCAAATCGGCGCCAATCAGACAGGCATCGCGCCGCCCCAAAGGTGCGGAATGCTCCGCAACTTTGGCGGCCTAGCCCCAACATTGAGGGGCTAGGCTGACGCCGGAGGGATTTCCGCCCCGCCAGCTCGCGGAAATGGCGTTTGTTGCCCCACCAGCTGGCGCGGAAATGTGGCGCATGCGCGGGAGCATCAGCGGCTGCTGACAGCTTCCCGGCGCATGCGCGGGAGCGTCAGCGGCCGCTGACAGTTTCCCGCGCATGCGCAGTGGGGAGAGTCACTTCCGCCTCCGCCATGGTGGAGGCGGTGGCGGAGGCGGAAGGGAAAGAGTGCCCCCACGGCACAGGCCCGCCCGCGGATCGGTGGGCCCCGATCGCGGGCCAGGCCACCGTGGGGGCACCCCCCCGGGGCCAGATCGCCCCGCGCCCCCCCCCCCCCCCCCCCCCAGGACCCCGGAGCCCGCCCACGCTGTCTGGTCCCGCCGGTAAATACCAGGTTTAATTTACGCTGGCGGGACAGGCAATTTCTGGGCAGGACTTCGGCCCATCCGGGCCGGAGAATTGAGCGGGGGGTCCCGCCAACCGGCGCGGCCCGATTCCCGCCCCCGCCCAATCTCCGGTACCAGAGACTTCGGCGGGGGTGGGGGCGGGATTCACGGCGGCCAACGGCCATTCTCCGACCCGGCGGGGGGTCGAAGAATGACGCCCAATGTTCTTTTCGGATGTCTTGGGCATCATTCTCCGCCGGCGGAGTCTCCGTTTTGCCGGCGCCCGGGGGTTTCCCGACGGCGTGGGGCTGCCCCACAATGGGAAACCCCATTGACCGGCCGGTGTTACGGAGACTCCCGCCGGCCGGTCGGCGCAGAAATGTGGCGGGGCGGGTAGGAGAATTTCACCCCTTGTCTCCAAAATGGTTGGTTTAAAAAAAAAATGAGGGAGTCACACATGGTGACAATTCTAATGGGAAATTGATATTAAGGAGAAACAGACAAACAAGATATTAAACAAAGATAATTACAGATATTATGCTTGCACCCCCAGGAATATACAAGGATACAAGGAACAAAAAGACAAGATGAAGACAGAACTCATTAAAAAAAAAAATTTTTTTCAATAAATTTAGAGTACCCAATTCATTTTTTTTCCAATTAAGGGGCAATTTTAGCGTGTTCAATCCACCTACCCTGCACATCTTTGGGTTGTGGCGGCGAAACCCACGTAAACACGGGAAGAATGTGCAAACTCCACACGGACAGTGACCCAGAGCCGGGATCGAACCTGGGACCTCAGCACCGTGAGACTGCAGTGCTACCACTGCGCCTCCATGCTGCCCTGAAGACAGAACTCATGACCTCCATCATGATCGTCGTTGGATCACTACAGTTGCGTGAGTCGACGGCCCCTGTAACCCACACACTTTGGGCCCAAACACAACCATACCACACAATACCTCTAACCCGGACACCACACCTCACATGAAAATAAACACTGATAATGGTGCGATAACATCGTAAAATGGTATTCCCTCTCATACACGGTAGAATCTCTATTAGTTATTGCAATACACTGCAGTGTCGTTCAGACACTTAGACTTCGAAAATGGCGAAGGAAAGCCTCCCGCTCCCCGATATATACACTCCGAGCCCCTTTTGTTGGACTTCAACAGACCCCACACTCTTTTTGAACCCTTTTCTGATAAATAAAGTTTGCATTTCGGTAAATGTAACAAGGTAAGTAGGAATGTGATGCTGCTATCGTTTCAAATTTTTGTACTGTAATATAAGTTCTTTTTGGTTATTAGCTAGCAGCATAAGTGTAGTTTAGGTAAGGACATTTAGAGGTTCCCCTTGTGTAAAGAAGTTAAATGAATGATGAAATGTTATTGTGCCCCTTTAGAATTTATGAATGTGTGATGTACAAAAACTTAGGTAAATGCACCAATACATAGGACAGAGTAGTATAGAACCTGTCCTTGACCAAGGGTACCCGGCACACCAAAGAACAGATGAAGGATCAGCATTGTGATCCACCACGCTTCGTGTTTAGGATCAAGAAGACGGACTGTAGCCACCTGGGATGGCCACTTACAAAGTAAACATGGATATTTGCAAAGACTCAAGGGAAATATAGCCAATACAGGATTCAGGCAAACTCAGAGCCTAAATGTATATTTGCTAACAGAGAACCAGACAGTATCGAAACCCCTAGCCGATTTGCATTCTAATGACCTATTTCTCCAGGTCTCTGGATTATTGGTCCGGTGACAATACCACGACACCACCACTGATTTGTTTTACATCTTATTTAATGTCAACTTTGAACAGTTACATAATGTACTTTTATAAATTTTATGCCCGGGAGCCACTGCAACACTGGCAGGAGCACTGCCACTGTGGCTGTGCCAGGGTGCCCAAGTGCTAGGACGGTGCTGCCAAGGGTCAGCGTCTGAGGGGGGCCATGCCCATGAAAGGAGATGAGGGGTGTTATGAAGTGTGGGGAGTACAGGGTGGGTATGAAGGGGCCTCCGGAAGGTTGGGTGGGGGAGGGAGGGGGGGCGTGTGTAGGGTGGGGGTCCTGGAGGGGGGAGCCCAAAAGATGACGTGGGCAGGCCTGAAAAGTGACCCCATTGCGGGGTGCCATCACTTGCGGGGGGGTGGGGTAATGCCCATGTGTGTGGGAGTGTCATTACCCATGGATGGGACGTGTAGGGGACCCACCACCCCACTGAGAAATCTGGGCACCCTTTCAAAATGGCAGCCCGATCTCTGAGGAGCCAGTCTGGCCAATGAGTTCAGCTCCCCATTGATGAAAATAAGTGTGGGCTAGACCAGTGAGAAACTCCCCAGGCCTCAAAAAAATGACAGAGTGGTTAGATAGTGGTGGGGAATTCGCCGACGGAGCTGGCGGGAAACTACCTGCGAAACCCACCATAAAAGACACTTAGAAGCTTTTTTGTTAGATCGTGCCCAGAGTTTTGTTGAAAGGAAACGTGCAAGATTCTCTCCAAATAAACTTACTGTTTGGCAGTTTTAGAACAGGCCATGGTGTCGAACCAGGTGTCTGAGAAATAGCGCAGAGACTATGGCCAGGATTTACCCACCGTATTGCACCCGAAAAGCAGTGTAGCAATGCAACCGGTAAATGCCAGGTGTGCAATGTGGATCCCGCCCATTGTGGGTGAGATCACTTTCTGGCAAATCTGCACATTAGAGTGAGACAGCTAGTCTCACTCGAATATGCATTCCCGAGATCGGAGGACCACAGGCGCATGTCCTCTGGGCAAGGTGGCACCTTGGCAGTACTGGTACCACTTGGGCACCCTGGCATTGCCAGCCTGGCACCCTGGCATTGCCAAGGTGCCAGGTTGGCATTTTTTGCACGGTGAGGATAGGGCCCAGGCTTGCCCTGTGTGGGTGTAGGGAGGGTGTGGGGGCAATTGAAGACCCCCTTATATTGTGTTGGGGCTGAGGGGTTCAGAGGTCACGTCAAGGGTTTGAGAGATCAGGATGCCTTTGAAGAAAAAGTGCAGCCTCGGCTACGGGTTCCCCGCTGAGGCCCCTGATCTATCCACATGTTGTTAGATAGTGGAGTATTTCTTGGCTCTCTGAGCGCAGGGAAACACCGGCTAATTGCTCATGTTGCGGAACTCTGTCCCCCATTTGGGTAGATCGCGCCCTATGTTATTATGTGTGCTATATAGTTTGAAGGAGCGGAGAGATAAACACAAGAAAGACAAGGGATTGTGTATGGGACAGGACCTATTGCTGAGCCAAAGCCAACAGACTCACAGAAGGGACTCTCTGGGAATGATGTACTATCAGTATTGTTGTGACCTGAGTGAGAGAAGGTTAATAGACATGTGCCTTGTCAGTGTTAACCATGTCCATCAACTTTGAATGGAATACAGTTGCTAGTGAATGATATTCAAGGGCTAAAATGGATTAGGTGGGAATTGAGTGATCCTACATAGGTGGAAGCCAAGTTGGAAAGATTGAACATGCTGCCACATTTGGATAGGAAATAATGTGAGTGCTTTTAAGGTGTGAAGTGATTTTTAAAAATATATTGCCTGCCTCTTAATTGATGTTTGAATTATGTTGATTTTAGGTGATTTGTTACAGTAAAATATATTTTGTTTAATCCTTGTCGATCAGTTTTATTTCCTTTGGCTTCAGGAATTCCTTTTAATATTTATTGGCCTCCACAGGGATCATGAAAAATTTAAGTCACATGGAAATGGGAACTAGTCACCTTTAAACTAGTCATCCTTGTTTGGATAAAATGGCCTTAGTAATTTTTAATAAATTCAAATCAAAACATAAACTTTCCATTTTGTAATGGCACAAAAATATTATTTATTTATTATTATTATTATTAATTTGGGTATATAAAAGATTATTTTTCCCAGTCATTCATTCTTTGAAGGGGTACTGGTTTAGCTCACTGGGCTAAATCACTGGCTTGTAATGCAGAACAAGGCAGCAGCGCGGGTTCAATTCCCGTACCAGCCTCCCTGAACAGGCACCGGAATGTGGTGACTAGAGGCTTTTCACAGTAATTTCATTGAAGCCTACTTGTGACAATAAGCAATTATTATACTGTGAGGAAAAAAAACAAATAGATATGTGTGTAAGATATTTAGACACGCATGCAGTACAGACACACCCACAGAATGTGCGGAAATATAGACTTTAGGCGTGATGTAACCACCGCATGTGTCCGATGGGAGTTGGGTGTGCTGGTTAATTAGTGGGAAAGGCGACTTCCGGTTGCGGTGATGCCGAGCTAGCCGCACGTTTCGGCGGCTCCAGCTCCGACGGACCTTCGGGCTTTTTTAAGAGCCCCAACGGGGAATTTTTCGACGACGCGACCCGGTGTGGGGTGTGTGGGAAGGGAGACCCCCCCGAACGAAGAAGGAAGAAACCGGCGGCGGCGGCTGCAGCCCGAGGAATCATCGAACAAAAGGTCAGAGGGAGAGAAATACAAGATGGCGGCGGAGAAAGCGCAGGCGACATGGGGGCCTGAGCAGGATGAAATCGTGAGACGGTGCGTGGAGCTGCTGAAGAGGGAGGTGCTGACCCCGATGCTACAGGCAATTGAGGGGCTCAAGGAGACATTAAAGACCCAGGAGACTGAGCTCCGCGTGGTGGAGCAGAAGGTGACAGATATTGAGGACGAGATCCTGGGCCTGGCGGTTAAGACTCAGACGCACGAGGCACTTCATAAAAAGTGCACTGAAAGGATCGAGGCCCTAGAAAACGGAGCGCGAAGGAAGAACCTTCGGATACTAGGTCTCCCTGAGGGTGTGGAAGGAGTGGACTGTGGAGAGTACGCAAGTAAGATGCTAAGCTTGTTGATGGGAGCTGAGGCCCCTGCGGGCCTCATGGAGGTGGAGTGGGCAAATCGGATTCCGGTGAGAAGACCAAAAGCGGGAGAACCATCGAGGGCGATAATCGTGCGATTTTACTGCCTTAAGGTCAGAGAAGAAGTCCTGAGATGGGCTAAAAAGGTGCGGTTAAGCAAATGGGAGAATGCGGTGGTACGGATATACCAGGATTGGAGTGCGGAGGTGGCGAGAAGGAGGGCGAGCTTCAACCGAGCCAAAGAGGTGTTGCATAAAAGGAAGATGAAGTTTGGGATGCTGCAGCCGGCAAGACTATGGGTCACGTATCAGGAGAGACACTATTATTTCGAGACGGCGGAGGAAGCATGGTCCTTCATCAAAGAAGAGAAATTGGACCGGAACTGAGGGACTGATGCTGCAGGAAATGTTATTGTTATTGTTTTTGTTAATGTTATGGTGGAAGTTAATTGAGAAGTAAACAGGGAAGGGGGGAGACACTGGGGAAATGTGGGCGCCGGTGAGGGGGGAAAGACGGGACATAGTCGGAGAATGGGGAAGGAGAGGGGGAGGGGAAAGGGAGCTGCGCCATAAGAGGCGGGTCAGGTAAAGGGATGTTCCCGCGCCAGAAAGAATAAGGCGGGAAGACAGGCGCAAGGCGGATGGGAGTTCCCCCACACGGGGGGAGTTGAGGAGTGAGCAGGAGCAGCCGGGGTCAGTTGAAGTCAGCTGACTTACGGAAGTGATATGGGGGGAGCAATCATGCTAGATAGGGATCTAGCGGGGGGGGGGGGACAACTGGGTTGCTGCTGCGGAAATCCAAAAGGAAATGGCTAAAGAGTGGGTGGGCGGGGATGGTGTGCGACGCTGGGGGAGCGAGCGGGAGCGCGGAGGCGGGATATGGGACTGGCCTAGAGAAGGTAATGGCTAGTCGACACGGGAGGGGGGCAGATAGCCCCCTAGTGCGGCTGATCACGTGGAACGTGAGAGGCCTGAATGGACCGATAAAAAGGGCCCGAGTGCTCGCGCATTTGAAAGGACTAAGGGCAGATGTGGTTATGCTCCAAGAGACGCACCTAAAGGTGGCGGACCAAGTTAGGCTAAGGAAAGGATGGGTGGGACAGGTGTTCCACTCAGGACTGGATGCAAAGAACAGAGGGGTGGCCATCTTGGTGGGGAAACGGGTAGCATTTGAAGCAAAGAACATCGTAGCAGATAGCGGAGGTAGATATGTAATGGTGAGTGGTAGGCTGGAGGGAATGGAGGTCGTGTTGGTTAATGTGTATGCCCCAAATTGGGACGATGCGGGATTCATGAGACGGATGCTGGGGCGTATACCGGACCTGGAGGCAGGAAACTTGATTTTAGGAGGGGACTTTAATACGGTGCTGGACCTGGGGCTAGATAGATCCAGCTCAAGGACCGGAAGAAGGCCGGCAGCGGCCAAGGTACTTAAGGGGTTTATGGACCAAATGGGGGGAGTGGATCCATGGCGATTTCTTAGACCTAGGGCTAGGGAGTTTTCCTTCTTCTCCCATGTCCATAAAGTGTACTCCCGGATAGATTTTTTTGTTTTGGGAAGGTCGTTGATCTCTAGGGTGGAAGAAGCGGAGTACTCAGCCATAGCGGTTTCGGATCATGCCCCACATTGGGTGGACCTGGAAGTAGGAGAGGACAGGGAGCAGAGAACACTCTGGCGATTAGATGTGGGACTGATGGCGGATGAGGGAGTGTGTGCAAGAGTGCGGGGGTGTATTGAGAGATACCTGGAGGTCAATGACGACGGCGAGGTCCCTGTGGGAGTGGTCTGGGAAGCATTAAAAGCGATGGTCAGAGGAGAGCTGATCTCTATTGGGGCCCACAAAAGGAAAACAGAGGCCAAGGAAAGGGAAAGATTACTGGAGGAGATTTTAAGGGTGGACAGGGAATTTGCAGAGACCCCGGAGGAGGAATTGTACAGGGAGAGGAGATGACTCCAGATGGAGTTTGACCTTCTGACCACCAGAAAGGCGGAGGTACTGTGGAGGAAGGTACAGGGGAGGAGGTATGAATATGGGGAAAAGGCTAGTCGCCTGTTGGCGCATCAATTGCGAAAGAGGGCAGCAGCGAGGGAGATAGGAGGAATTAGAGACGAAAGGGGAGACACGGTGCGAAGGGCAGGAAAGATAAATGAGGCGTTCAAGACCTTCTATGAGGAACTGTATAGGTCTCAACCCCCAGAGGGAGAGGAGGGGATGCGGCAGTTCCTGGACCAATTGAGGTTCCCGAAAGTGGAGGAGCAGGAGGTGGCAGGCCTGGGGGCGCCGATTGAGGTGGACGAGGTTATTAAGGGACTGGGAAGCATGCAAGCAGGGAAGGCCCCGGGGCCAGACGGGTTCCCGGTGGAATATTACAGAAAATATGTGGACTTGTTGGCCCCGTTGATGGCGAGGACGTTCAATGAGGCCAGGGAAGGGGGGACTTTACCCCCGACGATGTCGGAGGCGACGATATCGCTAATTTTGAAGAGGGACAAAGATCCGTTGCAGTGCGGGTCCTATAGACCTATTTCACGATTGAACGTGGACGCCAAATTGCTGGCAAAGGTACTGGCATCGAGGATAGAGGACTGTGTTCCGGGGGTGGTGCACGAAGACCAGACAGGGTTCGTAAAAGGGAGACAACTGAATGTTAACGTGCGACGACTATTAGGGGTGATAATGATGCCCCCAGTGGAGGGGGAGGCAGAGATAGTGGCGGCAATGGACGCAGAGAAGGCATTTGATAGGGTGGAGTGGGAGTATTTATGGGAAGTGTTAAGGAGGTTTGGGTTTGGGAATGGGTTTATTAGCTGGGTTAGACTTCTTTATGGGGCTCCAACGGCAAGCGTAGTTACAGGTCGACATAGATCGGAGTATTTCCGATTATATAGGGGAACAAGACAGGGATGCCCGCTGTCTCCATTGTTGTTCGCGTTAGCAATTGAACCTCTGGCCATGGCGTTGAGAGACTCCAGGAAATGGAGAGGGGTGATTAGAGGGGGAGAAGAGCACCGAGTCTCGTTATACGCAGATGACCTATTGTTATACATGTCGGACCCAGCGGGGGGGATGATAGAGGTTATGCGAATTTTGAGGGGGTTCGGGGAATTCTCGGGGTATAGGCTAAACATGGGGAAGAGTGAATTATTTGTGATACATCCAGGGGACCAGAGTAGAGAGATAGAAGGCTTACCGCTAAGGAAAGTGGAAAGAAACTTCCGATACCTGGGGATTCAGATCGCTAGGAGCTGGGGAACCTTGCACAGACCTAATCTGACACGGCTGGTAGAACAAATGGAGGAGGAATTCAAGAGGTGGGACATGCAGCCTCTATCGCTGGCGGGCAGGGTGCAAGCAATTAAGATGATGGTCCTCCCGAGGTTCTTATTTGTATTTCAATGTCTCCCTATACTAATCACCAAGACCTTTTTTAATAAAATAGATAGGAGCATCACGAGCTTCGTGTGGGCAGGGAAAGTTCCGAGAGTAAGGAGGGGGTTCCTTCAGCGTAGTAGGGACAGAGGAGGACTGGCACTACCGAACTTGGGTGATTACTATTGGGCCGCCAATGTGGCAATGATACGTAGATGGATGATGGAGGGTGAGGGAGCGGCGTGGAAAAGACTGGAGAGAAAGTCCTGTAAAGGGACGAGTTTAGAGGCGCTGGTGACGGCGCCGCTACCGTTCTCACCTAAAAAGTTTACCACAAACCCGGTGGTGGCGGCAACACTGAATATCTGGGGACAGTGGAGGCGACAGAGACGGGTGCGAGGAGCCCTGGTGGGGTCCCCTATCAGGAACAACCATAGGTTCGCCCCAGGAAGAATGGATGGAGGATTTCAGAGCTGGTACCAGATGGGAATTAGGAAGGTGGGAGATTTATTTATAGATGGGACTTTTGCGAGCTTGGGAGCATTGGAGGGAAAGTATAAGTTGCCCCGGGGAAATTTTTTGCGATATATGCAGGTGAGGGCGTTTACTAGACAACAGGTGAGGGAATTTCCGTTGCTCCCGACACTGGGGATACAGGACAGGGGTGTGGGTCGGAGAGGGCAGGGTGTCAGAGATTTATAGAGAGATGAGGGAAGAGGGGGAGGAGTCGGTGGGCGAACTAAAAAGAAAGTGGGAAGAAGAATTAGGGGAGGAGATAGAGGAGGGTATGTGGGCTGATGCCCTAAGCAGGGTAAATTCCTCTTCCTCATGCGCCAGGCTTAGCCTGATTCAATTTAAGGTGCTACATAGAGCACACATAACGGGGGCAAGATTGAGCAGGTTCTTTGGAGTGGAGGACAAATGTGGGAGGTGTGGCGGGAGCCCGGCAAACCACGCACATATGTTTTGGGCGTGCCCGGCACTGGAAGGGTATTGGAAGGGAGTGACGGGAGTGATTTTGCAGGTGGTGAAGGCCCGGGTCAAACCAGGCTGGGGGTTAGCTCTATTTGGAGTTGCGGAAGAGCCGGGAGTGCAGGAGGCGAAAGAGGCCGATGTCGTGGCCTTTGCGTCCCTAGTAGCCCGGCGCAGGATCCTACTCATGTGGAAGGAGGCGAAACCCCCCGGACTGGAGGCCTGGGTAAACGATATGGCGGGGTTCATTAAACTGGAGCAGATAAAGTTTGCCCTGAGAGGATCGGCTCAAGGGTTCACCAGGCGGTGGCAGCCATTTCTCGACGACCTAGGGGAACGTTAGAGGGAAGACAGATGACCAGCAGCAGCAACCCAGGGGGAGGGGGGGGGGGGGGGCTTTAGTTTAGTTTAGGTCAATAGATAATGAGGTTTTGTTACTTGTGTATCGTTAAAAATCTCTGTTTTGTTATTGTTTCGTTTGCTTTGTAAGAGGGAAAAATTGTTGTTTGGAAAAAATTTTCAATAAAATATATATCTTTTTTAAATCAGTGGGAAAGGCCAAAATTGCGATTTGTACCGGGCGCAAATCAGTTTGCCATCTAACCAGCCCACCCACGATGGCAAGTTCCGATCATGCCCAGTTATGGCGAGCATATCATTAACCTTCATTTACATTAATTTCCATCTCATTAGCGAGATTGAAGTCGAATGCAATGGCTTCCCGGGAATTAAATGGCACCCCAGCGAGAAATCTCACGGGTGTCGTTTAGCACACCTTTTTTTTAAAGTGAAGCTGGCGCAATGGCTGCTGAGGGGAAGTGAGGGGGTGAGTAGCCATTTTCATTTTCTGACATGCAGCTCACGGGCACTGGAGCTGCTGCCCCAATGCTCATGGGAGGGACCCCTCAGGGGGGTTGGACTTGGTCAGGGGATGAAGGGTTCTAGGTCGGGGGTCACCCTGGGTCGGGGAGGTGAGGGCTTTTAGCCTGTGAGGCCTTCAAGCCATCTTTAAATATTATGGATACCCACAACAGGAGCAACTACAGTTGCTACCTGTCTGTCCAACCAAACACTTCCAGGACAGAGCCTTTCTCTTGGATTTATGCTGAAGATCACTTTGATGTCCTTTGACTGTGAGCAGCCTCCATCTTCACAGCTGAATTCTTCAATGAGGAATTGGCCTTTTTAGTTGTGAAAGCACTTCAGAAAGTTGTGTTTGCTGCTGGCTCCTGCTGGTGGCTGCAAATGCCTGGAGGCTCCTGTTGCTGTTTCCTTCCTTTTCTGGAAAGAAGAACAATTTTTTCTAAGATACCTGGGTTCTGGAACACTGGGCTCAGAGCGATGTATGAGTCCAGAAGGCAATCCTGTTTGAAGCAAGAAGACACTGCGGGACCTGGTGTGTAATACTGATTCCAATAGGCCACCTGATGATGCCGCTGAAGAAATGCTTTTGCAGATTGCTGATGCTTTTGTTGCTGGTGTGGTGAGTGCTGCATGTAACTGGCACATCACCGTGGGTTAAACATACTGGAAGTCAAAGATGATCAATTGCAGGTACTGGAGCAGGGTGAGAAAATGAAGGGAATGTAGGAGGCCTTGTCACAACACAGCGATCAGCTCACCTTGATGGGTGAGGTGCTGCAGAGGGTGGTTGAGGCCAACAAAGGTCTGCGAGCCAAGTTGGACATCCTGGAAATCGCCTGCTAAGTTGAGGGCAACCTACAACTACAAAGACTTTTATTTCGAGAATGTGGAAGCGGTGGAGGCATTTGTGAAGGCAGGAGGACTGGGGCAGAAATGAGAAATGGGACTGAGGATTGGTCTTGTACCGAGGGTAGGGGGATGGAAGATTGTATATAGTTCTATTTTTTATTTCACGTTATATGGGTTAAATGGGGTAAAGTTGCCTATTTGGATGAGGTAAGAGTGGGGATTTTTTGTAACAATGGTTTTCTGGGGTTTGTGTGTTTACACTGAGGTTGCGTGTTGAAGGGGTGTTTTCCTGGGACCGGGGAGGGGAGTGGGGCCTCGGCAGGGGCCTAGCAACCTTAAGTCGGCTAGTGAATGGACCTGTGGTGGGGGGAGGGGCTGCAGCCATTGGAGCCTGGTTAAACAGGTTTTGATGGACCGAGGAGGTGTGAAAAGGGGGGGTGGGGACTGATACTGGGTGAGGTGTTTTCGAGAGCAGGTGGATAGGGGGATTCTGGGAGGGGGGGCAGGAGTTTGATGGCAACAATTGGACGGGGCGGGCCTGCCAAGTGGACAGGGTCCAGAGTTATGATGGTGGTGGATAGGAGGGTCGGGGGGATGAAAACCCCCTGATCAGGTTAATCACGTGGAACGTGAGGGGTTTGGGGGGCCAGTAAAGAGGCCGAGGGTGTTTGTGCACCTAAAAAGTTTAAAGACTGATGTGGTTATACAACAGGAGACTCATCTAGGTGAGGCTCAGGAAGAGCTGGGTAAGCCAAGTACTTCACTCGGGGTGCGACAGCAGGTCATGTGGGGTAGCGGTTTTGGTCAGTAAAAGAGTGAGGTTTCAGATGGAGAAGGTGGCGGCGGACCAGGGGGGTAGATACGTGATAGTAACAGGGGTGTTGGCGAGTGTGTATGGCCCTAACTGGGATGATGCAGTGTTTGTGAGGAAGATGTTTGGGGCCATCCCGGACTTGGATTCGCACAAGCTAATAGTGGGATGGACTGGAACTTGGTGCAAGAGCCAAAAGTGGATAGGTCGCAGCTGCGCTCACTTGCCCAGTCGAGGGGGTGGGGCGAAAGCATTGACTGGGCTTATGAGGGAGATGGGAGGGGTGGACCCATGGAGGTTCTTGCGCCTGAGGGAGCGGGAGTACCTGTTTTTCTCTTGGGTTCACAAGGTTTATTCGAGGATAGACTTTTTTGTAGTTGGGAAGGCATTGCTGGCCAGAGTAAGGGGATCAGAGTATTCGGTGATAGCAATTTTGGATCACACGCCGCATTGGGAGGACGTGGACTTGGAGAAGGGGACAGTGCAGAGACCGGGATTGGAAAATGGACGTGGGGTTGCTGGGGGACTGAAGTTTTTGTGAGAAGATCGGGAGGGCAATTGAGGAGTACGTGGGTTTTAACTGCACAGGGGAAGTATCGCAGTCAGTGGTATGGGAGGCCCTGAAGGCGATGGTGAGGGGCGTGGTGATATCGTTTAAGACCAAGGTGGATAAAGAGGAGAGGCAAAGGCTGATAGATGAGATGTTAGAGGTGGACAGGAGGTAAGCGGCGATGCAGATCCAGCACTTTTGGATAGAAGGAGGGAGTTACAGGCTAGCTTCGATCGGTTGTCCACGGGGAAGGTGGTGCGCCAACTGAGGTAGATGAGGGGAGCGATTTATGAGTATGGGGAGAAGGCGCATGCTGGCAGGCCAACTTTGGAGGGAGGCAGCGGCGAGGGCAATTGCCCAGGTTTGGGATAGGACGGGGATATTGGTGATGGCCCCAGACCAGATTAATAAGGTATTTGAGGAGTTCTGTGAAAATTTGTATAGGTCGGAGCCACCGGTGGAGGATCAGGGTATGCGGGAGTTCCTGGACGGATTGGAGTACCAGAGAACAAACAAAGAACAAAGAACAAAGAAATGTACAGCACAGGAACAGGCCCTTCGGCCCTCCAAGCCCGTGCCGACCATACTGCCCGACTAAACTACAATCTTCTACACTTCCTGGGTCCGTATCCTTCTATTCCCATCCTATTCATATATTTGTCAAGATGCCCCTTAAATGTCCCTATCGTCCCTGCCTCCACTACCTCCTCCGGTAGTGAGTTCCAGGCACCCACTACCCTCTGCGTAAAAAACTTGCCTCGTACATCTACTCTAAACTTTGCCCCTCTCACCTTAAACCTATGCCCCCTAGTAATTGACCCCTCTACCCTGGGGAAAAGCCTCTGACTATCCGCTCTGTCAATGCCCCTCATAATTTTGTATACCTCTATCAGGTCGCCCCTCAACCTCCTTCGTTCCAGTGAGAACAAACCGAGTTTATTCAACCGCTCCTCATAGCTTATGCCCTCCATACCAGGCAACATTCTGGTAAATCTCTTCTGCACCCTCTCTAAAGCCTCCACATCCTTCTGGTAGTGTGGCGACCAGAATTGAACACTATACTCCAAGTGTGGCCTAACTAAGGTTCTATACAGCTGCAACATGACTTGCCAATTCTTATACTCAATGCCCCGGCCAATGAAGGCAAGCATGCCGTATGCCTTCTTGACTACCTTCTCCACCTGTGTAGCCCCTTTCAGTGATCTGTGGACCTGTACTCCTAGATCTCTTTGACTTTCAATACTCTTGAGGGTTCTACCATTCACTGTATATTCCCTACCTGCATTAGCCCTTCCAAAATGCATTACCTCACATTTGTCCAGGTTAAACTCCATCTGCCATCTCTCCGCCCAAGTCTCCAGACAATCTAAATCCTGCTGTATCCTCAGACAGTCCTCATCGCTATCCGCAATTCCACCAACCTTTGTGTCGTCTGCAAACTTACTAATCAGACCAGTTACATTTTCCTCCAAATCATTTATATATACTACAAAGAGCAAAGGTCCCAGCACTGATCCCTGTGGAACACCACTGGTCACAGCCCTCCAATTAGAAAAGCATCCCTCCATTGCTACCCTCTGCCTTCTATGGCCTAGCCAGTTCTGTATCCACCTTGCCAGTTCACCCCTGATCCCGTGTGACTTCACCTTTTGTACTAGTCTACCATGAGGGACCTTGTCAAAGGCCTTACTGAAGTCCATATAGACAACATCTACTGCCCTACCTGCATCAATCATCTTAGTGACCTCCTCGAAAAACTCTATCAAGTTAGTGAGACACGACCTCCCCTTCACAAAACCAAGAGGTTGGAGGAGGAAGATAGGACCGCACTGGAGAGCTCAGTAGGGGAACAGGAGGTAAAGGAGGATATTGGGAGGATGCAATCGGGGAAGGTGGCAGGGCCAGATGGGTTCCCAGTGGAGTATTACAAGAATTTTATTTTTTATAAATTTAGAGTACCCACTTTTTAATTCTAAATATGGGCAATTTAGCGTGGCCAATCCACCTAACCTGCACATCTTTGGGTTGTGGGGGTGAAACCAACGCAGACGAGGAGAATGTGCCAACTCCACACGGACAGTGACCCAGAAACGGAATGAAACCGGGTCCTCAGTGTCGTAAGCAGCAGTGCTAACCACTGCGCCTCCGTGCTGTCCTATATTACAAAAAATTTAAGGATAAATTGGCGCCGCTGATGGTGGGGATGTTTGAGGAGGCAATAGGGAAGGGGTGCTACTACAAACATTGGGGTAGGCCTCACTCTCCTTGTTAAAGAAAGATAAGAACCCAACGGAGTGTGGGTCATACAGGCCGATATCGCTACTGAATGTGGATGCAAGGATATTGGCGAAGGTACTGGCAGCTAGGTTGGAGGGGTGCTTCCTGAAGATGATAGGGGAGACCAGATGGGGTTTAGAAAAGGAAGGCAGGTATTCTCAAATATTAGGAGGTTACTCAGTGCAATCATGACGCCGGTTGAGAGAAAGGAGACAGAGGTGGCGGTTGCGCTGGACATAGAAAAGGTATTTCATAGAATTTACAGTGCAGAAGGAGGCCATTCGGCCCATCGAGTCTGCACCGGCTCTTGGAAAGAGCAACCTACCCAAGGTCAACACCTCCACCCTATCCCCATAACCCAGTAACCCCACCCAACACTAAGGGCAATTTTGAACACTAAAGGCAATTTAGCATGGCCAATCCACCTAACTTGCACATCTTTGGACTGTGGGAGGAAACCGGAGCACCCAGAGGAAACCCACGCACACACGGGGAGGATGTGCAGACTCCGCACAGACAGTGACCCAAGCTGGAATCGAACCTGGGACCCTGGAGCTGTGAAGCAATTGTGCTAGCCACAAGGCTACCGTGCTGCCCACTCGATTTGATCGAGTAGAATCCTCCATATTTGATTGCTGTTCTTGAGAGGTTTGGGATCAGGCCAGGATTCACAAAGTGGGTACGGCTATTATATAAGGAACCAAGGGCGAGTGTCTGCACACACAATATGAGTTTGGGGTATTTGCTCTGTTCCGGGGAACTAGACAGAGGTGTCCTATGTCCAATCTGTTATTTGCAACGGCGATTGAACCTTTGGACATCACTCTAAGGAGCTTGGGATTGTGGAAGGGAATAGTACGGGTGGGGGTGGAACATAGGGGGCGGGATTCTCCGGTCGCCAATACCGAAATTGTGTTCGCGATCGGCCGGAGAATACCTGTTTCCGCTGAAATCGGGGGGGGCGGCGCCGCTTTTGCGATGCTCCGCCGCCTCCAAAGCGGCATACTCGTAGAGTACGGCGCGCGCCGTATCGACGGCCTCAGGAAGCTGTCTGAGGCCTTCCCCTTGATGCTCCGCCCCTGACCAGCCGAGTTCCCGATGGCGTCGGTCGCGTGTGCTATCATCCGTCGGGAACTCGGCATGGTGGCTGCGGACTCAGTCCAGCGCCGCCACAGTCGAAGGAGGGCAGGTGGACTTTGTCAGGGGCTGGGGGCACTGTTGGGTGGTAGTCCGGGGCTCGCGTGCCGGCCAAAGGGGGGGCACTATTTTGCAGGCCGAGTCCGTGTGCGGCTGGCGCATTGTTGCATGGTGCAGCCGCTGCAGGCCGCCGCCATGCGCCTGCGCGGCCATGGACCAGCCAATTCTCCGGGCCGTATCGGCAGCTAGATCTGCCCCAGGTAAATACTCTGGGAGTCCGGTGCTGGTGGCAATGCTGAAGATTTGGAGGCAGTTGAGGCAGCACTTTAAGCTGGGGGCTGGGTGAGGGGAGATGCCGATTAAGGGGAGTCATAGGTTTGAGCCAGGGAAGCTGGACGGGAGCTTTCGGGGATGGGAGGAGAGGGCGTCAGGGTATTAAAAGATCTGTTCCTGGGGAACATTTTGTGAGGTTGGAAGAGTTGGGGGAGAAATATGGACTGGGCCAAGGTGAAGGGTTTAGGTACCTGCAGCTCCAAGACTTCGCTAGGAAGGAGGTTCAGAGCTTTCCGATAGCGCTGGCCCCCTCATCGTTGGAAGAGGTATTAATGGCAGGGGGAACGGGGAAGAGGGTTGTGTTGGCGATCTACGGGAGGATTCTGGGGGAGAATGGGGAGTGGAGGGGATCAAAGCCAAGTGGGAGGAAGAGTTGGGGGAGGTTATGGAAGACTGTGGTCTGTGGTGTGAGGTGCTCCGCGAGATTGGGGCTGATACAGCTGAAGGTTGTGTATAGTGCGCACCTCACGAGGGCGAGGATGAGCCGGCTCTTTGAGGGAATGGAGGATATATGTGAGCGATGTGGGAGGAGCCCCACAAACCACATACATATGTTTTGGTCCTGCCCGAAGCTGGAAAAGTATTGGAGGGAGGTTTTCAGTGTCTTCTCAGGGGAAATGCATGTGAACTTGGAACTAGGGCCCCAAGAAGCCATTTTCTGGGTGTCGGACTGGACAGGGCTGCAGGTGGGTGGGGGGGGAAGATGTTTTAGTCTTCGCCTCGCTGATTGCCCGGAGGCGGGTCCTGTTGGGGTGGAGGTCAGCTTCTTCACCCTGTGCCTTGGCTTGGCGAGGGGATCTACTGGAATTTCTGACTCTCGAGAAGGTGAAGTTTGAGCTGAGGGGGATGAAGGAGGGGTTCTACAATTCATGGGCATTGTTTATTATGCACTTTTAAGAATTGGTTGCCATCGAACATTAGGAGGGGGAGGGGGAAGGGTTGGGGTTATATGTTCTTGAGTACACGGTTTACTGATTGATTATTAATTTTTCTTTCTTTTTTACTTGGAATGTACGGGTGATGTTTTGGTTTGTATACTTAAGGGGATGCTGTTTGGGGGATTGGTACTGCATTAGTTTTTGTTAGTTTTCTTTTGTTATTTATTTGATGAAAATGTTGAAAATGAGGAGAACAAAATTTTTTTATAAAAAATGATCAGCTGCACCTTGAGCGTCAGTGGAATGTATGGCTGCCAGGATTTGTTTCGGGTGCGATTGGGTAGTCAGGGAGGGCCTGCACAGCTGGAGCTCCTGGATGGGGAATGGCACTGATATGTGGAACACGTCACACATTGATGGACAGATCATTTCTACGACAAAGTTCTGGGCATGATAAAGGATTCTCGGGCTTATCTTCCATTTCTGGTGAGGAACCTGCGAGGGGTGATAGCGTGTGTTTGTTTTTGTAAAAATGAGCTGATATGGCTTTGTGTTGCTACCAATATGGAACAGTGATGTTTCTTTATAAAAGCAAATTACTGCGGATGCTGGAATCTGAAACGAAAGAGAAAATGCTGGAAAATCTCAGCAGGTCTGGCAGCATCTGTAGGGAGAGAAAAGAGCTAACGTTTCGAGTCCAACTCTTTGTCAAAGCTAACAGACAGAGAATGTGGGGCATGTTTATCCTGTGGAGTAAGAATGAAAGATGAGTCATAGCCACTGAAACCCAGGGAAAAGGGGTGCTAATAGCCGCAGAAACCAAGGGGAAGGAGTGCTAATGGCAGTCCCCAGAGAGAACAAAAGGTGTGAGAGGCCAAACAGCAGAGAAACTAGCATCAGAGGGTGAACTGTGACAGATGGAGATGTGGGGGGAGGGGAAGGGGGAAGCAAAGGAGAGAAGGAGTAAGGAAAAGTGGATAAGATTGGGGGGAGTTAAATATATATTAAGAAAGACAAGAAAGAAAGAAATGGTAAGAGACAGTTGAAATGAAATGGGATGAAAACAAATGGGTCTAGGTGGGGTAGAGCTAATCATCTGAAGTTGTTGAATTCGATGTTGAGACCGGAAGGCATGTCTAACCGGAAGATGAGATGTTGTTCCTCCAGTTTGTGTTGAGCTTCACTGCAACATTGCAGCAGGCCAAGGACAGACACGTGTTTGTGGGAGCAGGGCCTTGTGTTAAAATGGCAAGCAACGGGAAGGTCCGGTCCTGAATGTGCACAGACCGAAGGTGCTCAGCAAAGCGATCACCCAGTCTGCATTTGGTCTCTCCGATATAGGGGAGACCACATTGGGAGCAGCGAATGTTTCTTCATTGCCGGACTGCTCACTGCTGGAGCAGTGATGTTTCTTTGTTGTTTAATGGTTAGTGTGTAATGTGGAATGTTATATAGTTGATTTTAAAATCTTTGTTCCATTTGACCGTTGTGGTAATACCAGGTATTGCGGTACCTGAGAGGTGGATGACCATTGGCTAGACCCAGGAGTCTACCATTGGCTGATGCACATAGCTCCGCCCTGAGAGGCGGAGTATAAGAACCAATGCCGTCCCAGCAGCCTTCACTATCTGTCTCGAAGCTGCTGGGGAACAGTTCTAGCAGATTAAAGCCTATTAGTTATGACTCACGTTGTCTCGAGAGTAATTGATTGCGCATCAATTTAATCTGCTACAACTTCAGTTGAAAGGATGGATCTCCATATCAAACCGGAGTGCCTTCAGCTCAGCCCCCACGCGGACAATTCTGCTGCTATCTTCAAACTTTGGCTGGCGTGTTTTAATGGCTACCTCGACACGGCCGCGGACACCCCCACGGAAAGACAAAAGATGCACCTTCTACGCTCGCGGGTCAGCCCTGGGATCTACCCTCTGATCGAGGAGGCGGAGAATTATGCTGCAGCAATCGAGCTGCTAGAAGGACACTATATCCGCCCTGTGAACCAGGTCTACGCCCATCACCTGCTGGCAACTAGGAGGCAAAGCCCCAAAGAAACGTTGGAAGACTTCTACCGGGCGCTGCTGATGCTGGGCCGAAACTGTGGCTGCCCGCCAGTTTCGGGGAATGAGCACATGGAACTTTTGATCAGGGGTGCTTTCGTGGCAGGTATGACATCCCCCGATATCCGCCGAAGGCTCCTAGAAAGGGACACTCTGGGACTTACTGAGGCCCGGGCCCTGGCGGGGTCCATGGACGTTGCATATAACAACGCGCTGGCTTTTGCTCCCGGACGCGCGGCGGCCCCCTGGGCTGTGTGGCACCCCATTGCAGCAGCCCCTCAGACCTTTCCCCTGACCCCGCAAGCCTGCCCAGCGAGACGGCCCGCTACCGCCGCCGGACAACGCTGTTTCTTCTGCGGGCAGGCGAATCATCCCCGCCCGCGCTGCCCGGCCCACACCGCCACCTGCAAAGGGTGCGGCAAGAAGGGCCACTATGTCGGGGTCTGCCAGGCCCGCGCCGTGGCCGCGGTCTCCAGCGACTATCGGCAGCCCCCTTTTCAGGCCCCGGCCGTCCAGCGCCCACCGCCTCCCCCCTACCCTCAGGCCGCGTGCGACCCACGGGCACGGCCATTTTGCCCCCCGGCCACCACGCTGGATGGATGGGCGCCGCTATTTTGTCCCTCGCCACCGCCATCTTCTTCATCCCCGGACTCCATGTGCAACCCATGGCTGACGCCATCTTGGATGGGGCCCCAGGCCCCCAGCACAGCCGACGACACGCTGCCCAACCAGAACTCTCCAATACTGCAGCTGGCCTCGGTGACTCTGGACCAGAGTCGGCCCCAGACGCTTGCGAAAGCTACAACGACGATCTCCATCAACGGCCACGTGACGTCGTGCTTGATCGACTCTGGGAGCACGGAAAGCTTTGTTCACCCTGACACGGTAAGGCGCTGTTCTCTTGTCACCCATCCCGTAAACCAAAGGATCTCCCTGGCCTCTGGGTCACACGCGGTGGAGATAAAGGGGTTCTGCCTAGCGAACCTCACTATCCAAGGCAGGGAATTCCGCAATTTCCGCCTGTACGTCCTGCCGCACCTCTGCGCAGCCACCCTCCTTGGGCTGGATTTCCAGTGCCATCCGCAAAGCCTGACTTTTAAATTTGGCGGCCCTATACCCCCCCCCCCCTTACTGTCTGCGGCCTCGCGACCCTTAAGGTCGACCCGCCTTCCCTGTTTGCGAACCTCACCCCGGATTGCAAACCCGTCGCCACCAGGAGCAGACAGTACAGAACCCAGGACCCTTTATCAGGTTGGAGGTCCAAAGGCTGCTGAGGGAAGGGGTCATCGAAGCAAGCAACAGCCCCTGGAGGGCTCAAGTAGCGGTGGTAAAGACCAGGGAGAAACATAGATGGTCATTGACTACAGCCAGACCACCAACAGGTTTACGCAGCTGAATGCGTACCCTCTCCCCCGTATAGCCGACCTGGTGAACAGGATTGCGCAATACAAGGTTTTCTCCACGGTGGATCTCAAGTCTGCCTACCACCAGCTACCCCTCCGTAATGGTGACTGCCAGTACACTGCCTTCGAGGCAGATGGGCGGCTCTATCACTTTTTAAGGGTTCCCTTCGGTGTCACGAACGGGGTCTCGGTCTTCCAACGTGAGATGGACCGAATGGTTGACTGGTACGGCTTACGCGCAACGTTCCCGTATCTTGATAACGTCACCATCTGCGGCCATGACACCAACCTCCGAAAATTTCTCCAGACCACGAATATCCTTAATCTGACTTACAATAAGGATAAATGCGTGTTTAGCACCGACCATCTAGCCATTCTAGGCTACGTAGTGCGAAGTGGAGTTATAGGCCCCGACCCTGAGCGCATGCGCCCCCTCATGGAGTTCCCCCTCCCTCACTGCCCCAAGGCCCTGAAGCGCTGCCTCGGCTTCTTCAGCTATTATGCACAGTGGGTCCCCAACTACGTAGACAAGGCTCGACCCCTGATCCAGTCCCCAATCTTCTCCCTGTCGACGGAGGCCCGCCAGGCCTTCTGCTGCATCAAAGCAGACATTGCAAAAGCCACGACGCGCATCATCGACGAGCCCCTCCCCTTCCAGGTCGAGAGCGATGCGTCCGAAGTAGCTCTGGCGGCCACCCTCAACCAAGCGGGCAGCTTCTCCCGCACCCGCCATGATTCCGAAATTCGCCACTCCTCGGTCGAAAAGGAGGCCCAGGCCATAGCAGAAGCTGTGCGACACTGGAGGCATTACCTGGCCGGCAGGAGATTCACTCTCCTCACGGACCAACGGTCGGTTGCCTTCATGTTCGATAATGCACAGCGGGGCAAGATTAAGAACGACAAGATCTTGCGGTGGAGGATAGACCTCTCCACCTACAATTACGAGATCTTGTACCGTCCCAGGAAGCTGAACGAACCTCCTGATGCCCTGTCCTGCGGCACTTGTGCCACTGCACAAGTGGACCGCCTCCGATCCCTCCACTAGGACCTCTGCCACCCGGGGGTCACTCGTTTCTTTCAGTTTATCAAGACCCACAACCTGCCCTACTCCATCGAGGAGGTCAGGACCGTCACCAGGGACTGCCAAATCTGCGCAGAGTGCAAACCGCACTTCTACCGCCCAGAGAGGGCGCACCTGATAAAGGCTTCCCGTCCCTTTGAACGCCTCAGCATGGATTTCAAAGGCCCCCTCCCCTCCACTGACCGCAACACGTATTTCCTGAACGTTATTAACGATTACTCCCGGTTCCCATTCGCCATCCCCTGCCCAGACATGACCACAACCACCGTCATCAAGGCCCTCCAGGGTATCTTTACGCTGTTCGGTTTCCCCGCATACATTCACAGTGATAAGGGGTCCTCCTTTATGAGTGACGAACTGCGTCAATTCCTGCTCAGCAAAGGCATCGCCTCGAGCAGGACGACCAGTTACAACCCCCAGGGAAACGGGTAGGTTGAGAGGGAGAACGGCACGGTCTGGAAGACCGTCCTGCTGGCCCTACGGTCTAGGAATCTCCCAGTCTCCCGCTGGCAGGAAGTCCTCCCGGTGGCCCTTCACTCCATCCGGTCGCTGCTCTGTACTACCACAAATCAGACACCTCATGAACGTCTCCTTGTTTTCCCCAGGAAGTCCTCCTCCGGGACCTTGCTCCCAACCTGGCTAGCGACACCCGGACCCATCCTGCTTCGGAGACATGTGAGGGCGCAAAAGTTGGACCCGTTCGTCGAGACGGTCCACCTGCTGCACGCTAACCCCCAGTACGCCTATGTAGCGTTCCCTGACGGCCGCCAAGACACGGTCTCCCTTCGGGATCTGGTGCCCGCTGGAGCCCCACGCGCACCCGCACCAGTGCCCCCACCCCCACCCTCCCGCAGCACCTGACCGGAGGGTCAGTACTCCCGCCGCCCCTGCATAGGCCCGAACAAGCCCCAACGTCCCCTACAGGCGCCCCCCCCTGCCCACTTTTCACCCCAACAGCGCCGCCTAGGGGTGACAAAGCTGCCTGGGAGGACGACACCATGTTCCTGGAGTCGTAACCGCCGGGACCCCCATCAGGATCACCGCCGAAGCCCAAACGCTCCAGAAGGACGACCAGGCCACCCGATCGACTGATTGCTGCCCCATGAACACTTTGCTATTACCCTCGACATCACGGCACCTCCATACCTGGTCCTACCATGCGAAAGGTGACATTAACGCTGGACATCACCCCGCCGGGCTCTTTTTAACAGGGGGTGAATGTGGTAATACCAGGTATTGCGGTACCAGAGAGGTGGATGACCATTGGCTAGATCCAGGAGTCTACCATTGGCTGTTGTACATAGCTCTGCCCTGAGAGGCGGAGTATAAGAACCAATGCCATCCCAGCAGCCTTCACTTTCTGTATCGAAGCTGCTGGGGAACAGTTCTAGCAGATTAAAGCCTATTAGTTATGACTCACCTTGTCTCGAGAGTAATTGATTGCGCATCAACCGTTAATAAACAAAATATTCTCAAGTGGTGCTGCACGTTGTGTTTGTTGCTTGCTGCTGCTTGTGGCTGCAAAAGCCTGGAGGCTGCTGCTGCTGTTTCCTTCCTTTTCTGTAGCTGGAAAGAAGGGCCATTTTTTCAAAGATACCAGGGTCCTGGAACACCGGGCTTAGGGGGAGGTATGAGTCCAGAAGACAATCCTGTTTGAAACAAGAAGATTCTGCAGGACCTGGTGCGCGACATTGTTCCAAATGGGCCACCAGATGAAGATGTTGAAAGAAATGCTTTCGCAGGTTGCTGATGCTTTTGTTGTCGGTGTGGTGACTGTTGCATGTAACTGGCACGTCACCTCAGGTTAAACACACTGGAAGTCAAGGATGTTCAACTGCACCTTAAGCACCAGTGAGATTGAGCCATGTGGGAGGGCCTGCACAGCTGTAGCTCCTGGATGGGAATGGCACTGATATGTGGAACAAGTAATACATTGATGGACAGATCATTTCTTTTTTTTAATATAAATTTAGTGTATCCAATTAATTTTTTCCAATTAAGGGACAATTTAACGTGGCCAATCCACGTACCATGCACATTTTTGGGTTGTGGGGGCGAAACCCACACAAACACGGGGAGAATGTGCAAACTCCACACGGACAGTGACCCAGAGCCGGGATCGAACCTGGGACGTGAGGCAGCAGTGCTAACCACTGTGCCACCTTGCTGCCCTGGCAGATCATTTCTTTTTTTTTTAAATAATATTTTATTGAAAATTTTTGGTCAACCAACACAGTACATTGTGCATTCTTTACACAACATTGTAACAATACAGATAATAATGACCTTTTTAAATTTAAACAAAAACAACAACAAATAAATAAATATTAAATAACAAAAAAAATAAAAAATAAAAACTAGCCCTAATTGGCAACTGCCTTGTCTCAGGCCACCCCCCCCCATCCCCCCCCCATCCCTCCCCCCCCCCCCCCCCAAGTCCTGGGCCGCTGCTGCTGCCTTCTTTGTTCTCCCCTATCTATCTTTCCGCAAGATATTCGACGAACGGTTGCCACCGCCTAGTAAACCCTTGAGCCGACCCCCTTAGGACGAACTTAATCCGCTCTAACTTTATGAACCCCGCCATATCATTTATCCAGGTCTCCACCCCCGGGGGCTTGGCTTCTTTCCACATTAGCAATATTCTGCGCCGGGCTACTAGGGACGCAAAGGCCAAAACATCGGCCTCTTTCGCCTCCTGCACTCCCGGCTCTTGTGCAACCCCAAATATAGCCAACCCCCAGCTTGGTTCGACCCGGACTCCTACTACTTTCGAAAGCACCTTTGTCACCCCCATCCAAAACCCCTGTAGTGCCGGGCATGACCAAAACATATGGGTATGATTCGCTGGGCTTCTCGAGCACCTCGCACACCTATCCTCCACCCCAAAAAATTTACTGAGCCGTGTTCCAGTCATATGTGCCCTGTGTAATACCTTAAACTGAATCAGGCTTAGCCTGGCGCACGAGGACGACGAGTTTACCCTGTTTAGGGCATCTGCCCACATCCCCTCCTCAATCTCCTCCCCTAGCTCTTCTTCCCATTGCCCTTTTAGTTTGTCCATCATAGTCTCCCCTTCATCTCTCATTTCCCTATATATATCCGACACCTTACCGTCCCCCACCCATTTCTTTGAGATGACTCTGTCCTGCACCTCTTGTGTCGGGAGCTGCGGGAATTCCCTCACCTGTTGCCTCGCAAAAGCCCTCAATTGCATGTACCTGAATGCATTCCCTTGGGGCAACCCATATTTCTCGGTCAGCGCTCCCAGACTCGCAAACTTCCCATCCACAAATAGATCTTTCAATTGCGTTATACCTGCTCTTTGCCACATTCCATATCCCCCATCCATTCCCCCCGGGGCAAACCTATGGTTGTTTCTTATCGGGGACCCCCCCAGTGCTCCGGTCTTTCCCCTATGTCGTCTCCACTGTCCCCAAATCTTCAGTGTAGCTACCACCACCGGACTCGTGGTATAGTTCCTTGGTGAGAACGGCAATGGGGCTGTCACCATAGCCTGCAGGCAGGTCCCCCTACAGGACGCCCTCTCTAATCTCTTCCACGCCGCTCCTTCCTCCTCTCCCATCCACTTACTCACCATTGAAATATTAGCGGCCCAATAATACTCACTTAGGCTCGGTAGTGCCAGCCCCCCCCTATCCCTACTACGCTGTAAGAATCCCTTCCTCACTCTCGGAGTCTTCCCGGCCCAAACAAAACCCATGATACTCTTTTCTATCCTTTTGAAAAAAGCCTTCGTGATCACCACCGGGAGACACTGAAACACAAAGAGGAATCTCGGGAGGACCACCATCTTAACCGCCTGCACCCTCCCTGCCATTGACAATGCTACCATATCCCATCTCTTGAAATCTTCCTCCATCTGTTCCACCAACCGCGTCAAATTTAGCCTGTGCAATGTGCCCCAATTCTTAGCTATCTGGATCCCCAGGTAACGAAAGTCTCGTGTTACCTTCCTCAACGGTAGGTCTTCTATTTCTCTACTCTGCTCCCCTGGATGCACCACAAACAGCTCACTCTTCCCCATGTTCAATTTATACCCTGAAAAATCCCCAAACTCCCCAAGTATCCGCATTATTTCTGGCATCCCCTCCGCTGGATCCGCCACATATAGTAGCAGATCATCCGCATATAAAGATACCCGGTGTTCTTCTCCTCCCCTAAGTATTCCCCTCCATCCCTTGGAACCTCTCAGCGCTATCGCCAGGGGCTCAATCGCCAGTGCAAACAGTAATGGGGACAGAGGACATCCCTGCCTTGTCCCTCTATGGAGCCGAAAATATGCCGATCCCCGTCCATTCGTGACCACACTCGCCACTGGGGCCCTATACAACAGCTGCACCCATCTAACATACCCCTCTCCGAACCCAAATCTCCTCAACACCTCCCACAGATAATCCCACTCCACTCTATCAAATGCTTTCTCGGCATCCATCGCCACTACTATCTCCGTTTCACCCTCTGGTGGGGCCATCATCATTACCCCTAACAACCTCCGTATGTTCGCGTTCAGCTGTCTCCCCTTCACAAACCCAGTTTGGTCCTCATGAACCACCCCCGGGACACATTCCTCTATTCTCATTGCCATTACCTTGGCCAAGACCTTGGCATCTACATTGAGGAGGGAGATTGGTCTGTAGGACCCGCATTGTAGCGGATCCTTTTCCTTCTTTAAAAGAAGCGATATCGTTGCTTCTGACATAGTCGGGGGCAGTTGTCCCCTTTCCTTTGCCTCGTTGAAGGTCCTCGTCAGTAGCGGGGCGAGCAAGTCCAAATATTTTCTGTAAAATTCAACTGGGAATCCGTCCGGTCCCGGGGCCTTTCCCGTCTGCATGTTCCTAATTCCTTTCACCACTTCTTCTACCGTGATCTGTGCTCCCAATCCCATCCTTTCCTGCTCTTCCACCTTGGGAATTTCCAGCCGATCCAAAAACTCCATCATTCTCTCCCTCCCATCCGGGGGTTGAGCTTCATACAATTTTTTATAAAATGTCTTAAACACTTCATTCACTCTCTCCGCTCCCCGCTCCGTCTCTCCATCTTCGTCTCTCACCCCCCCTATTTCCCTCGCTGCTCCCCTTTTCCTCAATTGGTGTGCCAGCAATCTGCTCGCCTTCTCTCCATATTCATACTGTACACCCTGCGCCTTCCTCCATTGTGCCTCTGCAGTGCCTGTGGTCAGCAAGTCAAATTCCACATGCAGCCTTTGCCTTTCCCTATACAGTCCCTCCTCCGGTGCTTCCGCATACTGTCTGTCCACCCTCAGAAGTTCTTGCAACAACCGCTCCCGTTCCTTACTCTCCTGCTTCCCTTTATGTGTCCTTATTGATATCAGCTCCCCCCTAACCACCGCCTTCAACGCCTCCCAGACCACTCCCACCTGAACCTCCCCATTGTCATTGAGTTCCAAGTACTTTTCAATGCATCCCCTCACCCTTAAGCACACCCCCTCATCCGCCATTAGTCCCATGTCCATTCTCCAGGGTGGACGCCCTCTTGTTTCCTCCCCTATCTCCAAGTCTACCCAGTGTGGGGCATGATCCGAAATGGCTATAGCCGTATATTCTGTTCCCCTCACCCTCGGGATCAATGCCCTACCCAACACAAAAAAGTCTATGCGTGAATAGACTTTATGGACATAGGAGAAAAACGAGAACTCCTTACTCCTAGGTCTACTGAATCTCCACGGGTCCACCCCTCCCATCTGCTCCATAAAATCCTTAAGCACCTTGGCTGCTGCCGGCCTCCTACCAGTCCTGGACTTCGACCTATCCAGCCTTGGTTCCAACACCGTGTTAAAGTCTCCCCCCATTATCAACTTTCCGGTCTCTAGGTCTGGGATGCGTCCTAGCATTCGCCTCATAAAATTGGCATCGTCCCAATTCGGGGCATACACGTTTACCAACACCACCATCTCTCCCTGTAATTTGCCACTCACCATCACGTATCTGCCCCCGTTATCCGCCACTATAGTCTTTGCCTCGAACATTACCCGCTTCCCCACTAATATAGCCACCCCCCTGTTTTTCGCATCCAGCCCCGAATGGAACACCTGCCCTACCCATCCTTTGCGCAACCTAACCTGATCTATCAGTTTCAGGTGCGTTTCCTGTAACATGACCACATCTGCTTTAAGTTTCTTAAGGTGTGCGAGTACTCGTGCCCTCTTTATCGGCCCGTTAAGCCCCCTCACGTTCCACGTGATCAGCCGAGTTGGGGGGCTTCCCACCCACCCCCCCCCTTGCCGGTTAGCCATCATCTTTTTCCAGCTTCTCGCCCAGTTCCCACGCGGCTGTATTTCTCCCAGACGGTGCCCCCCCGCCCATCCTTTCCGTACCCACTCCCCCCTTTCCCCAGCAGCAGCAACCCAGTAATTCCCCCCTCCCCCCCCCCCCCGCTAGACCCCCCGCTAGCGTAATTACTCCCCCCATGTTGCTCCCAGAAGTCAGCAAACTCTGGCTGACCTCGGCTTCCCCCGTGATCACGGCTCGCCCCGTGCGGCGCCCCCTCCTTCCTGCTTCTCTATTCCCGCCATAATTATCATAGCGCGGGAACCAAGCCCGCGCCTCTCCCTCGGCCCCGCCTCCCATGGCCAACGCCCCATCTCCTCTCCCTCCCCACCTCCCCCATCACCACCTGTGGGAGAAAGAAAAGTTACCATACCGCAGGATTAATCATACAATCCCTCTTCGCCCCCCCCCCCCCCCCACTCGTCCCACCACTTTGTCCAAACGTTCATTTTCGTAGTCCAATCATTCCAATTTTTCTTCTACAATAAAAGTCCACGCTTCATCCGCCGTCTCAAAGTAGTGGTGCCTCCCTTGATATGTGACCCACAGTCTTGCCGGTTGCAGCATTCCAAACTTTATCTTTTTTTTGTGAAGTACCGCTTTGGCCCGATTAAAGCTCGCCCTCCTTCTCGCCACCTCCGCACTCCAATCTTGATAGACGCGGATCACCGCGTTCTCCCATTTACTACACCGAGTTTTCTTCGCCCATCTAAGGACCATTTCTCTATCCTTAAAACGGAGAAATCTCACCACTATGGCTCTGGGAGCTTCTCCTGCTCTCGATCCTCGCACCATAACTCGGTATGCTCCCTCCACCTCCAACGGACCCGTCGGGGCCTCCACTCCCATTAACGAGTGCAGCATCGTGCTCACATATGCCCCGACGTCCGCCCCCTCCACACCTTCAGGAAGGCCAAGAATCCTCAAGTTGTTCCTCCTTGCGTTATTTTCCAGTGCCTCCAACCTCTCCACAGATCGTTTCTGGTGTGCCTCCTGTATCTCCGACTTCACCACCAGGCCCTGTATGTCGTTTTCATTCTCTGCTGCTTTCGCCTTCACGACCCAAAGCTCCTGCTCCTGTGTCTTTTGTTCCTCTTTCAGCCCTTCAATCGCCTGTAATATCGGGGCCAACAACTCTTTCTTCATTTCCTTTTTTATCTCCTCCACGCAGCGTTTCAAAAACTCTTGTTGTTCAGGGCCCCATATGAAACTGCCACCTTCCGACGCCATCTTGGTTTCTGCTTGCCTTCCTTGCCGTTGTTCCAAAGGATCCGCTGCAATCCGGCCACTTTCCTCTCCTTTTTCCATCCGTGTCCAGGGGGAACACCCTCCTGGTTTACCGCACGGTGTTTTCAGCCGTTAAAATTGCCGTTGGGGCTCCTATCAAGAGCCCAAAAGTCCGTTTCACAGGGAGCTGCCGAAACGTGCGACTCAGCTGGTCATCGCCGCACCCGGAAGTCCTGGCAGATCATTTCTAAGACAAAGTTCTGGACATGATATCACATTCTCAGGCTTATCCTCCGTTTCTGTAGAGGAACCTGCATACCGTGTCTTTGTCTTTTTGTGTGAAAATGAGCTGATATACCTTTGTATTGGTGCCTCTACGGAACAGTGATGTTTCCTTGTTGATCAGTGGTTAGTGTGATCTGTGGAATGTTATGTGATTGACTTTTGATTCTCGTTAATGTTGACTGTTTTTGCCAATAAAATATTACTCAAGTGGTTTCTCGTGGGTACACGCGCCATGTCTCAGACAATGATTATTGCATTGTATTTCAATCAAACTTCGAAGCCGCAACAGTTTACCTGACCACTAGAAGTGTCAGCAACATAGAGGCAGCAGCCAACAATCAAACACTCAAGAGTTGGGCTTCAGCACTTACGACTATAGGGTGAGTGTGAGAATCAGGGGAGGCAGCTGAGCACGGTCTCCCTAATGTTCCTGGCAGGGTTCTGGGGCCTAAGGGCTCCAGCTTTGGCTGAGGGTGAGTGTGCAGAGCAAGGTTTTCCAGCACAATTGGCTCAGTGGATGGCACCCTGAGAGAAGGCGGGATACGGAAGGGTGGAGGAGGCTTGGGGGATTTGAGGGTCCCGGGGTGGAAGTCCTAACTGATTGTCGTTCTCTCTCCTACTCTGGTTCCTTACAGATATACAAAATATGGCTGGTTATGTCAGTCCTGCAGTGGCTGCTCTCGCAGTGCTGGTGGCAGCCCATATGGCCAGATGCCGGAGAAGGTGGCAGCATCACTAACGCAGGGTCGAGGTGGCACCCATGTGCAGCGGGCCGCCGCATTCCCTGAAGACCCGGCCGCACATCAGGCTGAGGAAGAACCCAGAAGGGGACACCAGTGACGGCCCATGGTGTACAGGCGTTGTTGGTCTTGCAAGGCGATAATGAGCAGCATGTGATGCAGGAGACTCCAAAGAGACAACAAAGAGACAATGCTGCACTAATGCCACATCCTCACAGAGGAGGAGGACACCCGTTCCTGATGACCCTGAAGGTCACTGCAGCCTGGACCTCTATGCAAGCGGTTCATTCCAGGGCTTGAGCGGGGGCTTGTGCGGCACAAGTGCATCCGTGAGTTATGGACAGGCATCAGACCATATCAACTCTGAGCTGGAAGAGGCCCACCAAGATGCCCGGGCTGCAGGGTTCTCCGCCATTGCCAGGATGCCCCAGGTCGAGGGGGTAATTGATGCCATGCATGGCGCTTTGTGTTCACAAGGGCATCAGGGACTACCCATCATTAACAGGAAGGGAATGTTCAACTCATGTATGACCACCGCCTCCAGATCATTCACGTGTGTGCATGACAGCTACATGCTGGGACACTCTGAGATCCCCGGCATCTCAAGGACTACCCCAGGATGATGGGTTGGCTCTTGGGGGATAAGGGGTGCCCACTAAGGCCCTGGATGATGACACCAGTACAGAGTGTTCTTATAAGCCTTTCTCCTATGTAATTCTTTTACTGGCTTCTGTTGAGTGTCCTGAGAATGTACGAGCTTTGGGCAGGTTTTTTCAGTCTGCAAGAGGGCAATCTGTAAGCAAGATCTAAAGAACAAAGAAAATTACAACACAGGAACAGGCCCTTCGGCCCTCCAAGCCTGAAATGACCATGCTGTCCACCTGAACTAAAAAACCCTACCCTTCGGGGGACCATCTAAAGAACAAAGAAAATTACAGCACACAAATTACTGTTTTACTCCAGCTCCTGTTTTCATTTTTATTACTGTGACTACTGTTTTGCTGAGTTACTGTCATTGTTGTGGTAGTCACCACTGTTGTATTATATTGTATATATGGGTATTACGGTAAGGTCCCTGTACTACAGGTACGGGGGTAGATACCTGCCTGCTGGCTCCGCCCAGGAGGCGGAGTATAAGTGTGTGTGCTCTCCGAACAGCAGCCATTTCGTAAGCTGCTGTAGGAGGCCACACAGCTCTGTGTAATAAAGCCTCGATTACATTCTACTCTCGTCTCATCGTAATTGATAGTGCATCAATTTATTACACAGAGATTTTTCAGAGATGGATCTCCGTATCCAGCCGGATCGCCTGCAGCTGCATCCTCAAGCAGACAATGCCAAAAAGGACTTCCAACATTGGCTAGCTTGCTTTGAAGCATACATCGGGTCTGCGCCAGACCCAATCTCAGAAGCACAGAAGCTCCAGATTCTGTACACGCGGCTGAGCTCCAATGTTTTTCCCATCGTCCAGGACACGTCTACCTACGCAGAGGCCATGGCGCTACTGAAGGAGAATTACGCTCAGCAGACCAACAAGATCTACGCCAGGCACCTCCTATCCATGCGGCACCAACTTCCCGGTGAGTCTGTGGAAGATTTCTGGCGTGCCCTGAAATGGTGAGAGACTGTGACTGCCAGGCCGTTTTGGCCACTGAACATTCAAACCTGCTAATGAGAGACGCGTTCGTTATGGGCATAAGGTCTGACTACATCCGCCAGCGCCTCTTAGAAGGGGCCACGCTTGACCTTGCGGCGACCAAGAAACTAGCGCTTTTGCTCACGGTCGTCTCATGCAACGTACAGGCTTATGCCCCCGACCGCACGGCCCACCCCCCCTGTGCATCGTGGACCCCGCCAGCAGCCACGCCATCATGGACCCCATCAGCGACTGCCCTCAGCCAACCCAACGCCTGAGCCGCACGGCAGCCAACCAACCCCGGGGGACCCAAGTGCTACTTCTGCGGACAGCCAAAACACCCCCGGCAGCGCTGCCCAGCGTGGAGTGCGCTCTGCAAGGCCTGTGGCAAGAAGGGATATTTCGCTGAAGTGTGCCAGGCCTCAGACCACATGCGGACGGTGGGCGCCGCCATCTTGCTTGCCTCAGAACCAATGGGCACCGCCATCTTGCCTGGCCCAGGACATGTGCGGCCCGTGGGCACTGCCATCTTACCCGCCTCAGGATCCCTGCCCGTCGGGCACCTCATCGGGCCGCTCATCGCCTGCAACCGCTGACGACCAGCCGAGTCTCGCCTCGGTCACGATCGACAAGTCTCAACCGCACAACCTCGCGACCGCTTCGACAAAGGTGAAAGTCGACGGCCACGAGATATCCTGCCTTCTGGACTCTGGGAGCACTGAGAGCTTCATCCACCCTGATACGGTAAGGCGCTGCTCCCTCGCGGTACACCCCCCTAACCAAAGAATCTCCCTGGCCTCCGGATCCCACGCCGTGGCGATCCGGGGGTACTGCATCGCCACCCTCACCGTCCAGGGCGTAGAGTTCAGCGGCTTCCGGCTCTACGTCCTTCCCAACCTCTGCGCTGCCTAGCTACATGGCCTGGACTTCCAGTGCAACCTCCAGAGCCTAACCCTGAAATTTGGCGGGCCCCTACCACCCCTTACTGTTTGCGGCCTCGCGACCCTTAAGGTCGATCCACCTTCCCTGTTTGCGAACCTCACCCCGGATTGCAAACCCGTCGCCACCAGGAGCAGACGGTACAGCGCCCAGGACAGGACCTTCATCAGGTCTGAGGTCCAGCAGCTGCTGCGGGAAGGTATCATCGAGGCCAGCAACAGCCCCTGGAGAGCCCAAGTGGTAGTGGTGAAAACCGGGGAGAAAAACAGGATGGTCGTTGACTACAGTCAGACCATCAATCGGTACACGCAGCTCGACGCGTACCCCCTCCCACGCATATCTGATATGATCAATCAGACTGCACAGTACCGGGTCTTCTCGACAGTGGACTTGAAATCTGCCTACCACCAGCTCCCCATCCATAAGGTGTTTGAAGCAGTCGGCCGCCTTTACCATTTCCTTAGGGTTCCCTTCGGCGTCACCAACAGGAGATGGACCGAATGGTTGACCGGTACGGGCTGCGGGCTACTTTCCCATACCTGGACAACGTCACCATCTGCGGCCACGACCAGCAGGACCACGACGCTAACCTTTCCAAATTTCTCGACACCGCCATACTCCTCAACCTAACTTGCAACAAGGAGAAGTGTGTGTTCAGCACAAACCGATTAGCCATCTGTGGTAGTCTGTATAGAGGTATTACGGTACCTGATAATGCTGGAACACCATTGGTAGATATTGTATGTTTCCTATTGGTCAAGCTGTATGGTAGCTCCGCCCTGCTAGGCAGGGTATAAGAGCCCGTGCCGCCCCAGCAGCCTTCATTCTGTACCTGAGCTGCTGGGGGAAACATCTAGCTTATTAAAGCCTTCAGTTGGAATACAACCTCGCTTTAGTGGTCATTAATCATGCATCAATTTAATAAGCTAGATTTAGAAGGATTGAGCTCCGAATCAAAGCTGGAGTGTCTGCAACTCAGCCCCCATGCGGCGAACTCAGCGGCAATCTTCAAGCATTGGCTGGCGTGTTTTAAAGGATATCTCGGAACGGCCGAAAGCACACACATGGGACAACAGAAATGCAAGTCCTGCACTCGAGGGTGAGCCTGGAAATTTACACCCTCATCGAGGAAGCGGAAGACTTCGATGCAGCAATAGAGATGCTAAATGGACATTATATTTGCCCGGTAAACCAGGTCTACGTCCGACATCTGCTAGCAACGAGGTGACAAATCCCTGGGGAATCGCTGGAAGAATTCTAACGTGCACTCCTGGTGTTGGGGAGAAACTCCAGCTGCCCGCAAGTTTCAGCGAGCGACCACACAGAACTCTTGATCCGGGACGCTTTCGTGGCAGGTATGCTGTCCTCCCAAATCTGCCAGCGATTGCTCGAAAAAGACACTCTAGGCCTCAAGGAGGCTCGGGCCCTTGCAGGCTCCCTGGATGTGGACTCCAGAAATGCCCACGCTTACGTTCCCGACCACGCGGCAGCCCCCTGGGCAGCGTGGAACTCCTCCGCAGCTGACCCCGAGACATCTCCCATCCCCCCACAGGCTTGTGCTGCAAGGCGGCCTGGCAACCCCGGGGGCCCCGCTGCTACTTTTGCGGGCAGGCCAAGCACCCCCGCCAGCACTGCCCGGCCCGCGCATCCACCTGCAAGGGATGCGGTAAAAAGGGCCACGTTGTGGTGGTATGCCAGGCCCGTGCGGTCGCCGCCGTCTCTGGCGGCGAATGCGGACCACCACCACAAACCTCTCCACGGTCCCCATGCGGCCAGCGGGCGCCGCCATCTTCCTACTCCAGGGCCACGTGCGGTCCCCGGGTGCCGCCATCTTGTCCTGCGGACGCCACTTTCGATGGATGGGCGCCGCAATTTTGTGCACCTCCAGCCATGTGCGACCAATGGGAGCCACCATCTTGGATGGACTCCCAGGACCCCAGCGCGACTGAACACACACCGCCCGAAGAGAACACTCAACTGCTGAGATTAGCCTCGGTGACCCTGGATCAGTCCCTGCCTCGAACACTCTCAACTGCTACAACTGTACTAATCAACGGGTACGAGACGTCCTACTTAATCGACGCTGGGAGCACAGAGAGCTTCATACACCCCGACACGGTAAGGCGCTGTTTTCTCCTCGTCCACCCCGTTAATCAAAAAATCTCCTTGGACTCTGGTTCCCACTCAGTAGAGATAAAGGGGTTTTGTGTAGCAAACCTCACAGTCCAGGGAAGGGAGTTTGAAAATTACCGGCTCTATGTCCTTCTCCACCTCTGCGCGGCCACACTCCTAGGTTTAGACTTCCAGTGTAATCTCCAAAGTCTAACTTTCAAATTCGGCCCCCCCTCACTGTCTGCGGCCTCGCGACTCTCAAGGTCGATTCGCCTTCCCTGTTTGCGAACCTCACCCCGGATTGCAAACCCGTCGCCACCAGGAGCAGACGGTACAGTGCCCAGGATCGGATCTTTATTAGGTCAGAGGTCCAAAGGCTACTGAGGGAAGGCGTCATTGAAGCGAGCAACAGTCCCTGGAGAGCTCAAGTAGTGGTGGTAAAGACCGGGGAGAAGCATAGGATGGTCATTGACTACAGTCAGACCATCAACAGGTTTACGCAGCTGGACGCGTACCCTCTCCCCCGCATATCCGACATGGTAAACAGGATCGCGCATTACAAGGTCTTCTCCACGGTGGATCTTAAGTCCGCCTACCACCAGCTCCCCATCCGCGCTAGTGACCGCAAACACACTGCCTTCGAGGCAGATGGGCGGCTCTACCACTTCTTAAGGGTTCCCTTCGGTGTCACCAACTGGGTCTCGGTCTTCCAGCGCGAGATGGACTGAATGGTTGACCGGTACGGTTTACGGGCAACATTCCCGTATCTCGATAATGTCACCATCTGCGGCCATGACCAGCAGGACCACGACACCAACCTCCGAGAATTCCTCCAGACCACAAAGATCCTTAACCTTACATACAACAAGGATAAATACGTGTTTAGCACCGACTGCCCAGCCATCCTCAGCTACGTAGTGCGAAATGGAGATATAGGCCCCGACCCTGAATGCATGCGACCCCTGATGGAGTTCCCCCTCCCTCACTCTCCCAAGGCCCTGAAGCACTGCCTAGGGTTTTTCTCTTACTATACCCAGTGGGTCCCCAACTATGCGGACAAGGCCCGTCCCCCGATCCAATCCACAGCTTTTCCCCTGTCGATAGAGCCCCGCCAGGCCTTCAGCTGCATCAAAGCAGACATTGCAAAGGCCACGATGCACGCCATCGACGGGTCCCTCCCCTTCCAGTCGAGAACGACGCGCCTGACGTAGCTCTGGCGGCCACCCTCAACCAAGCGGGCAGACCCGTGGCCTTCTTCTCACGTACCCTCCTTGCTTCCGAAATCCGCCACTCCTCAGTCAAAAAGGAGGCCCAGGCCATAGTGGAAACTGTGCGACACTGGAGGCATTACCTGGCCGGCAGGAGATTCACTCTCCTCATTGATCAACGGTCGGTTGCTTTCATGTTCGATAATGCACACCGGGGCAAGATAAAGAACGATAAGATCTTGCGGTGGAGGATAGAACTCTCCACCTACAACTACGAGATCTTGTATCGTCCCGGGAAGCTAAACGAGCCTCCTGATGCCCTGTCCCATGGCACATGTGCCAACACACAAGTGGACCGCCTCCGAGACCTCCACGAGGACCTCTGCCACCCGGGGTCACTCGCTTTTTCCACTTTATCAAGACCCGCAACCTGCCCTACTCCATCGAGGAGGTCAGGACAGCCACCAGGGACTGCCAAACCTGCGCAGAGTGCAAACCGCACTTCTACTAGCCAGAGAAAGCTCACCTGATAAAGGCTTCCCGTCCTTTTGAACGCCTCAGCATGGACTTCAAAGGCCCCCTCCCCTCCACCGACCGCAACACGTACTTCCTGAACGTGATTGCCGAGTACTTCCGGTTCCCATTCGCCATCCCCTGCCCCGACATGACCGCAACCACCGTCATCAAGGCCCTCCATAGCATCTTTGCACTGTTCGGGTTCCCCGCTTACATACATAGTGATAGGGGGTCCTCCTTTATGAGTGACGAACTGCATCAATTCCTGCTCAGCAAGGGCATTGCTTCAAACAAGACGACCAGTTACAACCCCAGGGGTAACGGACAGTAGAGAGGGAGAACGGAACGGTCTGGAAGACCGTCCTACTGGCCCTACGGTCCAGGAATCTCCCAGTCTCCCGCTGGCAGGAAGCCCTCCCGGATGCCCTCCACTACATCCGGTCACTGCTTTGTACCACAACCAACCAAACACCTCACGAACGTCTCCTTGTCTTCCCCAGGAAGTCCTCCTCTGGGACCTCGCTCCCGACCTGGCTGGCAGCTCCCAGATCCATCCTGCTCCGAAAACACGTGCGGGCGCACAAGTCGGACCCGTTGGTCGAGAGGGTCCACCTTATCCACGCTAACCCCCAGGTGGCGTACCCTGACGGCCGACAAAATACGGTCTCCCTACGAGACCTGGCGCCCGCCGGAGCCCCACGCACACCCCAGCCACCAGTCCCACCCTCCCTCCCACCTGTGGACCTTACAGGAGGGTCGGTCCTTCTGCCTGCCCCGTCTAGGCCCCCCCACCTACCGATGCACCCCGCAGACGCTCCCTTCCCAGATCATCCGTTTTCCCCACCAGCGCCGTCTAGGGGTGTCGAAGCTGCCACAGGGATCGAGGCCACGCTCCCGGAGTCACAGACGCCCGAGCCTCCACCGGAGTCACCACCGAAGCTTCAACGATCACAGAGGACGATCGACTGATTGCTTCATTTTAAAGTGTATACTTAATGATGAATCATAAATTGTAAATAGTAAATAGAATTGTAAACAGTTACAAAACGCTGTACGGAGGTATTACGATACCTCCATAACTATAATTTCTACCACGTTACCATGCTGTAACGTCAGGCCACCACCCCCGCCAGACTATTTTTTAACAGGGGTTGAATGTGGTGGTCTGTGTAGAGGTATTACGGTGCCTGGTAATGCTGGAATACCATTGGTAGATATTGTATGTTTCCTATTGGTCAAGCTGTATGGTAGCTCCGCCCTGCTAGGTGGGGTATAAGAGCCCGTGCCGCCGCTGCAGCCTTCATTCTGTACCTGAGCTGCTGGGGGAAACATCGAGCTAATTAAAGCCTTCAGTTGGACTACAACCTCGCTTTCGTGGTCATTGATCGTGCATCACCATCCTCGGCTATGTGGTTCAGAACGGAGCTCTCGGGCCCGACCCCGATCGCATGCGCCCCCTCATGGAACTCCCCCTCCCCCACTGCCCCAAGGCCCTCAAACGATGCCTGGTGTTCATTTTCGTATTACGCCCAGTGGGTCCCAACCTATGCGGACAAGACCCGCCCACTCATTCAATCCACCGCTTTCCCACTGACGGCCGAGGCTCACCAGGCCTTCAGCCATATTAAGGCAGACATCACCAAGGCCGCGATGCACGCGGTCAACGAGACACTCCCCTTCCAAGTCGAGAGCGATGCATCAGACGTCGCTCTGGCCGCCACCCTCAACCAGGTAGGCAGGCCCGTGACATTCTTTTCCTGCACCCTCCATTCCTCCAAAATTCAGTATTCCTCCGTCGAAAAGGAGGCCCAAGCGATCGTTGAAGCTGTGCGGCATTAGAGGCATTACCTGGCCAGCAGGAGATTCACTCTCCTCACTAACCAACAGTCGATTGCCTTCATGTTTAACAACACACAGTGGGGTAAGATCAAAAATTATAAAATCTTGAGGTGGAGGATCGAGCTCTCCACCTACAATTACGAGATTTTGTATCGCCCCGGTAAGCTCAACGAGCCCCCCGATGCCCTGTCCCGAGGTACATGTGCCAGCGCACAAGTGGAACGACTCCGGACCCTGCACGACGATCTCTGTCACCCGGGAGTCACCCGCTTTTACCACTTCATTCAGGCCCGCAATCTGCCCTACTCCATCGAGGAAGTCAGGGCTGTCACCTGAGACTGCCAGGTCTGCGCGGAGTGTAAACCGCACTTCTGCCGGCCAGACCGTGCGCGCCTGGTGAAGGCCTCCCGCCCCTTTGAACGCCTCAGCGTGGACTTCTCCACCGACCGCAACACGTACTTTCTTAATGTGGTCGGCGAGTATTCCCGATTCCCCATCGCCGTCCCATGCCCCAATATGACGTCTGCCACCGTCATCAAAGCCCTCAACACCATCTTCGCTCTGTTCGGTTTCCCCGCCTACGTCCACAACGACCGGGGATCCTCATTTATGAGCAAGGAGCTGCGCCAGTACCTGCTCAACAGGGGCATTGCCTCGAGCAGGACGACCAGCTACAACCCCAGGGGAAATGGGCAGATGGAGCGGGAGAATGGGACAGTCTGGAGGGCGGTCGAGCTGGCCCTATGGTCCAGAAATCTCCCGGCGTCCCACTGGCAGGAGGTCCTCCCCGACGCACTTCACTCCATTCGGTCGCTCCTGTGCACCGCGACCAACGA
The DNA here is from genome assembly GCF_047496885.1 of Scyliorhinus torazame. NCBI lineage: Eukaryota > Metazoa > Chordata > Chondrichthyes > Carcharhiniformes > Scyliorhinidae > Scyliorhinus > Scyliorhinus torazame. Next base: position 102,148,096 of record NC_092707.1, read on the forward strand.
AACCCCCCATGAACGTCTCTTTGCCTTCCCCAGGAAGTCCACCTCCGGGGTTTCGCTCCCAACGTGGCTGGCAGCTCCAGGACTCGTTTTCCTCCACAAGCACGTGCGGCTCCACAAGGCGGACCCGTTGATTGAGAGAGTACAGCTACTCCATGCGAACCCGCAGTACGCCTACGTAGCGTACCCCAATGGCCGCCTAGACACAGTCGCCCTCAGGGATGTGGCACCAGCTGGGTCCCCACACACACACACCCTGCCCCGGCGGCACCCACCCCTCCCCCGGTGCACCCCACCGCAGCCCCCGCTCCAGGACAATCCGTCCTCCCCTTGCTCCCACCCGGGGATGAAGAGGATTTCGACATGCTCCCGGAGTCACCGAAGCCCAAGCCGAGCCTGAGTCGCCACCAGCACTGTGGCGCTCTCAACGACAGATCAAGGCACCCGATCGTCTAAATTTGTAACCTTCTCTGTAATTTTAAAACCAATCTGTATGTATATAGTTTTCCACCACCCCCGCTAGACTCATTTTTAACAGGGGGTGAATGTGGTAGTCACCACTGTTGTATTCTATTGTATATATGGGTATGAAGGTAAGGTCCCTGTACTACAGGTATGGGGGTAGATCCCTGCCTGCTGGCTCCGCCCAGGAGGCGGAATATAAATGTGTGTGCTCTCCGAACAGCAGCCATTTTGTCAGCTGCTGTAGGAGGCCACACATCTCTGTGTAATAAAGCCTTGATTACATTCTACTCTCGTCTCGTCGTCATTGATAGTGCATCAATTGTAAAACTCCATTATTTATTTACATGAAGAAGCTCCTTCTTTCAACAACATATTCGACTACATTCTTTGTGGTCTCAAGTTACCACTTGTAACTTGTAAGTTTGTGGTCTCAAGGTACTATTTAAAAGCAGAGCAGGGGTGTTCTTCTTGTTGTCCTGGCCAATATATATCCCTTGTTACAGACTGAAAGAGGGTTAATTTAAACAGCACTAATTTCTCCTCTCACCACCCTCCATCAGCAAATTTGTTTCCCTCTTTATAAGCGGTGGTGTGTTTCCCCAAAACCTTGATTTTTGGGCGATCCAAGTTGCAATCTATATCCCCCACAGCAAACTCGAGATGAATTCAAAGTTTATTTCACTCAAAACGCAGGAAGGAGGGTTCGCAACATCATTCCACACACAGAGAGTAAAGAGAGGAACAGGGAAAAGACCTTTTACAGGACAAAGGTCGCGGAGAAAATAAATATTGTTTCACCAACAGACCGCAATCTGTCAGGATAGGCATCAGTACCCCCTCCACAATAGTCCTCAACTCCGGGGCCCGGCAAGGATGTGTGCTCAGTCCTCTGCTGTATTCCCTATACGCACACGACTGTGTGGCAAGATTTAACTCCAATTCGATCTATAAGTTTGCGGATGATACGACTGTGATGGGTCGTATCTCAAACAACGACGAATCAAGCTCCAGAAGGGAGATAGATCGCTTGGTTGCAAGGTGTACTGGAAACAACCTCTCTCAATGTCAGCAAAACCAAGGAACTGATCATCGACTTCAGGAAGCGTAGCATGACACACACCCCGTCTACATCTTAAGGTTAACGTGCAGGTTCGTTCGGCAGTTAAGAAGGCAAATGCAATGTTAGCATTCATGTCAAGAGGGCTAGAATACAAGACCGGGGAGGTGCTTCTGAGGCTGTATAAGGCTCTGGTCAGACCCCATTTGGAGTATTGTGGGCAGTTTTGGGCCCCGTATCTAAGGAAGGATGTGCTGGCCTTGGAAAGGATCCAGAGGAGGTTCACAAGAATGATCCCTGGAATGACGAACTTATATGAGGAATGGTTGAGGACTCTGGGTCTGTACTCATTGGAGTTTAGAAGGATGAGGGGGGATCTTATTGAAACTTACAGGATACTGCGTGGCCTGGATAGAGTGGACGTGGAGAGGATGTTTCCACTTGTAGGAAAAACTAGAACCAGAGGACACCATCTCAGACTAAAGGGATGATCCTTTAAAACAGAGATGAGGAGGAATTTCTTCAGCTAGAGGGTGGTGAATCTGTGGAACTCTGCCGCAGAAGGCTGTGGAGGCCAAATCACTGAGTGTCTTTAAGGCAGAGATAGATAGGTTCTTGATTAATATGGGGATCAGGGGTTATGGGGAGAAGGCAGGAGAATGGGGATGAGAAAATATCAGCCATGATTGAATGGTGGAGCAGACTCGATGGGCCGAGTGGTCTAATTCGGCTCCTATGTCTTATGGTCTTATGGTCTAATGGCTCCGAAGTGGAGATGGTCGATAGCTTTAAGTTCCTGGGGGTCACCATCACCAACAGTCTGTCCTGGTCCACTCACGTTAATGCAACAGTCAAGAAAGCCCAACCAAGTCTCTACTTCCTACGGAAGCTAAAGAAATTCGGCATGTCTGCATCAACTCTCACAAACTTCACCAGATTTACCATAGAGAGCATCTTATCCGGCTGCATCACAGCCTGGTATGGCAACTGCTTGGCTCAAGATCGCAAGAAACTGCAGAGTGTGGTGAACTCAGCCCAACCCATCACCAAGCTTGCCACCCTCCCACTGATTCTGTCTACACCTCCCGCTGCCTCAGGAAGGCAGACAGCATTGTCAGAGACCCCTCCTTCCCAGGCTTTTCCCTCTTTCAGACCCTTCCATCAGGCAGAAGATACAGAAATCTGAAGACCCGCACATCCAGACATAGGAGCAGCTTCTTCCCCACAGCTATTAGACTCTTCAACGACTCTCCCTCGGACTGATCTGTTACCTGTAAGGACACTGTTCACGACGCCCTATGCTGCTCTTGCTCATGTATTTGCTTTGTTTGGCCCTTGTTCTGCACTGTAACCAATCAGTATTTGTCAATGTACCATTTGTCAACTGTTATGGGCCAGAGTTTAGAGAACCCCAAAGTGTATTATGGAGTTCACCTGACCCACAACTTTTACTAGATTGTGGTATGGGGAGCACACGGCCCACTCTACAGGTGTGGTACAGCAGAAATGGAAAAGTATTTTTTAAAGCAAAACGATGTTTATTCTATGAACTCAAGTTAACCTTTTTAAAACATACAGCGAACATCTTAGCAACCATTAATTCAAATACAAACCCCAAAGAATACAACACTAAGTAATCCTTTAAGCTTTCCTTTTAACATCCATAAGACTTAAAAACACCTTTTAACAGAAAGACATCAGGCTTAACTTCACTACTGAGAACAGTTACACGTTGAAATCAGCAAATGGACACTCATAAGCTTGCAGAGATTCACACACATCCTGCTGTGATTGCAGCTTCTCCAAAACTAAAATGAAACCAAATCCACCCTGCAGCAAAAAGCCTAAAGCAAAAGTAAAAAGCTGACAGACAGCCCAGCTCCACCCACTCTCTGACATCACTGCAGTAATAAACACCCATTTCTTAAAGGTACTCTCACTATAGATATTTATATACAGACACATTTATAAACACACATTCCTTAAAGGTGCTCTCACATGGCAGTACTCTGTTGATTATTCTTTTTTGTCTACTGTGTATGTACTGTGTATGTTCCCTTGGCCGCAGAAAAATACTTTTCACTGTACTTCGGTACGTGACAATAAATCAATCACTCAATCAAACCTGCATTCCAGAATCAAAGTCCAACAAGATATTCCTTAATGGAGGTCAGCAGGTTAAAAGCCAATGTTGCAGAATTCACTTTTCCAGTGGCGTTGACTTCAGAAGATGAGATAGGCATGCAGAGGTGAATGTGTGTTGTAGGCAATGGTACAGCACCTCAGACAAAACCAGGTTAGATGAGGCCAGGTGTCCAACCTGGGCAGAACTCCTGTGTGGCTTGTCAGTCGATTGTTAAAGCAGCAGCTTAATATTTATAAGTGAACATTAACTTTGTTATTTGTTTTAAATCTATGAAACTTCTATATAAATTGGCAATATATTATTAGCTAACTTTATATGTGTGTGCCTAAAAGTGTTTGTATGTTTTAATTCAGAATATGGCAACTCAAAATTTAGTCATGAAGAAGAGAAGTCAGAGCTTCACAGATGACGAGTTGGATACAGGGTGTATAGATGGGGGTCATTCTCTGGCCTCGTTACGCTCTTGCTCAAGCAAAATGAGGCCGGTGAATAGTGGGAGAGGCAGAAAACGAGAACTGCGGCAGGCGCTAAACAATTTGCGATGCAACCAGCCCGCTCCCCTAGGCGAAATCGGGATCTCGCCGTAGCGTGGCGAGAAACCAATTATAATAATAATAATCTTCATTAGCGTCACAAGTAGGCTTACATTAACACTGCAATGAGGTTACTGTGAAAAGCCCCTAGTTGCCGCACTCCGGCGCCTGTCCGGGTACACTGAGGGAGAATTCAGAATGTCCAATTCACCTAACAAGCACGTCTTTCGGGACTTGTGGAGGAAACCAGAAAACCCGGAGGAAACCCACGCAGACACGGCGAGAATGTGCAGACTCCACACAGCCAGTGACCCAAGCCGGGAATTGAACTTGGGTCCATGGCGCTGTGAAGCAACAGTGCTAACCACTGTGCTACCTTGCCGCCTCTATCACCACTTAAGTCCTATTTCCATACAATTAATGGGAGCCACCCCTTATCCTACGGCCTCCTGTCATTCATCGGCCTCCCCAGCAAGTGTTCACGCTGGCGCCGATTAGTATTCCTTTTGAAAAACGTGAACCTAGCAGAAGGGCTTCTGTGGAGACTGGGGAGGTGAGTAACCATCTTTACTTACAAAAAGGCCGGGCATACTGAGCTTGCCATGCCAATGCTGACGGGGCGTGGGTGACCCTCGGCAGGGATGGGCGACCCTCTGCAGGGGTGGGCCACCATGGGAGGGTGGGGGGAGGCACTAGGGGGAAACCAGGGGGGGCAAACGTGGACCACACCACCATGCCAACCCATGGATCTGTGTACCCTTTCCGGGGGCAACCTTTGCCCCTGTCCGTCTGCCCTACCGACTGCCCACAACCCCCATCGACTGTCGAGGCCTCTGGCCGTGCGCCTGAGGCTATTGCTGACAGGGAATTAACAATCGTGGTTAAGTGAGCTCTTCACACAACCCAAGTGGATTCCTGTGGGTGGGTGGGCCATGTAGCATGTGGGAGTCATTGCCTAGCATCCCAATCACACCCTGATGCATGGACACTGTGCCTGAACACTGTGGGAGGCAATACCACACACGCAGCAGCCAATATCTGAACACCCAGGGGCTAGGACACGGCTCCAGGGACATGTCCGCGGCCGGAGGATAAGTGCCACGGGGAGAGGGGATGTCTGGAGAGATGGGCCAAGGGTTCTGAGGTTGGCCCATATTGCGGAAGAAAGTGACAGAGGTGTCATGCTGGTTGTACACGATGGTGTTTATTGTGTGTAACAATTCCCCACAGTCGCAATGGTGCTGCCCCACCCCCACCCCTCCATCCTCGCCCGGTGCCATCAGTGATCCTCAATATTCTTTGCCTTCCTAGCTCCACCGCTATATGGAGGTGTGCCTCCAGGATGCACATCAGAGGTAGAGGCAGCAGCTGCTTACCACGTCCCGTGGTTTTCAATGCCCCTGGCAGGTGTCCTCTGGGCCGAAGGGCCTCGGCACACACCACATGCACAGCCGTGGCACCCTGTCCCGAGTGCTGATTTTGAGACTCGGCCTCATCAGAGGGGTGGAACTCAAGGGAGCTGGTGGCCACCATCGCCACTCCATGGGACAGGTCCAGGCGCCCCCTCCTCCCGGTCGGTGCCTATAGGGCCCTGGGGTTCATTTTGGGGCAGAGGGGCAGCTGGTTCGAGCCCCAGCTGCCCCTGCACTATCTGGCTCTGGCGGTTCCCTATGGTCTGCACCATCATGTCGCCGCCTTCGGCGATGCTCCTCAGTGACTGGTACATAGAATCATAGCATTTACAGTGCAGAAGGAGGCCACTCAGACCATGAAGTGTGCAGCAGCCCTTGGTAAGAGCACCCCACCCAAGTCCACACCTCCATCTCATCCCCGCAGCCCAGTAACCCCACCTAAACCCTTTGGGCACTAAGGGGCAATTTATCATGGCCAATCACCTAACCTGCACATCTTTGGACTGTGGGAGGAAACCGGAGCACGCGGAGGAAACCCACAGACACAGGGAGAAAGTGCAAACTCCACACAGACAGTGACCCCAGCTGGGACCCTGGAGCTGTGAAGCAACAGTACTAACCACTGTGCTACCATGACCCCCTACTCTGCAGCGCTCTGCAGCACCTCGTCAATGCCCACCTGTGACTGGGACAAGCTCTGCAGCGCCTCGGCCATTCTCATCTGAGAGCGGGACATGTCCCGCAGAACCTCATCAAGGTTGGCCTGGTACTGGTTCACATCCCCCAGCGAGGCGGATATTCTGCTGAGACCCTTAGCCATGGCTGTCATCGACTGCGTGACACCTTGGACACCTTCACTAATGGTGCTGACATCATGCACCAGGCTCTCCACCGTGGTCGCCACCCTGGCAGTGTTGGCCTCGGTGCCACGCATTGCCAGCAGCATCTCCTGCGCCCGTAGCCTCTGCGACTCCTACAATCGGCTGTGGACCTGCTGGAGTGTCGCTGAGATCATCTTCTGAATGTCATGGCCGCACCCTAACATCTCCATCAGCTCTGGGAATACCGCTTCCACAGGCTCTACTTCCTGGGATCCAGCAGCCCTCCGACTGCTGTCTCACCTGGGGGTTCCTGCCGACACCTGACGTACATCAGCAGCTGTGTGGTGTTCACCAGATTGTGCCCCAGAAGCCTGACCACTAACATTTCCCACCGAGGTTTGTGTATCTGCGCTGGTGGAGGGTGGGGGTGGCAGCTGTGACGCTTCGATCGAGTCTTCCTCCGAGCTCTTCTCCGAGGTGTTCTCCTCGGAGTCAGGAGAGAGGGCCACCTGGGGTGGGTCGGCGGCGGTGGCTGGAGGACCTGTGGGAGAATGGTCATGTGGTCAGTGGGAGGGATGGCTCTGTCAGTAAGGCAATAACACTCATGTTTGACAGGTCCTTTGGCTGGGGCCCAGAGGTTCCTCACCTCTGCGGCATCCGCCAGCGTCTGCTTTGGTGCGTGCTTTGCCCTCAGCCACCCGAGTCACCTCCAAGGCCCGCTCCTCAAAGGAGGTGAGGATCCGTATGTCCGGCACGCCTCCGCCCTTTCCCGACGATTGTGGGAGAGGTTTTCCTGAGGAGATACAGAGAGGGCATCATTAGCCACACACGTGGTTCACATGGTGGGGGTGTGTTTGAAGGAAGAGTTGGGAGGTTGAACGGATGGGGGGTTGGGGGTCTCATGGATAGTCGATGGTGGATGCTCGCGTGGGGGCGGAAAGGTCTCAGTAGAGGGTTGGGGGGGGGGGGGGGTTGGTGTCTACTCACTTGTGCTGCCCGATGTAGATCATTGACCTTTTTCCAGCCCTGAAGGCCAGTCCTCCTGGTCACACTCCTGGCGCTCACAGCCTCTGCCCCCTCATTGCAGGCAGCACTGGCTGCCCTGTGGCTCACCCTCTGGGACCCTCAGGGGAACAGGACATCCCTCCTGGCCTCCACTGCCTCTAGGGGCCTCCCCAGATCTGCATCCCCAAATCTTGGGGCTGGTCTCCTGGGCGACATTGTTGCGAGCTGGCTGGGGTTGGCTGAGCAAGAACCATTTAAGTGCTGCTCGACCTTGTTAGCAGAGATGTGGAGATGCCGGCGTTGGACTGGGGTGAGCGCAGTAAGAAGTCTTACAACACCAGGTTAAAGTCCAACAGGTTTGTGAATTCACCTGAGGAAGGAGCAGCGCTCCAAAAGCTAGTGATTCGAAACAAACCTGTTGGACTTTAACCTGGTGTTGTAAGACTTCGTACTGTTGTTAGCAGAGGACAGCCTAGCGCGGTGCCAGTGAATCAGCTGTCGCACCTAAATTTGGGGCGAGAAGTCCACGAGGTCTCGTTAAGTGGACCAATTAACCTTGAATAGTGTTGCCAGCCTCGCTGGGCCCAGTGCTGGGAAGCATGCGGCAGTTCCTGCTCGCTACCACACTTAGAAATCTTTCCGGATTCACGGGCTGAAGGCTGGCCCAGGAGGGGTTATGGTTGATCGGTCGGACGGGGCGGGGGGTGTGAGGTGCCCCTGACCAGGCTGAACACTTGGAACTTGAAAGGGTTGAATGGGCCAGTCAAGAGAGCCCGCGTGTTCGTGCATTTAAAAAGCTTAAAGGCGGACGAGGCAATGATACAGGAGACACACGGAGGGTGGTTGATCAGACTAGGCTGAGGAAAGGATGGGTAGGGCAGATATTCCATTCGGGGCTAGATTCCTAAACAAGGGGGGTGGCGATTTTGATCAACAAGGGGTTGCCTTTGAAGTGGGAAGCATAGTGGCTGACTCGGGGGTTAGATATGTTATGGTGAGTGGGAAGTTGGAGGGGATGCCGGTGGTACTGGTAAACATTTATGCTCCGAACTGGGATGATATAGAGTTCATGAGGTGGGTACTGGAGAAGATCCCTGATCTGGACTCGCACCGGCTGATTATGGGGGGGGGGATTTAATACGGTTACAGATCCAAGGCTGGATCAGTCAAGCTCGAGGTCAGGGAGGGTGTCGGCGGCAGCGAAGGAGCTAAAGGGTTTATGGAACACATGGGAGGGGTGGATCTGTGGAGGTTTAGGCGGCCAAGAGCGAAAGAGTACTCATTTTTCTCCAATGTGCACAAAGTGTACTCCCGAATTGACTTCTTTATTATGGATAGGACATTGCTGGCGGGGGTGGTGGACGTCAAGTACTCGCCGATTGTGGGGTCTGATCATGCCCCACACTGGATGGACTTGCGGGTGAGTATGGGGGGGGGGGGGCAACACCCGCAAGGAAGGTTAGATGTGGGGTTGTTGACAGAGGAAGAGGTGTGTGAGTGGGTGAGGGAGGCCATTCGGAGGTATGTGGAAATAAATGATACGGGGGAGGTTTCGGCAGCTACGGTACGGGAGGCGTTGAAGGCAGTGGTGAGAGGGGAGTTTATTTTGATACAGGCACACAGGGAGAAGGCGGAGCGGGTGGAGATGGATAGGTTAGTGGAGGGGATTCTCCAGGTGGACAGGAGGTATTCGGAAGCCCCGGAGGTGGGGCTGTTGAAGGAGTGGCAGAAGCTGCAGATGGAGTTTGGGTTCCTATCTACAGGGAAGGCGGTGGGGCAGCTGAGAAGGGTGAGAGGGGTGGTGTACGAATATGGGGAGAAGGCTAGCAGGATGCTAGCACACTAGCTGAGGAAGCGGGAGACGGCGAGGGAGATTGGGAAAGTAAAGGACAAAGGGGGAATACGGTCTTGGACCCCGTTGGGGGTGAATGGGCTGTTCAGGGACTTTTATAGCAGGTTATACATATTGGAACCCCCAGCCGGGATGGAGGGGATGAGACGGTTTTTAGAGGGATTGGGGTTTCCGAGGGTGCAAGAAGATCTAGTGGAGGGCCTCGGGGCCCCATTTGCGCTTGTTGAAGTGATAGAGGGGTTGGAGGCGATGCAGTTGGGCAAGGCTCCGGGGCCAGATGGGTACCCAGTGGAGTTATACAAAAGGTTCTGGAGTGTGCTGGGGCCCCTGCTGGTAAGGGCGTTTAATGAGGCTAGGAAGCGAGGGGTGCTCCGCCCGACGATGTCACAGGTCTCGATTTCTCTCATCCTGGAGCGGGTAAAGGACCCGGAATAATGTGGGTCGTACAAGCCAATCTTCCTGCTAAATGTAGATGCTAAGCTACTGGCAAAGATCTTGGCCTCGAGAATAGAGGATTGTGTGCCAGGCGTGATAGAGGAGGACCAGACGGGGTTTGTGAAGGGGAGACATTTGGCGGCAAATTTTAGAAGGCTGTTAAATGTGATAATGATGCCGTCTGAGGGACGACAGGTGGAGGTGGTGGTCGCCATGGATGCGGAAAAGGCCTTTGATCGGGTGGAGTGGGAATACTTATGGGACGTCATGGGCCAGTTTGGGTTTGGGCAGGGTTTTGTGGACTGGGTCCGGTTGCTGTACCAGGCACCGGTGGCGAGTGTGCAGACGAACCGGGCGAGCTCGGATTATTTTAGGCTGCACCTGGGGACGAGCCAGGGATGTCCACTCTCCCCATTGCTGTTTGCCTTGGCTATAGAGCCACTGGCGATGCCGTTGAGAGCATCAAAGGACTTGCAGGGAGGGGATAAAACGCGGGTGGGTGGGTGGAGCACAGGGTCTCGCCATACGAAGACGACCTGCTTTTGTATATTTCTGACCCGCTAGGGGGGATTGGAGGGATTATGGGGTTGCTAGAGAAATTCGGCCGGATTTCGGGGTACAAATTGAATATGGGTAAAAGCGAAGTCTTTCCGATTCAAGCAAGGGGACAGGAGAGGAGGTTGGGGGGGTTGCCGTTCAAGATGGTGGCAGGAAGCTTTCGGTATCTGGGCATCCAGGTGGCACGGGAGTGGGAGCAGCTGCATAAGCTGAATCCAGCTCGGTTGGTGGAGCAGATGAAGGGGGACATCAGAAGATGAGATGTGCTCCCGTTGTCACTGGCGGAGAGGGTGCAGACGGTGAAGATGACGGTTCTCCTGAGGTTTTTGTTTATAGTTCAGTGTCTGTCCATTTTTATCGCCAAGGCTTTCTTGAAGACGGTGAATGCGGTGATTTCTGGGTTTGTGTGGGCGGGTAAAACTCCGCGGATAAAGAATGTGCTGCTAGAACGATGCCGTGGGGGCAGGGGGGGCTGGCCCTACTGAATTTTAGAAACTACTATTGAGCGGCGAACATAGCAATGGTCAGGAAGTAGGTAGTGGGGGAGGGGACGGTGTGGGAGTGGGTGGAGGCGGCCTCATGTAGGGGCACAAGTTTAGGGGCACTGTTAATGGTACCTCTGCTGTTCTCGCCGGCTCGGTACTCCACAAGCCCGGTAGTAGTGGCTGCCCTGAGGGTGTGAGGTCAGTGGCGGAAGCATATGGGGGTGGAGGGGGCGCGGTATGGGCACCAATTTGTGGCAACCATCGGTTTTGCGGGTGGCAGCGAGCTGGGATCGAGCGATTTGGGAACTTGTTCAACGATGGGGGCTTTCCATGTTTGGAGGAATTGGTGGAGGAGTTTGAGCTGCCTGGTGGGAATGGGTTCCGCTACTTGCAGGTGAGGGACTTTGTGCAGAGCCAGGTTTCGACCTTTCCGTACCTGCCACCTCAGGGGGTACAGGACAAGGTAGTGTCGAAAACGGGAGTGTGGGAGGGGAAGGTCTCGGAAATTTATGAAGAGCTCATGGAATGGGAGGGAACCCCGATAGGGGAGGTGAGGCAAAAGTGGGAGGAAGGACTGGGCAGGGAATTAGAGGCGGGGCTGACGGAGGAGGCCCTCAGTAGAGTCAACGCATCCTCGTCGTGTGCCAGGCTCAGCCTGATACAATTCAAGGTGGTCCACAGGGCGCATATGACTGTGGCCCGGATGAGCAGCTTCTTTGAAGGGGTGGAGGACAGGTGTGGGTGGTGTGCAGGTGGGCCCGCAAATCATGTCCATATGTTTTGGGCATGTCCGAGGCTTAGGAGGTTTTGGCAGGGATTTGCCGATGTCATGTCAAAGGTATTGAAGGTACAAGTGGTTCCGAGTCCAGAGGTTGTGATGTTTGGTGTGTCGGAAGCCCCGGGAGTCCAATGGGCGAGAGAGGCTGATATTCTGGCCTTTGCCTCCCTGGTAGCCTGGAGACGGATCTTATTGGCGTGGAGGGACTCGGAACCCCCAAAATTGGGGGTATGGGTGAGTGACATGGGTGGGTTTCTGAGGCTTGAGAAGATCAAGTTTGCCCTGAGGGGATCGATGCTAGGGTTCACCCAGAGGTGGCAGCTGTTTATCGACTTCTTTGGGGAACATTAAGCTGTCAGCAGAGTGTGGGGGGGAGGGGTAAAAGGAAAGAGGGAGGCATGGGGAATGGATGAGGTGGGAAATAGTTAGTCGGAAAGGGGAATTGGGGAATTGTGTGTGTGAGCCACGTTGGCTGGGTTTGGTTGTTGGTTGGGTGGGTGTTATTTACTTTGTTGTTTTTCCTCTTGAAAATTGTTAAAATTATATATGCCTTAATAAAAAGATTTTTTTAAAAAGAAATCTTTCCGTAGAATCCCGCCTGGTGTCTCCTTGCTAACTTTCTGAGGTGTCATAAAATGCTGTTTGAATAAGGACACGACGACTTAAATAAGAAACAAAGTTTATTTACAAGAATGTTGCGTACCCGGTAGATCCCAGCCGGGTTCTCCTCTGGTTGGTGCCTACCTGGCCGATCTTTTATACGGTGATTAACAAGATACCTGATATACCGTCAATTACCACAAGACGAGACTGGTGAAACAATCGAGGCTTTATTGCACAAGATGTTGTGCCTCCTGCAGCTGGAACCAGAATGGGAGCAGCGCAGGAGAGCATATACTTTTATATGCCGCCTGCTGGGAGGAGCCAGCAGGCTGGGATTTACCGTTGTACCTGTAATACAGTATCAGTACCGTAATACATGCAATGTGTTACAAGTAGTGTTCACCACATTCACCCCCTATTTAAAAAGAGTCCGGCGGGGGTGAAGAAAACATTACAGATTGAGTCTGTCAGGGGCTCTGACCCTCCGCTGCGATCGCCTCAGTCCTGGTGGTGATGTGGGCGCTGAGGTGGTCACCTGCGACTCCGGGAGCGTGTTGTCCTCTTCTTCGTCACCCCTTAATGGATCCTGTCATGTGAGAGTACCTTTAAGACATGGATGTTTAGGCAATGTACCTTTAAGAAAACAGTGATGTCAGAGAGTGGGTGGAGCTGAGGTCAGGTCAGCCATTTTGCAGTTTAGTTTTGCAGTTTGAAAAGAGCTTGGGAGTGTCTGTGTTTGCAGTGAGTTGGATCTCTTCCATGAAAGACTATTTCTGGATCATTTGGGTGATTTAAACTCATAATAGTAAAGCCTTTAACCTGATGTGATTCTGTTTAAAGGTGTTAAGTCTCTTGGAAGTTTGAAGGAACATTTTGAGGAATTATTTCCTGTTGCAATATTTTCTGAGTTATCTTTGAAGTAAGGGGTGTTAAGAGATCCAATGTTTATTTAAGATGTTAAGTTGAGTTCATGGAATAAACATTGTTTTGTGTTTAAAAACCTACGTGTCCATAATTGTAATCCCACAAATACATTAAAGGGGGGGGTTGGTTGAACTCCATGATACATTTTGGGGTTCTGAAAACACCTCGCCCATAACAATCCTATGAGGGGACGGATCCTGCTGGGGTGGGGGCTGCGGCGAGTTCGCTGGTGGGAGGGTGGATGGCGCAGGGCTGAATGAGGCAACCGGGGGGGGGGGGAGGAGTGGTATCAGGTCGGGGGTTGTGGGTGGGGACCCAGCAGGTGCCAGGTCCCGGAGCGAGACTGTGTCCTGTCGCCTGTCGGGGTGTGCCACGTAGGCGTACTGCGGGTTTGCATGGAGGAGGTGGACTTTCTCAACCAAGGGATCTGATTTACGGCTCCGCACATGCTTCCAGAGGAGGACGGGTCCAGGAACTGTCAGCCATGTTGGGAGCGAGACCCCGGAGGTGGACTTCCTAGGGAAGGTAAACACTCGTTCGTGAGGGATCTCATTAGGAGCGGTGCACAGGAGCAACCGGATGGAGTGGAGCGTATCGGGGAGGACCTCCTGCCAGCGGGAGACCGGGAGATTTCTAGACCGAAGGGCCAGCAGGACGGCCTTCCCGTTCTCCCTCTCCACCTGCCTGTTTCCCCAGGGGATGTAGCTGGTCGTCCTGCTCGACGCGATGCATTCTGGTTCCAGCTGCAGGAGGCACAACATCTTGTGCAATAAAGCCTCAATTGTTTGGCGGTATGGAGGAATCTTTGGAGGTTCGCGTCGTGGTCCTGCTGACCGTGGCCGCAGATGGTGACGTTATCTAGGTACGGGAAGGTGGCCCGCAGCCTGTACTGGTCAACCATTCGGTCCATCTCTCACTGGAAGACCGAGACCCCATTGGGAGCTCTAAGGGAGTGATAGAGGCGGCCATCTGCTTCGAACGCAGTGTATTGGCGGTCCTCTGGGCGGATGGGGAACTGGTGGGAGGCGGACTTCAAGTCAACTGTGGAGAAGACTCGATACTGCGCAATTTGATTGACCATGTCAGATATGCGTGGGAGGGGGTACGCGTCGAGCTGCGTGTACCGATTGATGGTCTGGCTGCAGTCAATGACCATCCTGTGCTTCTCCCCAGTCTTCACTACCACCACTTGAGCTCTCCAGGGGCTGTTGCTGGTCTTGATGATCCCCTCCCGCAGAAGACGTTGGACCTCCGACCTGATGAAGGTCCTGTCCTGGGCACTGTAACATCTGCTCCTAGTGGCGAAGGGCTTGCAGTCCGGGGTGAGGTTCGGAAAAGGTGTGGCTCGACCTTAAAGGTCGTGAGGCCGCAGACGGTGAGGGGGGGCAGGGGTCCGTCGAATTTCAGAGTAAGGCTTTGGAGGTGGCATTGAAAATAAAGACCTAGTAACAGGGCAGCGCAGAGATGGGGAGGACGTAGAGCCTGAAGTTGCTGAACTCTATGCCCTGAACGGTGAGGGTCACGATGCAGTACCCCCGGATTTCCACGGAATGGGATCCGGAGGCCAGGGAGATTTTCTGGGTGACGGGGAGTACCGGGAGGGAGCAGCGCTTTACCATTGCAGGGTGGATGAAACGCTCTGTGCTCCCGGAGTCAAAGACGCAGGTTGTCTCGTGCCCGTTGATCTTCACCATCGTCGTAGCGGTCGCGAGGTTGCGGGGCCGAGACTGATCCAGGGTGATGGATGCGTGCTGCGGAAGGTGTTGGGAGGACCCGGGCTGATCAGCAGTGGCGGAGGTATCAGTGGGCAGCGAACGGCCAGACGAGCAGGGGTCCTGAGGCACGGTCCAAAATGGCGCCGAAGATGGCAGCGCCCAAAGGGCGCACATGGCGGGCGGCATCAAAGATGTCAGTACCCACGGGCCGCACGTGCCTTGTGGTGGAGATGATGGCGGTTCCCCTGGATCACATTTGGGGTGTGTAGCAATGCCAGACCTGGAAACAGCGGCGACCGACCGGGCCTGGCAAACGGAAACAAAGCGGTTCTTCTTCCCGCACCCGTTGCAGGTCGCGCTCCGTGCCGGGCAACGCTGCCTGGGATGTTTGCTCTGGCCACAAAAATAACACTTGGGCCCCCCGGAGTTGGCTGGCTGCTGTGCGGCGCAGGCTTGTGGTGAGCTCGAGTCGGCAGCTGGTGGGGCCCACGATGCCCACGAGGGTGTCGCGCGGTCGGGGGTGTAGGCCTCCAGATTACGGGACGCCACTTCTAGTGAGTTAGCAAGCTGCCTAGTCTCTGCAAGATCGAGTGTACCCCCTTTCAATAGTCGCTGGCGAACATACGTAGACTTCATGCCCGTGGCATAAGCGTCTCTGATTAATAGTTTGGTGTCTTGGACTGCCGAAACTGCCGAACCCAGTCACAGTTCCTACCGAGAATCTGTAGGGCCCGCAAGAAATCGTCTAGAGTCTCCCCCCGGAAGTTGCCGTCTCGTGGCCAGGAGGTGCCTGGCGTACACTTGATTCACCGACTTAACGTAATGTCCCTTTAGTAGCGTCATCGCTTCGGTGTAGGTGGGCGCATCCCAGATGAGGGGAAACATTTCAGGGCTCACCCGTGAGTAGAGGACTTGGAGCTTCTGTGGGTCCGAGAGTTCTTCAGTGGCTGCTCTGAGGTAGTCTTAGAAGCAGGCTAGCCAGTGGTCGAAGGTGGGCGTGGCGTTGGCTGCGTGAGGGCTCAGCTCCAGGCGATCAGGCTTGATTAAGATGTTCATCTTTTAAAATCTTGTGCAATAAATTGATGTAACAGCAACTACCACGAGACGAGAATGGTGAAACAATTGAGGCTTTATTGCACAAGATGTTGTGCCTCCTGCAGCTGGAACCAGAATGGGAGCAGCGCAGGAGAGCAGACACTTTTATACGCCATCTGCTGGGAGGAGCCAGCAGGCTGGGACTTACCGTTGTGCCTGTAATACAGTATCAGTACCGTAATACATGCAATGTGTTACTAGTGGTGTTTACCACAATACCCTGCCCCTAGTGGGGGCTCATACTCTGCAAAGAGCACGGAGAGGACAAGCATTCCCACACAGTAGGTCCCGTGCGGGGTATTACAGCTGTTTACTGGAAAAAGTCCCCAAGGGCACAAGCTTTCAGCTGTCTCTGTGCTTGACATTTCCATTCCTTTCTGCAGGCAAAGTAGGCCCGTACTGCCCAGAAGTGTTCACTGACTGGAGGGCGGCTGGCGTATCATCCTCTTTCCTTTCATATGCTGCTTTTTAAATTGTTCTATGCAGCTGGCCACCGACTTGATGTAAAATGTAGGGTTGGATTGCTGGATTCTCTATTCCTGCCGCTGTCAATGGGAATTCCCATTGAAACAACCCCACATCACCGGGAAAGCTGCAGGCGGGGGCCACGCTGCCAGTAGGATCAGAGAGCCTCACCACCAGCGAACGGCCGGAGAATTCCAGCCGTGATTTATGATGTTTGATTATTTTTTGGATTGGTGTTTATCATCAGTATTTTTCTGCCTTGTTTACTTCAAAATGTTATTCAGTTGCAGCCCATATATGTTTTGTTTGATGTTTCAATTTGCAGAAGTTTGTAAAGTTTAATGAGAAACATTTATGAACAAATATAATGCTATAAATAAAAAACATTGATACCATGTTAACATTTCAGCTGCTGTATGATATTTCATTGAATAAATACCTCAGCCGGCCACATATCTTGCAATAATATATATTTTGTCACTTTAACATGATGGCAATTTATTTTTAACACAACGGTGCTTTGTCTTGTTTTTAAAGGGTAGGGAGAGGAGAGGAGCGTTATGTTCACTCCAAACCTCATCAGTAAGAATGGGGCCCAATTTACTTTCCCATTTCGCCCTCATACCGCTTAACGGAGCAGAATCCGATGAAAGAATATGGCCACATAGATCTGAAATAGACTCCTCGCCAGGAGGAGCTAGGGACAGAATCCTCCTCGTCAGGGAAAAAGGTGGCACCAAAGGAAAGGAAGGAAAAGCGTGACGTGAAAAATCGCGAACTTGAAAATACCGAAACAGGCAACTGGAATTTATCAGTTTATGCCCTAAAACTGACAAACCTCCCCGCCACTAACAAATCCCCAAACCGCTCCATCCAGACTCTTCACTTCCCAAGATTTACATATTGAGTCCAACCCATACGGCAGGAAAAGGTGATTGTTGCAATTACGGACTAGGGAATCAAGGGTAAGGAGCTTAAAATGCAAGCTAAACTGTTTCCAAATGCTAAAACAGGAGACCACCGTTGGGTTTAAGGAAAATCTAGTGGGGAGTGGAGGGCAATGGTGCAGTGATTATGGCAAGAAGGCACAGTAGCACAGTGATTAGCACTGTTGCTTCACAGCACCAGGGTCCCATGTTCGATACCCGGCTTGGGTCACTGTCTGTGGAGTCTGCATGTTCTCTCTGTGCCCACGTGGATTTCCTCCGGATGCTCCGGTTTCCTCCCGCAAGTCCCGAAAGGTGTGCTGTTAGGTAATTTGGAGATTCTGAATTTTCCCTCTATGTACCCAAACAGGCGCCGGAATGTGGTGACTTGGGGATTTTCACAATAACTTCATTGCAGTGTTAATGTAAGCCTATTTGTGACACTAATAAAGATTATTTAAAAAAAAGAGTAGAAGTAGAGCTGAACTGAGCCTCCATCTGTCCCCAAACAGATTCAGGATCACTAATCCATGACAGTATTTTTTTAATGTTAGCAGCCCAGTAATAGAACAATAAACCGGAGACTGCCAAGCTCTCTGACTGTCTGTCCTTTTGTAGCAGAACGCTGCGGATTCTAGGATTCTTTCCCACCCAAATAGATGAGGAGATCAATTTATTGCCTGATGCGCGATCAATTACACTCAAGATGAAGTGATTTCATAACTGAAGGCTTTAATCCACTAGAACTTGTTCCCCAGCAGCTTCGGTACAGAAAGTGAAGGCTTCTGGGGCCGCACTGTTTCTTATACTCCGCCTGTCAGGGCGGAGCTACGTAACAACAGCCAATGGTAAACTCCTGGGTTTAACCAATGGTCATCAGCCTCTTAGGTACCACAATACCTGGTACTATCACATTGCCCTTGATAAACAAAGGACATGGGAGAAAAATGGGAAGAAACTGAAAGAAAAAGAAAAACCTTGGGAGCATGTTCATTTTAATATTCTGAACCCAACCCACTAAGGATAGAGGAAGACTATTCCACCTCTGCAAATCTGTTTTCATACTAGTAATCAGACTCGTGTAGTTCAACTTATGAAATGAGGCCCAATTGTGGGCCACCCGGACCCCCATATAGCGATAACCTGTCTTAGAAAGGTGAAAAGGTAACCTCCCCAGTTGGGCTCACCTCCGGGGGGGGGGGGGGGGGGGGGGGGGGGGAGGAGGGTGTTAACTGGGAAACATTCACTCTTGCCTAAGATCAATTTATACCCTGAGAAGGAGCCGAAGGTGCTAAGCAGCTTCATTATGCCGTCTGTGGAGGGTCTGTAATGTAAACAAGTAGGTCATCAGCATAGAAAGACACCTGATGCTCCACCCCATCCTGGCAAATACCCTTTCACTGACCTGAGGACCTCAGTGCTGGAGCGATGGCTCTATTGCCAGAATGAACAGAAGTGGCGAAAGTGGGCCGCCCTGCCTAGTGCCCCTCTTCAAGGGAAAATAATCAGAGTTCAGAGCGTTCATACGAACACTGGCAGTAGGGACATTATATAGTAGGCAAATCCAGGACGCAAATTTATGATCAAATCCAAACCTTCTAAGAATGTCAAATAAATACTCCCACTCCACATTATAGAAACTATCACCTCCGGCTTGGATACTGGGGAGGGGGAAAGGATAACATTTAAAGGCGACGTATATTGGCTGACAACTGTCAGCCCTTCACAAAGCCTCTTTGATCCTACCAAATTATGTTTGGGAGGTGATGCACAATCAATAACCTCAGAAACGAGATTGGAGACAATTGAAGGCTTTAATACGCTAGATGTTTCCCCCAGCAGCGTAGTTACAGAAGCAAGCTGCTGGGGCAGCACGGGCTCTTATACCCCGCCTTGCAAGGCAGAGATAACATGCAAGCTTATCCAATGAAACAAGTACATTCTCCACCAATGGTATTCCGGCATTACTAGGTACCGTAATCCTCCGAACACCACCGACCACCCTCACCTCCCACACCACCGACCACCCTCACCTCCCCCACCACCGACCACCCTCACCTCCCCCACCACTGACCACCCTCACCTCCCACACCACCGACCACCCTCACCTCCCACACCACCGACCACCCTCACCTCCCCCACCACTGACCACCCTCACCTCCCACACCACTGACCACCCTCACCTCCCACACCACCAACCACCCTCACCTCCCACACCACCGACCACACTCACCCCCCCACACCACCGACCACCCTCACCTACCCCACCACCAAACCATCCGCATGCACCCCCCTCCGTTATATATAACTGCGGCACTGGGTTGGCAGTGACAGCGGGTCTGGTCCATGGGATGGAGGATGATGACAGGCCGCTCTGCGATGAGCTCCATTCTCGACATCGTTAGACAATGTCTGTCTCATGCCCACAATAGCATCCTCCACCTGGGTGATCACTGCATGTGAGCTGGCCAGTCCATTACATGGCCCTGTCGAATAGCTGGGGACAGAGTGATGGGGACGTTCGGGGGTGGGGGGGGCACATGGTCCACCCACTGGGCCTCACTCGTCCACCACCCCTCACTCCCAGTGGCCATCACTGACCACCCTACCCCCACACATCAGACAGAGCACCGAGGCAGGTCTCAACGGTGTTAACATGTGTTTATTGTGAAGAGGTATATACAGTCTGTGCCCTAGCCCCTATAACTCAACTGTGCCCTGCACCCGTGCCAACTTAACTGGTGTCTAGCTTTCTGGCCTTACGGGCACTAACTCTATGCCTTTGTGGTTCCCCAGACGGTACAGCAGGAGTGGAGGCGGACCGCTGGGACTCCTGCCCTGCGACGAGGGTCCCCGTTGGCGCTCGTCCCCTGGATGGCCCAGCCTGGATGTGCCCGGCTGCTCTTCGGACGTTCCGGGTGGCGTGATGTGCCCGCTGCCCACCAGATGCCCCAGAGACAGGAGGGGGTGTCCGAGGTGCTGCGGTGTTCCGGGACCTCACCTGCAGGAGTCACCGGCACAGGTCCCAACACCTCCTCCTCCCTTGGGGTGGCCCCCGGGCTTCTCCATGGGACGGGGGTGCGAGCAGAGTCATCCCCTGAGGCCCCCCCCCGACACCTGGTGCTGCCAGTCCTGGAGGCTCGCCCTGGTATCGACAAGGATCTGAACGTTAGCGGCCATGGAGCATAGGGAGTTGGCCATCTCTGTCTGGGACTGTACGATGCCGGCCAGCACCTGGGCAATGGCGACGATGCTCTCAGCAATGGCCTGCTGTGACTCGGCCATGCTGAGGAGCGCTGCTGCAATCTCGAGTTGGCTCTGGCACATGGTTGCCTGTGAGGGACAGCCCTATCCTCGGCCTCGGCCCCTGCCTGCACAGAATGGCCCAGGCCTTGCAACCGTTGACCCATGTCCGACACCGTCAACCCCATAGCCTCCACTGCGGATTCCACCCGTGCGGTTTCGGCCTATGTGGCACACATGACCGGCACCACCCCTGCTCCTGCACGTGGATGGACTCCTCCACCTACCCCTGCAGGTGCTGGAAGCCAGCCACCATCTCCTCCTCTTGTCCCTGGTCTCTGCCTGCACCTGCACTATGGGTGGGACTAGATCTTCCAGGAGCCCGGGACCCATCTGGGCAGCAGCTGGTTCCTGGGGCTGGGCTGCCCTCCGACCGTCCGGCCCCTCGGTTGCTCCTACCTCCACCTGCTGTACCGGACCGACTGTGTGGTGCGCATCAATCAGTGTCCCAGAAGCCTCTTCACTAATTGCCCAACCGAGGTGATAGTCTCTGAGATGGTGGAGGGTGTTGGAGACAGCTGTGATGGACAGTCTGTGTCTTCCTCTGACCCGAACTTCTGGGTATCCTGGGTCTCGGGCAGAAGGCTGCTATTCCGGCTGCTCTCCCCATTGCTGCTTGGCTGTCTTGGGGGCACTGGCTCTGGTGCTGGCTGGGGGCGGGGGGCCCCGGATGGCCCGGGCACATCCCCAGCTGGTCCTGTAAGACACAAGATGGCATGTATGGTTAGACAGCAGGATAGGGGTGAGGCTTGAGGTGGTGAGGGCTGGAGTGAGGGGGGTTTGGGTGTGGGGTGAGGGTGGTGAGGGCTGGGGTGAGGGGGGTCAGGGTGTGGGGGTGTGGAGGGTTGGGGTTTGGTATGGGCACATATTTATTGCGGGGACCCACAACCAGGCGGGGGGGGCTCACTTTGTGGTGCGCCGCCGACCTTCGCTTACGGTGAGGGGCCGCAGGTCTGGTGGTCCCCCTCTGGTCTTCCCCCGCTCCCAGCGGTTGTGCGCAGCCTTGTCTGGGGGTGGGGGGCAAACACAAACAACGACAGTGTTACACGGTTTGACACATGCAGCCCAGTGGTTGGATAGATGGTGGCATCAGTGGCCAGGGCACACGCCCATTGTGGCTGGCGTGGGTGCTGGCATGTGGGTCAGGTTGGGGGTCCGGCCGTCCCCGGGGGGTGGGGGGGGTCACGTGTGTGGGGGGTAGGGGGGGTTAGTGCCAGGGGCACAGCGCTGGGTACTCACCCTGGCCACCCTGCGGAGGTCGTGCAGTTTCTTCCTGCACTGGTCCGGGCCACCACCCCAATGCCGCTGATGGCGGCTCTCACCTCCGCCTGGGCAAGGCGAACGATGGCGCCTGGTGACCTCCGTCGCGGCCTGGGGTACAGCAGCCTTCTCTCCTCCACGGAGTCCAAGAGGGTCCTGAGTTTGGCATCCCGGAAACGCAGCGCTGCTCTCTTTGCGGCCATGTTGGCTGCGTCGCTTGTGTGTGGGAGGGAGAGAATGACTTAGGTCCAGCCGCAGCGTCGCATCAATCACGGAATCGGCAAATCGGCCGCGTTCCGTTAACAGCGTGGAGTTCCACGATACGCCCGTGCTAGCCCCTTAGGACCGGTTGAATCGCTGCTGCTGTGGACCCGATTGCGCCGTCGTGCAACTCCACGGTTTTCATGACGGCTTCAACACTTAGTCTCCAGAATGGAGAAGTCAGCCTTTAGTTCTTCTGTTGCCATTTTTATTATCCAAACTGAGAAATGGGAAAAGGAAAGACTTGCATTTATTAGAAAATCTATCCTGATCTCAGAATGTCTCACAGCCCATTAATAGATCATAGAATTTACAGATCATAGAATTTACAGTGCAGAAGGAGGCCATTCGGCCCATCTTGGAAAGAGCACCCTACCCAAGGTCAACACCTCCACCCTATCCCCATAACCCAGTAACCCCACCCAACACTAAGGGCAATTTTGGACACTAAGGGCAATTTATCATGGCCAATCCACCTAACCTGCACATCTTTGGACTGTGGGAGGAAACCGGAGCAGCCGGAGGAAACCCACGCACATACGGGGAGGATGTGCAGACTCCGCACAGACAGTGACCCAAGTTGGAATCGAACCTGGGACCCTGGAGCTGTGAAGCAATTATCCACAATGCTACCGCGCTGCCCAAATGAAGTCCACAAACTGAATTTTTGTACTTAAAATCTAATACTCTAGTCACTCGTATCACTTTGAACTCCCCATTTGTCTATATTATATTGGAAACCTTCTGCAAGCACCTCTTGTTAATTTTTCCCAATGTAAGTTGTGGTGTCCATATTTATGCCTATGTAAACTTGTCACACTGCAATTACTCGCTGCTCCCACGGGAGGTATTATAACACCACCAAAATGTCATTGCAACATGATACTCTTATGTTGACAGTTTCAGTTACAAATATATAATTTATAGCTTATAAAATATATACGAGAAAAAGATCATTGTGTATGGCTACAAAATGAGGATTGAATTACGTCTGTAAACATTGGGCCAATTATCTCCTGCTAACTATGCTTCACCTGAACTACACTTGCTTTTAATTTCCTGCATATAATGCAATGGGCGGTCATCTAATAAAAAATAACACGCTCCTAATTAGACTTCTAAAAAATGTGAACCTTTAGAACATAGCTCAAACAGGTTGATTATCAGCCTGCAAACCTTTCCAAATTGCCTGATAGCAGGTAGTAAGTGTGGGAGAGTTTCCTGGTCAACCATACTGCGGAAGGCCATGGATAACCACTGGAGTACTTTGGCAGGCATGATAATGGACCAATCCAATACAAGTCAATCGTCACCAAAGTCCCATTAGGGCACGATACCTGAAGGTTGGATGTATCCATAGCTACTTTAACTTTAACATCCTTCTAATTAAGGACACCAAGACTGATTACAAGCATCAAAGTCCTTCATTATGAGGAAAATCTGTATAGGCGATTGAGATTTGCGATACTGAATGTAATTGAAATGTTGAATCTTGAGGGTGCTTTGCCAAATTGGACAGTGATTGTGGCAAAAGGGGTCATTAGTGCCAACTGGTAAAAGGCAAGTTCAGGCTAGAAGGAGGCCATTTGGCCCATCGAGTCTGCACCGGCTCTTGGAAAGAGCACCCTACCCACGGTCCACACCTCCACCCTATCCCCATAACCCAGTAACCCCACCCAACGCTTAAGGGCAATTTTGGACACTAAAGGCAATTTTTTTTTAATAGCATGGCCAATCCACGTAACCTGCACATCTTTGGACTGTGGGAGGAAACCGGAGCACTCGGAGGAAACCCACGCACACACGGGGAGAACGTGCAGACTCCGCACAGACAGTGACCCAAGCCGGAATCGAACCTGGGACCCTGGAGCTGTGAAGCAATTGTGCTATCCACAATGCTACCGTGCTGCCCTCAGAATGCTTAATAGCTGGAATGGACTTTGGCGAGGGTGAGAGAGCAAAAACTCAACAATCATTCAAAAGGCAGTTTAATGCTATAATGGGACAACCATAGGATTCTATGGAACGGTGGTTGACCCCTATCATTTTTACTTCTCTTGTATAAAAAGTCTCAGAGAAAACAAATAGAAAATTAACGTGAATGAGAATTTCAATGGTCTATTAACATTTTCCATGTTATTCCTTACATTAATTCTCTTCAGATTCTAGAGGACATGTATTTCCATAATTTTTTTTATTCGTTTGTGGGATGTGGGCGTCGCTCTCTGGGCCAGCATGTATTGCTCATCCCTGACGGCATTTCAGAGTCAACCACATTGTTGTGGGTCTGGAGTCACATGTAGGCCAGACCAGGTAAGGATGGCAGATTTCCTTCCCTAAAGGAGATTAGTGAACCAGATGGGTTTTTACAACAATTGACAATGGTTTCATGGTCATCATTAGAATTTTAATTCCAGATTATTTTTATTGAATTCAAATTTCACCATCTGCCGTGGCGCGATTCGAACCTGGGACCCCTGAGCATGACTCTGAGTCTTTGGATTACTAGCCCAACGACAATACCACTACACTACTGTTTCCCCTACAGCTGTAACAAATTCTCCACTCAAAGACTGTTATTGGGTGACATGAAGCAGGGACGTGGGAAAATAACTTGATGCATACGTTAATTATTTTCCCAAAATTAGGACCAGAACCCGATCAGAATGGTGATGTGGAACATGAGAGGGTTGGGGGGACCGGTGATGGGTTTTCTCACACTGGAAGAGTTTGAAAGCTGATGTGGTGATGCTGCAAGAAACCCATCTGAGAGTGAAGGACCAGATGAGGCTTAGGAAGGGCTGGGTGAGCCAGGTGTTTCATTCGGGGTTTGATAGTAGGTCTCGTGCTGTGGCGATTTTGGTGGGTAAGCGGGTGACGGGTGAGGTTTCAGATGGAGACACTGGCGGTGGATCAGGAGGGTAGATATGTGCTGGTAACGGGTGCACTGGAGGGGTGGTTGGTTGCGTTGGTTAGTGTATATACCCCCAATTGGGATGACACGGGCTTTGTGAAAAAACACTGGCTGCCAATCCAAATCTGAATACCCATGAGTCGATTTTGAGGGGGTGGATTGGACACAGTGCTGGAACCAAGGGTGGGCAGGTCCCAGCCACGCTTGTTGACTGTGGTAGTCACCACTGATGTATATATTAGGAGATGTGTGGTAAGACCCTGTACTACAGGTACGGGGGTAGTCCCTGCCTGCTAGCTCTGCCCAGTAGGCGGAGTATAAATATGTGTGCTCCCTATACAGCAGCCATTTCGCCAGCTGCTGTAGGAGGCCACACGTCTTAGAGTAATAAAGCCTCAGCTGTATTCAACTCTTGTTTCTGTGCAATTGATCGTGCATCAATTTATTATTCTAAGGTTTTCAGAAGATGGACCTCCGCATCAAGCCGGATCGCCTGCAGTTGGATCCGCAATCAAGCGACGCCAAAAAGGACTTTCAACACTGGTTAGCTTGTTTCGAAGCTTACATCAGGTCTGCACCAGACCCAATCTCGGAAGCTCAGAAGATCCAGATACTCTACTGGTGGCTGAGCTCCAACGTCTTTCCTCTTATCCAGGACACGCCGAACTACGACGAAGCCATGGCGCTACTGAAAGAGAGTTACGGCCAGCAGACGAACACGCTCTTCGCCAGACACGTACTCGCTACTCGCAGTCAACTCCCTGGTGAGTCCATAGAAGATTTCTGGCGTGCTTTAATTCCCCTGGTCAGAGTCTGTGACTGTCAGGCCATCACGGCCACGGAACATTCGAACCTCGTCATGCGGGACGCCTTTGGTACAGGGATAGGGTCAGACCTCATACGCCAGCGACTTTTAAAGGGGGCCACGCTCGAACTCACAGCAACAAAAAAACTGGCGATATCGATGACGGTCGCCTCGCGCAATATTCAGGCCTACACCCCCAGCCGCACGGCCCACCCCTCCTACACATCGTGGACTCCGCAGACGGCCGCCCCATCGGGGGCCTCACCCAGCCAATACGCCTGTGCCACGCAGCCAACCCTGGGGGCCCCCGATGTTACTTCTGCGGGCAACAGAAACACTCCCGCCAACGCTGCCCGGCCCGCACCGTCCTTTGCAAGGTCTGCGGCAAGAAGGGGCACTTCGCTGTGGTGTGCCAGGCCCGCTCAGTCGCCACTACTGCCCCGACCCCCCTCGCGTAAGGACAATGGGCGCCGCCATCTTCACCTCCCCGGACCACGCGCGGCCAGCGGGTGCCGCCATCTTCTCTCCCTCAGACCACGCGCGGCCCATTGGCGGTGCCATCTTTTTCGACCTCCGCCACGTGCGGCCCGTGGGCGCCGCCATCTTGTCCACCCCAAGATCATCAGGCGCCGTCATCTTGTCTTCCCCACGGCACATGGACACCACCATTGTTCCAGGACCCGTGCCCCCCGGGCACCCCATCGTTCGACACCAGCACAACTCGCCTCGTTCACGATCGACCAGTCTCGCCTGCACAAACTAGCCACCGCCTCGACAAGCGTGAAGATCGATGGGTACGAGACCTCGTGCCTACTGAAACACTGGGAGCACCGAAAGCTTCATACATATAGATACGGTAAGGCACTACTCCCTTGCGGTACACCCCGCCAATCAAAGAATCTCCCTGGCCTCCGGATCCCACTCCGTGGCGATCTGGGGGTACTGTATAGTCACACTCATGGTCCAGGGCGTAGAATTCAGCGGCTTCCGTCTCTACGTCCTCCCCAACCTCTGCACTGCCCTGCTACTCGGCCTGGACTTCCAATGTAACCTCCAGAGCCTAACATTGAAATTTGGCAGGCCCCTACCACCCCTTACTGTGTGCAGCCTCGCGACCCTAAAGGTCGACCCACCTTCCCTATTCGCAAACCTAACCCCGGATTGCAAACCCGTCGCCACCAGAAGCAGACGGTATAGCACCCAGGACAGGACCTTCATCAGGTCCGAGGTCCAGCGGCTGCTTCGGGAAGGCATCATCGAGGCCAGCAACAGCCGCTGGAGAGCCCAAGTGGTAGTGGTGAAAACTGGGGAGAAACACAGAATGGTCATGGACTACAGCTAGACCATCAGTCGGTACACGCAGCTCGACGCGTACCCCCTCCCACGCATATCTGATATGGTCAATCAGATTGCACAGTACCGGGTTTTCTCAACTGTAGACCTCAAAGCCGCCTACCACTAGCTCCCCATCCGTAAGGCGGACCGTACATACACTGCCTTCGAGGTAGATGGCTGCCTCTACCATTTTCTCAGGGTTCCCTTCGGCGTCACCAACGGGGTCTCGGTCTTCCAAAGGGAGATGGACCAAATGGTCGACCGGTACAGGTTGCGGGCCACCTTCCCGTACCTAGACAATGTCACCATCTGCGGCCATGATCAGCAGGACCACGATGCCAACCTTGCCAAATTTCTCCACACCGCCACTCTCCTAAACCTCACCTATAACAAGGAGAAGTGCGTATTCAGCACGAACCGCTTAGCAATCCTCGGCTATGTGGTCCAGAACAGAGTTCTGGGGCTTGATCCCGACCGCGTGCGCCCCCTCATGGAGCTCCCCCTTCCCCACTGTCCCAAGGCCCTCAAACACTGTCTGGGGTTCTTTTCATACTACGCCCAGTGGGTCCCAAACTACGTGGACAAGGCCCGCCCACTCATCCAGTCCACCCTTTTCCCCCTGACGGCCGACAGTCAACATACCTTCAACCATATTAGTGCCGATATCGCCAAGGCCGCGATGCACGTAGTAGACGAGACGCTGCCCTTTCAAGTGGAAAGCGACGCATCAGACGTCGCCCTAGCCGCCACGCTCAATCAGGCAGGCAGGCCATGGCATTCTTTTCACGAACCCTTCATGCCTCCGAAAAGCCATCGTTGAAGCTGTGCGGCACTGGAGGCATTACCTGGCCGGCAGGAGATTCACTCCCCTCACTGACCAATGGTTGGTAGCCTTCATGTTCAATAACACACAGCGGGGTAAGATCAAAAATGATAAAATCTTGAGGTGGAGGATCGAGCTCTCCACCTACAACTACGAGATTTTGTATCGCCCCGGCAAGCTCAATGAGCCTCCAGATGCCCTATCACGAGGTACATGTGCCAGCGCACAAGTAGACCGACTCCAGACATTGCGCGACCACCTTTGTCACCCGGGAGTCACACGGTTGTACCATTTCATAAAGGCCCGCAATCTGCCCTACTCCGTCGAGGAAGTCAGGGCAATCACCAGGGACTGCCAGGTCTGTGCGGAGTGCAAACCGCACTTCTACCAGCCGGACCGCGCGCGCCTGGTGAAGGTCTCCCCTCCCTTTGAACGCCTCAGCGTGGATTTCAAAGGGCCCCTCCCCTCCACCGACCGTAACACGTATTTCCTCAGTGTGGTCGACGAATACTCCAGATTCCCCTTCGCCATCCCATGCCCGACATGACGTCTGCCACCGTCATCAAAGCCCTCACCACAATCTTCGCTCTGTTCGGCTTCCCCGCCTATATCCACAGTGACAGGGGATCCTCATTCATGAGTGATGAGCTGCGTCAGTTCCTGCTCAGCAGAGGTATCGCCTCTACCAGGATGACCAGCTATAACCCCGGGGAAAAGGGCAGGTGGAGAGGGAGAACGGGACGGTCTGGAGGGCTGTCCAGCTGGCCCTACGGTCCAGAAATCTCCCGGCCTCCCGCTGGCAGGAGGTCCTCCCCGATGCACTGCACTCCATTCGGTCGCTACTGTGCACCGCCACTAACGACACACCCCATGAGCGACACTTTGCCTTCCCCAGGAAGTCCACATCCGGGATGTCGCTCCCGACTTGGCTCTCAGCTCCAGGACCCGTACTCCTCCGTAGGCACGTCCGACTCCACAAGGTGGACCCGTTGGTAGAAAGGGTGTAGTTTCTCCATGCGAACCCCCAGTATGCCTACGTAGCGTACCCCGACGGCCGCCAGGATACTGTCTCCCTCAGGGACCTGACACCAGGAGGTTACACACACACACACACCCCTCCGGCCCGGCACCACCCCCACTCCCCCGGCGCACCCAGCAGCAACCCCCCCAGGACCATCCGTCCTCCCCCTGCCCATGCCCGAGGATGAAGAGGATTTCGGCACACTCCCAGGGTCACCAAGGACCAGACCAACACCGGAATCGCCACCACCACTGCGTCGCTCCCAACGCCACATCAAGGCCCCGGACCGGCTAAATCTATAATTGGTTCGGGACTGTCAAACCACCTTGTACTGGACTTCAGAAATAATTTTTTTTCCCGTTTCTGTATATTAAACTTGCTCTGTATATAATTCTCCACCACCACCGCCGGACTCAATTTAACAGCGCGTGAATGTGGTAATTGTCGTGTTGGGTGTCCCGATACACAAACGAACCAACACGGTTGTGGATGGTACAACTCTGTTTTATTATTCTGTACAATAATAACTATTAACTTCTGGCTGTGGTTCGTACTTCACCAGCTAACCTGTGGACCCAGCCCTAGCACTATCTTAGTGAGGCACTCAGCACATGGTCTATGTCTGAGTGGCACGCTGTGAGCTCTGTGCTCTGAGCTATCTCCTGGTAGAATCAGCGGGAACTGTGGTGTTCCCTCTTTTATCGTGCGTGTGCTCTCACTGGTGATTGGCTGCGATGTTGTGTGTGTGTTGATTGGTCCGTCTACCTGTCCATTAGTGTGTGTGTGATTGCACCACGATATGTTAATGTGGATATCATGACAGTAATCACCACTGATGTATATATTAGGAGATGTGTGGGAAGACTCTGTACTACAGGTACGGTGGTAGTCCCTGCCTGCTGGCTCTGCCCAGTAGGCGGAGTATAAATATGTGTGCTCCCTATACAGAAGCCATTTCGGCAGCTGCTGTAGGAGGCCACACATCTTAGAGTAATAAAGCCTCAGTTGTATTCAACTCTCGTCTCTGTGCAATTGATCGTGCATCACTGACCCCGTCAGGGGGGGTGGGGAGGGAGAAGATGTTGGCTGTGCCTGTGAGGGAGATAGGACAGGTTGACCCGTGGAGGTCTTTACAACCGAGAAATCAGGAATATTCAGTTTTTAAAATAAATTTAGAGTACGCAATTCATTTTTTCCAATTAAGGGGCAATTTAGTGTGGCCAATCCACCTAGCCTGCACACCTTTGGGTCGTGGGGGTGAAATCCACGCAAACATGGGGAGAATGTGCAAACTCCATACGGACAGTGACCCAGAGCCGGGATCGAACCTGGGACCTCGGCACCGTGAGACAGCAGTGCTAACCACTACGCCAACGTGCTGCCCTCGGAGTATTCGTTTTTTCCCCTGGTTCACAAGGTTCTCGAGGATTGATTATTTTGAGGTGGTTGGGGAAGCCGCTGTTAGCTGGAGTTAAGAGGGCAGAGTATTTGGCAATTGTGATTTCGGATCATGCTCCACATTGGATGGACGTAGTCCTGGCGAAAGGATTGGCTCAGAAGCTGGGGTGGAGGATGGATGTGGGGTTGTTGGTGGACCAGAGGTTCTGTGATAGGATGGGGAAGATGATTGAGGAGTATATGGGGTTTAACTGTACTGGGGAGTTCTCACCGTCGGTGGTTTGAAGGTTCTGAAGGCAGTGGTGAGGGGGAGGTGATTTTGTTTAAGGCTAAGGTGGATAAGGAGGAGAGGGAAGAATGCCAACGATTGATAAAAGATATCTTGGAAGTGGACAGGGGACCTGGACCCAGGGCTCTGGTGACGAGGTTTGATCTGCTGCCCACGGGGAACGTGGTGTGTCAGCTGAGGAGGATGAATGGGGCTGACGGTGAGTTTGGGAGAAGGCACGTTGTATGTTGGCAGGTCAGCTCCGCAGACAAGCAGCGGCAAAGGAGATAGTTCAGATTCACGATAGGACGGGCGAGCTGGTGGTGGCCCCGGAGCAGATTAATAAGATGTTTGAGGAGTTTTAGAGAGATTTGTATAAGTCAGATCCACCAGAGGATGAGCAGGAGATGAGGCAGTTTTTGGGGAGGTTAGAGAGCCCGAAGGTCGGTGAAATGGAGAAGGCGGGGCTGGAGGAGTCAGTGCGGGGAGAGGAGCTGAAGGAGGCAATTGGGAAGATACAGATGGAGAAGGCGGCGAGGCCAAATGTGTTACCGGTGGATGGAAAATGATGGGACAGGCCTCCATCTCGTTGCTGCTAAAGAAGGATAAGGGCCTGGTGGAGTGTGGATCCTACAGGCCCATATCTTTGCTGAATGTAGGCGCCAAGATATTGGCAAAGGTGCTGGCGTTAAGGTTGGAGGTGTGACTTCCGAGGGTGATTGGGGAGGATCAGGCGGGGTTCATTAAGGGTAGGCAGCTGTCATTGAATGTGTGGCAGTTGCTGAATGTGGTGCTTTCTTCGGCAGAGGGAAGGGACTTGGAGGTGGTGGTGGCTTTGGATGCGGGGAAGCATTTGATCGGTTGGAGTGGAGTTACCTGATTGTGGTGTTGGAGAAGTTTAGGATTGGGCCTAAGTTTGTGGCTTGGGTGAAATTGCTGTATAAGGATCCGATGGCGAGTGCCTCTATGAATGATATGAATTTAGGGTATTTTCCGCTGCACCGGGGAATGAGGCAGGGCTGCCTCATGTCGCCTTTCTGTTTGCGTTGGCGATACAGCCCTTGGCCATTGCACTGAGGAGCTCGAAGTAGTGGAAGAGGATAGTGAGGGGGTGGGAGGTGGAACATTGGGTGTCCTTGTACGCGGATGATTTGCCGTTACACATTTTGGAGCTGGGCTCCTCGGCGGGGGACATAATGGATTTGCTTCAACGATTTGGGCATTTTCGAGGTACAAGCTGAACTTGGAGAAAGTGAGTATTTTGTGGTTTCCATCGAGGGACCGGGGTCAGGGTGGGGTGTTGCCATTCCATGTAGCAGCATCTCATTTTAGGTATGTGGGGGTGCAGGTGACTCGGGACTGAGCAGTCTTTGGAAGTTGAATTTTTCAAGTTTGGGAGGGAGGGTGAAGGCAGGTTTGTTGAGGTGGGATAATCTTCCTCTGTCATTGGCGGGCTGGTACAAGCGATGAAAATGAACATTTTACCCTGGTTTTTGTTTCTATTTCCGTGCCTGCCAGTTTTTTTGCCTAACACGTTTTTCAAGGGGGTGGATAGGCTGATTTCTTTGTTTGTCTGGCCTGGGAAAGTGGCCTGGATAAGGAAGGTGGTACTGCAGGGGGGACAGCAGTCGGGTGGGTGGGGGGGTTAGGCCTCCCGAATTTGATGTATTATTACTGTGTGGTGAATGCAGAGAAGGTACTGGGTGGGACTAGGGGAGCGGAAGCTTTGTGGGTAAGGATGGAGGCGGGTTCATCTAGGGGGGTTGAGGTTGGAGCGCTGGGAATGGCGTCGCTCCCATTGGATGTATTTGGGAAGTCTGGTGGTGGTGGCCACACTGAAGATTTGGAGGCTGTTCCAGCAGCACTTTAAGTTGGGAGAGGGGTCGATCAGGGAGAATCTGGGGGGTCACCTCGGCAATTTACGGGAGGATTTTGGAGGAGAATAAGATGTCCATGGAGGGGATTAAGGCTAAGTGAGAGGAGTTGGGGACAGTATTAGAGGAGGGATGCAGTGTGAGGTGCTGTGCAAGGTGAATGCCTCATCCTCATATGCGAGGCTGGGGTTGATACAGCTGGTGTACAGGGAGCACCTGACAAAGTCAAGGATGAGCCGGCTGTTTGAGGGGGTACAGAACATCTGAGAGGTGTGGGAGGGATCCTGCTAATCATGAGCATATGTTCTGGTCTTGCCCGAAGTTAGAAAGGTTCTGGATGTCAGTTTTAAGCACCATCTCAGTGGTTTTGTATGTAGATGTGGAGCCCGGTCCCCTGGAGGCCATATTCAGGGTGTCAGGCCAACCGGAGTTGCAGACGGGTGCAGGAGCAGATGTTTTAGCCTTCGCCTCGCTGCTTGCTCGCAAGTGGGTCTTATTGGGTTGGAGATCAGCTTCTCCACCCTGTGCCTCAGCGTAGTGGGAGGACCTATTGAAGTTTTTAACCCTGGAGAAGGTGAAATTTGCCCTAAGAGGGCAAGTGATGGGTTCCATAAGAGTTGGGGTTTGTTCATTTTGCATTTTGGAGAGTTGGTTACCGTCGACTGTTAAGGAGGGGGAGGGGGGTGGGAAGGGGGGTTCATATGGGATGGGGGTTTTATATGTTGGATGTGTTGTGTTCTGTAAAATATTGAAAATTGGAATAAAAATGCTATTCAACGGAAAATGGAGACCGAGGAACAAGTCCATTTTGTAACTACAATTTTCTAATTTCTTCCCGTCAGTTATGTTGGAAATATATTACACCCGTAGGATACCCATTTTATATGACAGAAGGTTATGGATTCAAGCCCCAATTATTTTTTTTAAATATATTTTATTCCAAACACTATCAACAAACCACACAGTCATCAAAACATACAACCAAATTGCAAACAGTTTGTCATTTTCCCCTTTTTCACCCTTTTTTAAAAAAAATATATTTTATTGAAATTTCTTTCCCTGAGCAACATTTTTCCCGCTTACAAAGCAAGCGAAACGATAACAGTAACAAAACAGAAATTTTAAAACTTTTTAACAATAATAATAATGATAATATACAAGTAACAAAACCTCGTACTCTATTGACCTATACTCAACTGAGCCTCCTCCCCCCCTCCCCCCCACCCCCCTCACCCCTGGGTTGCTGCTGCTGGTCATCCGTCTTCCCTCTAACTTTCCCCTAGGTAGTCGAGAAATGGCTGCCACCACCTGGTGAACCCTTGAGCCGATCCTCTCAGGGCAAACTTTATCTGCTCCAGTTTAATAAACCCCGCCATATCGTTTACCCAGGCCTCCAGTCCGGGGGGTTTCGCCTCCTTCCACAGGAGTAGGATCCTGCGCCGGGCTACGAGGGACGCAAAGGCCACGACATCGGCCTCTTTCGCCTCCTGCACTCCCGGCTCTTCCGCAACTCCAAATAGAGCTAACCCCCAGCCTGGTTTGACCCAGGCCTTCACCACCTGCGAAATCACTCCCGTCACTCCCTTCCAATACCCTTCCAGTGCCGGGCACGCCCAAAACATATGTGCGTGGTTTGCCGGGCTCCCGCCACACCTCCCACATTTGTCCTCCACTCCAAAGAACCTGCTCAATCTTGCCCCCGTTATGTGTGCTCTATGTAGCACCTTAAATTGAATCAGGCTAAGCCTGGCGCATGAGGAAGAGGAATTTACCCTGCTTAGGGCATCAGCCCACATACCCTCCTCTATCTCCTCCCCTAATTCTTCTTCCCACTTTCTTTTTAGTTCGCCCACCGACTCCTCCCCCTCTTCCCTCATCTCACAATAAATCTCTGACACCTTGACCTCTCCGACCCACACCCCTGAAAGCACCCTGTCCTGTATCCCCTGTGTCGGGAGCCGCGGAAATTCCCTCACCTGTTGTCTAGTAAACGCCCTCACCTGCATATATCTCAAGAAATTCCCCTGGGGTAACTTATACTTTTCCTCCAGTGCTCCCAAGCTCGCAAAAGTCCCATCTATGAATAAATCTCCCACCTTCCTAATTCCCAACTGGTACGAGCTTTGAAATCCTCCATCCATTCTTCCTGGGGCGAACCTATGGTTGTTCCTGATAGGGGACCCCACCAGGGCTCCCCGCACCCCTCTCTGTCACCTCCACTGTCCCCATATGTTCAGTGTTGCCGCCACCACCGGGTTCGTGGTATACTTTTTCGGTGAGAACGGTAGCGGCGCCGTCACCAGCGCCTCTAGACTCGTCCCTTTACAGGACCTTCTCTCCAGCCTTTTCCACGCCGCTCCCTCACCCTCCATCATCCATCTACGTATCATTGCCACATTGGCGGCCCAATAATAATCTCCCAAGTTCGGTAGTGCCAGTCCTCCTCTGTCCCTACTGCGCTGAAGGAACCCCCTCCTTACTCTCGGAACTTTCCCTGCCCACACAAATCTCGTAATGCTCCTATCTATTTTATTAAAAAAGGTCCTGGTGATTAAAATAGGGAGACATTGAAATACAAATAAGAACCTCGGGAGGACCATCATCTTAATTGCTTGCACCCTGCCCGCCAGCGGTAAAGGCTGCATGTCCCACCTCTTGAAGTCCTCCTCCATTTGTTCTACCAGCCGTGTCAGATTAAGTCTGTGCAAGGTTCCCCAGCTCCTAGCGATCTGAATCCCCAAGTATCGGAAGTTTCTTTCCACTTTCCTTAGCGGTAAGCCTTCTATCTCTCTACTCTGGGCCCCTGGATGTATCACATATAATTCACTCTTCCCCATGTTTAACCTATACCCCGAAAATTCCCCGAACCTCCTCAAGGTTCGCATAACCTCTATCATCCCCCCCGCTGGGTCCGACACGTATAGCAATAGGTCATTCCGCGTATAACGAGACTCGGTGTTCTTCTCCCCCTCTAGTCACCCCTCTCCATTTCCTGGAGTCTCTCAGCGCCATGGCCAGAGGTTCAATTGCCAGCGCAAACAACAATGGAGACAGCGGGCATCCCTGTCTTGTTCCCCTATATAATCGGAAATACTCCGATCTATGTCGACCTGTAACTACGCTTGCCGTCGGTGCCCCATAAAGTAGTCGAACCCAGCGAATAAATCCGTTCCCAAACCCAAACCTCCTTAACACTTCCCATAAATACTCCCACTCCACCCTATCAAATGCCTTCTCTGCATCCATTGCCGCCACTATCTCTGCCTCCCCCTCCACTGAGGGCATCATTATCACCCCTAATAGCCGTCGCACGTTAACATTCAATTGTCTCCCTTTTACAAACCCTGTCTGGTCTTCGTGCACCACCCCTGGGATACAGTCCTCTATCCTCGATGCCAGCACCTTTGCTAGCAGTTTGGCGTCCACGTTCAATAGTGAAATAGGTCTATAGGACCCACACTGCATCGGATTTTTGTCCCTCTTCAAAATTAGCGATATCGTCGCCTCCGACATTGTCGGGGGTAGTGTCCCCCCTTCCCTGGCCTCATTGAACGTCCTCGCCAACAACGGGGCCAACAAGTCCACATATTCTCTGTAAAATTCCACCGGGAACACGTCCGGCCCCGGGGCCTTCCCTGCTTGCATGCTTCCCAGTCCCTTAATAACCTCGTCCACCTCAATCGGCGCCCCCAGGCCTGCCACCGCCTGCTCCTCCACTTTCGGGAACCTCAACTGGTCCAGGAACTGCCGCATCCCCTCCTCTCCCTCTGGGGGCTGAGACCTATACAGTTCTTCATAAAAGGTCTTAAACACCTCATTTATCTTTCCTGCCCTTCGCACAGTGTCTCCTTTCATCCCTAATTCCTCCTATCTCCCTCGCTGCTGCCCTCTTTCGCAGTTGGTGCGCCAACAGGCGACTAGCCTTTTCCCCATATTCATACCTCCTCCCCTGTGCCTTCCTCCACAGTACCTCCGCCTTTCTGGTGGTCAGAAGGTCAAACTCGGTCTGGAGTCGTCTCCTCTCCCTGTACAGCTCCTCCTCCGGGGTCTCTGCAAATTCCCTGTCCACCCTTAAAATCTCCCCCAGTAATCTATCCCTTTCCTTGGCCTCTGTTTTCCTTTTGTGGGCCCCAATAGAAATCAGCTCTCCTCTGACCACCGCTTTTAGTGCTTCCCAGACCACTCCCACAGGGACCTCGCCGTCGTCATTGACCTCCAGGTATCTCTCGATACACCCCCTCACTCTTGCACACACTCCCTCATCCGCCATCAGTCCCACACCTAAACGCCAGAGTGTTCTCTGCTCCCTGTCCTCTCCTACTTCCAGGTCCACCCAATGTGGGGCATGATCCGAAACCGCTATGGCTGAGTATTCAGCTTCTTCCACCCTAGAGATCAACGACCTACCTAAAACAAAAAAATCTATCCGGGAGTACACTTTATGGACGTGGGAGAAGAAGGAATACTCCCTAGCCCTGGGTCTAAGAAATCGCCATGGATCCACTCCCCCCATTTGGTCCATAAACCCCTTAAGTACCTTGGCCGCTGCCGGCCTTCTTCCAGTCCTTGAGCTGGATCTATCTAGCCCCCGTATTGAAGTCCCCTCCTAAAATCAAATTTCCTGCCTCCAGGTCCGGAATACGCCCCAGCATCCGTCTCATGAACCCCGCATCGTCCCAATTTGGGGCATACACATTAACCAGCACGACCTCCATTCCCTCCAGCCTACCACTCACCATTACATATCTACCTCCACTATCTGCTACGATGTTCTTTGCTTCAAATGCTACCCGTTTCCCCACCAAAATGGCCACCCCTCTGTTCTTTGCGTCCAGTCCTGAGTGGAACACCTGTCCCACCCATCCATTCCTTAGCCTAACTTGGTCCGCCACCTTTAGGTGCGTCTCTTGGAGCATAACCACGTCTGCCCTTAGTCCTTTCAAATGCGTGAGCGCTCGGGCCCTTTTTATCGGTCCATTCAGGCCTCTCACGTTCCACGTGATCAGCCTCACTGGGGGGCTATCTGCCCCCCTCCCGTGTCGACTAGCCATTACCTTCTCTAGGCCAGTCCCATATCCCGCTTCCGCGCTCCCGCTCGCTCCCCCAGCGTCGCATTCCTCCCCCGACCACCCTCTCTTTAGCCATTTCCTTTTGGATTTCCGCAGCAGCAACCCAGTTGTGTCCCCCCCCCCGCTAGATCCCTATCTAGCTTGATTGCTCCCCCCATATCACTTCCGTAAGTCAGCTGACTTCAACTGACCCCGGCCACTCCTGCTCGCTCCTCGGCCCCCCCGGTGTGAGGGAACTCCCATCCGCCTTGCGCCTGTTTTCCCGCCTTATTCTTTCTGGCGCGGGAACATCCCTTTACCTGACCCGCCTCTTATGGCGCAGCTCCCTTTCCCCTCCCCCTCTCCTTCCCCATTCTCTGACTATGTCCCACCTCTCCCCCCTCACCGGTGCCCACATTTCCCCAATGTCCCCCCCTTCCCTGTTTACTTCTCGATTAACTTTCACCATCCCATTAACAAAAACAATAATAACAACAATAACAGTTCCCTGCAGCATCAGTCCCTCAGTTCCGGTCCAGTTTCTCTTCATTGATGAAGGACCATGCTTCCTTCGCCGCCTCGAAATAATAGTGTCTCTCCTGATGCGTGACCCATAGTCTTGCCGGCTGCAGCATCCCAAACTTCACCTTCCTTTTGTGCAAAACCTCTTTGGCTCGGTTGAAGCTCGCCCTCCTTCTCGCCACCTCCGCACTCCAATCCTGGTAGATCCTTACCACCGCATTCTCCCATCTGCTACTCCGCACCTTTTTAACCCATCTCAGGACCTCTTCTCTGTCCTTAAGGCGGTAGAATCGCACGATTATCGCCCTCGGTGGTTCTCCCGCTTTTGGTCTTCTCGCCGGGATCCGATTTGCCCACTCCACCTCCAAGGGGCCCGCAGGGGCCTCAGCACCCATCAGTGAGCTCAGCATCTTACTTGCGTACGCTCCACAGTCCACTCCTTCCACACCCTCCGGGAGACCTAGTATCCTAAGGTTCTTCCTTCGTGCTCCATTTTCAAGGGCCTCAATCCTATCAGCACACTTTTTATGAAGTGCCTCGTGCGTCTGAGTCTTGACCGCCAGGCCCAGGACCTCGTCCTCAATACCTGATACCTTCTGCTCCACCACGCGAAGTTCAGTCTCCTGGGTCTTTAAAGTCTCCTTAAGCCCCTCAATTGCCTGTAAAAACGGGGTCATTACCTCTTTCTTCAGCAGGTCCACGCACCGTCTCACCACCTCGTCCTGCTTAGGCCCCCATGTCACCTGTGGTTTCTCCGCCACCATTTTGTTCCACTCACTCTGACCTTCTGGCTGCAGATTCTTCGGGCTGCAGCCTCCGCCGCCGGTTTTTCCCTCCGTCGTTCGGGGTGGACTCCCTTCCCTCGCGCCTCGCACCGGGTTTTACGGCCGTCCAAGGGGGTCTTAAAAGAGCCCGAAGTTCCGTCGGAGCTGGAGCCGCCGAAACGTGTGGCTAGCTCATCCCTGCCGCAACAGGAAGTCCCCTTTTTCACCCTTAACTAACACAACTGGGCAGCACGGTGGCACAGTGGTTAGCACTGCTGCCTCACAGTGCCAGGGACCCAGGTTCAATTCCGGCCTTGGGTAGCTGTCTGTATGGAGTTTGCACTTCCTCCTCGTGGGTTTCCTCCGGGTGCTCCGGTTTCCTCCGGATCCAGTACCACTCTTCCCCTCCCGTCCTTCACCCTTCCAATCTCCCTCGCCCCCTCCTGCTTTCTGAGCTCCTGCTCGCCTTCTCCCTGTACTCATACACTGCCCCTCTGGCCCTCCGCAGCTGCCCTACAGCCTTCCCTGTGCTCACCAACCCGAACTCCAGCTGGAGCTTCTGCCTCTCCTTCAGCAACCCTGCCTCCAGGGCCTCCGAATACCTCCTGTCCACCCTCAGAATCCTGTCCACTAGACTTGCCATCTCTTTTTTTAAAAAAATATTTTATTGAGGCATTTATAATTTTAACATTTTCACATTTTAAACAGAAAGATCTAAAACACGCAAAACCCCCACAATAACATGACAAACTCTCCCCAGCCCTAAACACTAACTACCCAGATATTAGATTCATTCCCTGCCCTTATTCGTCACTTCCATGCTTCCCTTTCCCCTCGCCCCCCCCCCCCCCCTGCTGACGGTCAATTCTCCTTGAAGAAGGCGATGAACGGCTGCCACCTCCGAGCGAACCCCTGTACTGAACCCCTTAAGGCGAATTTAATTTTCTCTAAGCTAAGAAACCCTGCCATGTCACTGCCCCAAACCCCTGACTTTAGAGGCTCCGAGTCCCTCCATCCCAGCAAAATCCATCTCCGGGCCACCAGGGAGTCAAAGGCCTCTCTCCCCCCCTGGTCTCCTGGATCTTCCAACACTCCAAATATTGCCACGTCTGGGCTCGGAGTCACCCTCCCTTCCAGGACCTCAGACATGACATCTGAAAATCCCTGCCAGAATCCCCTCAACCTCAGACATGCCCAAAACATATGTACATGGTTCGTAGCACTTCCCCCACACCGCCCACACCTGTCCTCCACCTCCTCAAAAAACCTACTCATCCTGGCCACAGTCATATAAGCCCTGTGGACCACCTTGATCTGGATCGGGCTAAGCCTGGCACATGACGAGGATGCATTGACACTCCTCAGAGCCTTCTCCCATAACCCGACTTCCAGCTCCCCTCCCAGCTCTTCCTCCCACATCCTCTTCACCTCCCCAATTGGGACTCATTCCCACTCCATCAGTTCCTTGTATATTTCCGAGACCCTCCCCTTCCCAACCCCTATTTTTGACATCACCTTATCCTGTAGTCCCCTTAGTGGGAAGCTCGGAAAGCTCGGGACCTGCCTCTGGCCAAAATCCCATACCTGCAAGTACCGGCACCCGTTCCCATCTGGCAACTCAAACTCCTCCTTTAGCTCCTCCAGGCTCTGGAAACCCTCCTCAATGAAGAGGTCCCCAAATCTTTCAATCCCTGCCCGCTGCCACCTCCTGAACCCCCATCCAGCCCCCGCCCCCCCCCGCCCCCGAGCGAACAAGTGGTCGTCACAGATCGGTGACCACACTGATGCCTCCTCCAGTCTCATGTGCTGCCTCCATTGCCCCACACTCTCAGGGCTGCCAGTACCACTGGGCCTGTGGAGTACCGAGCCGGCGAGAACGCAGAGGGGACATTAACAAAGCCTTCAGACTCGTGCCCTTCCAAGATGCCACCTCCACTCACTCCAACTCCGACCCCTCCCCCACTACCCATTTCCCAACCATTGATATATTGGCCGCCCAGTAGTAATTAATAAAATTCTGAAGGTCCAAGCCCCCCCTCCATGTGTCCCCGTTCAAGAAGGACCTTCTTCACTCTTGGGGCTTTCCCGGACCAAATAAAACCCGAGATCGCCCTATTCATCATTCTAAAAAGTGCCTTGGGGATGAAGATTGGAAGACACTGAAACACGAACAGCAATCTCGGGAGGACTGTCATTTTCACAGTCTGTACCCTCCCCACCAGTGACAGCGGGAGCACATCCCACCTACGGAAGTCCCCTTTCATTTGCTCAATCAGCCTGCCCAAATTTAGTTTATGAAGCTGACCCCTGTCCCTTGTCACTTGAATTCCCAGGTACCTAAAACTCCCCCCCCCCCACCACTTTGAACGGCATCTCCCTCAGTCTCCTCTCCTGCCCCCTTGCCTGGATCGCAAAAATCTCACTCTTGCCCATATTCAATTTGTAACCTGAGAACCGACCAAATCCCTCCAGTATCCCCATAATTCCTGCAATTCCCCCCAACAGGTCTGTTATATAAACAAGCAAATTGTCTGCATAGAGCGAGACCTTGGCCGGGATTTTCTAAGCCTCTGCACCGCAATTGCGCTCGGTGCGGGGGCAGAGAATGGGGCGTCGGACCCGCAATTGCGCGCGCGGTCGATGCGGCGCCGGTCGGGGGCCATTGAAAGAGGCCCCCGCGGCGATTCTCCACGGACGACTGGCCGAGTTCCCGCTGGCGTGGTTCACGTATGGTTCTACCTGGTGGGAGCTCGGAGCCGCGGCTGTGGTGGCCGTCCTGGTGGGGGGCGGGGGGATCCGTCACTGCGGGGGGGGGGAGCCACTGATCGGCGAGTGCGTGCGATCTGGGGGGGCCTACTCCTTCAGCGCCTGCCCGCTGTGTGGGTCCGCCATGTCTCACGGACCCGCGGCCGGAGGTGCAGGGCCCCGTATCGGCAGACGGAACAGCGTGGAGCACTCCGGGGCCCTGCTAGCCCCATTAAAAATGGAGAATCACTCCGGACTTTCTAGAAAAAAGACCGGAGCGATTCGCGCCCGTTTTATCGCGGGC
Source organism: Scyliorhinus torazame (assembly GCF_047496885.1). Lineage (NCBI taxonomy): Eukaryota > Metazoa > Chordata > Chondrichthyes > Carcharhiniformes > Scyliorhinidae > Scyliorhinus > Scyliorhinus torazame. The sequence goes on from NC_092707.1 coordinate 102,190,013, forward strand.
ATGGGAACATAGCCCCATTTTTGGAGAATCCCGCCCCTTATGTTCCAAGCCCCCCTCTCACTATCCCGCACCAAATGTTCGATGCTCTCAGCGCCATTGCCAAAGGCTCTATGGCCAGGGCAAACAGTAGTGGGGAGAGTGGACACCCCGTCTCTTCCAACGGCACAGACTAAAATATTATTTTTAAAAAATAATATTTTATTAAGGTATTTGAAAATGTTTATAACAGTAACATAAAAAATGACATCAACATGGTAAAATAAACATCCCCCCCCCCAGCCCAATCTTCATGCACCGCAACCATACAACAACAATCTGCCCACCGCCCCCACCCCCCTTTGGAATACTGCATCTGCTGATATTTTTAATTTCCCCGAGAAAGTCGACGAATGGTTGCCACCTCCGGGAGAACCCTAACATTGACCCTCAAACGCGCGAGCCCTCTTGACCGGCCCATTCAGTCTTCTCACGTTCCATGTGATCAGCCTGGACGGGGGGCTTCCCACCCTGCCGACTAGCCATCACCCTATTTAAGCCAGCCTCGAGCTCGCGCCCTCTGCTTCCTCGAGTCCCCACTCGGGCTGTTGCCGTTCCCGACCTCCCATTTGTCCCCTAGTAACAGTTACTCCCCTGTCAGCAAAGCAGCTTCCCCCTCCCTCCCCCCCTAGCAACAACACTAGAAACCCAATCGCCCAAGTCAAGCTCCAGATTAACACCTGCTCACCCCCCACTGCGCTTCCGAGAGTCAGCTGACCCATGCTGACTTGATAGCTCCCGTAGTCTGTCTTCCTATTGCACTCTCCTCTCCCCTTCCCCCCCCCCACATGAATAAAAATTTTTAAATCATCACATTCCCCAGTAAACAAACAACAGAAAAAACAGTGAAGAAACAGTCACTTTAGAAGAATAGTCACCCAAAAAGCAGAACTAAATTCAAAGCCCTTCCCCCCCTCTTACAAGGTCCCTGCAAGGCAGAGCAACCTTTAACCATCCACACAGCCCATTATTTCACACAGAGCTACTTAAATTTATACAATCCAGCACCACAAATCACCGCCACAGTACTTCTCCATGGCTTAAGTGTCTTTTAATTCACCTCCAGCTTCATTTCTTTAATAAAGGTCCATACTTCGTCTGGCATTTCAAAGTAGAAGTCTCGTTCCTCAACAGCCCGGAAAACTTTTTACAAAACTCAACCGGGTATCCGTCTGGTCCCAGGGCCTTACCCGATTGCATCGCCCCCAACCTGCCTATAACCTCCCCAAGCCCAATTGGGATTCCCAAATCCTCCACCAACTCCTCATCTATCCTCGGGAACTCCAGCCCTCCCAGAAATCGCTTCATATCCTTATCTCCGGCTGGGGGTTCTGATTTATACAAATTACTATAAAACTCTTGAAACACATCATTTACCCCCGCCGGACCCAGAACCCCCCCCACCCCCCCCCCCCCCCCCCCCCCATCTCTCACTTTCCCAATCTCTCTCGCCGCCTCCTGTTTCCTCAGCTGGTGCGCCAACATCCTGCAGGCTTTTTCCCCATATTCATACACCACCCCCTTTACCCTCCTCAGCTGTCCCTCCACATTACCTGTGGACAGGAGCCCAAATTCCAGCTGCAGTCTCTGACGCTCCTTCAAAAGCCCGTCATCCGGAGACTCCTGTCCAACTGTAAAATTTCACATACCAATCTGTCCCACTCCGCCCGCTCAGCCTTTTCCTTATTGGCCCGAATTAAGATGAATTCTCCCCTAATAACCACCTTCAGTGCCTCCCACACCACCCCAGCCGAAGCCTCCCCCACTCACATGCCTCCTCCTCCACTAATAGCCCCACATCCAACTTCCATTGCAGGTGCTGGGCCTTTCCCTTGCTAACTTGCAAGTCCACCCAGTGCGGGGCGTGGTCTGACACCACTATTGCTGAATATTCAGCATCTACCACCTCAGGCAGCAGCGTTTTGTATATCACATAGAAGTCTATCCGGGAATACACCTTATGCATATGGGAGTGGAACGAAAACTACTTACTCCTTGGCCTCCCAAATCTCCACGGATCGACCCCCTCCACGCGCTCCATGAACCCCCGAAGCTCCTTTGCCATAGCTGATACCTTCCCAGGCCTAGAACCCGACCGGTCCAGCCTTGGATCCAGGACCGTATTGAAATCGCCCCCCCATTATAAAAATAAATACATTTAGAATACCCAATTCATTATTTCCAATTAAGGGGCAATTTATCATGGCCAATCCACCTAGCCTGCACACCTTTGGGTTGTGGGGGCGAAACCCACGCAAACACGGGGAGAATGTGCAAACTCCACACGGACAGTGACCCAGAGCCGGGATCGAAACTGGGACCTCAGCGCAGTGAGGCAACGGGGCCACCGCGCCACCGTGCAGCCCTGAAATCTCCCCCCATAATCAGTCGCTGTGCATCTAGGTCTGGGATCTTCCTCCAGAACCCGTTTAACAAACTCAGCGTCATCCCAGTTCAGAGCATAGATATTTACCAATACCACGGCCATTCCCTCCAGCTTCCCACTAACCAGAACATATCTAGCCCCAGGCGGAGCTGGCTCAGGAAAGCGCGGGCTTTTTCCCACGCCAAAAGGGGGGGGGGGGGGGATGAAGGAAGAGGAGAGGCTCCCACACGGGGGAGATCAACGGGAAGGCGGGGGAAGCCAGGGTCAGCAGAAGTCAGCTGACTCACGGAAGTAATATGGGGGGAGCAAAAGAGCTAGATGTGGATCTAGCGGGGGGGCGGGGGGATTCCAGGGTTGCTGCTGCATTGTCCGAGGGGGAACTGAAAATGGAAGAGGTGGTCGGGGCGGGGGTCCCCCGCCTGGGGGACTGGAGGGTGCGGGAGGCGCGAGCACGGGACTGGCCTAAGATAGGAGATGGCTAGTCGCGGGAAGGGGGGGGGGTTAACCCCCCAATCCGGCTGATCACGTGGAATGTGAGAGGCCTAAATGGGCCAGTTAAGAGGGCCCGAGTGTTCGCGAACCTAAAGGGACTGAAGGCAGACGTGGTCATGCTTCAGGAGACACATCTGAAGGTGGCAGATCAGGTCAGGTTAAGGAAGGGATGGGTGGGACAGGTGTTCCATTCGGGGCTGGATGCGAAGAATAGAGGGGTGGCAATACTGGTGGAAAAGGGGGTGTAGTTTGTGGCCAAGAACATAGTAGCGGACAAGGGAGGTCGATACGTGATGGTGAGTGGTAGGTTGCAGGGGACGGAGGTGGTACTGGTGAATGTATATGCCCCAAACTGGGACGATGCTGGATTCATGAAACGGATGTTGGGGCGTATTCCGGACCTGGAGGTAGGGAGTTTGATAATGGGTGGGGATTTTAACACGGTGCTGGACCCAGCATTAGATCGTTCCAGATCTAGGACGGGGAAGAGGCCGGCTGCGCCCAAGGTGCTTAGGGAGTTTATGGATCAGATGGGGGGAGTAGATCTGTGGAGATTTGCCAGGCCTTTGGCCAGAGAATTTTCTTTTTTCTCCCACGTTCATTTAAAAAAAATATATATATTTATTAAAGTTTTTTAACAACACAATTTTTCTCCCTTACAAACAATAACCCCCCCCCCGTAACAAATAGCAAAAAATCGCACTGAGCAAGATATATACATGGCAAAATGGTATATTTACATAGCTTTATACACTGGCTCTCTCCCGCACGTGCCAGTTTCCCCCACCCTTCATGTTATCTCTTGCTCATCCTTCCCCTCAAGCAGTCCCCCATTTCCCCCCCCACCTCCCAAGACGTTCCCCCCCCCCCACGCCCGGGTTGCTGCTGCTGCTGACCGACCTCCCTCTAATGCTCCGCGAGATAGTCTAGGAACGGTTGCCACCGCCTGTAGAACCCCTGCGCAGACTCTCTCAAGGCAAACTTTATCCTCTCCAGCTTAATGAACCCAGCCATGTCGTTTATCCAGGCCTCCACGCTGGGGGGCTTCGCCTCCTTCCACATTAGCAAAATCATTCGCCGGGCTACTAGGGACGCAAAGGCCAGAATGCCGGCCTCTTTCGCCTCCTGCACTCCCGGCTCATCCATAACTCCAAATATTGCTAGCCCCCAGCTTGGCTTGACCCGGACTTTCACCACCTGAGATATCGCTCCCCGCCACTCCTCTCCAGAACCCCTCCAATGCCGGGCATGACCAAAACATATGGACATGGTTCGCCGGGCTCCCCGAGCACCTTCCACATTTGTCCTCTACCCCAAAGAACCTACTCAACCTCGCCCCCATCAAGTGAGCTCTATGAACCACCTTAAATTGTATCAGGCTGAGCCTGGCACACGAGGAGGAGGAATTAACCCTACCTAGGGCATCAGCCCACAGACCTTCCTCGATCTCCTCCCATTTACCCTTCAACTCTTCTACTAGCGCTTCCCCCTCTTCTTTCATCGCCTGGTGTATTGCCGACACCTTGTCCTCCCCGACCCATGCACCCGAGATCACCCTGTCTTGAATTTCTTGTGCCGGGAGCAACGGGAATTCCCTGACCTGTCGCCTCACAAAAGCCCTCACCTGCATATATCTGAATGTATTTCCCGGGGGTAACTCAAACTTCTCCTCCAGTGCCCCTAGGCTCGCAAATGTCCCGTCAATGAACAGGTCCCCCATTCTTCTAATCCCCGCCCGATGCCAGCTCTGGAACCCCCCGTCCATCTTCCCCGGGACAAACCGGTGGTTACCCCTGATCGGGGACCACACCGAGGCTCCCACTGCACCCCTGTGCCGTCTCCACTGGCCCCAGATCCTTAACGTTGCCGCCACCACCGGGCTCGTGGTATACTTTGACGGCGTGAACGGCAGCGGTACCGTCACGAACGCCCCCAGGCTCGTTCCTTTACAGGACGCCATCTCCATCCTCTTCCATGCCGCCCCCTCTCCCTCCATAACCCACTTGCGGATCATCGTCTCATTTGCTGCCCAGTAGTAGCTCCCTAGGTTTGGCAGCGCCAACCCTCCTCGGTCCCGACTGTGTTCCAGGAACCCTCTCCTTACCCTCGATGTCTTATTCGCCCACACAAACCCCATAATACTCCTACCTACTCTCTTAAAAAAGCCCTTGGTGATCACGATGGGAAGGCACTGAAACACAAACAGAAACCTCGGAAGGGCCACCATTTTGACCGACTGCACTCTACCCGCCAGCGAGAGCGGAAACATGTCCCATCTTTTGAAGTCCTCCTCCATTTGGTCCACCAACCTCATCAGATTCAGTTTATGTAGGGCCCCCCAACTCTTGGCTATCTGGATCCCCAGATACCGAAAACTCCCCGCCGCCCTCCTCAGCGGTAGGTCCCCTATCCCTCTTTCTTGGTCCCCTGCCTGTAATACAAAGAGCTCACTCTTCCCTACATTGAGCTTATAGCCCGAAAACTCCCCAAACTCCCTTAGAGTCTGCATGACCTCCACCATCCCCTCCATTGGATCCGCCACGTACAGCAACAGGTCATCCGCATATAGCGACACCCGATGCTCTTCTCCCCCTCGGACCAACCCCCTCCATTTATTAGACTCCCTCAATGACATGGCCAAGGGTTCGATTGCCAATGCAAACAACAGGGGGTACAGGGGGCACCCCTGCCTCGTTCCTCGATACAGCCGAAAGTACTCCGACCTCCGCCGGTTCGTCACTACACTCCCCACCGGGGCTCTGTAAAGGAGCTTAACCCAGCTGATAAACCCTCCCCCGAACCCAAACCTACGCAGCACCTCCCAGAGGTACTCCCACTCTACTCGGTCAAAGGCCTTTTCCGCGTCCATAGCTGCCACTATCTCCGCCTCTCCCTCCTCCGATGGCATCATTTTCACGTTTAAGAGCCGCCACATATTAATGTTTAATTGCCTGCGCTTTACGAATCCCGTCTGGTCCTCATGGATCACCCCCGGGACACAGTCCTCAATCCTCGTGGCCAGCACTTTTGCCAACAACTTAGCGTCCACATTGAGGAGCGAGATCGGCCTGTACGATCCACATTGCAGTGGGTCCTTGTCCCGCTTTAGGATCAAAGAAATTGTCGCTTCCGACATTGTCGGGGGCAGGGTCCCACCTCTCTTGCCTCATTAAAGGTCCTCACCAGTAGCGGGGCCAACAGGTCTACGTAATTTCTGTAGAACTCCACCGGGAACCCGTCCGGCCCCGGGGCCTTCCCCGCCTGCATACTCCCCAAATCCTTGCTCAGCTCCTCCAACCCAATTGGTGCCCCCAAACCAGCCACCTCTTGCTCCTCCACTCTCGGGAATCTCAGTTGGTCTAGGAATCGTCTCATCCCCTCTTCCCCCGCTGGGGGCTGGGATCTGTACAGCTCTTCATAGAAGGCCTTGAATACCTCGTTTATTTTCGTCGCACTCCGAACCGTGGCTCCCCTTCCATCTTTGATTCCCCCTATTTCCCTCGCTGCCGTCCTCTTACGGAGCTGGTGTGCCAGCATCCAACTAGCCTTTTCCCCATACTCATAGGTCGCCCCCTGCGCCTTCCTCCACTGTGCCTCCGCCTTTCCTGTGGTCAAAAGGTCAAACTCCGTCTGGAGCCGTCGTCTTTCCCCACGTAATCTTTCCTCCGGGGCCTCTGCGTATCTCCTGTCCACTCTCAAAATCTCCCCCACTAACCTCTCCCTTTCCATGCCCTCTGTCCTCTCCCTGTGAGCCCTGATGGAGATTAGCTCTCCCCTGATCACCGCCTTCAACGCCTCCCATACCACCCCCACTCGCACCTCCCCGTTGTCGTTGGCCTCCAAGTACCGTTCGATACACCCCCTCACCTTCCCACACACCACCTCATCTGCCAGCAGTCCCACATCCAGCTGCCACAACGGGCGTTGGTCCCTCTCCTCTCCCAGCCCCATTTCCACCCAGTGCGGGGCGTGGTCCGAAACGGCTATGGCCGAATACTCCGTCCCCTCCACCCTCGGGATGAGCGCCCTGCCCAGACAAAAAAATCTATCCGGGAGTAGGCTTTGTGCACGTGGGAGAAGAAAGAAAATTCCCTGGCCTGCGGTCTTGCAAACCTCCATGGGTCCACTCCCCCCATCTGATCCATAAACCCCCTAAGTACCTTGGCCGCCGCCGGCCTCTTTCCAGTCCTTGATCTGGAGATGTCCAGTGCTGGGTCCAGCACTGTATTGAAGTCCCCTCCCATTATCAGGCCTCCTACCTCCAGGTCCGGAATGCGCCCCAACATGCGCTTCATGAATCCAGCATCATCCCAGTTCGGGGTGTATACATTTACCAACACCACCCACGTCCCTTGCAACCTACCGCTCACCATCACATAACTCCCTCCCTTATCCACTACGATAGTCTTGGCCTCAAATGACACATGCTTTCCCACCAATATTGCCACCCCTCTATTCTTCGCGTCCAGTCCCGAGTGAAATACCTGTCCTACCCATCCCCTTCTTAACCTGACCAGGTCCGCCACCTTCAGGTGTGTCTCTTGGAGCATAGCCACGTCTGCCTTCAGTCCCTTCAAGTGCGCGAACACTCGAGCCCTCTTCACCGGCCCATTCAGGCCCCTCACGTTCCATGTTATCAGCTGGATTGGAGGGGCTCTCACCCCGCCGCCCCCCCCCCCCCTCCCCGACTAGCCATCTCCTTTTCTGGGCCAGTCCCGTGTCCGCGTCTCCCTCACCCTCCAGTCCCCCAGCCAGTGCAGCAGCAACCCTTTCCCCCCCCTCCCCCCCCTCCCCTGCTAGACCCCTGTCTAGCTTTTTTGCTCCCCCCATATCACTCCCGTAAGTCAGCTGACACCTGCTTCCCCCGGCTTCCTTCGCCGTCCCTTTGACCCCCCCCCCCCCCCCCCCCCCCCCCCCCTGTGTGGGAGTCTCCCGATCAATGTGCGTTCCTTCGTTCCCCTTCCCGCCTTTCTTCCCGCGCGTGGGAAAAAACCCGCGCTTTCCAAAGCCTGCCCCGCCCCCTCTGGCGCAGCTCCTTGTCTCTCTCCCCCAGCCCATGTAACATTTCCTGTGCGTGATTGACCTCCTATACACAACAACCATCACACATCAACACTCAAACATCCCCCCCACCCTCACAAACCCTCAGTTAGAGTCCAACTTTTCGGTTTGTATAAATGTCCACGCCTCTTTAGGCATTTCAAAGTAGTAGTGTTGGCCCTTGTATATGACCCACAGTCGCGCTGGCTGCAGCATTCCAAATTTCACTCCTTTACGGTACAACGCCGCTTTGGCCCGGTTGAAACCCGCTCTCCGCTTAGCAACCTCCATGCTCCAGTCCGGGTATATTCGGATCTCTGCATTGTCCCACTTGCTGCTCCGCTCCTTCTTGGCCCATTTCAGGACCCACTCTCTGTCCGTAAACCGGTGAAATTTCACCACCATCGCCCTTGGCGGCTCATTTGCCTCGGGCTTCCTCGCCAGCACCCGGTGTGCCCCGTCCAGCTCCAGCGACCTCGAAGGGGCCTCCGCGCCCATCATCGCCCCGATCATCGTGCCCACGTATGCCACGGCATCGGCCCCCTCCACTCCCTCAGTGAGACCCAGGATCCACAGATTCTTTCTCCTCGACCTGTTCTCCAGGTCTTCGAGTCTTCCCGCCCACCTCTTGTGTAGCGCCTCGTGCTGCTCCACTCTCACCGCCAGGCCCAAGAGCTCATCCTCATTCTCACTCACTCTTTTCTGTACCTCCTGGATCTTCACCTCGTGGGCCTTCTGGGTTATCCCTAGTCCTTCAATTACTGCCAGCATAGGCACCAGCATCTCCTCGAAGCAGCGCTTGATGAATTCCTGCAGCTCTGGCCCGCACTCCGCTTTGTCTCCGCCCGCCGCCATTTTGATTTTTTTCCCTCGCTTCTCCCACTGCTCCAATGCCGCTTTTTTGGCCGTTGCACTTCTGGTCCGGTCCATAAAAGTTGGAGGGGGACCTCTCTCTTCACTTCTCCACGGGTTGTCGTCAAAAGAATTCCGTTGGGGCTCCTCCAATGAGCCCGAAAGTCCGTAGTAGCGGGAGCTGCCGAATCGTGCGGCTTAGCTCCGCATAGCCACAACCGGAAGTCTCTCCCACGTTCATAAGGCCTACTCCCGGATAGATTTTTTTTGTTCTGGGCAGGGCATTGATCCCGAAAGTGGAGGGAACGGAGTATTTGGCCATAGCCATTTCAGACCATGCCCCGCACTGGGTGGAGCTGGAGTTGGGGGACGAGAGGGACCAACGCCCGTTGTGGCGGTTGGATGTGGGACTGCTGGCAGACGAGGAAGTGTGCGGGAGGGTGCGGGGGTGTATTGAAAGGTATCTGGAGGCTAACGACAACGGGGAGGTGCAGGTGGGAGTAGTATGGGAGGCGCTGAAGGCGGCGGTCAGGGGAGAGTTAATCTCCATCAGGGCTCACAGGGTGAAGAGAGAGGGCAGGGAAAGGGAGAGGTTAGTGGGGGAGATTTTAAGGGTGGACAGGAGTTATGCAGAGGCTCCAGATGAGGGACTGCTCAGGGAGAGACAAAGTCTCCAGACGGAGTTCGACCTGTTGACTACAGGGAAGGCAGAGGCACAGTGGAGGAAGGCACAGGGGGCGATATATGAATATGGGGCGAAGGCGAGCCGGATGCTGACACACCAGCTCCGTAAGAGGATGGCAGCGAGGGAAATAGGTAGAGTCCAAGATGGCAGGGGAACTACGGTGCGGAGGGCAGGGAAGGTGAATGAGGCTTTTAAGGCCTTTTATGAGGAACTGTATAGGTCCCAGCCCCCAGGGGGAAAAGAGGGGATGCGGCGATTCTTGGATCAGTTGAGGTTCCCAAGGGTGGAGGTACAGGAGGTGGCTGGTTTGGGGGCACCGATTGGGGTGGAGGAGCTGGTTAAAGGACTGGAGAGCATGCAGGCAGGGAAGGCCCCGGGGCCGGATGGGTTCCCGGTGGAGTTCTACAGGAAATATGTAGACCTGTTAGCCCCGTTGCTGGTAAGGACCTTCAATGAATCAAGGGAGGGGGGAACCCTGCCCCCGACAATGTCGGAGGCGACGATCTCTTTGATCTTGAAGCGGGATAAGGACCCACTGCAATGTGGGTCGTATAGACCGATCTCGCTCCTTAATGTAGACGCTAAGTTGCTGGCAAAAATATTGGCCATGAGGATTGAGGTCTGTGTCCTGGGGGTGATTCATGAGGACCAGACGGGATTCGTAAAGGGTAGGCAGTTAAATACTAATGTGTGAAGGCTCCTGAATGTGATAATGATGCCATCGGTGGAGGGAGAAGCGGAGATAGTGACAACCATGGACGCGGAGAAGGCCTTTGACCGGGTAGAGTGGGAGTATCTCTGGGAAGTGTTGAGGAGGTTTGGGTTCGGGGGAGGGTTTATTAGTTGGGTTAAGCTCCTGTATAAAGCCCCGGTGGCGAGTGTGGTCATGAACCGGCGGAGGTTGGAGTATTTCCGGCTGTATCGAGGGACGAGGCAGGGGTGCCCCCTGTCCCCGCTGCTGTTCGCATTAGCAATTGAACCTTTGGCCATGGCGTTAAGGGAGTCGGGGAAATGGAAGGCGGTGGTTCAAGGGGGAGAGGAACATCGGGTGTCGCTGTACGCAGACGACCTGTTGCGGTATGTGACGGATCCAGTGGAGGGGATGGTTGAGGTTATGCAGATCCTACGGGAGTTTGGAGATTTTTCGGGCTATAAGCTCAATGTGGGAAAGAGTGAGCTCTTTGTGATCCATCCGGGGGGCCAGGGAAGAGGGATAGACGACCTACCGTTGAGGAGGGCGGAAAGGAGCTTTCGATACTTGGGGATTCAGGTAGCTAGGAGCTGGGGGGCACTGCACAAACTTAATTTGTCGCGGTTGGTGGAACAGATGGAGGAGGATTTTAAAAGGTGGGACATGTTGCCACTCTCGCTGACGGGTAGGGTACAGTCGGTTAAAATGGTGGTCCTCGCGAGATTTCTTTTTGTATTCCAATGCCTCCCAATTGTGATCACTAAGGCCTTTTTTAAGAGGGTAAGCAGGAGCATTACGGGATTTGTGTGGGCAAGCAAGACCCCGAGGGTAAGGAGGGGGTTCTTGGAGCGTAGCAGAGACAGAGGAGGGTTGGCGTTGCTGAATTTGGAGGGTTACTATTGGGCAGCCAACGTGGCAATGATCCGTAAGTGGGTGATGGAGGGAGAGGGGGCGGCGTGGAAGAGGTTGGAGATGGCGTCCTGCAAAGGAACAAGCCTGGGGGCGCTGGTGACGGCACCGCTGCCGCTCTCGCCGACAAGGTATACCACGAGCCCGGTGGTGGCGGCAACGCTAAGGATCTGGGGGCAGTGGAGACGGCATAGGGACGCAACGGGAGCCTTGGTGTGGTCACCGATTAAAGACAACCATCGGTTTGTCCCAGGAAGGATGGACGGGGGATTTCAGAGCTGGCATCGGGTAGGGATTAGACGAATGGGGGACCTGTTCATTGACGGGACGTTTGCGAGCTTAGGGGCGCTGGAGGAGAAGTATGGGCTACCCCCGGGAAACGCCTTCAGGTACATGCAAGTGAGGGCGTTTGTGAGGCGGCAGGTGAGGGAATTTCCGCTACTCCCGGCACAGGGGATTCAAGATAGGGTGATTTTGGGCGTATGGGTCGGGTAGGGCAAGGTGTCGGCGATATACCAGGAGATGAAAGAGGGGGAGGCTTTGGTAGAGGAGCTGAAGGGTAAATGGGAGGAGGAGTTGGGGGAGGAGATTGAGGAGGGGCTATGGGCTGATGCCCTAAGTAGGGTTAATTCCTCTTCCTTGTGTGCCAGGCTTAGCCTGATACAATTTAAGGTGGTTCATAGAGCGCACGGGGGCAAGGCTGAGCAGGTTCTTTGGGGTGGAGGACAGATGTGGGAGGTGCTCAGGAAGTCCGGCGAACCATGTCCATATGTTTTGGTCATGCCCGGCACTGGAGGGGTTCTGGAGGGGAGTGGCGGGAACAGTATCTAAGGTGGTGAAAGTCCGGCTCAAGCCAAGGTGGGGGCTAGCACTATTTGGAGTAGTGGATGAGCCGGGAGTGCAGGAGGCGAAAGAGGCCGGTATTCTGGCCTTTGCATCCCTAGTAGCCCGGCGGAGGATCTTGCTAATGTGGAAGGAGGCGATGCCCCCCAGCGTGGAGGCCTGGATAAATGATATGGCTGGGTTTATCAAGTTGGAAAGGATAAAGTTTGCCTTGAGAGGGTCTGCGCAGGGGTTCTACAGGCGGTGGCAACCGTTAGAGGAAGGTCCCCGGAAGGCGGGGGGGGGGGGGGGGGGGGAGAGAAGAGGTTGGGGGGGGGGGGGGGGGGGGGGGGGGAGGTGGTGGGGGGGGGGGGGGGGAGATTTTTTTTTCTGGGGGGCATTTGAACAAGAAAACACATGGTAGGATCCGGAAACTGACATGTACGGGAAGAATCCACTGTACAAAGTTTTGTATCTTACTGACTTGCCATGTTCATGTTTTGCCACGCAAGTTCTTTTTTCTTTGTTTTGTTATGGGGGGGGGGGGGGGGTTTGTTTGTAAGGTAGAAAATATTGTTATTGAAATATTCTTAATAAAAACATATTTTAAAAAAACAACATATCTACCCCCGGGTCCGCTTCTATATTCCCCACCTCGAATGCCACCCCTTATTAACCAAGATCGCCACTCCCCTTGTTTCAAAGTCTAACCCCGAATGGAACACTTGTCCAACCCATCCCTTCCTTCGCCTAATCTGGTCCCCCACCTTCAGATGTGTCTCCTGCAACAGAGCCACTTCCACCTTCTGTTGCCTCAAGTGCACGAACACACGGGCCTTTTTTACTGGCCCATTCAGTCCCCGAACATTCCACGTTATCAGCCTGGTTGGGGGTCATCCCGTCCCCTCCCTTGCCGATCAACCATAACCTCTCCTAGGCCAGTCTGCGGCCCATGTCCCACACCTCCCCTGGCCTGCCCTTGGGCAAGTACTGTCACTAACCCTCCTCCTCCTCCACTTCAAAAGTCCCCTCCCCATCAGCAGTATAATCACCCCCGTGCCCAACCCCCCCACTCCCATTCCCCCTCCCATAACCCCTCCCCCCACATCGATCTTCAGCTCACCCCCCACTTTGCTTCAGTGAACTAGTCCACCCAGCTAGCCTGGCAGCCCCCGCCCATGGTGCCTCGCATCCTATCCCCCACGGATTCCACTACCCCCGCGCTTAGTGCAAACAGTCAAAACAAAGGCAAGAAGTAAAAACAAACAAACAATCCCTCCCAAGGTCCGAACACAGAGACCCACCCCTCATCCCTTAACAAAGCACTGCAAACTGACCAAACCCCAACCAGAACCGAAGAACGGGAAAAAACGAAAGAGATCCAAACAACATAAACCCAAAGTTTTTCACAACATGGTTCAGTTCTCCTCAATCAAAGTTCAAGGTCCTCCTTCGCCTGCCAGTCCATTCTCCTTCATAAAGTCCGCTGCCTCATCCGCCGAGCCAAAGTACAACTCCCGGCTCCCATAGGTCACCCATAGGCGAGCCGGGTACAGTAGTCTGAACTGTACGCCCTTCTTGTACAGGGCCGACTTGACCCTATTAAAACTCGCCCGCCTCTTCACGAGCTCTGCTCCCAGGTCTTGGTACACCCGAATCTTCCCAAGTGCATTGCCTCGTATGCCTGGCCCACCTCATGATGCATTCTTTGTCCAGGAACCGATGCAATTGCACCACCATCGCCCTTGGCACTCACGCCCCTGGGGCTTACATATCAGTGCCCTGTGGGCCCGATCCACCTCCAACGGCCGGTCAAATGCACCTTCCCCAAGCAGCTGCTCCAGCATCTTCCCACCATATGCACCCGCATCCGATCCTTCGATTCCCTCTGGTAGACCCACGATCTGGATGTTCTGCCTCCGAGAACGGTTCTCCAGGTCCTGCACTTTCTCCAGCAGTCGCTTCTGCTGGTCACGCATCAGCCCAATCTCTGCTGCCATCGAGATGGACTGTTCCTCATGCGCCCCGCCAGCTCCTCCAACCTCTGGATCGCCTGTCCCAGGGCCACCACTGCCTTGATTGAATTCACTGCCCGGGCCAGGTCCTCCTCACTTTCCTTCCGCCGTTGGGTGAACTTCTCATTTAGGAAGCTCACCAACTGGTCCATCGACCACTGAGCTGGCAGGGCCAGACCCTGCCCGTCCGCCATCTCCGTGTGCGTTGTCCACACCACACTCGCCTCAACCAACTGTTTTGCTTTTTCCCGGGCACTTCTGGACCGCAGCTCCCGCTTGTTTATCAGTACCGCTACCCCCCTCATCTTCATGTCCAACCTCGAGTGAAAGACCTGCCCTACCCACCCTTTCCTTAACCATATCTGATCCCCCATCTTCAGATACGTTTCTTGTAAAGAAAAGCCACGTCCACCTTTCAGTGCATGAACACACGCGACCATTTGACTGGCCCATTCGGCCCTCTCACATTATATGTGGTCAACCTGGTTGGAGGGCACCCCGCCCCCCTCCCCTGCCAATCAAGCATATCCTTTCTTGGGCCAGCCCCCGTCCAGTGTCACGCAACCCTCCAGGATCACCCTCAGATGCCCACCGTCATCATTCCTTTTCTTCCTGCACCACAGCAGCCCCCCCCCTTCCCCTCTTCTTTAAACAAAACAACAACCCTGTCCCCCTCTTCTACGCTAACCACCTGGCCACCCCCAACTGTACTCCCACTAGCTAGCTCGCCCAGCTAGACCGGCAGCCCCCACCTAAGACTACTAATCCTCCAACCCCCCACTGATTCCCCTACCCTCTGCTAGCATACCTCCATGGAACAAACAGCAAAGAAACAAGAAAAAAGGTGCACTCATCCTTGACGCTTCCCAAGCATCCCGCCATCTAACCCAACATAACTTCTCAAAGGAGAAGGATTCTCCAACAATCATCAAACGAAAAGACAGAAAAAACAAACATCTCCTCACACCTCCTTCAAAGTTTAGTTTCCTTCCTCTCCTGCCAGTCTATTGTCTCTTAAAAATTCCATCGCCTCCTCTGGTGTTCCAAAATATTGTTCTCGGCTGTTAAATGTCACCCAGAGGCAGGTCGGGTACAACATCCTGAACTTCACCCCCTTTTTAAAGAGGGTAGCCTTCATCCGATTGAACCCGGCTCTCCTCTTCGCCAGGTCTTGGTACACCTGAAGCTCGTCTCCTTCCCAGGAACATCTCCTCGTTTGCTTCGCCCATCGCAATATCTCCAGGCAACGGTCAAAGGACCCCTCCCCCATCAGCTTCTCCAACATCTTGGCAACATATGTGCCAGCGTCCACCCCCTGGATGCCTTCAGGCATCCCCACGATTCGTAAATTCTGTCTCCGGGAGCGATTCTCCAGGTCCTCCACCTTCTCCGTTAACTGTTTCTGAGTCTCCCGCATCCCACCTATTTCGGCCGCCAACGAGGTAAGCTGCTCCTCATGCTCCCCCACCGTCTCCTCCGCCTTCCAAATAGCCTGGTCCTGAGACTCCAGCCTCTGTTCCACACGGTCAATTCCCGCTTATAATGGTTTCACTGCCTTGGCTAGGTCCTCCTGGGCCTCCCTCCTCTGCCGGCCGAAGAAATCCACCAGTTGCTCCATCAACCACTGGGTGGGCAGGCCCTGCCCTTTACCCTCCACCAACTTGACCTGTGGTGACAGAGATTCTCTTGCTCCAACTGCTCCCTTCTTTTCACCCCACCAGCCACATAGTGGAGTTTAACTTTCTCCAATCACCGCTGCAACTTTTTTCAGCAAAAACGTCCACCCTACAAGTGGGGAAAAGGTCCGAAAAAAACGCCTCGAGCGGAAGCTGCCAAATGTGTGACCACTCACACCATGGCTGCCACTGGAAGTCCCAGAGGTGAATTTACAATGAATCACAGTGCCTAGGCAATCAATGGGGCTGATCCCACGCTGGCCGGTGTCTGTGAGCACCAATCAGAGCCTGATAACTCTGCATTTGCTGATAGGCTCAACTAATACAAATGAGCAACATCAGATTCTGATTAATTGAGTCCCCTTAGAGCAGGAAAACAGACTGGTTCGAACGCTGAGGCACGCGAATGCAAGGAACGAGAGACGACTAGGCAAGGAGGGAGAGAGGTAGAAGCAGAAAATCCCATGTTTAGCTTTTACCAGTAGGTTTTCGATTCAGGGTTGAGGGCAGGCCAGCCTGCAACACCAAAGCGAGGCGGGAGGTGTCAGGCAAAAGCCATGAGCTAAGGTGAGCCAGCTGGTCATGAGCCGTCGAGCAGCGAGGGGTGACCCAACCCAGCCAAGGCCGAGGAGGACAGACCAGCCAACAACAGCAAAGCGCCAAATCAAGCCTTACCAGCATGAGGAGATAATGAGTGAGGCAGGAGGCTGCCTTGAAGACCCCAGGTGAGAATGGTTTGTGAGAATAAGGAAGTGGGGGGAAAACTGTGAAGGGCTGGGGGCTGGTGTTGGGGGGTGGGGGAGAGACTATGAGGGTGTGGGGGCACTGGAGGGAGTAAAGTGTGTGAGGGGAGGTTAGCCAGGGTTGCAGACATACACTGAAGCAGTGTTCATATTGTGCATGTTTGTGGCTTGAGCCTTTGCGTTCTGTGGGGTAACGGTGGATGGGGTCGGAAGGGGCATGGCGTCATGAAGGGGACCCAGGAATATGGGTGAGTGCGGGGCCCGACAAGTGTAAATCCGTCTCTGCAAACGTAATGGCCATCACAGAAAGTGCAATGGTATTCAAGTTTTCTACATAGATCATATTACACTCTGAGGTGCTCCAATAAAATAAATTTATAGTAATAATAATCTTTATTGTCACAAGTAGGCTTACATTAACACTGCAATGAAGTTACTGTGAAAAGCTCCTAGTCGCAACATTCCGACGCCTGTTTGGGTACACAGGGGGAAAATTCAGAATGTCCAAATTACCTAACAGCATGTCTTTTGGGACTTGTGGGAGGAAACCGGAGCACCCGGAGGAAACCCACGCACACATGGGGAGAATGTGCAGACTCCGCACAGACAGTGACCCAAGAGAGAATCAAACATGGGACCCTGGCACGTGAAGCAACAATGCTCACCACTGTGCTACCGTGCTGCGAGCACCCAATTTTGTTTTCCAATGAAGGGGCAATTTAGTGTGGCCAATCCACCTAACCTGCACATCTTTGGGTTGCGGGGGTGAAACCCATGCAGACACGGGGAGAATGTGCAAACTCCACACAGCCAGTGACCCAGGGCCAGGATCGAACCCGGGTCCTCAGCAACATAAGCAGCAGTGCTAACCAATGCGCCACCGTGCCGCCCAGCTTCAATGCAATTGTGATATGTAAGATTCACTGTATACATTCAAATTTTGGGTTTTGTTCTTTATTCTCCCACCATATTTTCCCTGTACCCAACCTTACAAAGCCTTACGACATCTCTATCACATTGCCCCTCAACCTTTTATTCTCAAGGAAATACAAGCACGCCAGATTTATGCAACCTGCCCTCACAATTTAACCTTCTAAACCATTGCATCATTATCCCTTGAGTAACATCACTAAAACATAGAATGTGGTCACTGTTGTTTGTTGGGATTCTGCTGTGTACAATTTGGCTGCCTACACAGTAACAGTGATTACACTTTAAGAGTACTTTTGTGGTTGTGAAACACCAGGAGGCATACCAGGGATCAGACGCTACCTGAATCCAAATGTGTCTTTCAGCATTATCTTCTTTACATTTGGTGGGTCATAGAATCCCTACAAGTGCAGAAGGAGGCCATTTGGCCCAACAGGTCTGCACCGACCCTCTGAAAGAGCACCCTACGTGAGCCCACTATCTGCCCTAACCCTGTAACCCCGCCTAACCTTTGGACTCTTAACGGGCAATTGATCATGGCCAATCCACCTAACCTGCACATCTTTGAACTGTGGGAGGAAACCGGAGCACCCGGAGGAAACCCAAGCAGACACGGGAGAATATGCAAACCTGAGATTGGAATTGAACCCAGGTCCCTGGCGCTGTGAGGCAGCACTACTGTGCCACCATGCTGCCCTCAATCTGAGCTTTCATAAAGTCAGCGTATCAAACTTTTTTTTCCTATATATATCAGTTTCATGTTTGGCTCTGGCTGGAATGTATGTGGATGTAGGTACCAGTGTGTGTGAGGGCCAAAAGGCAGCACTTGCTAACATAAAGCAACACTTCTGATGCCAGTTTAGCACACTGGGCTAAATCGCTGGCTTTGAAAGCAGACCAAGGCAGGCCAGCAGCACGGTTCAAGTCCCGTACCAGCCTCCCCGAACAGGCGCCGGAATGTGGCGACGAGGGGCTTTTCACAGTAACTTCATTGAAGCCTACTTGTGACAATAAGCGATTTTCATTTCATTTCATACTTAACTGCACAATGCAGCCGCAGTAGTCCGAAAAACAAAAACGATTTATTTTCACGTCTACCCATAAATGATTTTTTTAACAAACTGCAATGTATTCGCTAGCTCATGGGTGCCGAACATAACGTTGCACTGTAGAAACGCGCAGTTAGGTTATTGGGGAACATTCAGCGTTGTGTCGGAATGAAACAGGAATGCATGTGTGTGTATCGTGTGTGTGGGAGGGTTTCTCGTCGAAAATGAAGCTTGATTTTCCCGAAACTACATATTCAATGTGATATGCCATCAATAAACACACGACGAGTGATGAACGTAACTGAGGCTTTAATACACTAAACAGCAAGCCTCCTGCCTCTGTACCCGAACTGGGTCGGAGGCGGAGACTTGCCACCTTTATACATAAACCCGAGGGGAGGAGCAACAGGCGGAGCCAGCCTGGACAAGCCCAGGCATCTACAACACAATGCCATACAATGCAATACCGTGGTTTACCACAGTCACCCTCTGTTTAAAAAAAGAGTCCGGCGGGGGTGAAGTGGTCTTAAAGGTCAAGTCTGTCGGGGGCCTTGACCTTCCACCGTGATCGCCTCAGTCCCGGCTGTGGTGTGGACACCGGTGTCGAGACCTGCGCGTCCGGGAGTGTGTTGTCCTCTTCTTCACCCAGTTGTTGAGTCGGTGAAGGGGAGGGGGCGGTATATGGGCGGAGGTGGTGGTGATGGTTGCGGTGGGCCTGCGGGTGCTAGTTCGTGATGTAGGTGGGCAAGGGTGAGGGAAGACGGTGTAGGGTCAGGGGTGGTGGTGATGGTCGCTGAGGAACCTGCAGGTGCCAAATCCCGAAGGGAGACTGTGTCCTGCCGCCCGTCCTGGTGTGCCACGTAGGCATATTGTGGATTTGCATGGAGGAGCAGGACTTTCTGGACGAGGGGGTCGGTTTTATGGCTCCTCGCCTGCTTCCGGAGAAGGACGGGCCCTGGGACTGCCAGTCAGGACGGGAGAGAGACCCCGGAGGTGGATTTCATGAGGAGTCTCGTTGGTGGCTGTACCCAGGAGCGACCGGATGGAGTGGAGCGCGTCGGAGAGGACCTCCTGCCAGTGGGAGACTTCTAGACCGTAGGGCCAAAATGTCGGCCTTCCAGACCATTGCGTTCTCCCTCTCCACCTGTCCGTTTCCCCGGGGGTTATAGCTGGTCATCCTGCTGGAGGCGATGCCCTTGCTGAGCAGGAACTGACGCAACCCGTCGCTCATAAAGGAGGAACCCCGATCACTGTGGATGTAGGCGGGGAACCCGAACAGGGTGAAAAGACTGTGGAGGGCCTTGATGATGGTGGCAGAGGTCATGTCAGGGCACGGGATGGCGAAGGGGAATCTTGAGTATTCGTCAACAATGTTGAGGAAGTACACGTTACGGTCAGTGGAGGGGAGGGGCCCTTTGAAGTCGATGCTGAGGCGCTCAAAGGGGCGAGAGGCCTTTACCAGGTGTGCCCTGTCTGGCCGATAGAAGTGCGGTTTGCACTCCGCGCAGACCTGGCAGTCCCTGGTCACGGTCCTGACCTCCTCGATGGAGTAAGGCAGGTTGCGAGCCTTGATGAAGTGAAAGAAACGTGTGACCCCCGGGTGACAGAGGTCATTGTGGAGGGCCTGGAGTCGGTCTACCTGTGCGCTGGCACATGTACTGCGGGATAGGGCATCTGGGGGCACATTGAGCTTCCCGGGTCGCTACAAGATATCATAGCTGTAGGTGGAGAGCTCGATCCTCCACCTCAGAATCTTGTCATTCTTAATCTTGCCCCGTTGTGTGTTATTGAACATGAAGGCAACCGACCGTTGGTCAGTGAGGAGAGTGAATCGCCTCCTGGCCAGGTAATGCCTCCAATGTCGCACAGCTTCTACGATGGCTTGGGCTTCCTTTTCGACGGAGGAGTGTCGAATTTCGGAGGCATGGAGGGTACGGGAGAAGAAAGCAACGGGCCTGCTCACCTGGTTGAGTGTAGTGGCCAGAGCAAAGTCCGACGCACCGCTCTCCACCTGGAATGGGATGGATTCGTTCACAGCGTGCATCGCGGCTTTGGCAATATCTGCCTTGATGCGATTGAAGGCCAGTTGTGCCTCAGCCGTCAGGGGAAAAATTGTGGATTTGATCAGTGGACGGGCCTTGTCCGCATAGTTGGGAACCCACTGGGCGTAGGACGAGAAGAACCCCAGGCACCTCTTCAGGGCCTTGGGGCAGTGGGGGAGGGAGAGTTCCAGGAGGGGGGCGCATGCGGTCGGGGTGGGGCCCTAGGACTCCGTGTTCCATGACGTAGCCGAGGATGGCTAGGTGGGTTGTGCGGAAGACGCATTTTTCTCTACTATAGGTGAGGTTCATGAGTTTAGCGGTGTGGAGGAAGTGCCGGAGGTTCTTGTCATGGTCCTGCTGGTCATGGTCGAGATGGTGACATTGTCTAAGTACGGGAACGTGGCCCGCAGCCCGTACTGATCAACCATTCGGTCCATTTCTCTTTGGAAGACCGAGACCCCGTTGGTGATGCCGAAGGGGACCCTGAGGAAGTGGTACAGGCGGCCATCTGCCTCGAAGGCTGTGTATGGCGGTCCTCCGGGCAGATAGGGAGCTGGTGATACGCGGATTTCAAGTCAACTGTGGAGAAGACTCAATACTGCACAATCTGATTGACCATGTCAGATATGCGGGGAAAGAGGTACGCATCGAGCTGCGTGTACCGGTTGATGGTCTGGCTGTAATCGATGACCATCCGGTGCTTCTCCCCAGTCTTGACGACCACCACTTGGGCTCTCCAGGGGCTGTTACTAGTCTCAATGATCCCCTCTCGCAGGAGTCGCTGGACCTCCGACCCGATAAAGGCCCTGTCCCGGGCACTGTAGTGTCTGCTTCTGGTAGCGACGGGCTTATAGTCCGGGATGAGATTTGCGAAGAGGGAGGGTGGGGCGACCTTAAGGGTCGCGAGGCTACAGACGGTGAGGGGGAGCAGGGGTCCGCCAAACTTTAAAGTAAGGCTCTGGAGATGGCACTGGAAGTCGAGCCCCAGTAATAGGGCAGCTCACAGATGGGGAAGGACGCAGAGTTTGAAGTTAGCGTACTCTACGCCTTGCACAGTAAGGGTTGAAACGCAGTACCCCCGGATTTCTACTGCGTGGGATCCGGAAGCCAGGGAGATTTTCTGGGTCACGGGTAGGATTGGGAGGGAGCAGCGCCTTACCGTATCTGGGTGTATGAAGCTGTCTGTGTTCCCGGAGTCGAAAAGGCAGGCCGTCTCGTGCCCGTTGATCCGGACGGTCATTCTAGACTTCGCGAGGTGGTGCGGCCGGGACTGGTCGAGCGTGATGGAGGTGAGCTTCGGAAGGCGGTCGGTAGGCCGGTCAGAGGTAGCGGCGACAAGCATACGGTCGGGTGAGCTGGGCTCCCGGGAGGCTGCGGAGTGGTCCCAAGATGGCGGCCCCCATGAGTTGCGTGTGGCATCGGCGATGGCGTCCAAGATGGTGGCCCCCATGGGTCGCACATGGCGGCCGAAATTGAAGATGGCGGCACCAACGGGTCACACATGGCGGGTGGCGCGGCAGCTGAAGGCAGCCCCGACAGGCTGCAGGCAGCGCTGCTGGGCCTAGACGTTTTAAGGGGAGATCGGGCCTGGCAGGCTTTTGCAAAGCGGCCCTTTCTCCCAGACCCGTTGCAAGTTGCGTTCCGTGCTGGGCAGCGTTTTCTGGGATGATTAATCTGGCCGCAAAAGTAGCACCTCAGGCCTCTGGCGTTGGCGGGCTGCTGCACGGCACAGGCTTGCGTCGCACCCGGGTCGGTTGATGGCTGCACCCACGAGGCCCACGAGGGTGCCGCGCAGTCGGAGATGTAGGACGCCATGTTCTGGGAGGCCACCTCCAGCGAGTTGGAGAATTGCACTGTCTCTGGGAGGCCGAGTGTCCCACCTTCTAGTAATCGCTGGCGGATATAGTTTGAGTTCATGCCTGCGACATAAGCGTCCCTGATCAGCAGCTCCGCGTGCTGGGTAGCCGATATCGCCCGGCAATCACAGTTCTGGCAGAGTATACGCAAGGCACGCAGGAATTCTGCAAGTGATTTCCCCAGGGCATTGCCATCTCGTGGCGAGAAGGTGCCTAGCATACACCTCGTTAACGGATTTCACGTATTATCCCTTCAGCAGCGTTATTGCCTCCGCGTACGGGGGGGGGCGCCCCTGATGAGGAGAAAGAATCTTGGGTTCACGCGTGCGTGGAGGATCTGCTTCTTCTGGATGTCTGTGAAGTCTTCGGTGAAGGATGCGAGGTACGCTTCGAAGCAGCTTAGCCAGTGCTCAAACGTTTCTGTGGCGTTGGCTGCCTGTGGGTCCAGCTCCAAGCGATCGGGCTTGAGTGATGAGTTCATCTTTAGAAGTTCAGTGTATTAAATTGATATGCCATCAATAAACACACGACGAGTGATGAACGTAACTGAGGCTTCAATACACTAAACAGCAAGCCTCCTGCCTCTGGACCCGAACTGGGTCGGAGGCGGAGACTTGCCACCTTTATACATAAGCCCGAGGGGAGGAGCCACAGGCGGAGCCAGCCTGGACAAGCCCCGAAGCTCCAGTTGCAGATTAAGCAATTTGACCATGAAAAAGAATTAAAGCAACTTGAACATGAAAAAGAATTAAAGCGGCTTGTATATGCAATAAAAGAAAAAGAAAGAGATAGAGATAGAGAGGAAAACGTAAAGGAGAGAGAAGAATGAAACAATGAAAGAGATAGAGAGGAAAGGGAAAAAGAAAGAGAGTTTGAACTTCGGAAAATGGCTCTGAAACATGAAAATCAATTAAAATTGGCAGACGCAAAGGGACACGTACAGTTGGAGGAGATGGCTGAGTATAATGAGACAAAGCGTCATAGTCGAAGACATGGTGGGGATCTATTTAAATATGTCCAAGCATTGCCAAGGTTTGACGAGAAGGAGGTAGATGCCTTTTTCATTTCATTTGAGAAGGTAGCTAAACAAATGCAATGGCCACCGGACATGTGGGTATTACTGATTCAAACAAAGCTGGTAGGTAGGGCGAGTGAAGTGTTTGCATCACTACCAGAGGAGGTATCTGGAACATATGAGGAGGCGAAGAAATCCATCTTAAGTGCATTTGAGCTAGTGCCTGAAGCTTACAGACAAAGGTTCAGAAATTTAAGGAAAGAATTTGGTCAAACATACACGGAGTTTGAAAGGCTCAAACAGAGTAATTTTGATAGGTGTATAAGGGCTTTGAAAATAGACCAAACGTATGAAGCTCTCAGAGAAATTATACTTTTGGAGGAGTTTAAAAATTCAATTCCTGATGTCGTGAGAACTCGTGTGGAAGAAGAGGGTTAAAACTGTGAGATTAGCAGCAGAAATGGCAGATGATTATGAATTAGTTCATAAATCAAAGATTGGTTTCCGACATCAGTTTCAGCTGGTGAGGGATAGAAACTGGGGACATGAGAAATACTCAAGTGGTAAAGGTAAAGGTGATCTGGTGGGAGACAATAAATAGAGTGTACCTCAGATTAAAAAAGAAATCCAGGAGGGTGGAAAAGAGATGAAAAGTTTCAAATGTTTTCACTACAATAAACTAGGCCATGTAAAGTCACAGTGTTGGTGGTTGAAGAAATGCACTGGGAAGGCTGATGTGGTAAAACAGGATAAGACAGTGGGATTTGTTAGAGTGGGAAAGGAAAGCCCAAGGGAAGCGAAGGAGGTGCAAACGATTGTACAGCCTGTTCAAGAAGTAATTGTTAAGAAGGTGCCAGATGTCTTTAAAGAATTTACTTGTGTGGGTAAAGTTTACTCATGTGTATCAGGAGGAGCAGGTAAAGAAGTCACAATTTTAAGAGATACAGGGGCTAGTCAATCTTTAATGGTAAGAGATGAGAAATTATGTAGTTTGGGAAGAATGTTGCCAGAAAAGGTGGTGATATGTGGAATTCAGGGTGCGAGGAGTAGCGTTCCATTTTGGAAAGTCCAGTGAAGAATGGTGAAGTGGTAGTATGAGTAATAGATAAACTATCTTGTCCAGGAATACAGTTTATCTTGGGTAATGATATACCTGGATCGCAGATGGGAGTGATGCCTACTGTGGTTAAAAAGCCAGTGGAAAATCAGACAACTGAAGTGTTGAAGGACGAATATCCTGGGGTTTTTCCGGATTGTGTAGTAACAAGGTCGCAAAGTCACAGGTTAAGACAAGAGGAGAAATCAGAGTGAAGATGAAGTTGAAGTGCAATTATCAGAAATTATTTTTGATCAGATGGTTGAAAAAGAACAAGAACAGGTGGAAGATGAGGTGGATATTTTTAGTTCAGGAAAATTGGCAGAGTTACAAAGAACAAAGAACAAAGAACAAAGAAATGTACAGCACAGGAACAGGCCCTTCGGCCCTCCAAGCCTGTGCCGACCATACTGCCCGACTAAACTACAATCTTCTACACTTCCTGGGTCCGTATCCTTCTATTCCCATCCTATTCATATATTTGTCAAGATGCCCCTTAAATGTCCCTATCGTCCCTGCCTCCACTACCTCCTCCGGTAGTGAGTTCCAGGCACCCACTACCCTCTGCGTAAAAAACTTGCCTCGTACATCTACTCTAAACTTTGCCCCTCTCACCTTAAACCTATGCCCCCTAGTAATTGCCCCTCTACCCTGGGGAAAAGCCTCTGACTATCCACTCTGTCTATGCCCCTCATAATTTTGTATACCTCTATCAGGTCGCCCCTCAACCTCCTTCGTTCCAGTGAGAACAAACCGAGTTTATTCAATCGCTCCTCATAGCTTATGCCCTCCATACCAGGCAACATTCTGGTAAATCTCTTCTGCACCCTCTCTAAAGCCTCCACATCCTTCTGGTAGTGTGGCGACCAGAATTGAACACTATACTCCAAGTGTGGCCTAACTAAGGTTCTATACAGCTGCAACATGACTTGCCAATTCTTATACTCAATGCCCCGGCCAATGAAGGCAAGCATGCCGTATGCCTTCTTGACTACCTTCTCCACCTGTGTAGCCCCTTTCAGTGATCTGTGGACCTGTACTCCTAGATCTCTTTGACTTTCAATACTCCTGAGGGTTCTACCATTCACTGTATATTCCCTACCTGCATTAGCCCTTCCAAAATGCATTACCTCACATTTGTCCAGGTTAAACTCCATCTGCCATCTCTCCGCCCAAGTCTCCAGACAATCTAAATCCTGCTGTATCCTCAGACAGTCCTCATCGCTATCCGCAATTCCACCAACCTTTGTGTCGTCTGCAAACTTACTAATCAGACCAGTTACATTTTCCTCCAAATCATTTATATATACTACAAAGAGCAAAGGTCCCAGCACTGATCCCTGTGGAACACCACTGGTCACAGCCCTCCAATTAGAAAAGCATCCCTCCATTGCTACCCTCTGCCTTCTATGGCCTAGCCAGTTCTGTATCCACCTTGCCAGTTCACCCCTGATCCCGTGTGACTTCACCTTTTGTACTAGTCTACCATGAGGGACCTTGTCAAAGGCCTTACTGAAGTCCATATAGACAACATCTACTGCCCTACCTGCATCAATCATCTTAGTGACCTCCTCGAAAAACTCTATCAAGTTAGTGAGACACGACCTCCCCTTCACAAAACCGTGCTGCCTCTCACTAATACGTCCATTTGCTTCCAAATGGGAGTAGATCCTGTCTCGAAGAATTCTCTCCAGTAATTTCCCTACCACTGAAGTAAGGCTCACCGGCCTGTAGTTCCCGGGATTATCCCTGCCACCCTTCTTAAACAGAGGAACAACATTGGCTATTCTCCAGTCCTCCGGGACATCCCCTGAACAGAAAGATTATCATAGAATTTACAGAGCAGAAGGAGGCCATTCAGCCCATCGAGTCTGCACCGGCTCTTGGAAAGAGCACCCTACCCAAGGTCAACACCGCCACCCTATCCCCATAACCCAGTAACCCCACCCAACACTAAGGGCAATTTTGGACACTAAGGGCAATTTATCATGGCCAATCCACCTAACCCGCACATCTTTGGATGTGGGAGGAAACCGGAGCACCAGGAGGAAACCCACGCACACACAGGGAGGATGTGCAGACTCCGCACAGACAGTGACCCAAGCCAGAATCGAACCTGGGACCCTGGAGCTGTGAAGCAATTGTGCTATCCACAAGGCTACCGTGCTGCCCTCAAAGATGTAGAAATAAAACGGATATATCAGAAAGCATATACAGAAGAGGAATCCAAGAGTATACCAGAGTGTTAGTACCATAAAAGTGATGTCTTGATGAGAAAATGGAGACCTGTACATATGCAGGCGGATGAAAAGTGGGCAGAAGTTCATCAAGTAGTATTGCCGGTAGGGTATAGAAGGGAGGTGTTGCGAGTTGCACATGAGGAACCAATGGGAGGTCATTTGGGAATAAGGAAAACTCAAGCTAAAATCCAGAAACATTTTTGTTGGCCTGGACTACATAAAGATGTAATTAAATTTTGTCAATCTTGTCACACATGTCAAGTGATAGGGAAACCCCAAGCAGTGATAAAACCAGCGCCCTTAATACCCATTCCAACATTTGAGGAACCTTTTACGAGGGTCCTAATTGATTGTGTAGAATCGCTTCCTAAAACAAAAAGTGGGAATCAATATCTTTTGACTATAATGGATGTGTCTACTAGGTTTCCAGAGGCCATTCCAGTACGTAATATTACAGCTAAAAGGATTGTGGAGGAGTTACTTAAATTCTTTACTAGATATGGACTACCCACAGAAATTCAATCGGATCAAGGATCAAATTTTACTTCAAAGTTATTCAAAGCAGTTATGGATAGCTTAGGAATAAAACAATTTAAATCAACTGCGTACCATCACGAATCGCAGGGAGCGTTAGAAAGGTGGCATCAGACATTAAAGACAATGTTGAGGGCGTATTGTCAAGATTATCCAGAGGATTAGGATAAAGGAATCCCATTCGTATTGTTTGCAATTAGGGATGCACCTAATGAGTCTACCAAATTTAGTCCTTTTGAACTAATTTTTGGTCATGAGGTAAGAGGACCACTTAAATTGATTAAGGAAAAATTGGTGGGTGAGAAATCGGAAATTACACTATTGGATTACGTGTCAAATTTTAGGGAACGATTAAATAGAGCAGGTGAATTGGTTGGACAACATTTGAAAGTTGCACAAAATGTGATGAAACGAGTAGCGGACACGGAATCCAAAGTTCGTAGTTTTGCCAGTGGGGATAAAGTTTTAGTGTTGTTACCAGTGGTAGGTGAGCCTTTAAAAGCTAGGTTTTGTGGACCGTATCAGATTGAAAGGAAATTAAGTGAGGTGAATTATGTGGTTAAAAACACCAGATAGAAGGAAGACTCACCGAGTGTGTCATGTGAACATGCTTAAAAGGTACTTTGAAAAGGAAAGAGAGTAAAAGGAGGTTTTAATGATTCTAACTCAAAGTGACGAACCAAATCCAGAATACTGTGAATTTGACCTACCTCAAATTAAATTGGAAAATGAGGCTGTTCTTAAAAATTGGGATGAATTGTTAAGTTACCTTCCAGAGGAAAAAAAAACTGACCTGAAAGAGTTATTGATATCACATGGGCAAGTTTGTGGAGATAAATTGGGAAGTACTAAAATGGCTATACATGGTGTAGATGTGGGAAATGCTGTTCCGATCAAACAACATCCATATAGACTTAACTCTTTAAAATTGGCACAGGTTAACAGAGAGAATGAGAGTATGCTTAAAAATGGCATAATTGAAGTGGGTTGCAGCCAATGGAGCTCACCCATAGTGATGGTACCAAAACCAGACGGTACCCAACGGTTGTGTGTGGACTATTGAAAGGTGAAAGTAGTTACAAGAACGGACTCTTATCCTGGCCCAGCATTGGGACAATCTGCTTTTATTTCCAACTTCCAGACATGGAAAGAACATTTAAAACATCGTATGGAGTTCTTCGATTGACTTCAGGCGGCGGGTTTGGTGATGAACCTCGCCGAAAGTGAATCTGGAGAAACCCGAATCACTTTCCTTGAGGAGTCTCCGATACCCTCAAGACGAAGGGAGACAATGCAATCTCTTAACATGAATGAATTTAATCGAACCTTTGTGCAAAAGTTTTGTGGCATGATTACTCCACTGATAGACTTGCTAAAGAAACGTCAAAAATTTCAATGGACAGCGGACTTTCAACAGGCATTTGACTGCCCGAAAGCTGTGGTAACCAATGCTCCTGTATTGGAGAATTGCAAGGGTCTCTGTGATCAGATTGAACTAAAGTATCTGATTCTAAAGAGAATTGCCGAGGAGTAGAGGAATGGATGGATCGTGCAGAGACTTTGTTCAAAGAGACTGTCAATCGAGAAGGTTTTCGATTGGAGGAACACTAAATAATCCTTCAGTTATTCTTTTCAACATCCATGAGACTTAACAGCTTTAAACAGAAACACATCAGGTTCAAGGCTTTACTAGTATGAGTTTAAATCACCCAAATGATCCAGAGATAGTCTTTCATGGCAGAGATCACAGCAGATCCAGCTCACTGCAAAACACAGACACACACCCAAGCTCTTTTCCTCAAAACTGAAACTTCAAAATGGCTGAACTGAGCTCAGCTCCACCTACTCTCTGACATCACTGTTTTCTTAAAAGTACATTGCTTAAATACCATTTCTTAAAGGTACTCTCACATAACAGTTAATGGATTTCACATATTATCCCTTCAGCAGCGTTATTGCCTCTGCATACGGGAGGGTCGTCACTGATGAGGAGAAAGACTCTTGGGCTCACCCGTGCGTGGCGGATCTGCTTCTTCTGGAGGTCTGTGAAGTCTTCGGTGAAGGATGCGAGGCACGCTTTGAAGCAGCTTAGCCAGTGCTCAAATGTTTCTGTGGTGTTGGCTGCCTGTGGGTCCAGCTCCAAGCGATCTGGCTTCAGTGATGAGTTCATCTTTAGACGTTCAGTGTATTAAATTGATATGCCATCAATAAACACACGACGAGTGATGAACGTAACTGAGGCTTTAATACACTAAACAGCAAGCCTCCTGCCTCTGGACCCGAACTGGGTCGGAGGCGGAGACTTGCCATCTTTATACATAAGCCCGAGGGGTGGAGCCACAGGCAGAGCTAGCCGGGACAATCCCAGGCATGTACAACACAACACAATGCCATACAATGCAATACCGTGGTTTACCACACAATGTAAACATTTTTTTAAAAACAATTCGATCATTGCAGTCTGAAAATGTTGTCTTCACCAGCCAACCACCAGTTAAACACGGGCAGCAAGTAACTTTATCTTTAGGGTGAGAAACACATGGTTGTTTTTTGCTATAGCGGACGGTGCATGCTTTGGTCAGCATGCCTTCGTAGCTGCTGAATTTATCAATTGCACGTTGTTTTTATGCAATCTACACATCCCACACTTCCAACCCGCACAAAACCTTGTTTGGTTTTAAAATGTGGAAATGGCAGGAACACGTAATGTTATGAAGGAAACATCAGGGATTTTCCCTGTAACCCAGAGCCTGCCTTTGTTGGAGGCGGGATCTGGGAGATAACTGCTTTCCAATTTTATACTTACTGTTCAAGATATACACATAGTTCATGCAATATATTGCACAATTAAAAATAAACCAACATACGTAAAAATAAACACAAAAGCGTATGATCTTGCAAACTTTTTAATTGAATGAAGGACTAATGCAAAGAGATATCTTTTGATAAAAAATGTTATTTTGATGAACATCGACTCCAGCTGAATCTCCCTCCGAGGGGTGATGAGCCGGGTGAGGGGTAGAGCAGGAAAGGGGGAGGAGGAAGAAAGCTGAGGGATGAAGAGGGGGAAAGAGGGTAAAAGGAAGGGGGAAATAAGGGGTGGGAAAGAAAAAGGGGAAGGTGGGTAGCAGGGGGCTGGGAGAGAGGGGGAGGGATGTACTGTTGGGAGTGGAGGACAATAGCAGTGAGGGAGGAGTAGGGGATGATGATGAGGGTTGGGGTGAGGGTAGAGAATGGTGGGGATGATGGATGGAGGGGTTGGGTGATGATGGGGGTGACAATAGGGGTGGGTAGGGAGATGATAGGTTGGGGAATGGGAGAGTGTGGGAGTAGGAGGGTGGATAGTGGGGAGAGTTAGGGGATGACGAGGGTTGGGGCGGTGGATCCAGGAGGAGGTGGGGTTTGGAGGATAATGGGGGTTGATAGGGAGGGGGATAATGAGGGTGGGGGTGATTGGGGAGGAGGAATGGAGATGGGGTGGTGATGATTTAGGGGCGTGGGGTGGTGAGGGGATGATTGGGGGATGGGGACGACGACGAGGGTTTGGGGTTGATTGGGGATGGAGTGGGGTGACTGGGGGATGGGGTGGGGATAACTGGGGGTTGGGGATGTCTGGGCGGATGGGGTGGGGATGACTCGGGTGGATGGGGATGTCTGGGCGGATGGGGTGGGGATGGATGGCGTGGGGGTGACTGGGGAATGAGGTGGGGGTGACTGGGGAATGAGGTGAGAGTGACTGGGGAATGAGGGGGAGATGACTGGGGGGGTTGGGGTGGGGATGGCTGGGGCGATGGTGTAGGAATGACTGGGGGGATGGAGTGGGGGTTACTGGGGGAATTGGGTGGGGATGACTGGGGGTTGGGGATGGGGATGGCTGGGGCGATGGTGTAGGAATGACTGGGGGGATGGAGTGGGGGTGACTGGGGGAATGGGGTGGGGATGACTGGGGGTATGGGTGGGATGACTGGGGGGATGGGTGGGGATGTCTGGGAGGGTGGGGTGAGGATGACGGGGGGGGTGGGGTGGGGATGACGGGGGGTTGGGGTGGAGATGACTAGGGGGGTAGGGTGGGGTGGGGATGACTTGGTGGGGGGGAATGTTTGGGGGCGGAGGATGACTGGGGGGTGGGGATAATAATAATAATCTTTATTGTCACAAGTAGGCTTACATTAACACTGCAATGAAGTTACTGTGAAAAGCCTTAGTCACCACACTCCGACACCTATTCGGGTACACAGAGTAAGAATTCAGAATGTCCAATTCACCTAATAGCACGTCCTTCGGGACAGGTGGGAGGAAACCGGAGCACCCGGAGGAAACCCACGCTCACGGGGAGAACGTGCAGACTCCGCAGTGACCCAAGCCGGGAATCGAACATGAGACCCTGGCGGATGGGGATGGCTGTGGGGTGGGGATTGTTGAGGGGGTGGAGTGGGGTGACTGGTGGGTATCACTGGAGATGGGGGTGGACTGGGGATGACTGAGGATGTTTGGGAGGTATATTGGGGGTGGGAATGTTTTGGGGGAGGGTGGAGTGGCAGTGGCTGAGGGGGGGGGGGGTGTTTGGGGGGGGGGGGGGCGGAGTGGGGTTGGGATGACTGGGGGTGGGGATGGTCCGGGGGGAGGGTCGCTCCGAGCGGAAGCTCCGGCGCTGCCATGTTGTTTGGAGGCGGCTCCGGATGGCGGGGGCCCGGGCTCGGAGGTGAAACAAAAGCGGCTGTGAGAGCTCCCCCCGCGGCTCCGGCCTGGCCTGGCCTAAATTCCCCCATCCACCCCCTCAATCTGTCCTCAGAGCCGGGCTGTCCATGCGGCCTCAGCCCCGGGGTCGGCCGAGTTGCAGAGAGAGCTGCTGTTGCTGCTTTTTGAACCGTCCGAGTGCCCATTCTTTATGATTTATTTCTGTGGTCGGTGAGGGGGTGATTTTTTTCCCTGATAATCTGTGAGTGGGGCAGGCGGGCGGCTGCCATGGAAAGAGCTGCCGAGCAGGCCTGGAACAGCTACACCTACCAGGTGAGCCAGCACAGCGCCGACATGCTGAAGAAACTTAACGGCCAGAGGAAGAACGGCGGCCGCTTCTGCGATGTGGTGCTGCGGGTGGGCGACGAGAGCTTCCCCGCTCACAAGGCCGTGCTGGCCGCCTGCAGCGACTACTTCGAGTCGGTGTTCGGCTCGGCCATGGACGAGACGGCAGGCCGCGAGTTGGAGATGCACACCATCAGCGCCAAAGTCTTCAGGGACATCCTGGATTTCGCCTACACGTCCCGCATCGTGGTCAGGCTGGAGAGCTTCCCCGAGCTCATGACGGCCGCCAAGTTCCTGCTCATGAGGTCCGTCATCGAGATCTGCCAGGAGGTCATCAAGCAGTCCAATGTCCAGATCATGGTGCCCCCGGCCAGGGGGGACATGATGCTCTTCCGCCCTGCCAATGTGGACTTCGGCTTTACCCTGGACCTGGCTGCAGCTGCTGCTGCCAACTGCGCCAATGGCAACTTTGTGGGTGAGAATGGGCACTTGCCTGTCGCTGGTGAAGTCAAGGTGGGCAGTCCCGGTGCCCCTGTGGCCACCCTGCCACCCCTGCAAGGCTCCCTGTCCGCCATGGACGGCTTGGTGACCTCACCCACTGCGCCAACCCTCGTGGCTGGTCAGTTCCAGGCCCCGGTGAACTCCATGGGTATCGACCACACCAAGATCGTCAAGAGGGGGCGCGGGCGACCCCGGAAATCATCTTTGCTGGACCTGCCGCTGCTGACGGCCCCGTTGGCAATGAGGGACGAGGGTTTCTACCCCTGCAGCTTCTGTGGGAAAGTGTTCAAGAACGCCAATCGTCTGCTACTCCATGAGGCCCAGCACACCGGACTGAGCATGGAGCTGGGATCGGGGGAAAATCAAATTCCAGGCCTTGGGGACAGTCTGTTGGCATCTTCGAGCGGCCTCGACCTTCCTCGTAAAAGAGGGAGAATGCGGAAAAATGTGGCTTGTGAGCTCTGCGGCAAAGCTTTCAGGGACGTTTACCACTTGAACCGCCACAAACTGTCGCACTCAGGGGAAAAGCCGTTTGAGTGTCCCATCTGCCACCAACGATTTAAGCGGAAGGACCGGATGACTTACCACATTCGATCTCATGACGGAGCGGTGGGGAAACCATACATTTGCATCAGTTGCGGAAAGGGCTTTTCAAGGTGAGTGGAAAGGGTTAATTTCCCCTTAACACTTAATGTGCCCATAAGGAGGATCTCTACCTGGTTGGCACGCACTGTGCAAGTGATGGGTACAAGCCTGACTTGAGAAACAGAAATTTCGGTGAAATTGCAATTCCAAGAGTTTGAAATTTTCAAATGAATTCCACTTGAAATGTGTCAAGCATTCAGCAGTACAGTTATAGTTTCCTGGCCTTCAGGCGCATGCATCTTGAATGTAATGTATAACACTTGGTACAGATCTGGTGGTGGGAACAGTTTCATGCTAATTAAGAAGCATTTTGCAACAGATCTTAATTTTGTCTCTCCCTCCTGCAACCCCCCCCCCATTATAATGTGTTGGTATCAATGTACCGGCAAACCTGGAGAAAGGACTTATAGAAAAATTGGAAAAAAGAGGAAGTTATGTAAACTCGCAACAGGTTGTTGGTATTTGAATTTGAAAGTCTAGTTTAAACAAGATTGAGGATTCCATTAAAAGAGCATTGGCACCCTATGTGACTGGCACTCAAAGCATTGGACATTCTTGCTGAGGACAGTGTTCCTAAACAGTACTGTTGCTGGCAGGAAGTCTCCCCGTATAGTTTACCATTAAAAATAACAGGTGTACTGTGCTGTTTCAGTTTTCAAACTTTGTACTTTGCTTCCTTGCATGTAGGTAATTGTGTTTTCAATTCTGGATTTAATTTGGGATTAAAAAAGGGGGAAATATTCAATATTTTGTGCCATTAAATTTGTGATCATGTTGAAGGACTTTAACAGGGCTTGTTAGACAAAGAAGCAGCGTGGAGTTAGAGCTCCTATTGTTTTCAAATGACACAAAGTTCGAATCTCTGAACTTGAATTGGGGATTGCAGTAAAATAAGGCAGACTTCATTTCTGAAAATCCGTGCTCTTTATTTATTTTAGCACATAGTTTAACAAAAAGAGCCCTGTTTTCTACCTCTGTTTCCACCATTTTGTGCTAACACTAACATTCACCTCCCCCAACACCCCCCCCCCCCCCCCCCCTCTAGCCCGCCCCCAAGTGTTATCCACAGAGCGTTGGTAGGCACAATCTGTGATTCTCCATTAGCCATCAACAGACTAGGCATGTGTAAGCAGCACTGTTTAGCTCAACTTCTGAATTTTCTCTCTCATCCTCTCTCTCTGCCTTCAAGATTGCTCAGCTGAGATTTTAGAAACATGTATTTTGCTAGCCTGCATGTTAATGCTTTCTGTTACAATGACCCAGGCCTGCACTCTTTCTTCTGACTTTTTATTATGTTATTTTCCTTCGCTCCCCAAGGGTACGAAGGAGGGTCAGATGGGTGAGCAGTAAACTCCCAGGCTCAACTAAAGGCACCATAAAACTGGTTGCTGGGTGCAAGATATTGGCCATTTAATTGTTTTGTCTCTTCATCCCACCTTGCTCCCCAATAGGCCTCTTACTCCCCGCAGTAAGATGGCTGAGACTTGCAGCTGGCTCTAAAGGAGCTAGGGAACCATACATGAAGCCATTCTGTCATTGGCATGGGACATTGGAAGCAGTTCAGAGAAGGTTCACTAGGTCAATTTCTGCGATTAAGGGATTGTCTTACAAGGAAAGATTGCGCAGATTGAACCGATACTCATTGGAGTTTAGAAGAATTGGAGGTGATCTTATTGAAGCATAGAAGATTCAGAGGGTGTTTGATAAGGCAGATGATAGGAGGATGTTTCCCCCTTGTGTCGGAATCTAAACTAGGGGCACAGTTTAAAAATAAGGTGTCTCCCGTTTAAGATGGAGATGAGGAACTAGCTCTTTGAGGGTGGTTAACATTTGGAATTCTTTACCCCAGAGAGCAGAGGATGCTGCGTGATTGAAAATACAGATTTTTTTTATCTTTAAGGGAGTAGAGGGTTATAGGGAGAAGGCAGGAAAATGGAGTTAAGACCACAGCCCAATTTGCCATGGTCTTATTGCATGGCAGAGCAGGCTTGAGGGGCAAAATGACCAACTCCTGCCCCTATCTTATGTTCTTGGTACTCGTGTTGCACTACTATATTCATTTTACTCCTTATGCTTGATGTATAGTTTTTACCCATATTTCAGATTGAACTAGTGTGACCACTAGGCTTTGATTAATAGTGTCCTGTGGAGTTAAAATCTTCAGACTGTGGGAAAACAGCAGTAACGGTATGGATTTTGAGCTACATTTGTAGACAATGGGTGGAAAGTATGGCCTGCTGGATCTCATGATTGTGTTGCTTGTTGAGAGCACCTAGTATGTCAGAGTGCTCTTACAGGTGTGTTTCTAGTGATTTGAACAATTACGGGATGAGTTAAGATGTAAGCATCGATGCTGGGATGGCATTTATTGTCCATCCCTAATTGCCCTTGAGAAGGTGGTAGTGAGTCCATGTCATGTAAGAAGACCCACTGTGCTGTTAGGAAGGCAGTTCCAGGATTTGACCCAACAACAGTGAAGGATCTGTTATCTAATTCCAAATCAGGATGCTGTGTGGTTTGGAGGGGAACATGGATGTGATGTAGTCCCATCCATCTGCTGTATTTATTCTTCCAGATGTGAGAGGTTACGGGTTTGGAAGGTGCTATTGAAGAAGCCTTGGTGAGTCTATGCAGTTGCATCTTGTAGATGGTGCCACCTCTGGGTGAACCCAACCATTGATCCTCTTAAGGCGAATCTTATTTTCTCGAGACTGAGAAACCCAGCCATGTCACTAACCCAGGTCTCTACACTCTGTGTGTGGGGGGGGCTACGAGTCCCTCCGCATTAATAAGATCCGTCTCCGGGCTACCAGGGAGGCAAAGGCCAAGACGTCGGCCTCTATCGCCCCTTGAACTCCCGGCTCTTCCGATACTCCAAAGATCGCCACCTCCGGATGCGGCACCACCTGTGTTTTGAGCACCGTGGACATTGCCTTAGCGAAACCGTGCCAAACCCTCTAAGCTTCGGGCATGCCCAAAACATGTGGACATGATTTGCTGGGCTCCCTGCGCACCTCGCACACCTGTCCTCTACCCCAAAAAACTTGCTCATCCGGGCCACCATCATGTGTGCCCGGTGGACTACCTGGCTAAGCCTGGCACATGATGAGGATGTATTAATCCTGCTGAGGGCATCCGCCCACAGACCCGCCTCTATCTCTCCTCCTAGCTCGTCTTCCCACTTGTCCTTAAACTCCTCTACCGGAGTTTCCTCCGGTTCCAAAAGTTCCTGGTAAATATCTGATACCTTCCCCTCTCCCACCCAGGTACTGGAGACTACTCTGTCTTGTATCCCCCGTGGCAGCAGCAGCGGGAAGGCCGGAACCTGCCTTCTCAAGAAGTCTCGCACCTGCAGATACCTAAACCCATTCCCTGCTGGCAATTCAAATTTATCCTCCAAGGCTTTCAAGCTGGGGAAGCTCCGTCTATAAATAGATCCCCCATCCTCCTAATTCCTGTCTTTGCCATCTCCGGAACCCACCATCCAGCCGACCCGTACAAACCGATGATTATTATAAATCGGGGTCCAAACCGATGCTCCCTCCACTCTCTTGTATCTCCTCCACTGCCCCCAGATTCTTAGAGCCGACACCACCACCGGACTTGTGGAGTATCGGGCGGCGAGAATGGAAGAGGTGCCGTTATCAGTGCTCCCAAACTTGTGTCGTTACATGATGCCGCCTCCATCCGCTCCCACACCGAACCCTCCCCCACTACCCACTTCCTAATCATGGCTATATTAGCTGCCCAGTAGTAATTGCAAAAGTTCAGCAGCGCCAACCCACCCTCCCCCCGACTACTCTCCAGCAACACTTTCTTCACTCGCGTGGTTTTACCCGCCCACACAAAGCCCAAAATAACCTTATTCACCCGCCTGAAAAAAGTCCTAGGGATGAAGATGGGGAGACATTGAAAGAGTCCTCCTTCATTTGTTCTGCGAGCCGGGATAGGTTTAACTTGTGCAGTGCCTCCCATTCCCAGGCCACCTGGATTCCCAGATATCGAAAGCTCCTTCCTACCATTCTAAACGGTAGCTCTCCCAGTCTCTTCTCCTGCCCTCTTGCCTGGATCGCGAACATCACGCTTTACCCCATGTTCAAATTATACCCCGAAATATTACCAAATTCCCCGAGGATCCGCATAACTTCCTCCATCCCCTCCAACGGGTCTGAAATATACAAGAGCAGGTCATCTGCGTAAAGCGAGACACGGTGCTCCACCCCCTCCAAACCAGCCCTTTCCAGTTCCTAGAGGCTCTTAACGCCAAGGCCAGTAGCTCTATG
This sequence comes from Scyliorhinus torazame, assembly GCF_047496885.1. NCBI lineage: Eukaryota > Metazoa > Chordata > Chondrichthyes > Carcharhiniformes > Scyliorhinidae > Scyliorhinus > Scyliorhinus torazame. Next base: position 102,227,573 of record NC_092707.1, read on the forward strand.
GCCAGAGCAAAGAGTAGCGGGGAGAGGGGACACCCTTGTCTCGTCCCTCGGTGTAGTTTAAAATATGCCAACCTTAACTGGTTCGTACGCACACTTGCTACTGGTGCCTGATAGAGCAACCGCACCCAGTCAATGATGCCCTCACCAAACATAAACCTTCCCAGCACCTCCCACAGGTAATCCCACTCCACCCGATCAAAAGCCTTCTCCGCCCGATCAAAAGCCTTCTCCGCATCCATCGCTACCACCACTTCCATCTCCTCTCCTTCTGAGGGCATCATAATAACATTTAAAAGCCTTCGGACATTGGCCGTGAGTTGCCTGCCTTTTACAAATCCCGTATGGTCTTCCCCTATCACACCAGGACACAATCCTCTATCCTTGTGGCCAATATCTTAGCCAGCAGTTTGGGGTCCACATTCAGTCGAGACTTTGGCCTGTATGACCCGCATAAGACCATAAGACATAGGAGCGGAAGTAAGGCCATTCGGCTCATCGAGTCCACTCCACTGAGTGGGTTTGCACTGAGTGCTGAGGTTTGCACTGAGTGCTGAATTTGGTGCATTTGAGTGCGATAGTGAGAGTTTGGTGACCGAGGGAGTTAGGTGAGGAGGGAGTAAGGTGCTCCTTTCATTTTGTTTCCGACATTTCCGCAAAGAGTGCGAAGAGAGCCAGGAGTTTACAGAAAGTGTAGCTGACTGGGAGAAGGGTCGGAGGGCGGAGATCTAGTTAGTCCACAGGGCAGCTATATTCTGTCAGGTAAGAGGGGATGGAGGCTAGGCCAGTTACATGCTCCTCCTGTAGGATGTGGGTGGTGAGGGATACCACCGGTGTCCCCGCTGACTATACCTGCGGGAAGTGCACCCAACTTCAGCTCCTCAAAGACCGTGTTAGGGAACTGGAGCTGAAGCTGGATGAACTTCGGATCATCCGGGAGGCAGAGGGGGTGATTGAGAAGAGTTACAAGGAGGTAACCACACCCAAGGTACAGGACAAGAATAGCTGGGTTACAGTCAGGGGGAAAAAAACCAAACAGGCAGAAAGTGCAGGGATCCCTCGTGGCCGTTCCCCTTCAAAACAAGTATACCGTTTTGGATGCTGTTGGGGGGGATGACCTACCGGGGGAAGGCCCTAGCGGCCAGGTCTCTGGCACTGAGTCTGGCTCTGGGGCTCAGAAGGGAAGGGGGGAGAATAGAAAAGCAATAGTTGCAGGAGATTCAATGGTTAGGGGAATAGATAGGAGATTCTGTGGTCGCGAGCGAGACTCCCGGAAGGTATGTTGCCTCCCGGGTGCCAGGGCCAGGGATGTCTCGGATCGTGTCTTCAGGATCCTTAAGGGGGAGGGTGAGCAGCCAGAAGTCGTGGTGCACATTGGTACCAACGACATTGGTAGGAAAAGGGGTGTGGAGGTAATAAACAAGTTTAGGGAGTTAGGCTGGAAGTTAAAAGCCAGGACAGACAGAGTTGTCATCTCTGGTTTGTTGCCGGTGCCACGTGATAGCGAGGCTAGGAATAGGGAGAGAGTGCAGTTGAACACGTGGCTGCAGGAATGGTGTAGGAGGGAGGGCTTCAGGTATTTGGATAATTGGAGCGCATTCTGGGGAAGGTGGGACCTGTACACGCAGGACGGGTTGCATCAGAACCAGAGGGGCACCAATATCCTGGGAGGGAGGTTTTCTAGTACTCTTCGGGAGGGTTTAAACTAACTTGGCAGGGGAATGGGAACCGGATTTGTAGTCCAGCAACTAAGGTAGCCGATATTCAGGACGCCAAAGCGTGTAATGAGGCAGTGGGGAAGGGAACACTGACAAAGGAGAGTACTTGCAGGCACGGAGATGGGTTGAAGTGTGTATACTTCAACGCAAGAAGCATCAGGAATAAGGTGGGTGAACTTAAGGCATGGATCGGTACTTGGGACTACGATGTGGTGGCCATCACGGAAACTTGGATAGAAGAGGGGCAGAAATGGTTGTTGGAGGTCCCTGGTTATAGATGTTTCAATAAGATTAGGGAGGGTGGTAAAAGAGGTGGGGTGGCATTATTAATTAGAGATAGTATAACAGCTGCAGAAAGGCAGTTCGAGGAGTATCCGCCTACTGAGGTAGTATGGGTTGAAGTCAGAAATAGGAAAGGAGAAGTCACCTTGTTAGGAGTTTTCTATAGGCCCCCCAATAGTAGCAGAGATGTGGAGGAACAGATTGGGAAACAGATTTTGGAAAGGTGCAGAAGTCATAGGGTAGTAGTCATGGGCGACTTTAACTTCCCAAATATTGAGTGGAAACTCTTCAGATCAAATAGTTTGGATGGGGTGGTGTTTGTGCAGTGTGTCCAGGAAGCTTTTCTAACACAGTAGGTAGATTGTCCGACCAGAGGAGGGGCAATATTGGATTTAGTACTGGGTAATGAACCAGGGCAAGTGATAGATTTGTTAGTGGGGGAGCATTTTGGAGATAGTGACCACAATTCTGTGACTTTCACTTTAGTAATGGAGAGGGATAGGTATGTGCAACAGGGCAAGGTTTACAATTGGGGGAAGGGTAAATACGATGTTGTCAGACAAGAATTGAAGTGCATAAGTTGGGAACATAGGCTGGCAGGGAAGGACACAAGTGAAATGTGGAACTTATTCAAGGAACAGGTGCTACGTGTCCTTGATATGTATGTCCCTGTCAGGCAGGGAAGAGATGGTCGAGTGAGGGAACCATGGTTGACAAGAGAGGTTGAATGTCTTGTTAAGAGGAAAAAGGTGACTTATGTAAGGCTGAGGAAACAAGGTTCAGACAGGGCATTGGAGGGATACAAGATAGCCAGGAGGGAACTGAAGAAAGGGATTAGGAGAGCTAAGAGAGGGCATGAACAATCTTTGACGGGTAGGATCAAGGAAAACCCCAAGGCCTTTTACACATATGTGAGAAATATGAGAATGACTAGAGCGAGGGTAGGTCCGATCAAGGACAGTAGCGGGAGATTGTGTATTGAGTCTGAAGAGATAGGAGAAGTCTTGAACGAGTACTTTTCTTCTGTATTTACAAATGAGAGGGGCGATATTGTTGGAGAGGACAGTGTGAAACAGATTGGTAAGCTCGAGGAAATACTTGTTAGGAAGGAAGATGTATTGGGCATTTTGAAAAACTTGAGGATAGACAAGTCCCCCGGGCCTGACGGGATATATCCAAGGATTCTATGGGAAGCAAGAGATGAAATTGCAGAGCCGTTGGCAACGATCTTTTCGTCCTTACTGTCAACAGGGGTGGTACCAGGGGATTGGAGAGTGGCGAATGTCGTGCCCCTGTTCAAAAAAGGGACTAGGGATAACCCTGGGAATTACAGGCCAGTTAGTCTTACTTCGGTGGTAGGCAAAGTAAGGGAAAGGGTACTGAAGGATAGGATTTCTGAGCATCTGGAAAGACACTGCTTGATCAGGGATAGTCAGCACGGATTTGTGAGGGGTAGGTCTTGCCTTACAAATCTTATTGAATTCTTTGAGGAGGTGACCAAGCATGTGGATGAAGGTAAAGCAGTGGATGTAGTGTACATGGATTTTAGTAAGGCATTTGATAAAGTTTCCCATGGTAGGCTTATGCAGAAAGTAAGGAGGCATGGGATAGTGGGAAATTTGGCCAGTTGGATAACGAACTGGCTAACCGATAGAAGTCAGAGAGTGGTGGTGGATGGCAAATATTCAGCCTGGATCCCAGTTACCAGTGGCATACCACAGGGATCAGTTCTGGGTCCTCTGCTGTTTGTGATTTTCATTAATGACTTGGATGAGGGAGTTGAAGGGTGGGTCAGTAAATTTGCAGACGATACGAAGATTGGTGGAGTTGTGGATAGTACGGAGGGCTGTTGTCGGCTGCAAAGAGACATAGATAGGATGCAGAGCTGGGCTGAGAAGTGGCAGATGGAGTTTAACCCTGAAAAGTGTGAGGTTGTCCATTTTGGAAGGACAAATATGAATGCGGAATACAGGGTTAACGGTAGAGTTCTTGGCAATGTGGAGGAGCAGAGAGATCTTGGGGTCTATGTTCATACATCTTTGAAAGTTGCCACTCAAGTGGATAGAGCTGTGAAGAAGGCCTATGGTGTGCTCGCGTTCATTAACAGAGGGATTGAATTTAAGAGCCGTGAGGTGATGATGCAGCTGTACAAAACTTTGGTAAGGCCACATTTGGAGTACTGTGTACAGTTCTGGTCGCCTCATTTTAGGAAGGATGTGGAAGCTTTGGAAAAGGTGCAAAGAAGATTTACCAGGATGTTGCCTGGAATGGAGAGTAGGTCTTACGAGGAAAGGTTGAGGGTGCTAGGCCTTTTCTCATTAGAACGGAGAAGGATAAGGGGCGACTTGATAGAGGTTTATAAGATGATCAGGGGAATAGATAGAGTAGACAGTCAGAGACTTTTTCCCCGGGTGGAACAAACCATTACAAGGGGACATAAATTTAAGGTGAAAGGTGGAAGATTTAGGAGGGATATCAGAGGTAGGTTCTTTACCCAGAGAGTAGTGGGGGCATGGAATGCACTGCCTGTGGAAGTAGTTGAGTCGGAAACATTAGGGACCTTCAAGCAGCTATTGGATAGGTACATGGATTACGGTAAAATGATATAGTGTAGATTTATTTGTTCTCAAGGGCAGCACGGTAGCATTGTGAATAGCACAATTGCTTCACAGCTCCAGGGTCCCAGGTTCGATTCCGGCTTGGGCCACTGTCTGTGCGGAGTCTGCACATCCTCCCCGTGTCTGCGTGGGTTTCCTCCGGGTGCTCCGGTTTCCTCCCACAATCCAAAGATGTGCGGGTTAGGTGAATTGGCCAATGATAAATTGCCCTTAATGTCCAAATTGCCCTTGATGTTGGGTGGAGGTGTTGCGTTTGGGTAGGGTGCTCTTTCCAAGAGCCGGTGCGGACTCGGGGGGCCGAGTGGCCTCCTTCTGCACTGTAAATTCAATGATAATCTATGATTAATCTAGGACAAAGGTTCGGCACAACATCGTGGGCCGAAGGGCCTGTTCTGTGCTGTATTTTCTATGTTCTATGTTCCACCATTCAATCATGGCTGATTTCAACTCCATTTACCCGCTCTCTCTCCATAGCCCTTAATTCCTCGAGAAATCAAGAATTTATCAACTTCTGTCTTAAAGACACTCAACGTCCCGGCCTCCACCGCCCTCTGTGGCAATGAATTCCACAGACCCACCACTCTCTGGCTGAGGAAATTTCTCCTTCTCCCGTTTCAGGATCAATGAAATCGAGGCCTGCAATATTGTTGTTGGGGGGGGGGGGGGGTGGGGTGGGGGGTGGGGGGGGGGGTGGGTGGTGGGGGGGGGTGGGGTGGGGGGGGTGGGGGTGGGGGGGGTGGGTGGGGGGTGGGTGGGGGGGTGGGTGGGGGGGGTGTGGGGGGGGTGGGGGGGGGTGGGGGTGGGGGGTGGTGGGGTGGGGGGGGGTGGGGGGGGGGGTGGGGGGGGGTGGGGGGGGGGGTGGGTGGGGGGTGGGGGGGGGGTGGGTGGGGGGGGGGGGTGGGTGGGGGTGGGGGGGGGGTGGGGGTGGGGGGGGGGGGTGGGGGGGGGTGGGGGTGGGTGGGGGTGGGGGTGGGTGGGGGTGGGGGTGGGGGTGGGGTGGGGGTGGGGGGGGGGGTGGGGGTGGGGGGGGTGGGTGGGGGGGGGGTGGGGGTGGGGGGGTGGGTGGGTGGGGTGGGGGGGGGGGGGGTGGGGGGGGGGAGGACCCCCTTCTCTCTTCATTAACTGTGCTTACCAGCAGTGGGCTCAATATCTCTGAAAACATCTTATAGAATTCCACCGGGTAGCCATCAGGCCCCGGGGCCTTGCCCGACTGCATGCCCTCCAGCCCCTCCATTATTTCCTCAATTTCAATTGGGGCTCCCAGCCCTTCCACCAGATCTTCATCCACCCTCAAGAACCTCAACTGACCCAAAAACTGCCTCATCCCTGGTTTAGGGGTTGGTTTAGGGGCTAGTTTAGCACAGTGGGCTAAATAGCTGGCTTATAAAGCAGACAAAGGCAGGCCAGCAGCGGGGGTTCAATTCCCGTA